>NC_051066.1:150384445-151037373 GCF_004664715.2 Peromyscus leucopus | reverse complement strand
CTGTACACCAGGTGACAGTGCACACTCAGAATCCCAGCACTGTGTACACCAGGTGTGACAGTGCACACTCAGAATCCCAGCACTGTGTACACCAGGTGTGGCAGTGCACACTCAGAGTCCCAGCACTGTGTACACCAGGTGTGGCAGTGCACACTCAGAGTCCCAGCACTGTGTACACCAGGTGGCAGTGCACACCCAGAGTCCCACACTGTGTACACCAGGTGGCAGTGCACACTCAGAGTCCAGCACGTGTACACCAGGTGTGACAGTGCACACTCAGAATCCCAGCACTGTGTACGCCAGGTGTGGCAGTGCACACTCAGAATCCCAGCACTGTGTACACCAGGTGGCAGGCACACTCAGAGTCCCAGCACTGTGTACACCAGTTGACAGGCACACTCAGAATCCCAGCACTGTGTACACCAGGTGAGGCAGTGCACACTCAGAATCCCAGCACTGTGTACGCCAGGTGTGGCAGTGCACACTCAGAGTCCCAGCACTGTGTACACCAGGTGTGGCAGTGCACACTCAGAATCCCAGCACTGTGTACACCAGGTGGCAGTGCACACTCAGAGTCCAGCACTGTGTACACCAGGTGTGACGTGCACACTCAGAATCCCAGCACTGTGTACACCAGGTTGACAGTGCACACTCAGATCCAGCACTGTGTACACCAGGTGGGCAGTGCACACCAGAATCCCAGCACTGTGTACACCAGGTGTGGCAGTGCACACTCAGAATCCCAGCACTGTGTGCAGGTGGCAGTGCACTCAGATCCAGCACTGTGTGTGCCAGGTGTGGCAGTGCACACTCAGAATCCCAGCACTGTGTACGCCAGGTGTGGCAGTGCACACTCAGAATCCCAGCACTGTGTACGCCAGGTGTGGCAGTGCACACCCAGATCCCAGCCCCCCCCCCCCACTGTGTGCCAGGTGCAGTGCACACTCAGAATCCCAGCACTGTGTGTGCCAGGTGTGGCAGTGCACACCCAGAGTCCCAGCACTTGAGAGGTGGAGGCAGGAGGACCAGAAGTTCAAGGCCATCCTGGACTTCAGTGTGAGGTTGCAGCCAGCCTAGGATAGGATGGTACTCACCTGTCAATCTCAGAATTCTCTGGGAGGCTGAGGCAGGAGGAGCTTTAGGATTTAGGCAGCCTGGATTGCTCAGAGATACCCGTCTCAAAAACCAAATCAACAAACAAAAAAGGTGCTTCTGGAAAGTCGCACTTCAGTGTGAGGCTGTGCTTCAGCACACGTGAAGCTCTGGGTTTGAGTTCCAGCTTTGGAAAAAGAGGTACGGCTCCTGAAGAACGCTTACTCTCTACTTGACTTCGCATGCTAGAGCTCTGGTCTTGGAGGCATTCTTGGGAATACAGTTAATCCCACTTTATGGACAGGGAAATGGAGGCCCAGAGTGGCTACACAGCTTGTCCAAAATCATACAGTTGAAAAGTGGCCGAGTGGAGACCTGAATTCAGGCCTTTGGGCCCCAGAGCATACTGTACTTGTATTGTGCCTGCCTGATTTTCTACCCCCCCTTTTTCTTTTTAAAGATTCATTTTTTTGCCGGGCGGTGGTGGCGCAGGCCTTTAATCCCAACACTCAGAGGCAGAGCCAGGCATATCTCTGTGAGTTCGAGGCCAGCCTGGTCTACAGAGCAAGATTCAGGACAGGCACAAAACTACACAGAGAAACCCTGTCTCGAAAAACAAACAAACAAAAAAAGGTTTATTTTTTATTCATATCTGTGTATTTATGCACCTGTGTGTGCAGTTGCCTCCATAGACCAAAAGGGATGTTGTATCACCTGGAGCTGGAGTTACTGTCCCTTTTCAGGCACCCCATGTGGGTGCAGGGATCTGAACTCTGGGCCTCAGCAACAAATGTTCCTGACTGCTGAATCATCTCTCCAGCCCCCTACTTCCCCTTTCTCTCTGCCAAGGGACGATACTGATATGTGACAAGGACACTGAGTGTGGCTTTCTTTGTATGCTTCAAAGGGCAGAGATGCTTGCATTCTGCAAACAGCTCTTTGAGGCCTGGTGCTTTAAGGGCTGTACAGTACAAAGCAGAAGCTGTGGCCTCCAGGGACTGTTTTCAGAGCAATTAAGCAGCACCCAGCTGAGTTCAAGACCCAGCCCTGTGAGCTGTATCTCCTTGGAGGTGGTTTTGGAAGGGTGGGTCCCCAGTAATGATAGCTCTTAGCCAGTTACCTTTGGACTCGTGGGTGGCATGAGGGCTTTGAAGCACTGGCAGTGAGGTTTATATTTGTGAGAAAAGGGGAAGCAAGTGTTGTGAAGGAGCCAGAGAACACATGTGCCTGCTTTGGGCAAGAGCCTCTGCCAGGTCAATGAGTGCTCAGTGCAGGCTGAGGTGGCCTCCTCAGCCTCCAGCAACCCAGGTTGGAGGAGGACAGTAAGCCTCACAGGGTAACACACCTGTTGCACACTCATTCCCTAGCAGGCTCAGGTGAAGGCCTTTCCTCCTGGCATCGCATCCAGTGACCAAGACAACGTCCTCAGGGCTGGGAAAGGGCTCATTTGGTGAAGTACTTGCCCGAATACATGACCCAGCATGGCATAAACCAGGCAAGGTGGGCACTCCTCTAATTCCAGTTGTTGGGAGAGAAAGGCAGGAGAGCCAGGAGTTCAAGGTCATCCTTGTCTGCATAGCAAGCTCTAGGCCAGCCTGGGAGACATGACATCCTGTCTCCAAAAATGAAGACAAACCAAACCAACAAGATAACCTTGAGGAAGGGACTATGGATACAGGTTAGGAATGCCAGGTTTGGAGAGATGACTCCACACATGGTCTGACATGAAGCGTATACTCACTATTACAAGACAACCTACATACATGCAGTTAGGAAAAGGCTCGACAATGTGGGCAGGGAGCTCAGCATTGACTGCTCTTCCAGAGGACCTGAGTTGGGTTCCCAGCACCCACATCAGGCAGCACACAACCAACTGTAACTCCAGCCCCAAGGAACCTGACCCCTCTTCTGTCCTCTGTGGGCACCGGGTACAAATGTGGCACACACAACACATGCAGGCAAAACACCTATACATATAAAAAATTAGGGGCTAGAGAGATGACTCAGAAGAGAACTTATTAGTCTTGCAAAGGATCCAGGTTCAATTCCCAGAACCCACATGTTGGCTTAAAACTGTTTATAACTGCAAAATTCCAAGGGATCCAATGCTCTCTTCTGACTTCCAGGGGCACCAAGCATGTGCATGGTATACATACATGCAGGAAAAAGACACAGAAAACAAAACAAATAAATGTAATTAAAATTAAAAAAAAAAACCCAAATCTTTATAAAGGGCTTATCATCCAGAGGGAAGGTCCTTGAAAGATGTGTCAGGGATATTTCACTCAGTCAAAAGGACAGTCAGGTTTCAGGACCCACACCTCTAATGGAAGCAGGCATGGGCAGCAGAGCTGCCTTGCGTTCAGGGACGGCATGCTGATACACAGTGCGTCCTCAGCCTTGGTGACAGTGTGAAGCTCTGAAGGGAAAAGAAGGACGTGAGCAGCGGTCGGCAGTGCAGTGGCTCTCTCAGTTCTGCAGGGATGGGAATAAAAACAGACGAGGGTTGGCAAGGTGGGTTAGGTGCTTGGTGACCTCAGTTGGACCCCAGGGCCATGGTGGCAGGTGAGAAGTGACTCCATCACGCTGTCCTCTGACCTCCTCCATACACATGTGCTGTGGTATGCAGTGACACCCCACCACCACCCACAAACACAATAACTAAATATAAAAACAAACAAAAATCAATCGTTAAGCTGGAAGGTGGCTGCACACACCTGTAATCCCCCCACCTAGGAAGTGGAGGCAGAGTTCTAGGCCAGCCTAGGCTACATAGCAGGTTTCAGGTGAGCAAGGGCTGTTACCAACCAAGCCCCGATAATGACAGCTGCCGCTGAGCGCGTAGTCAAGTGCTTGTGTGGACCGCCTAGTCAGCTGCATCCAGGGGGTGCTGTTAGCATGTGGAAGCTGACAGTTGCGGAGCCTGAGGCAGAGAGGCTTCAGGCTCTCCTGTGCTCATCAGACACTGTGAGCTAGCACTTTAGAAGATGCCATTCCTGCTATGTCCGGCAGAGTGTGTGCCAGGCTCTGGTACCTTAGTACCTCTTTTCATCTCCTGGTTCTTTCTTGCCTGACTGCTTTCTTCCCTCCAGCTGAGAGGAAGGGCCAGACCTGTGCATAAGCTCAAACCCACCCCAAACTATGGAACTTAGTACTTGAGTACTGGAGGTTGAACCTGAGGCCTCAGGCTGTGAGGCAAGCACTTTACAACCCAAACCATGCTAGTTGCTATTCCAAAGGACTCAGGTTTGATTCCCAGCACTCACGTGGATGTTCACAACCGTCTGTATCTCTAGTTCTAGAGGATCTGAACGCCTTGACCTCTCTGGCCTCCATGGGCACCAGGCATGCATGTGGTGCACAGATAAACATGCAGGCAAAATACCCATGCACATAAAATCATTTAAAACAAATTGTGGGTTTATTTATTTATTTATTTATTTTAAATTTATTTAACTTTATTTTATGTGCATTGATGTGAAGGTATCAGATCCCCTGGAACTGGAGTTATAGACAGTTGTAAGCTGCCATGTGGGTGCTGGGAATTGAACCCGGGTCCTTGAGAAGAACAGTCAGTGCTCTTAACCACTGAGCCATCTCTCCAGCCCCCCCCACCTTTTTTTTTTTTGAGACAGGGTTTCTCTGTATAGCCCTGGCTGTCCTGGAACTCACAGAGATCTGCCTGCCTCTGCCTCCTGAGTGCTGGGATTAAAGGTGTGCACCACCACATGCTGCCAAGACTTATTTCTTATGTGCAGCTCGGCGTCCGATCCCCTGGAGCTTTGTGATGGGTGCTGAGAACTGAGCCTTGGTTCTCTGGAAAGACAGCAAGGGTTCTTAACTGTCCAGTGCCTCCTCTGCCCCTCAACCAGACCACTTTTCACTGCTTAGGTCTCAGGTTGGTATTGAACTCACAGGCATTCTCCTGCCTCGGCCTCAGTGCTGAGACTGGAATGACTGGGGGGAAACAGGCATCTGGTCTATATTCCTGTCTCTGGTTGGCTGTGGATATTTACACAAACCTAAACTCTGTGATCTGGCCGGTGCTTGTTTTGTTTGTTTGTGTCACACAGTGTGTGTTTCCTTGCACACTTTTTGAGGTACGTTGTGAGGCATCGTGTAGAGCTCCATTATCCTCTGCAGGTACAGGTTGGTTAGGCAGAGACTCCACTCACCTGCTGCTGCTGTTTACAATCGACCCCTCTGTCTGCCACTGTAACCACACAGCTTCCTGCACTCGTGTTCCTCTCCCAGAGGCTGAGGAGGCCCACTGCTGGGTCACAGGGTAGCTCCTCTTTTGGTTTTTGTTCTGTGTGCTTCTGTATTGTTGGAATCCTGCTACTCTTGTGATTTACAGAAAAAAAAATCATAAAAAATAGAAAGAGGTAGGTAGAGTGTTGGCTCCTAAAAAGTGAGGGTGCCTGATGGTTGGCACGTGATCATTATGTAACCTGCTAATCATTATGTAACGAAGTCTGGATACCAAGCACAGAAGCCACAAGTCTTCATTTGTGTGAAGGATGAGAGATGTGCCTGTCTTGAGACCTTGGGTCTTTTCTGACAGGAAATGTCACATGTTTCCATCATCAGGGCTTCCCTCTTGGCTGTCACAGAACCACAGAGGTGGAAGGGACTTTCTCGAAGCCTCATGTGAAAATGCAAGCTTGTCACACTTGCTGAGAGGGCTTTTATTTTCTCTCCTTGTTTGGGGAATTAAGCCAGGGTCTCATGTAGCTCAGGCTGGCCTCAACTCACTATTAGGAAGGACGGCCTTGAACTCCTGATTCTCCTGTCTCGACCTCCTGAGTTCTGAGATTACAGACGTGCACCACCACTCCTGGCTTGGAAAGGTTTATTTTGATTTTTTAATCATGTGTATGTGTCTGCCTTGTGAGTGCAGGTGCCCTCAGAGGTAAAGCCAGAACACAGTGTTGGATCCCTTGGAGTTGGAGAAGGCTATAAGGAGCCCAATGTGGGAGCTACAAACCAAACTTGGATCATCGGGAAATGCAGCACACTATCTTAACCTGAACTCATTGTGGAATTAGATCAAGCTTTCAGGCAAACCCTACTGGCTTTACTTTGCTGGTGTCACCCTGGTTCTAAGAGTGACTCCTACAATCAAAGGACACCAGTTGGATGGCTCCTGATCAGACATGCACAGAGCTCCTGGGGACTACAGATGGAAAGGAATGTGGGTCGTGGTGCAAACATCAGGCTCAATACATATGTGGCCTGCAGTGCCGAGAGCTGAGATACAATTACAAAAGAGTGTTGTGAGGAGCCAGAAGAGAAAGGCTCTGGGTCTTTTAGCTGGAGAAATCAGGAGGTTCCAGAAAGAAAGCAAGACTGAGTTGGGGCTGGACACTAGCCAGCAACACAGGGAAAGTAAGAGGTGCTGGGAAGGACATGCACAGCCAGGCAGCAGGGTGTGGAGAGCCAGGGGGGTGAAAAGGCAGGGTACAGCGGTGCACGCCTTTAATCCCAGCACTCAGGAGGCAGAGGCAGGTGGAGCTCTGTGAGTTCAAGACCAGCCTGGGCTACATACTGAGTTCCAGGACAGTCAGGCTACACATTGGGACTGCCTCAAAAAAAAACAAAAATTGCAGCCAATTGAAAATATGATCCATGCCTTATGTATGTGTCTGGTACTTGGCAAACTCTAAGGATTCTGCAGCAAACCAAACTCCATCTCTCAAGTTAAAAAAACAAATTCATGTATAATCATTTTTTTTTTTTTTGCCTGAATGTATAACTGTGCACCACATGCAGTGCCCTCTCGGAGGCCAGAAGAGGGTGTCTAATTCCCTGAGACTGACATGTGGTTCTGGGGAACTGAACCCAGGTCCTTGAGCAGCCATCCCTTAAAGGTTGAACTATCTCTCCAGCACAGCCCACTTAAGTTCATCTCTCGGGGAGCTCCCAGTCACCTGGCAAATAGGAGTTTAGAGAGACCTCTGAGAAGTCAAGTGGCAAGCTGTCAGGACATAAGTCAAGACTGTGCAGGTCCCAAAGGACATGGGAGGATTGCTCTTGCCCCCATGGTTTCCATGGTTACATAACTGAGGGAAGAAGCCAGCTTCATTCAGGAGACAGAGGCAGGCTGAGCTCCACAATTTGAGAGTAGCCTGGGCTACAAGTGAGGTCCAGGCCAGAATACATAGTGAGCTCAGACTAGCCTGGGCTACCTGTCTCAAACAACTCCTTTAGGTCCTTAGTCTGTGCTCGATATGTTCTGAGCAATTTCTATGTAGTTCATTCTGACTACATCTCACTAGGCAGTCTGCTATTGCTATTATTGTTATTATTGCTTTTAAGCTTTTAAAAGGTATTATGATGAGGCTCAGAGAGGTTAAGAGCTTATTCAAGGCCGCACTGCTAGTAATCAGTTAAGTCAACACTGGGAGTCTCCTCACTCTCCTTTTTCATTGTTGGGAACTGAACCCAGGGAGTACACACAGGCTAGGCAAGGGTTCTAGGACTGAACTACAGCCCCAGCCTTTTATTATTTTCTTTTTTTTTTTTTAGACATGAGCTCGCTAAGTTATTCATGTTAGCCTTAAACTCACAATCCTCCTGACTCAGCCTTTGGAATAGTTGGGATTACAGAACCGCGCCGGTAGGTCCAATCTATGGGTTAATGGGAATAATGGATTCCCATTATTGTTATTATCACTTGAGACAGAGTTTCGCTATGTAGTGATTTATTTTTATTTTATGTATGTGTTGCCTGCATCTATGCATGTGCACCACGTGCGTGACTGGTACCCGTGGAGGTCAAAGAGGGCATCAGATCCCCTGGAACTGGTGTTATGGATGGTTGTGAGCCTCCATGTGGGTTCTGGGGATCAAACCCGGGTCCTCTGAAAGCAATAAGTGCTTCTAAACGCTGAACTCTCTCCTGAGTCCCCCACTCCCCAATCCCCGGATCCGCATCCCTGACCCCGGTCGCCCGTGGTAACACCCACGGTCCTCTCTCCGCCTAGGCTTTGGCTCGCTACCCTCCGCGGTTTCGTCTTTGAAATAGGATCGCGGGGTTCGACGTCAGTCGGGGCTCTCAAGCACCGTCCTGACCAGGGGAAAGCCGGTCAGGTGGAAAAACCAATCTCCCCACCGCTCTGGAACCCGTTTCCATGACAACTCGGCTAACCAGCGTCTGCGGGCGGAGCGCTGCGCGTCACTTCCAGTTCATTTGCTTCCGGGTTCCGCTTGTCCCTCCTCGACTGTCCTTAAGGGGTGAGGTCGGGTTCCGCGGAGAAGCGCTAACCCCCGCATTTCCCCCTCCTTTCGTCTCCCGCCTCCTCCTCTTTGCTCTCGGTTCTTCGTGTTCACCTGCTGACCACCGGCTTCCGCCGCCCCTTCTCAGGCTCACCGCGCAGCCGCGACCCAGCCTCTCGCAGGGCCCGCCTCCGTTGACGTCACTTCCGGCCCGAGTGCTTCCGGGCCGCCGCTAGCTCCCGTACTAGTCTCGGTCCCCGGAGCCGGCGGGAGCGGCGGGGCCGTGCGGGGCTGTGCTCCGGCGGCGCTCGCTTCCCTCGCGGGCAGCGGCGGGTGAGTGCGGGGCAGGCGGGAGGGCGGGTCCCTGCGGGCGCAGTCGCTGGCCAGGCCCTCGGCTCCGTCCCCGCAGCCGCTATCTGCGGCCGGCCGCAGCACTGCTCCCGGGTGAGGCTGCACACGCGCCCCCCCTCGGGGGCAGGCACCGCGCGGTGGCCCGCAGTCGGGAGGGGAGGCGGACCTGGCTTCGGACTCACCGAGTGACCTTGCCCGAGTCGCTCCGGGTCTGTGAGGAGGAACACGGCGGCCTTCCGGGGCTGCGGTGGGCGTGGAAGGAGAGGACGCAGGGTTTGCACGGTGCCGGGCTACAGCAGGTGTCCACTGACAGGTCCTAGCACTTCATTGGTAGACGGAGGGGCGTTAGCGAGCGCTTGTCCAGCGTGTGCGATGCCCTGGGTTCTGCCCCCTGTTCCCAGCACCACCGACCCTACGCGCCTGCCTTTGAGACTGGGGCGTTTTCCCCACCTGTGGCGAGCAGAGGCTGGCGGCTCACCCAGCGGGGAGTAGCCACCGCAGGTTTACGTCCCCTGCAGGGAAGGGACATAGCTCCCTTCAGAACTCCCAAGAGAAGCCGCTGTGGGGAGGGCAACCATGTTCCAGAATAGCCCAAGTTGTTTTCAGAGCTTTGGAAGGCCCCAGTGACAATGTTTCTGGAGGCTGGTAGAGGTGCGGAGTTCCTGTGGTTTTCTACAGTCAGCAGGAGATGCCGCCGAAGGGTCTGGGGACCTCTCGCTTACAGTGAGGTACATAGAGGTTGGGTAAAGAGAAGAGAGGTGTAGTCGCATCTCTGATCCTTTTTGGCGGCTGAAGCTGAACCGGGGTGTGTAAACATGTAGATTGGACCCAACTGGGACCCAAATACCGTCTGCTAGTATAGGGAGGGAGTGCCTTTCAGGGCCACCACGGGGCACATTCTGCTTGAATGGGCCAGCAGAGGTAAAGCGTTGGAACCGATGCTCCACTTCCCAGGTTATTTGGTTTCCATTCAGCTGAACTTTAAACGCGTTGGGCTTTCCCCATTGGATGTTTAAAGAATAATTGTTGGTAAAGTCCCCTCTGCCTGTGCACTAGCTTCGCCTTCTCTGACTTGCTTTAACAAAGGGGTCCAGATTGTGGGTGCAGGAGATGCCACCCAGAGCCGACGGCACTAGGCATCCATCCTTCTGCTTCTGTGTTCCGGAGATTCACAGAGCTGTATTTTCCCCCTGCCAGCCTGGTATGGCTTGGCATTCCAGTCTTTGGGTTGCCTGGAGAAATTAACAGCTTCTGTCGCTGGGCTGTCTTGCTCTCTCCTGTAACCAGGCTGTGTTTGCAGAGAACGTGTTTTTTGTTGTTGTTGTTGTTGTTGTGTTTTCCAGAGTGTTAGGAATAAATTGCTGGCTCTGTGCTCAGAAAAGACACCAGTTAGGGCCAGACACAAGGCAGCCTGTATTCTTAGGAAATGTATTCAGCAGGGATGATGTAACTGCCTCACTGCTGGCTGGTCTCTGGCCAGCCTCTCTCCTGGGCCCTTAAGCTTACATCATAAAGAGGCTGGTGGCTCTCCCAGCCCATTTGGTGTGGGAAGATGGCAGTTTTGCTACTATGAGACTCAGATTCCTGGCCGCAGGGCATTTGACTGATTGAACCTTTCAAGGAGCCCACACCAGAAGATTTGGTAAGATTTCAGATCCACTTCTTGGCTCAGTGACTTAGGACAAGTGAGTTGGCGCTCTGTGCTCAGTTTCCTCTTTAATATTGGGGTTGTCCTGTGCATCTTATTGATTTTTCTTTCTTTCTTTTTTTTTTTTTTTTTTTTTTTTTTGGTTTTTTGAGACAAGGTTTCTCTGTGTAGCTTTGCGCCTTTCCTGGAACTCACTCTGTAGCCCAGGCTGGCCTCGAACTCACAGAGATCCACCTGCCTCTGCCTCCCGAGTGCTGGGATTAAAGGCGTGTGCCACCCCCCCTCCCAGCTCATCTTACTGATTTTTGAACAGCTGGCACAGGGACCTGCATATCCTGACCCCTTTGGGATTGATACCAATTATAGCCAGAGTGGACGAGAGCCAGTCCTCAGGACCTGTTGGCCCTTTTGGCTCTGCTGGAGATGTTGAGTGCACCTTGGCTTCCTCAGCTGCTGCTGTCAGGATGAAATGGGAGATGTGATGGAAGTGGGGAGTTGTCTTACCACTCAGAACATAGTAGGTCCCTGTTCACTGTTTTTCTCACTCTCTTACTCTGCTGAGTGTGGTGTATTTGGGTCTTCACAATTGTGCGTGTATCTTTAGAGGAAGACAGAGGTTGCATGATGTTCTCTTATCTCTGCACTTTAAGACTTTTTTTTCATTCTTTATTTTTATTTATGTGGTTGGTTTCTTTTTTTTTTTCTTCATGCATGTCTATGGATCATGTGTGTGCCTTGGAGGCCCGAAGAGGGTGTCAGACCCCTGGGATAGGAGTGACAGACTGTACTAAGCCCCCATATGGGTTCTGGGAATTAAATCCAGTTCCTCTGTAAAAGCAGCCAGGGCTCTTAACCACTGAGCCATCTCTCTAGCCTCCCTCCCTCACTAAAAAAAAATAATTTTTTTAATGTGTGTGAGCATTTTGCTTGAATGTATGTCAGTCCACATTCTGGGCATTCCAGGTGCCCACAGAGGTCAGGAGAGGGCGTCAGATCCCCTGGACTGGAGTTATGGACAGTTGTGAGCCACCCGTGCAGTGCTGGGAATCAAACACAGGTCCTGCAAGAGCAGGTGTTTTAACCACTGAGCCGTCACTCCAGCCGCCACCACCTTTCTCTCTCTCTTTCTTTTCCAGTGCTGGGATTAAAGAAATGCGCCAACATGTCCAGGTTTTTCTTTCATTTTTTGAGTCAGGGTGTCCAGACTCACTGAGTCTGGAGCTCCCCTGTTCTTGCTAGGCTGGCTCTTCATCAGGCTCTCAGGATCCTCCTGTCTTTGCTCCCCAGTGCTGGCACCACAGTGTGCACAGTGCCCTGCTGAGTGCTGAAACTCAGTTCTTCATGCTTGCGTGGGGAGCACTGCGGAACCATCTCCATCTCCCTCTCCCCTTTCTGTTTTCTTTTTCTTTTCTGAGACAGGGTTTCTCTGTGTAGCTTTGCGCCTTTTCTGGAACTCACTCTGTAGCCCAGGTTGGCCTCGAACTCACAGAGATCCACCTGGCTCTGCCTCCCGAGTGCTGGATTAAAGGCGTGCGCCACCACTGCCAGGCCCCTCTTTCCTTTTTTTGAAACAGGGTCTTACTCTGTACCCCAGGCTGGCTTTGAACTCTTAGAGATCTTCCTGGTCTAACCTCCTGAGTGCTGGGGTTGCAGGCATTCATTTTCTTTTTTCTTTCCCCTCCCCTACTAAGCCTGTTTGACTTTTTCTTGAGAGTAGTCCAGACTGGGCTTAAGTGCATGGCAATCCTCCTGCCTCATCTCTAGGGATGGATCTCTGGTTGTGTGCTGCTACTCCTCTCAGCGTCAGGATTCTTCCCAGATGTGTTTCTCACCCTCATTTCAGGACTCTGAGCACCAGGGAAGCTGTGGGTCTCCTTTCATCGTTTGTTGTGGAGTGAGGAGCCACTGCCAAACAACACCTGAGCTGAGTGAGGCAGGAGGATAGCCCACTTGAAAATATCACCTGGCCGGGTGGCAGTGGCGCAAGCCTTTAATCCAGCACTCGGGAGGCAGAGCCAGGTGGATCTCTGTCAGCTTGAGGCCAGCCTGGACTACTAAGTGAGCTCCAGGAAAGGTGCAAAGCTACACAGAGAAACCCTGTCTTGAAAAAACCAAAAAAAAAAAAAAAAAAGAAGAAAATATCACTTGCTTGGAGCTCAAGGCTGACTTCCATGGAGAGAAAAAAATAGCAGTATATAGAAAGATGCATGATAGCCACCCCACTGCTGCCCTCAAAAAGACTGTTTCTATGTAGCCCTGGCTGTTCTGGAACTAACTGTCAGGCTGGCCTTGAACTCACAGAGACCCACCAGCCTCTGCTTCCTGAGTGCTGGGATTAAAAGTGTATGTGGCCTTGCCTGTCTCATTGAATGTGTATTGGTGTTTGCCTGTATGTAGGTCTGTGCACCATGTGCATGCAGTTCCTGCAGAGGCCAGAAGAGGGCGTCAGATTGATTCCCTGGGACTGGAGTGACAGGCAGTTCTGTGTGTTGCCATGTGGGTGCTGGGAATCAAACTTGGGTCCTCAGCAAGAGCTGCTAGAGCACCTAACCATGTCTCCAGCCCCCAGCTCTTCTTATTTTACCTCAGCATCTGGAAAGCGGAGGCAGGAGGATCAGAAGTTCAAGGTCTTCCTCAGCTGTATAGCAAATTTGCTCCATGAGACCATGTCTAGTGCTTCCGATGGGATCCAGGGTCTCAGGCATGCTAGGCAGGTGCTCCACCACTGAGTCCCCCCATCCACGTGATATTCATGTTGCTTTTCAAACTTAACAAAAACCAGTTCCTGCTTCAGTAGCAGGAGGGAGCTTCTCATAGGTAAACCCCATGCTTATTATCAGGAACAGCTGCGGAGATCCTCTTTGGCTGGCAATGAGTTTGTACTGAGAGGATGTGCGTGCTTGCGTGGCTGCTGAGCTGTTCTGGGTAGAACTGGTTTTACACTCTCTTCTTCACTGGTGGCCTCTACAGTTCCTACCTCCACCCATGACCAGGCCAGGCAGAATGTAGGTCCTTTGTAATACACTTGTGGGACACGGACTTCAGGGTTGTCTGGGGCACAGGCTCACCCTGAGCTTCAGGTTGCATAACATGCCGTATTTGCAGCTCATCCTCCAGCTGCTCTTGTGACCTGCTGAGAACCTGAAGGGTCATTGTGTGTGTGCATGGATTCCTTACATCATGCATTGCTCCATGTCTTAGTTGCCTACTTCAAACTGCATCAGTGCTAAGTACTGTGGTGAGCTCTGACTTCATGGGAATTACAGGTTATGGCGGAGAAACTGAGAGGAAGCTAGAAAAAGAATAAAGCCAGTAATTTCATATTGTGGCCTTCCCAGGGTAACATGGCAGTGAGGGACTGGGAAGGTGGGATTTTCTCAGTGTGACTCGACGGTGACAGCTGTGTTGGAGCTGAGGCCTGCATGCTGCGGTGAGCCAGTCACCAAAGAGTCAGAGAAGGCCCAACAAAACCCAGTGCATGTGCCAAGTCCTGATGTCCAGTCAGCCTGACAGCCGGGGAGCAAGGGCTGGTCTGGCTGTTGCTCAGAGGGAGGTTAGACTGCTGTGCGGACGAGTGTGAGCACCGAGGGCCTTTGGCCTTGGTCTGGAGGTAGCACTTACCTTTGGGGCCCTGTGTTGGCCCTTTGTGCGTTCTCAGTCCATTTGTTTCTAAAGTGCTGGGTGCCCTCAAGAGCAGGGGGGTGGGAAAGGGGGGGTCTTTCTGGGTCCTCAAGTATTTGTTGTTTGTTCTGACCTCACATTGTACAAGACTGTCATGTCTTACCTCCAGAATGTGCCCCTACATCCAGTGTGTACCCCCAATTTTGCTGTGTGTTCCACCTCTTATTCCATTGTTAATGCTACCAGGCATCCCCCCAAACCAGAGATCCTGAGCTGTGGCTTACTGAGGCCCGGGTGGACCTTGTGATTGTTGCCAGGGCACAGATCTGCTAGAGGACCCCACAGGCCAGCCCCAACCCCCCTTTTCCTCCCACAGGCTCAGTGATACGGATGAGCTCTTACCGCACCTGGGCAGCTGCAGAGGCGGCTGAGAGTAGGGTGGTCGCCACCCAGACTCTGGGGTTCTGGCCAGGAAAGTGTCAGGCGTGGCTTACACCCCCTCTACTGGAGCCTTTTTGAGAGCCCGGTCTTGAGAGTGGGCACCTTGCCAGGGCACAGAAGGTCCTGTCACCATCTCACACAAGTCCTTCCTTGGCCACGGTGTGTGGAGCTGTGTGCTGATCAGGGTTCATGAGAAGGAGGAGCCAAAGGGTTGAGGGATGGTCTCAAGTGCTCAGGCTTTGGAGCCCCGGCATACTGCAGCCTCACTGGCACCGGTGCACCCTGTTTCTGAGCCGTGTTTGCCTGCAGTGTGTGGCTGCGTGAGCGCTGCTGTATTTACCTGAGGTTGCCTGTGAGCGGCTGGGCTGGGGTGCACACAGGCCCCAGGTCAGCACTTTTTCTTCTCCCAAAAGGCTGTGGTGCCCTCTAAGGTGAAGGGGACAGTAGACTGCCTGGTCTCTGTAGTCCCTCTTCAGACCCTGTATTAAACTCTTCAGTGGCTTCATGTGGCCAGTCACAGAAACCCTGTGTGTGCTGCTGGGAGTGGGACCAGCGTCTCCCACACTGCAGTCCCAGCCCCCACCATCAGGACAGTCGTTGGTGTGTCCTGTGGGTAGTCCCCCGCCCCCATCTCTCTTTGCTGCCTGGCCTTTAGCAGCCTTCTTTCTGTTGGTGCCAAGCTCCTTCCTGCTCCAGGAAAGCAGGGTGTGGTGGGCTGGGCCTGGACTCTGGAGCCTGCCTGGGCTCTGACCTTCGCCTTGGGGGTTCTGTGACCCTGGGTAGTTTTCTCAATAGCTGCCTGTCTTCAGGAGCCGGTAGCTCCTGACCCCACCTGCTCAGGAGTAAGGGAGTTAAGTGCCTAGGACACGCTCGGCAGAGCCAGCTCAGCACCTCCCTCCTGCCACCTCCAAGTCACACCCTGGCCTGGCAGTGCTTCACTTGAACTCTGCCTCGGGGCTTTCCCAAACTCCTCCTTTGTGACACCAAGGCCAAGCTCACACCAGCTCCCTGACCCCGCCTCCAGGGCATTCGTCACTCCTGTGAGCTGCTGAGCTGCAGGCCCGGTAGGTCTTTACCACCTTGTGCCACCTATGTGTTCCACATCTGTGCCAGGTAGAAGAGCATATGGGGACCATCTGGACTAAAGAGCCAGCATAGCCCGGGCCAGCTCTGGGCTTTGCTGTCCTCAGCATTCTAAAGCTGGGGTAGGGACTAGTCAGATGGGTGATGGCTTCTTGTTCCTCCCTTTCCAGAGCATGTGCTGGTTCATGGGCACCATGCCAGTTCTTCATGTGATGTGCCAGTCTCCGGTCCCAGAGCCATGGGGGAGATGAGGTAGCCCTTTGGGTTTGATTGGGGAAGCCCAGTTCAATGGATACGAAGTACAAGGATGACTTATTTCGGAAGTACGTGCAGTTCCATGAGGGCAAAGTGGACACCACCCCCGGCAAGCAGCAGCCTGGCAGCGATGAGTACCTGCGGGTGGCAGCTGCCACCCTGCTCAGCCTGCACAAAGTGGAACCCATGCATCGATTTCGGCTGATCCAGTTTTATGAAGTGGTGGAGAGCTCCCTCCGCTCACTGAGCAGCTCCAGCCTGAGCGCTCTGCACTGCGCCTTCAGCATGCTGGAGACGGTGGCCATCAACCTCTTCCTGTTCCCCTGGAAGAAGGAATTCCGCAGCATCAAGGTGAGGTGGGGTGGCCAACTCTGCCTGCTGCTCCCTCCTGAGTGTACGGGCCCTGTTCTCATCCCATGGGCTCCAAGCATCTGGGAGCTGGTGTGGACCAAAGCCCCAGTTGGGGGTGGAGGGTTGAAAGAAGATTCTGCACTTTCCATAGCAGGGGAACAGGGACGAGTAGAGACTGCCCACGCCAGGCTGGAACTGTGGCATGTTGCATGTGTTGCGTGTTGTTTGTCTGTTGTAGTGGGAATTAAACCTATGGTGCATGCTGTCTCCCAAGCTATATCCCCAGCCTAGTGTATTCTTAAAACTTTGGCAAAGGCCTGAAAGGGGCATTCTTCGGGCTTAGTGTCACACCCCTATAATGTTATCCCCTGTGCTCCCTCATGGAACGGAGCCTTCATGCCTACACAGAAAGCTGATGGCCTTGTTGACCTCATAGGGGCCACGTGTCCCTTGCTTGGTGGGCATTTAGCATGCTCTTGCTTCTGGTCTACAGGCAGAAACTCCCCATCCCTCTCCCTGCTGGTCCCGCTATGCACTTGGTTTGAACAGGCTTCTCTGTAGCATGCTTCTTTTGGTTTTTTTGCCCACTTTCTCCCTAGACCTACACAGGCCCTTTTGTTTACTATGTCAAGTCCACATTGCTGGAGAAGGACATCCGAGCCATTCTGAGGTTCATGGGCTACGAGCCTGAGTTGGGAACTGCGTACAAACTCAAGGAACTTGTGGAGTCCCTCCAGGTGAAGATGGTCTCCTTTGAGCTCTTCCTGGCAAAGGTCGAGTGTGAGCAGATGCTGGGGATCCACTCGCAGGTGAAGGACAAGGGCTACTCGGAGCTGGACGTGGTGACTGAGCGGAAGAGCAGCCCAGAGGACGTGCATGGGTGCTCAGAGGCTCTGCGGCGACGGGCTGAGAGTCGGGAGCACCTGACCACTTCCATAACTCGTGTGGCACTCCAGAAGTCAGCCAGTGAGCGGGCAGCCAAGGACTACTACAAGCCCCGAGTGACCAAACCGTCCAGGTCGGTGGATGCCTACGACAGCTACTGGGAGAGCAGGAAGGTCCCCTCAAAGGCCTCCCTGAGTCTGCGAAAGGAGCCTTTGGCCATGGATGTAGGGGATGACCTGAAGGACGAGATCATCCGCCCATCCCCCTCCTTGCTGACCATGTCCAGCTCCCCCCATGGTAGCCCCGATGACCTTCCATCCATCTCCCCCATCAATGGCCTTGGCCTTCTGCGCAGTACATACTTTTCCACTCAGGATGACGTGGACTTGTATACAGACTCGGAACCCAGGGCCTCCTACCGGAGGCAGGATGCTCTGCGGCCAGATGTATGGCTGGTCAAAAACGATGCCCACTCCATCTACCACAAGCGTTCACCCCCCACCAAAGAGTCTGCCCTCTCCAAGTGCCAAAACTGCGGCCTGTCCTGCAGCTCTTCCCTCTGCCAGCGCTGTGATAGTCTACTCGGCTGTCCTTCAGGCTCCAAGCCCAGCGCCTTCCTTAGCAAGGCCTCCGCTCATGACAGCCTGGTCCACGGGACACCTATGCGGGAGAAGTATATGGGCCAGACTCAGGGCCTAGACCGGCTGCCACCTGTCCACTCAAAGCCCAAGCCGTCTGCCACAGGCACCTCCCGCTGTGGCTTTTGTAACCGTGTGGGTGCCACCAACACGTGCACCCAGTGTTCAAAAGTCTCCTGCGACGCCTGCCTTGGCGCTTACCACTACGACCCCTGCTGCAGAAAGAGCGAGCTGCACAAGTTCATGCCCAACAACCAGCTGAACTACAAATCCACTCAGTTCTCCCATCTCGTGTACAGATAGGCCCCACCCCATCTTCCGCTATAAGGGCTACACCACTGACCTGGCTTGGTCCCATCAAGAGGTAGCAGAGCAGCATCAGAAGTGGAGACCTGAGCTTGACCGTGGAAGCAGCCAGGGCCACTGCTCCTTCACACTGGAGTTCACTGAGCACTTCACCCCCCACCAGCGGCTGCTGTCTGCTCTGAGGGACAGGGTGGCACTTCATCCAGTCATTTCACTGACCTCTCCACTCCCTGCTCAGCTGGTTTGGGTTTGGGTTTGGGTTTGGGTTCTGGTTCCTTTGAAAGAAGGTCTCTGTCTCTGGGACTTTTGCCACACCTACCCCTCCTTCTGCAAAGCCAGCTTGGACTGGGAAGGATCCTTCGGGTCACCTTCAAATGCCCACCAGGAGTGGTGGGCGAGCTGGAGGCCTGCTGGCTTGTGAAATGAGCCCTCCTGCCATTTCGGGCCTCTCTGGTGGCTCGCCCCTTTTCCTGCTCCTAATACAAGGATCCCTAGGCAGATGTCCCCGCCCCCTCCCTCCCCCAACTGTATCACAGGGGAGCCAAGTCCAGTATTAGCTGAACGCCATCTTGCCAGCTCCACTCAATCAGCCCACAGTGTTGGCGAGCTCTGCTCAGCAGTTGGAAAGTGGACTCCACAACAGGACTGATGTCCCTTCCTGTTTGCACCCTACTGTACTGTATATACAGAGTTTGAGGTTTATTTTTAAGTGAGTATTCAACTTGCTGTGTGTTTCAACATGGTGAAAGAAATTAATGATATGGTAATTATAAAGGTGCCCTGAGTCCTTTAGTCTTCCAGGGGGGTGCTCATGCCCTCTCCCGGGGTGGTCTCCACTTGCTAGGGTGGAGCTGAGAGCCTCGGGGTAGGGGACTGACAAAGCTCATGTTCCTCCTCATTTGAGTAGAGAGCTGCTGCCCTTCCCTACAGTAAAATTCGACACCTACCTCCAGTGTGCACGCGGGGTTAGCATGGTGCCGAGGTCTGCAGTGACCCCAGTGACAAGGTGGAGACCTCAGCCCTCACATCTACAGCTCTGGTCTTGGTGCCTGCTGAGCATGAATCTTGTACCCCAGACCTTGAGTTCATTTCAGAAGGAAATTCAGGTGGGGTTCCCTCCATGCCCATCTAAGCCTTCCTCACTGGTTCCCAGGGCTCTGTCTTTTTGCACTAGGGTGGGTAGAGGTGGTGTGTGCCCATCGGACAAATGCTTCTCCAGTACTCAGCTGAGTGTCCACGATTCCTTGTATAAATAATCCACCTCTGGATTTTCCTTTTTGGGGAGCAAAGCCAGGAGAAGGGCAGGAATTTGAAACTCACTTTCTTGTGAACTGGTAACACACTTCAGCCATAGACAGCTGTGATGTCTGCTGTGTGGGATCTACGTGCTAGTGGGGTTTTCCCAAAGGCATTCAGCTCTGGAGCAGGCTGACTCTGGCCACACCCTGAGCCACTGTGAATTTGCTGGTGTTCTTCCGATTTACTGGAGTGATTTTAAGGTTTTCCAATCTTATACGGCTCTTTTTTATCTCTAGCTATAGATGACATGTAGATAAGTGTATATACAGCTAAATTTGAGCAATCTTATTACTGAGACTAGCCTCCCTGGGCTGCGGTCCTTGATGTTCCTTCCACACTGGCCAGCACTGCCTGGCCCACTCCTGCGAGCTCTAGTTTTCCATTCCAGTTTGCTCCAGCATTGCAGGGACTCTTAGATGGAGGCCAGGTTACTGGAGTTAGTCCCGAGTGCTTTCCACCAGGAAATATTGGGTGTGCAGACTGCCACGCCCCCCCCCCCAAGGTGTGTCTCACTGTAGGAGATTGCTGTGATCCGGACAGTTGAGTATATGCTAATTTAAAAATGCATATATTTTGCATTTGATTTCTACAGAGTTGAAATGTTCAGAGAAGATTTTAAAAAACTAACTAAATAAAGTGTCTTCCATTGTTAAACAAGTGTTTATGGTGTTCCAGCCCCTTCTGTGGCTTCCCTCTTTTGCAGCACACTCTGGCCTGTAAGCCATTGTTAGCACAAGTGACAGGACCCAGGTACTGTCTGGGCATCTGGGGAAGATGGGAACCAGGCCCAGGGGGCAAGCTGCCCATTTCCCCAAAGTGGGCTGTGTCCTCTGGGAGAAATAACTGTTGGTGGCTGCAGACATTATTAAGAATCCTTCCCCTTTTATTCCTGCCTCCAGATTTCTCTAATTAAAGGCATGTTTTACCATACCCGGCCAATGATTCCTTTTTCTTTTTAACTTAAAAACAAACAAACAAACAAAAAACCAAACAAACTTTACAGGTGGTGAGATGTCACAATGGTTAAGAACACTGGCTGCTCTTCCAAGGACCCAGGTTCTATTCCCAGCACCCACATTGTGGCTCCAACCATTTCTAACTCCAGTACCAGGGGATCCAACACCCTTTCCTGGCCTCTGGTGCAGGCACCAGGTATGCACATAGTGTCCATACATACATACCGGCAAAACAACCATACACAAAATCTTAGAAATGATTTCATGGACATTTACTTTTGTTTCCATAAAGCTCAAGTTCCTCACATTTTGGGGGTGTGTGGGGTGCTGAAGTCGGGGCCAAGGGTATGCTGAACCAGTGTGTCCCAGCCCTGACGTATCTTTAAATTGCCATCACCTTTGCTACCGAGGCTGCCCTGCAGAGCATAGGAGCCCCACTTTTTTTGTTTTTCCATTTGTGTGTGTGCGAGAGGGATGTGTATGCACGTTTGCATGTGTGTGTGCATATGTGAAAGCCCTTGGCGGTGGTGGTGCACGCCTTTAATCCCAGCACTCAGGAGGCAGAGGCAGGCGGATCTCTGTGAGTTTTAGGCCAGCCTGGTCTACAGAGTGAGTCCCAGGACAGGCTCCAAAGCTACAGAGATACCCTGTCTCGGAAAACCAAAAAAAAAAAAAAAAAAAAAAAAAAGAAGAAGAAAGCCCTAGCTTGATTGCTCTTCCCTTCAATGAGGCAGGGTGTCAGTCAGGCCCAGAACTCAGATGCAGTGACTGTCACATAAGCTAGTTTGACAGGCTTGCCGGGGTCCGAGCTTCGCTTAGTCCAGTCCTGCTGTCACGTTCTAGTCTCTTCATTTCCCAAAACGTGTTGCCTTTTCCCGATTCCTTCCTATTGGCAGGCGTTGCTCCAAGATGCCACTGTGGGCTGAGGACAGTGCCTTGCAGTGGGCCAGCTTAGCACGAGTGAGGCCTGGTCTAGTCCTGTCACTCCGAGTCTCCACTGGCCGCCACATCAGGGCTGTGGGCAGGTGGAAGAGGGTGATGTGGGATTGCTGGGTCATGCGGGGGTCCAGCTCTAACGAGTGTAAGCTTATGCAGTTGATGTGTGTAAGGCTCTTTTTATTTTTAAAGACAGGGTTTCTCTGTGTAGCCCTGGCTGTCCTGGAACCTGCTCTGTAGACTAGGCTGGCCCCAAATTCACTGAGATCCACCTACCTCTGCCTCCCAAGTACTGGGATTAAAGGCGTGCGCCACCACAGCCTGGTTTAAAATTTTTATTTTTTTAATGTGTATGAGTATTTTGCCTGTGTGTATGTCTGTGTATTATGTGCATGCAGTGCCCATTGAGGCCAGAGGAGGGTGTGGAGTCCACATAGATGGTTGAGGACCAGATGTGCTGGGAATGAACCCAGTTCTCTATGAGAGTAGCCAGTGTTCTTAACCACTGACCCATCTCTAGCCCCATTTGGTAGGGTTGTTTGGTTGGTTTGGGTTTTTTGAGACAGGGTTTCTCTCTAGCCCTGGCTGTCCTGGCAACATACTCTGTTGAATGCTTTTCTTATGGAAACATCTGGAATGTGGTCAGATATTCTTTCTATATCAGTTGAAATGACAATGTTTTATCTTCCCTTCTGCTAATATGGAGTGTTATGCATACATTCTGGCTCTTTGGCATTGCTCAGAACAAGAGAGAGTCAGAGACTCCTGTTTCAGGAGGAGGCATTGTGTGGTTGCGGTTCTGCCCTCTGGGAGAGTCAAGGCTATTAAGGCCTCTATTTCCTACTCAGCTGTCACTTCACTCACACTAACTTGTGGGCACTACAGTTCCGTTCTGTTTAGCAACTGGATCATTGCTACCACATCTATAAAAGGACCTCTCTATGGTGGTGGTGTGACTCTAGACACAGCACTGAAGGAACACACGCACCCCACCTAAACTTTTTTTTGGTTTTATAAGGATTTCACTCTAGTCATTGGTAGCTGCTGTTTACCATAGAGCCCCGGCTGGTCTCAAACTTGAAGCAATCCTCCTACCTCAGCCTCCAAATGCTTGGATTTTAAGTACATACCACCATACCTTAGCTTCATGTGAAACTAAAATTGTTCTGGGGAGATGGCTCATTTGGTTAAATGTTTGCCTCCCAAGTATGAGAACTCGATTTGTTCCTCAGGACCCACATTAAAATGCCAGATGTGGGACTAGAGCGACGTCTTCGTGGTGGAGTGTGTGCTTGCTGCTCTTTCAAAGGACAGGAATTTTTTTCTTAGCATCCACTTTAGGTGGCTCACACCTACCTGTAATTCCAGTTCATGTGGCACATGGCTTTAATCCTAGAACTCAGAAGCAGAGGCAGGTGGATCTTGAGTTTGAGGACAGCCAGGACTACAGTGAAACTCTGTCTAAAACAGACCAAAACAATGCTTTCTGCTCTGCCATCCTCACGAAGCCCCATCTTCCCTCTGGGCTTCAGAACGGCTGCAGCAGGTCCAGGTTATCTATCTATCTATCTATCTATCTATCTATCTATCTATCTATCTATCTATCTATCTATCTATCTATCTATCTATCTATCTCTATCATCTATCTATCCATCCTGGAGCTGAGGACCGAACCCAGGGCCCTGCGCTTGCTAGGCAAGTGCTCTACCACTGAGCTAAATCCCCAACCCGCAGGTCCAGCTCCTCAAGGTACTGCTCTCTCTTGTCATGCTGGGTCAGAGGCCTTCCTCAACAAGTCAAGGGGCTGACAGGAGTGCTGACCAGGGAATGGAAGGCCCAAGGAAGCAAAGGTGGGAACCGTAGAGAACTCAAGTGGGGTTTGCAGTATGGGCATCTTTTTTTTTTTTTTTTTTTTTTTGAGTCAGGGTTTCTCTGTGTAGTTTTGGTGCCTGTCCTGGATCTCACTCTGTAGACCAGGCTGGCCTCAAACTCACAGAGATCCGCCTGGCTCTGTCTCCCGAGTGCTGGGATTAAAGGTGTGCGCCACCACCACCCGGCTTTTTTTTTTTAAAAAAGACAATCTTAGTCTATAGTCAAGGCTGGCTCAAAATTGAAGCCATCTTCCTGTCTTAGCCTTTCAGTGTTGGGATTATGATGTGTATACCCTATGCCTGGCAGCATGTTTTTATTTTTCAGAAAGTGTCTCACTGTGTAGCCTTGGTTGCTTTGGAACTTGCTGTGTAGGCCAAGCTGGCTTCCAACTCAGAGAGATTCCCCTGTCTCTGCCTCCTGAGTTGTTTGAATCTTAGATGGTCTTTTAATAAGAAAACCCAGAGCCAGATATCAAGGTGAAAGCTGAAAGATCAGAGAAGCAGAACAGCCAGCCACTAGTTCTTACCTCTACGAAATCTCAGTCTAAAGAGAGTGAGTTCCTGTTTCCTCACGCCTTATATATCTTTCTCTGCCCTGCCATATTACTCCTGGGATTAAAGGCATGTGTGCTTCCCAAGCAAAGGCATGAGATCTCAAGTGCTGGGATTAAAGGTGTGTGCCACCACTGCCTGCCCTCTGTGTCTAATCTAGTGGCTGGCTCTGTCCTCTGATCCTCAGGCAAGTTTATTAGGGTACACAATCTATCACCACACTAAGTGCTGGGATTAAAGGTGTGCAGCACCACACCCAATACAGCATGTTTTTAGTGTGCACTAAAATGTCTCTGGGATAGGTAGGCGCTCTGGGACCCTTTTCTCCACAGCTTCTGGCCTCTGAGGAAGTTATTTCTTCCTGTTTCTCCCCTCTACCTTGAGGGCTTTTTCTGGAGTTGCCGGGTCCTGTCTTCCAGTGGGACTGAACCCTTTCCTCCTGGCTGGCACTACTCAGAAAAACTCCCAGCCATCTTCAAGGTCAGGGCATCCTGAGAATTCGGTCTGTAGTTCACCAGTGTGTCCCCTGACTTCAGCTAGTTAAGATACAGCGAGATGTCACACTCAGGCAGCTTTCCCTCATGTCCTTGCACCCTTGGTGCATCTCCAGCCTGTGGCTGGCGCCAGGGGGATACGGCTGCCACTTCACTCTCTTGGCTGCTGGTGGGGAGAGGGAGTCTCAGGGCTTTTGCCTCGTGTGTGCATGTATGTGCAGGACCTTACATAAGGCCTCCCTTTGTGAGCTGAGGACCAAATAGGCTCTGGCTCCTCAGCTGTGTGGATTTAATGGAGAAGCTTTCCATTTTTCTGCAGGTAGACAGTTGTCAAAGCCAATGTGCAACCAGCCAGCAGCAGGCCCTGAGAGGCCTGGAGCACTGGATTCCTGGCACCTGGGAGGAAGTCATGGTTGATATGAGCATTCTGCCTCACATGTGTGGCTCACTGAGGGACAGAGGCTGTCCTAACCATTACACTTCTTAAAACATGCCTACTGCTGTCCTGGAGAGCTGTGGGGACCCAGAGCCACATCCAGGAGCTTTGCAAAGTCACTTGACACAGCAGAGGCCAGCTCTGACTCCACAGCATTTTATTTCTAACTGTCCCGTGATGTGACCCCCCACTCAGTGGCAGGCGAAGGCGAGCTCCTGCAGAGTGACACAGTTCGCTCCTGCTCAGAAAGCAGCAAAGGTTCCCTCAGGCCCCAGGGGGCCTCCCTAAATCACAACAGAAAACTAGCGTTCCCCAAACCTTCCACTGTCCAGGCGTGTGAAGAGAGCCTTCAGCCTCCTCCTGGTGGAAGCAGGGGGACTCCACCAGTCCCCAGCCTGTGCTACCATGGTTCTAGTGCAGGACCACAGCCCCCAAGGGTGGCCTGTCCCAGCACCACTGCACATGATTGTGCCTGCGTAAGGGGCCATGGCACCTGCCCGTCTGCAACTGGGTGGACAGGTGGCAAGGCAGCGTGGAGAAGCAGGGCCACCCGAAGGCCGGCCCGCCCTCCCTCCCTCCCTCCCTCCTCCCGCCCCCCCCCGCCCGCCCGCCCGCCATTCGGTTTCAGTTAACACAGCCTGGCTCTGGGGCCCTGGGAGAAGCCAGGGACTTGGACCTGGTTTCCTAGGCACCAGCCAGCAGAGAAATCAAGCTGCTATTTCTGAGAATGCGGAGGGCTCCTGTCTCCATGTGGCATCTTAGAAGCCTAATGGGTGGTAGACACCTACTGAATTCCTCCTCACACGGGAGCCAGGAACAGCTGACCTTTACCATATGTACCTCCATAGCTAAGTGGCTGGAAGGGGGTGGGCAGCAGCCACCCAGCCCAGAACCTACCATGGGCATGTGGACCTAGGAGTTGTGGGGGGGGGGTTAAGAAGGCTCTCTGCTGGGTCCCTTGGCATTCTACTGCACAGAATGGACTCTGCACACCAAGCCCTCAGGCGGTTAGGTTTTACCCAAGATGCTGCATGTGGCTGTCTGGGGGACCCTGTGACCACAGCACTGTAGAAAGCAGGTCGCTGATTCCAAGAACTGGCTCCTATATTCTGTAGGGATGGGCCACCACCACCCTGAGTGCCAGATCTCCAAGGGCACCCATGGCCCTCACTCTGAAGCATTTCCTTCCGTGTGCCCAGCTGGCCCGTCCCTTGGCCTAGACTGAACTTTGCCGCCCGCACAACTGGGTCATCTCCATGCACACATTCTCCGCTGCACACGACAGGCCTAGCGGGTCTGAGGAGGTGACCGCTTGGTCTCTCATCTGAGAAATCCCTCCAGAGCTCTGCTCCCTGACTGGGCCCTGGAAGGCTGGGCACTCTCCCAGGTGCTAAGCCCACAGTCCTCGGGAAGGGGCGGAGGTGCCTACTGACATGCAGGGCTGGTGCAGCAGCCCTCCCAAGCTCCCGGAAGCTCACTCAGGTAAAAGCAGGGGCCAAGAGTGGTATGTCCGAGAGGCCCGGTGGCAAGGGGCCAGTGAATGACACCTGATGCTTCACTGCTTCCTCTACGGATTTAAGGGTTAAAAAGAAATCTTGGCAAGTACTGAGCTTGGGAAGCAGCTTCCATCTCAGAGATGAGCCCGAGCCCAGCCCCACTCCCAATCCCACAAGGCCATGGGTGGAAGAGGACCCAGCTTGGCTGCGCCAAGGACAAGTGGCCTTATGTACAGAAGCAGACTGCATGCCTCCAGCTCGGCCACCTTCTGCAGCAGTGAGGTGGAGGACCTCAGAGGCCTGGCCCTCTGCCGACACCAGAACCACAGCACCGAGGTGCAAAACCCCTGCAAAACCCCACTCAGACCCACTGTGCCCCCACTGTGAGCCAAGGCCATACACAACAACTACGCACCAGGGGTGCAAGGATGGCCTAGGGCCACATGGGGAGTCGCTGAGGGGCCACGGACGGGCAGACTGCAGCAGCTGTAAAAGAGCAGGTTAGGACATCAGGCAGCGACTACTGCCTGTGGTATGCCTTAGCCCGAGACATGCACGGGAGTGCGTCTGTGTGACCCAAAGTCACCGGCATCCCAAGTGGCAATTGATTGGAGTGGGAAACCCTGGTCTCAGGCGCTGTGCTCTGGCCACTGTCCCAGTGTCTTGGAGATCCGAGGCCCAGCACGGAGGGCAGAGGACCCAAGCTCCAGGAACTAGTAAAGGCTGGGCTCTCAACAGCAGCTGGGTGGGAGGAGCTTCACACTATAGGGTCTAGTCAGAGGCTTCTGGGCAGAGGACAAGAATGCAGGAGGAGACTGGTGGAGAGGAGAGGATGTGGAGGTGGCTCCCACACTTAGGAAAGGTACCCCCAAGGACCCTGTGCCTACAGAGTCTAAAGACCCCTTTGTCTCTTCAGAGAGTATTCGGAAACCGGGGGATAGGCCAACACTTTTCCTAGAAGCCTGCAGGCTGACCCCTGCCAGGTACCAGTGTAAACATTTGCAGTATGCCCACAGGAGGGCTGCAGCTGCCTGCCCAAAGCAGGCTGAGAGGTGCCAGTTCCATGTCAAAAAAAAAAAAAAAAAAAAAAAAAAGGTCCTTTAGCCTTTCTCTTTGGGAACACAGGACACAGGACAGGGAGTGTGAGGCTTTCAGAGTCTCTTGGCCTTGGCACCAGGTTGAGGCTGCTGCTGCTGCTGCCGCTGCCACCAAGGCTCCTTGACAATGCGGAGACAGAGCAGATGTGTGCCAGCAGCTGCTCCAGGGATGTGAGGAAGGTATGGCCCACGCACAGCGTGAGCTGAGCAAGCCAGCCTGCCTAGTGTTCTCTGTGGCCTGGCACAGAAGCAGAAAGGGGCTGGCTGCTGCCCTCCTCTGTGGGCCCAGGAACAACGCTGGGGCAGGTCTGGTTCCGTGAGTCATGGAGGCCGATCATGTTTCTGAAGCCAGCACTCTCCAAAGGCCTGAAGCTTCCTAGCTAGGACTAGCCCTTGACCTACCTACCGTCTTATGTTCTGAGGAGGCTGTATGAGGCATCTTCTTCCAGGCCCAAGACGTTGTGGGCTCAGAACAGCTCCTGCTCATCGTCCTCAGAGCCTGACGGGCCCTGGCGGACCTCTTCATACCACTTGTTGGTGAGGCTTTTCATCTGGATGCGCCCATGGTGGAGGTCCTGGAGAGAGACAGGGTGGAGTGACGTCGGTGACAGGGTCAGGGGACAAGAGGCTGCTGTGAACCTGTGTGTTGGAGATAACAGGAGGGCCTGCTGAGATCTGAGGGGGACAGGGAGAAAAATGGCATGTAGAAACTCAGCCTTAGGAATAAGAGAAGCCTGGTCTCTGCCAGCTTTGCAGTGTGCTGCCCCATGGATATGAGCTCCTTTCCCTGGGCCTTGCTCTCTCTGCTGTCAAAAGTGAGGTAGCATGTTTTGCTGCTTAGCTGTTGGAGGACATGGTCTTGGGGGTGGGGTGGGGTGAGATGATGTTGTGGGGAGAGGGAGAACAGCCAGGAGAGCCCCCACCCCTGGAGCAGACAGCTGCAGTGCCAGGAGGGCCAGGGCCACAGGTCGATCTGAGACTTCCTGGCTCAGCATCAGAGGCTGATCCACATTCCTGAGGGCAGTAGGGAAACCCGAACTGTTGTTAGCCATCTTCCAGGGTGTGCAGGGAAGGAAAGCAGGAGGGTAGAGCTGGCTGCTCACTAGCTCCAGCAGCGGCTTCCTCCGCAGCCTTGGCCACTGCAGGCCTGAGCTCGGGAGGCAGGGTATCCGAGACATGCCTACCTCCTGTGTCAGCCGCCGTGTGAAGAAGGGGTTCAGGTACTTGGCATCCAGCCACAGGAAGCCTTTGAGGTCCTGCTTTCTGATGTAGTGGGCTTCGTACTCCTCCTCGGTGAGCTCTGACAGGTGTTCTGACTCGATGGCATTGCCCTGGGTGACAGAGCTGGCAGTGTCAGCAGGCACTTCCCTGGGAGCCCCCACTCTGCCTTCTTGCCAGAACACCACCAGTACACACTCTACCCTAGACAGGTAATCACAGGCACAGACCTTTTGGGGCCCCCAAAGCCTAACCTCTGCAGGGAGGCCCAGTGACAAGTTTGGAGCACAGGAGTCTTCAAAGTTGCAAAGCCCTGCTGGCCTGGGCCTGCAGTGCCGAGGAAAATGGAGGGGGTGCACAGTCAGTCTCGGGTTTGAGAACCCTAAAGGTGCCACAGATTTCCGCCAGCCCCGGCTGTACTTTCTGCGGCGAGTCAGTGGCGGGGCGGGCTACAGATCTGCACACGTAACAAGTGCCTATGCTGCTGCTGGTTTTGTGCCTCAGTGTTCTTCTCCCCTGTAGGATGGGGACTATGAAAGTCCAGGCTACCTGCAGAGTCCAAGTGCCGTGGCCACAACAGTGTATTACGATTGTCTGAGAGCGGCTGCAGCCTTGGCAGAAATGTCAATCAACACAGGGCTCACATCTGTAACTCCCAGCACTTGGGAGGTTGAGGCAACAAGACTGCAAGACAGTTGTAGCCCTAACACCGTCAAGTCCAGCTTCGTCTACAGAGTGAGCCCTGTATCAAAAGGCAAAACTGGGCTGTAAAGACAGCTTAGTGGTTCTGAATGCCTGCTGCTTGTCCAGAGGACTCTAGTTCAGTTCCTGGCAGCTGCGTTAGGCTCATAGCTGCGGGAAGCTCTAGTTCTGGAGGATCTAATGGTCTTAATGCTCTCTTCTTACATTCATGGGGGTGTGCACGTGCAGTGCCCCCCCACAGCAAGCACGTTACCATGGCAAGGCATACACATACACAAACACACATATACTTTAAAAATAAGGAAACAACAGCAGCATAAACAAAAAAATAAAGATCACAACACAACACCAAGCCAACTGGTTAGCTGGAAGAGAGGCCTCTGAGAATGGGAAGGACCTGCAGAGCCTGAGGCTGGAGGAAATGCTCTGGACCAATGGCTCTGACTCTCCCACTCTCAGATGGCACTTGGATGACTGACCCAAGTTACTGACATCTCAAAGAGGGAGACTAGAAGGCAAAGCATCTCAGGATGCAGGAGGGGTGGGTGGGGTAGCAGGATGGGTCAGGAGTCAGGGCTGCTGCAGTGGGGGAGGAAGGCAGGGGGCCAGGGTTAGGTGGCCCCAGCCTAAGAGTGGCCTGGCAGCAGGAGGTGGCTCACAGGAAGTAGAGGGAGGAAGGGGGCACAGAAACCTCCGTTTCCAATATGTCTGGGTCCTGAACACCTCTATCCCTAAACCATGATCCCTCTGTTCTTGAGGATGCCACCTTGCTTACAGCCCTCATAGCTACCACAAGCCACCATCCTCTCGGCCCCTCTCAAGAGATGTGAATGCACACTGAAGAAAACCTCATTTTGAAACCTCTTGGTCTCTGACCTGGGCTCCTGGCTCAGCTCCTGGCAGCAGAGGCACACTCCCAGGACGCTGGCATAGGATCAGGCTCTACTTCAAATGTCCTGAGCTACAGATGGCATCGTTCTCAGCTTCTATGGCTCCAGTAGGTCACAAGGCTGGCACACATCCTACCTCAGAGAGCCATGCTTCAGAAGCCAAGTTCCCGCACCTGTTCTCAGGCCTGCACCACTGACCGAGGTAAGCAAATGCACATGCCCCCAGAAGCCTGACCTGCTCCCCCTGGCAGACAGGCCGCAGGGCCCACAGGCGTACTAACCATCTTCTCAGTCTTGCTGAGGTTGACATCCTTCTTGCTCCTGCGGCGTGCTCGGGCATCCTCAATGTCCACAAGGCGGATGAGGGGCATGGTGCTGCCGCCCAGCAGCAAGATCGTGAAGAGCACAATAACAATGGTGGTGGTGCCAATGAGCTGCCGCTTCTCCATGGGCTCCAGGCCCAGATGCAAGCTCAGTGCATAGGGGATGGCCCCTCGGAGGCCTGCAATGGTGAATGGAGATTCAGGCCAAGCGGGGGGGGGGGGGGGGGGGGAGAAAGTGGCTCCATCCCGCTCAGCACCACTAACTGTAGGACCTATACCTGACAGAAGTGGCCTAGGGTGTGAGAAGAGGTATCAGGGTGGACAGGTTGAAGTCCCTTGCATGTTCTGCATGGGCTAGTCCCAGGCAAGGTGACTACAGCCATGCTGCTGTGTAGCAGGTATATTTAGGGGCCCATCAGATCTGTCATAGCTGAGTCCTCCCTGGGTGCCCCAGGCCCTCAACTAGGTGCTCTGTACACAGGCAGGGCGGCCTGCCACAGAGCCTGCCCAGCAGGTGCTGCCACTCTGCACAGCACACAGGTCGGGGGGCAGCCTAGAGTGGACGTGCAGCAGACACAGGCAACAGTGTATGCCTGTCTAAGGTATGAGCTGTCTAAGGACTCTCTGGAGCTTGCTGGCAAGGACGACAGGACTAAGGGTGTGGACAGAGCTGGAGGCAGTTGCTCTGCACCATACACACGGAGCAGGGGATCCCAAGCCCTGCCTTCACAAGTCCCAGAGCAGCTGGGACAGTAAACACAACACTAAAGTCACAAGAGTCACTGGGAACAGACATGGAAGGGGGAGCTTGGAGAGGGCCTGGCTGCTGCAGCAGTCCAGCCTGAGATGGCCAGGAAGCCAGAGTGGGTGGACTCAGAGACATGAGCAGGGGGAGCTACTCTTCTCCAAACCCACAAGGGTCACAGGATGAGGGGACCTGACACGTATGACAGGCTCAGTGTGCACATATGCCTAGCAGTACCAGGAAGGCACCCCCGTATTCCAACCCACCTTGCTGCTTCCCATGAAGGGAGGGCAAGCCAAGCAGCAGGCAGGCAGTGGGCTCTGGCTCAAGGAACTTGCTGTGGCCCATGACACCCAGAAACAGAAGTAGAAACTGGGTTCTAGAGGAAGGGCTGGTTTGGAGAGCTGCATAGATGGAAAGGCCAGATCAGGAAGTCCATACTGTCAGAGGACAGGTTTAGAAAGAGGTGGGGCCCGGCCCTAGGATGCCACTGTCTGGGGTCAGTGTGGGAAGTGCTGGGTGGGAGGCTGGGGAGCCCCAGGGGAGGAGTCTTTGATATACTGGCAACGGTAATGGCCCGGCAGATACACTAGGTTGAGGGCTGATGCTGCAGAAGCCACCTGTGAGTTGATCAGGCCAAGGCCAGCAGAGCAGAAGGGAGCAGAGTGGGCAAAATGAGGACAGGGTGAGGGCTGGGAGGAGACACTGACTGCTGAAGTAATTCCAGCACTTGGGAGGCAGAGGCAAGGAGGATGGCTGCAAGTTCAAACCTAGACTACACTGCAAGTGTCAGGCCAGCCAGACCTCTACATGTCCATGTGAGACAGGGTCCAGGCTGGACTCAAGCTAGAAATCCTCCTTCTCTGTTCTTGCAAGTAGCTGGCATTACAGTTCAGTGCCAGTGGCCCTGGCTCACAGTTTTACAATAAGGCCTTTCTGAAGAAAAAGGGTTGAGGCAAACTGTAGTGGACACTATGAAGCACTGTAGCCCACATGGAGATATTCAATTATATTCATTATTATTTTATTTTTTGAGATGGTCTCACTCTGTAGCCCTGGCTGGCCTGGAATTCTCAGAGATCTGCCTGCCTCTGCTGGGACCAAGGCATGTTTCACCACACTTGACTACCGACATTGAAATAGGAAGAGTACAGAGAGTTAAAGGTTCTAAGGGACTGATTCTTTAGAGCTGAAGGTTGACAAAATCATCCCAGCTTTGAGAAGGTAGAGAGGTGTGATTGACAGGCAGCTGCAATGCTCAGATTCAGCTATGAGGACTCTGCAGCAGAGGAGAAATAACTTGCGTAGCATGAGGAAGCCCTGGGTCAAATCCCTATGCTCAGCAACACTCCACACTCCACACCATGCTACATAGGCCTGCCAAGGGTGTGCATGGAGCTGGACAGGTCCTTGCTTTGCCTCCAAGGGTCCCCGGATGCTAGGCATGACCTTTGCCCTCCTGGAACCTGAGAGTCTTCATCCCAGGGACAGAAAGGGCCAACCACTTCATGGTGCTGTGATGAGGGTGGCATTTGGTAGCACTTGTTGGAGCCTGTCTTCGCAGGGACCCATGTACACAGCCCAGGCTTAGGCTCCCCTACCCCGGCTGCCACTCACCACTGAACCACATGATGAACATCATCTTAGGGGTGATTTTGTGATCTCGGAAGAAGTTCAGCAGGTAGGACAGAGGGAAGATGTTGACGGCTCTGCCGAACAGTACCAGCACCTGTCAATATCAAATGTCAGTGTGGTGGAATCCACTGCGTCTTCAGGCTAACATCAGTGGAACACACCTGTCTAAGGCAGTCTCACCCTCAGCCACAACACACCCACCAGCACAGCAGAGGTGGAGACTCACATGTGTGCTGCTGCCCTGGCTCTGCCTGGGTGAAGCTTTTTGGTCTGACCTTTTGTCTCAGATGCTAGAAGAGGAGACTAGCAAGCATCATTCTGGGCTTTAGTCACACAGCCTCAGAACAAAGGCAGCCACCACCAGGCTCCCAGTCTGGCCTAGAAACAACCAGCCAAGGATAACCAGGACTCCATAATTGGTGGGTTCATGCTAATCTCCCCCACTGGGGCACTGTGGGGAGAGGGGACAACAGACAGGTACTCCAGTCTCTGCTCTGGGGTCTGGCTCCTCAGAGCAAGGAGGGTGGGCTGAGTGAGGCCTACCTGGGAGCGCAAAGGTGGCTCAAGTCCTGGGCCTGCTGTGGGGTAAAGCCTCTGAAAAGGCTTCCTTCCTACTGTAACCAACAGCCAAGAAGGGCTGGGGGAGGGGCTGGGGACAGAGCATCTGCAGTTGTACAGGGCTCTCCCCCTGAGATCTGTGCTCACAGGACAGAAATGTGACACCGGCAGGCAGCCACTCTAGATGGAGGTCACATGGGGATGGGGAACAGACTCAATAGGACCCAAGAAAAGTGGGGTCTCCTGCAGGTGATCACACTTCTCCTTGTCTTTTTTGAGGCAGGATTCTGCTGTGCAAGTCCAGGCTGTTCTTGAACTTACCATGTAGTTAAAACTGCCCTTAAAACATTTTACTGGGGGGCCTGGAAAGATGGCTCAGTGGTTAAGAGCAGTGGCTGCTCTTCCAAAGGACCTGGGTTCAATTTCCAGCACCCACATGGCAGTTCACAACTGTCTGTAACTCCAGTTCCAGGGATCTGACACCCTCAAACAGACATACATACAGGCAGAACACTAAGGCACATAAAATAAAAATTAAATCATTAAAAAAACAATAAGCCGGGCAGTGGTGGCGCACGCCTTTAATCCCAGCACTCGGGAGGCAGAGCCAGGCAGATCTCTGTGAGTTCGAGGCCAGCCTGGGCTACCAAGTGAGTTCCAGGAAAAGGCGCAAAGCTACAAAGAGAAACCCTGTCTCGAAAAACCAAAAAAAAAAACAAAACAAAACAAAAACGAGGGGTTGGGGATTTAGCTCAGTGGTAGAGCACTTGCTTAGAAAGCGCAAGGCCCTGGGTTCAGTCCTCAGCTCTAGAAATAAAAAATAAAAAATAAAAAAAAAAACAAAACCAAAAAACCCCTCTGTATTGTCTTTTTTTGAGACAGGGTTTCACTGTGTAGCCCTGGTTGGTCTGGAACTTGCTACATAGACCAGGGTGGCCTTGAACTCACTGGGACTAGAGGCGCTACCATACCCAGCTGGCCTTAAACTCTTCATCCTCCTGCCTCCATCTCCCAAGTGCTGGGGTTCTAAGTACTCACTGCTGAAACTGTATGTGTAAAGGCAACACACCATTCAAAACACTGAAAATGTAAAATGTCCAGACCTTACTGGTGATAGTTACAAAAGTGGTTCTAGACCATGTACTTGCTGTTCTGAAAATAAGCATTCAACAAAAACAAGAGAAATACTTACTATGCACCAGATGACAAAGGAAATTTCAAACTTGTGAGGGAAACTAAAAATGGACAGGCCAAGAAATGCAAACACACATGTTTCTGAAAGAAACCAAAGAGTGGATTATTCACCCTAGTTCCTTCCTTATAATTCAGAAGTAACTTAAACAAGCATCCCCAAAGCCACACCAATAGTCATCTTATTTTCTGGAAAAGTCTTGCAACAGATACTGTGGTCAGACTTTGTACTTCATCTTCGTGTGTGTGTGTGTGTGTGTGTGTGTGTGTGTGTGTGTGTGTGTAGGGAGCAGATGGGTTGAGAAGGTCTTACAGACAGGCTGGGACTGCGGGTGTGAATCACTAAGGCCAGCGTTCTGTTACTGCCACACAGGCCCTGCACTGAGAATCCCCAACATCAGGAGTCAGTTGTTGGACACGGTGTGCACAAACAAGCTTCCACCTGTGCATCTGCTGAACACTGGCCAGTCAGGGTCCATCATGGCAGCAAAGTGGCAAAAATCCCAAGCACTTGACTGTCGGTGCCACATGGCACGTGAGAAGGGGCCTTGAGTTAACGCCCTCCCAGTGCACAGTGCTAGCAGCGCCCACTGGTGGACAGAATGCACTGATGTTGGCTGGAGGTTCCAGAGGCAGCTAAGCCACAGGGCTTGTGGGAAGGACCCATCTGGAGGCGTGGTTGCACTCAGTGTACAACGGTCACTTGCGTGTGCTAAACAGAGCACCTCATAAATTCCAGGCTCCTGATTAAATTATGGGGCTCAAAAGAAGAACCCAACAGAGCCCAACACCTAAGGAGACAGGCAGCATGTTAAATGTGAACATAAGGCGGCGAGGCTGTTCACCTCACTTCAGTGGCATGTGCAGTGGCTGGTGTACTCTTCAACGCAGCAGCCGCAGCCAGCAGGGTCTTGTCCCCCTCCTCTCCCTGTGATCCTTAGCTAATGCTGGGCCATCCTTCAAGAAAGTGCATTCAGGCCCACCGCACTTTTCCCTGGCAGCAGGGAAGTGTGGTTGACTTAACCCATCCTTGCAGGGTGGTGGCCATGTACGCTGCTTCCGGCAATGCAGGCTACATGAAGACAGCCTGGCGCACTGGCTCTCATGGAGGAGCAGGTCAGGAGAGAGCACGTGCCTGGTGAATTCCCACAGATGCTGTGACGGAGCTTCAGGAGGAGATGGCATACATGTGCAGCCCCAGAACTGAGTGCTAACCAGAGCTGGTCTGGGGCACAGAACAGAGGCCGAGAGGTGCACTGTCCTCTGCTCCTCCCTGTGAGGGCCAGGTCAGAGCCTTTGACCAAGGCTTTCTGGTAACAGCCACTGGGGCACTCGAGGCCCGTCTTCTAGCTTGCTCCTTGGCAATGGGCTATCTGGCCTCTCCTCACCTACCCTCCCTACCTTGCACAGATAGCCCTGCCATCCAGGTTCTAAAGTGAAACGGCCCCTCGACACCAGGGGATGCTAAGATTGCAGTTGAGGCCTAGCCCCAGGATGTGTGTATGTGTGTGTGTGTGTGTGTGTGTGTGTGTGTGCGCGCGCGCGCGCGCGCACACAGTTTAGAAGGATGCCTGAAGGTAGCACCTTTACTCCAGGTGTGAACAGGAATGGGTACATGGTAAATGGAGGGGGAGGAAGTGCCAACTGTCACTGCTTAAAAAAAAGACCTCACATTCGTCCCAGGGAATGCGGCTCTGGAGTTTCCCCCAGTGCTAGGATGCCCTTGCTTAGAAACCCATAGTGCCCCTAGGTGGAAAGCTGTTAAAACATTTCCAAAGAGCCGGTGGTGGCGCACGCCTTTAATCCCAGCATTCGGGAGGCAGAGGCAGGCGGATCTCTGTGAGTTTGAGGCCTGCCTGGGCTACAGAGTGAGTTCCAGGACAGGCACAAAGCTACACAGAGAAACCCTGTCTCGAAAAACCCAAAGAAAAAAAAATTTCCGAAGAACGACTGTGGAGATCTCCACATTTACATCTGGAACATTCAGCAGCAGTTCTGTCTTTGGCCATAAACTGCAAGCACCAAACGTCTTAAGTACTGTACATCTTTTATGGAATCACAAGCCACAGGAGCCAGCCCAGGAGGTAGGAGCATGGTACTTGCTGGGCTTGGAAGGATTCTGGGCCCTGATGCCAAGGAAAAATCCTCGCTCACACCCCATCAGAGCAGGAATCCCAGTTGTGTGGGCACTCAGAGGTGGGACTCACCACACAGGAAGGCCACAGTCCGGAGGGTCTGCTGCATGAGGATCTGGGTGACTGGGGAGAGGTTATGGTGTGTGTAGTGTGACATCACGATGCCAGAAAACAGGATAGCCATGATGCCTGGAGAGAGAGGCAGAGGGCAGACATGACACAGAACACAGGACAGGTATGCGAGTCAGACCACACTCTTCCTACAATCCCAGAACCCCACTATCAGGGGTGTAAGAAAATGGGAGGGGCTGGAAAGATGACTCAGAGCAATGTAAAGAGCGAAATGGCTCCTTTTCCTCAACAGGTCTCTATACAGCCCTTACCTAAGGGTGGAGTCCTGGCGTCAGGGAGAGCCCTCCTCATTCAGCTATACCTGCGCCTGGAACATGGCATGCAGCGTGCTCTGGCCCTGCAAGGCTGCAAGGCTGGTGCTCTTACAACTGGACAAATAGTGGGCCCAGGATCCACACCGCTTTCGGCAGAGAGCTGACAGATAGGCTGCTGACTGACCCCACAGCATGGAAGGCTGTAGGAACCAGTGCTCAGTGGACAGCCCTCCTCCTCCACCTTGGAAGTACATACCTTCTCCCTGGGGCTCAGGGGCCAGTGTTTGAATCTCACAACCTCACAGCCTTGAGTAAGAAGTCAACTAGGTGCCCACTCCAGGGGGTGGCAAGGTGAAAACCTGAGTGTTAGCCAGTGAGGGAGCACGTATCTGCCACCTTAGCTACTAAGGAGGCTGAAGTAGAAAGATTTTGAGTTCAAAGATAGTCTGGACTAAATTCCCACTTCAAAAATCAAAACAAACAATACATTTGGCTGTGTCTAAGAAGCCTCACTATATATATTATGGAGCAGCACATTTTGTTTCAGTGTGTGGTTTCATGAGAAGCTTGCTGGAGGGAGTTGGTTAAGCAGGTTCTAAGCCAGTTCAGGGTCAAGACATCCCTGCTCTAATTCCAGCTGTGACAGCAGCAAATGTTTTGTTTTGCTTTTGTGCTGCGTACACTGTATATACATGCTCAATATGGGCGTCTGTGTGCATATGGAGGTAGAGTTTGACCTCAGGTGTCTTCCTCTACTAATTTCATTGTTTTGTTTTGTTTTTCAAGACAGGGTTTTTCTGTGTAGTCTTGGAGCCTGTCCTGGAACTCGCTCAAACTCACAGAGACCCGAGTGCTGGGATTAAGGATGTGCGCCGCCGCCGCCGCCGCCGCCGCCGCCGCCACCACCACCCGGATTGGATCTCATTGTGAAGGAGGACTTCTCACTGAACCTGGAGCTCATCAATTCTACTAGACTGGCTGGCCAGCAAGCTCTAAGAATCCTATCTCAGCGCCCTCTGCTGGTTACAGACACATGCATGCTGCTACATCTAGCTTTTACTCAGCAGCGTGGGTCCAAACTCACATCCTCCTGCTTTCACAGGGACACTTTACCAACTGAGCCGGCCCTCCAGCCCCTGACTTTTAAAACGAGGTAACGTTGATCTAGGACTTTGTCTGTCTGTCCTTTGTCTGTGTGTGTGTGAATGTGTGCACCTGTGGAGGGCAGAGGACAAATTTTGGAGTTAGTACTCAACCTTCCACTATGGAAATTCTGGGGATCAAATTAAGGTCATCAGTTTTGGTAGCAATTACGAGGCAACTGCCTTCCCTTGCTGAACCATCTCATGAGCTTGATTGTTTCTGAGGTAGAATCTCATGATGCCCAGACTAACCTTGAACATGCTATGTGGTGGAAGATGACTTTGAACTCCTGATCCGTCTGCCTGCACCCCCAACCCTCAACCAACAATGTACTATTCTTCAACCTCAGATTTTCTTGTGGTAAAACAGGGGCCATCACAGCACCTTTGTGGCAGAAAAAGCACCTCAACCTCAACGGACAAAACCTCTATCCCCAGGCAAAATACGGAGCTGTGGTCAGAGCGTGCTGGTGACTGTCTCTAGCCAGGGTCACAGTGTGATGGTGACTGTCTCTAGCCATGGTCACAGTGTGCTGGTGACTGTCTCTAGCTAGGGTCAGAGTGTGCTGGTGACTGTCTCTAGCCAGGGTCAGAGTATACTGGTTACTGTCCTTACCGGAGAGTGAGATCCCCTCTGCCAGCCCGTACGGCAGGTAAGCAAAAATGATCATCATGCCAAACTCCAGGGAAGGCGTCCTCCTCAGGTCAATGTGCTTCAGCACGTGGCCCGGTGTCAAGGAGAAAGGAAAAGGCACCGGATGGACACGAGGCAAGGCGGATACATAAGCAGACAAGCAGCACAGGAGATGCTGATCCTGGCACAGTTACCTGGGGAATTTCTCATTACGTAACTTTTCTCTTTGTAGAAATGAGACTCTGACAAGCCGCTCAAAAACACTGACCCAGCTGGGGCTGCAGACACAGGTCACTCAACTGCCTGTTCTCCAGGGACTCATCACCCTGCTGAAAGGCCCGTCTTTCCTGTCCCTGCAGAATACCACACTCATGCCTGGGAACAGAGGCCTGTGATCCCAGGCCCCGACTGAAGCTGAGTTTCCATGTACTTGCCTCACTACAATATGTGGCCACACTCATTGCTTCTTTCCTTCTCTGCCCCTTCCTCCTCCTCCTGCCTCTCTTTCAGACAGGATCTTACTATGTAGCCCTGCTGGCCTCAAACTTGTGGGAGCCCTTCTGTCTCGGTTTCCCAAATGCTGGGATTACAGGCATGTACTGCTGTCTCTGGCATGCTTTTTTAAAATTTTTACATTTCATGTCTGAGTGCTTTGCCTGTATGTCTGTGTGCCATGTGCCCATGACAGTGCCCACAGAGGCCAGAAGAGGGTGTTTGATCCCCTGGACCTGGAGTTTCAGTGGCTGTGAGCTGCCATGGGGTGCTGGGAACTACGCGTGGATCCTCTGTAGGAACAGCAGTGCTCTTCCTGCTGAGCTGTCCGTCTGGAGGAAAGGCTGCATTGACGGGGTCAGCCTCACTCTGCTTACTGACAGCGCCAACCAACTCAGGCAGCCTTCAGCCTCTGGAGAGAGGACAGACCAGAACAAAGCCAGGATGGTGGGAAACATACTCAGAACCAGCTGGCTGACAGACGAACTGCTCCAGGAGGGACATGTGGCCTACTCTGGAGCCTGTCCTATTTCTGCATGACAAACTGTTGCCAGCAGTAAGGTCTCATTGCTGTAGAGCCTCGTTCTCTGCCCGACAGCCCTCAGCTGGAAAGCAGTTCACAGTGCAAACCAGGATGGCCCTTGCCATCCTTCCAGGTCAACTCTCCTCCAGGGAGGGGCTGTCAGTGGTCCACACTGTGGGCTAGAGAGAGCTCTGTGGTTAAGAGCTGCCCCACCGAGTTCAGTTCCTCGCACCCACATCCAGTAGCTGACAACTGCTTTCTCTTTCTTTCTTTCTCCCTTTCTTTTTTTTGAGACAGAGTCTCTCTACATAGCTCTGGCTGTCCTGGGACTTGCTCTGTACACCAGGCTGGCCTTGAACTCAGAGATCCATCTGCCTCTGCCTCCTGAGCGCTGGGATTAAAGGCGTGCGTCACCACCTCCTGGCTGCAAAACCTTCCTTTAAATAAACTTTAAAGTTGGGTTCTTGAGGAAGAGGGGAAAACAGTGAGCATGGACACCATCCATGTGATCCTCGCGCTTTGTGCTCTCATGCTAAAAGGATATCAATGCAGAAATCAAGCCAGTCAGCGTGCCAAGTGCCGCAGAGCCAAAGAACATTTTGAGGAAGTACCCGAGGGCCTGTGAGAACGTCCGCCACCCACTGACATCTGACATCTGTTTCCTTGTTAGACCTTCAGCCGTGCTAGGAAAGAAGAAAGCAGAGAGTTAAGTGCTACAGACAGAGTCCTTAGAATCAGCTCTGACATAACTTACTGTTCGCTCCAGAACTCCCCCTTCCTTCCCGCCATTCGATCCACCGCTGGAGGCTTCTATGGTCACCTACTTGTCCAAGCACTGAGGTTGTTTATGGGGCTCAGAGGTGAGGCCAAAGGTGATGTCCTCAGGAGCTGCTCTGGTTAATGAGGGGGAAGGGCCAAGAGCTATAAAAACAGGGTGGGCATCTAACTCAGACTGGGGTAGATGGGTGATTGAGGAAGGTTCCCCAGGCAATGCAGGCTGGGTTTCCATTTAGGAGAAAGGGTTCTCAGGCTGAGGAAACAGTGCCCAGGAGTAGGGAGCTTGAGTGGGAACATTCAAGTACACGGAGGATACCAACTCCCCAGTGGACTACAGCCACACACTGTGTATCAGAATGCAACGAGAGAGTCCAGCTGCTGCTCAGGACATACCTGCAATGGCTTCTCCCCTCTCAGTCACCTACAGACACCCTGCTGAGAGACTGGGAGTCCCTAGCTAACAGACTTCCCTGAGGAGCCAGGACCTGTTCCCTGGGAAGTGAGTTAACAGACTTCCAAGGGGTACTGGTGGCCATGCATGCATGCACGCACGCACGCACGCACGCTGCTCCCACTTCCTCCCCTGTCTGCTCCCTGGAATCAGAGAGCCTCCACGCTGGCTTATGCTGTGAAACCTTCCCATCCTCACAACAGTGTAAACTAAACTCCCACTTCTGTCCACGGCATCTCTGATGCTAAAACCTGAGAGGTCCTTGGAGCGCCCACCACAGGCCTGCCTCTCTGTCCGTGGTGTTAGCAGCTTTCCCAATAAACTAGTGATCATCTCAGTGTCCCTCGCGGACATGCCCCATTTCCCATCTCACAGCAGCTCAGCACTCTTTACTTCTGGCTAGACACATGCTGCCTCTTACTAGAGCGGGAGTGGAGTTCCACATAATAACTGGTTGTCACAGCCAAGGACCAGCAGGGGCTTGGGACTGTCGAAGAAATTAAAGCAGACTTACACCCTCGGCATAAGACAGGATTTCCTCCCCAGCTACTGACAAAAGAACAAACTGATAGCAACAAATTAAAGCCAGCAACGAGCACTGGGAGACTGAGGTAGAAAGATCAGGAGTTCAAGGCCAGCCTAGGTTACAGGAGACTCTTTCTTAAAAACAAAACCAACAAAACCGCCAAACCACTAAGTAAATAAATAAAGCTAAAAATAACCCAGGAGTTAAAGAACCAGAAGGACCCTTCTGGGAAAGGAAGAGAAAGGAGGCCATTCACTTGCATACTTCATTTGCATATGTACTCGGCATAGGCCAGATGTCTGACAACTTTGGAAGGAACTGTTGACAAGCAGCCTCTCAGAACTAAGGAGGGACAGCTGGGTTTTGGTAGTTCAAAGGCCAATGAAAAGGGGAGAGGCCTTCTATCCCCATTCTTCCTGCTTCTATCTCAAAATGTTCACTGGCCTGCAAGGCCTGGAGCATAAGACAGCCTTTCTGGAATCCTCCATGGCACTCCTGCCCCACTCCTTCATGTCTCTTCTCTTTGGCGCACCATGGACCAAGTAAGTCAAACCCGATTGGAACGGAAATGCAAAGGCGGGCGGTGGACAACCCTTAGAGCATTTGCAGTCCAGAGAACCTGACTGTGTGGAGGTGACCCTCTAGACACCCTTAATCCAGAGCCACCGCAGGAACTGATGTGGCGGCCTCTGAAGCCCCTCTTCCAGTAAGATGTGTCATGATGACATCTTTGCCCATTTGTTTCCAAAACAGCTCTCCAACTTGGCAGTTGTGTGGCAGAGGCCTGAGAAAACTGACATTTCCTTACTGACAGATTTTTTTTTTCTTCAAGGAAATCAGAGGCAAAGCAACTGAGTTCGGATCCTAATCATAAAAATAGCTTTTGTCATCACCTCCAAGCAGGCAATTCCTTATCACAATGCTTAGTGCACCAGGAGATGAGATGCAGGCAAAATCCAGAACTAAGAAGCTTTCAGAAAAGAATGGATTTTGGACACAATGTCCCATGTAGCCCAGGCTGGCCTCAAATTCCTTATGTAGTAGAGGATGACCTTTAACTTTTGGTCCTCCTGTATCTATTTCCCAAATGTCGGGATTATAGGTATGTGCTGCCATGCACAGTTGTATGTGGTGCTCTGGATTGAACCCAGGGCTTTGTACATGTTGGGCAAGCACTGTACCAACTAAGTTAAACTTTCAGGAAATATCTTACAACGAAAACCAGCTGCCGTCTATGCTCTAAAGGCCTTATGCAATGGTACTCAACAATTTCCCAACTAAAACCATAGGCATCTCTATCCAGAGGGGTGTGAAAGCCAGTGAGAAGGCAGTGGGTGAACATGCCAGTGAAGTGATACCCAGGAAATGATATGACCTTAGACAAATTATTGTTTTGTTTTGATTTTAGACAGGATTTCTCTGTGTAGCCCTGGCTATCCTAGAACTCACTCAGTAGACCAGGCTGGCCTTGAACTCACAGAGATCCTCCTGCCTCTACCTCCTGAGTGCTGGGACTAAAGGTGTGAGCCACTAAGCCCAGCAACCTTGAACTCTTAACCCTCTTGCTTCCACTTTGAGGGTTATAAGTGTATGCCAACATTTTCTGCCTTTTATATAGAATAACGGAAAGATTCTGAAGTTTGGCTCCATTTGAAGGTTGAAGGAGGATTTCGTGCACTTGAGCACTGCTTGCTTGGCAAGATCTGCCTGCAGCAGTTGGTAAGGAGGTGACCCAGCACAGGGCAGAGGTGGGAGGCTGCCTCTCGAAGAATGTCGCATTTGCCCACCTAGTCAGTCCTTCAGTTTAACCGGAGGCCGAATTACTTTCACTTTATAACTGAGGGACACAATCTGTCAGGAAGCTCAGAGAGAGGGAGGAGCTGGTCCAGAGTCACACAGCTGGGTGGGGTCAACAGGAAAACCTGTGCTCTGCACTGCAGCATGGGTTTTATTATCCATCTGCAGTACCTCAGATCCCATCAAAGGCAGAAACCCAGTGAACACATAAAAAGAAGTATTACAGTCTTATTTTTATTTATTTTGATTTTTTTCGAGACAGGGTTTCTCTGTGTAGCTTTGCGCCTTTCCTGGAGCTCACTCTGTAGCCAAGGCTGGCCTCAAACTCACAGAGATCCACCTGCCTCTGCCTCCCAGTACTGGGATTAAAGGCATGCGCCACCACCGCCCAGCTTTTTTTTTTTTTTTTTTAATGGTCTCTTTTCTTTTTCTTTTTCTTTCTTTCTTTCTTTCTTTCTTTCTTTCTTTCTTTCTCTCTCTCTCTCTCTCTCTCTCTCTCTCTCTCTCTCTCTCTCTCTCTCTCTCTCTCTCTCTCTCTTTCTTTCTTTCTTTTTTGAGACAAGGTTTCTTTGTGTAACAGTCACCAGGAATAGTCCTGGAACTCCTTTGTAGACCAGGCTGACCTGGAACTCACAGAGACCTACCTGCCTCTGCCTCCCGCATGCTGGGATTAAAGGCGTGCGCCACCATTGCCTGATATTACAGTTTTAAGCCTCATGTGATGGAGCAGGACTCTTACCCCAGCACTTGGGAGGTGGAGGCAGGAGGATCAGGAGTTCACAGTCATCCTTGGTTACATAGTGAATCTGAGGCCTGCCTGGGCTACATGAGACTATCTCACAGCAAGGGGGAGCTGGACAGATGGCTTAGCAGTTAAAAGTTCTTACTGCTCTTTTAGAGGACCCTGGTTTGATTCTCAGCATCCCCACTGCAGCTCACAATCATCTGTAACTCTAGTTCTTCTGCTCTCCATAAGCTGTCCATCTCTATGGAGCTGGACATGGCACCGTGGCCTTTAACAGGGTGAGCAAGCCTTCAACACTGGTCCACAATGCATTCACTACTCCAGCAATGCTGCCCAAACGCTAACCCCTCACTTGGCTGCCAATGGCCATCAATGGAGCCTACGCCAGACCCCCTGCAAAAGAGGCTATAAGGTGGGACCTGGGAATGCCATCACTGAGAAGCCCTTCAAGGATGCTGAGAAACACAGACACAATTCCCTGCAACAGCATGGCTGTGACATAGTCCTGTGGCACAGACCCTTGTCAGAGTGGCAAGGTGCAGAGGCAGTAGAGAGCTGACTATATGGGACCAGCCTCTGTACTGGCATCAGTGTGGTGTCGGGACCTTCCACTCTCTCCTACTTACTTGGTTAGGACAATGGAGACTGCATCGTTGAGAATGCTTTCTCCAAACACCAGCATGTTGAGCACAGGGTCCACGTGCAGTGCATTGAAAATTGCGATAGTGGCTACTGGGTCAACCGCAGATATCAGGGAGCCAAATGCAAAACTGCAAGGAGAGAAGCAAGGGCAGATTCTGTAACTCATGGTGCTGGGTCCACACAGATGCATGGTGGCTGTGAGGCCGAGATGGCAGCTGAAGGGCCAAGAGAGAGGGCATGCTTTCCCACTGAGCCCTGCCTAGCACAGGAGTGCAGAGGCCTAGATGCAGTGCTCAGAGTGCCTGCATCCTAGGAGCAGGGCTGCACTCTGTGTTGGCCAACACTGCCCAGAAGACTGCTTACCTTAGCACACACTGCCCAGCTTTCTCAGCCAGAAAATCCTATAAACTCTTGTCTTTGACCTCTGCTCTGCCAGCAGGTCAATTGTGTTCACTGTAACCAACACCAGCCTCCACTCAGATTTGTAGCATCCAAGAAGGTGCCAAAGGCCAGCAGCCACCAGAATATCCAAGCCTGGGCTGCTGCCGGGCCCTCAGGTCTCACAGGCAGCACTGGATCATAAGATCCCCTGCCACCAAAACTGGTCACCTGCCTACCAGGTTTTCAACCCCTGCGGCTCACCAGTGAGCATCTCCCTAGTACATGGGCTCTGGTCCCAAGCCCTTCACCACTGACTGTCTAGCTCAGAGCTCGTGCCCCTGGCCTGGAGGGCAGGTATAGCAGTAAGCAGGGCCCAGGTCAACTTAGGAGGCACAATGGGAGCTGGGCTGGAGTGCCTGCTAAGCATGCTGGAAGCCCTCAGTTTGATCCCAAGCATCACAAATCAGGTGTACGGGTACACACCTGTAACCCCAGCACTTGGGAGGTGTAGGTGAAGGGATGAGGAGTTCAAGGTCACCTTCAGCTACACATTAAGTTCTAGGCCAGTCTGAGCTCTGAGACTGTCTCAGGAAACCAAAGACATAAGAAAATGTCAGGTGCAGTAGGAAGGAAACCCAGTACGTAGAACTGAGACCACAGGAGGTGGCGTGATTGGAGTCATCTGACTGGTGACACCGAGGAACACTTCAGAGATACTATTGGGAGAAAGCCTATGAAGCAGGCCAGTCACTCCCCCAGTTATCAGTCTATAAGGTGGCAGTTCTTGGAGTGACAGATCCAAGAGTCGGAGGCGTCCAGGAGAGAACCAGACCTGTTCCCAGACTCTGCCTTCCTCAAAGTGAGCACATGCATGCAAGCCATCTGTTACCTCCTCTCTGAGGTCCCAGGGTGGATGCAGTTTTCACTGGACCATGTTCTCAGTGTCTGTGCTGAGCACAAGCCAGAGCCCCAGACAGAAGGTAGGAAGAGGAATGAAGGAAGGCAGCCCCACCCGGCAGCCAGGGGGCCAAGCCCTGAGGCCCTGCAGCACTGCCAGCAGAACCAGACTCAGACCCTCCAGCTCCTCTTCACCCTCATCACCCACAGTAGCATCAAGGAAGATGAACAGCTCAACTGTGCTCTGCATGGAGGGCATTAGACACAGTCTCTGGCCTCACTGCCCACACCCACAGCCTCTGGGAGCTGTCCCCGACTTTCTGTCCTTATGTGCCAAGGGGCTCCAGGAGTGGGCACAGTGCACAAGGTTGGACCAGCTTTACCAGGTCGCTGGGGTCAGACTGACCCTTGGTGAGGAGTGCCTGGAGCGGTCTATGCTCCATGTGAGATAGACAAGGGAAGTGGACACCAGCGAGGGGAGCGCTGGTTTGAGACCTCTGAGGGGAGAGTGTCCTGTGAGCCAACAACTCTCTTTGTTGTGAACTCTGTTCGGACCGAGTCGCAGGTGCACAGGGAGAAGCCTGGCCAAGACACTCTGTTACAGCCACTGCAGCCTCTTAACTAGAGGTCTGGGATCAGGGGCCACAGGCACGCCTGGGGAGGGATGGACAGAGGGAAAGCAGCACAGATGCTGGAGCTGCAGGTGGAGAGGAGCTCAGGCGCTCACTACACAGGGTCGGGGTGTTTAGTCATGCTCTTCAGAAGACAAACTGAGGACATGCCTTGTGGGGAAAGCCAGCACATCACACTGGTGCCTGCCAAGAAACCAGTTGACGGGGGTCCTTCTGGCCACGAGCCCAGAGGCCTCAAGATGGCCTGGGCCTGGTTCCACATCCACTGCCAGGACCCAGTCCTTGAAGGACTTCAAGCAACTGGCTCAAGCTAAAACCATGTTTCTTTATTCTTTCCCTCAAAGTTAATGACACCAACAAAACGTGCAAAGACAGACAGGGTGGGACTCAGGGAGGAGCAGGGACAAGTGGTGAGGCGCTACGGCCTACTCAGGGCAAACCCTCACCAGCAGAACTAGCTGAGGCCAGGCCCAGGTCACCAGTCAGGGCAGAAGAGAGACAGGCAGCCTGCGGGTCTGTGAGGAAAGTGATGCTGTCAACACTCAAAAACTGGAGCAATGGGCTGGGCGTGGCACACCATTAATGCTAGACAGAAGCAGAGACAGAGGCAGGAGGCCCTCTTCCATAAGTTCCAGTTCAAGGCCGGCCTGCAGTATAAAGTGATTTCCAGGTCAGCCAGGGCTCCAGATAGAGACCCTATCTCAAAGAGCAAACAACAAAATTGAAGCAAGGTATGGTGGTACACATTTATAACCCCAGCACTTGAAAGGTGGAAGCAGGAGGATCAGAAATTCAAGGTCATCCTTAGCTACACATCAGGTTCAAGGCGAGCCTGGGCTACATGACATATTGTATCAACAACAACCAAAACCACATTAAAAAACAAAACAAAACAAAACAAAAAACACACAACTGAAACAAAATTGAAAAACTCTCAGTAAACATCTATAACTTGGCCTTTTACAATCCATGCTCTGGGGGCTGGAGAGATGGCTCAGAGGTTAAGAGCACTGACTGCTCTTCCAGAGGTCCTGAGTTCAATTCCCAGCAACCACATGATGGCTCACAACTATCTGTAATGAGATTTGGCGCCCTCTTCTGGCCTGCTGTCATACATGCTGTATACATAATAAACAAATGAATCTTAAAGAAAAAATCCACACTCTGTGTGTATGTGCGGTGTGGGGTGGGGAGAGGAAGGAAGAGAGGGAGACTGATTTCTCAGCCTTTTGGCTAAGAAGTGAAGATCTATCCATCCATCCATCTATCCATCCATCCATCCATCCATCCATCCATCCATCCATCCATCATTTATTTATTGGTCTAGTTATTCCCCTCCCCTTCCCACAACATAGCATTTCTCTGTGTAGCTCTGGCTGTCCTGGAACTCTCTCTGACCAGGCTGGCCTCGAACTCAGAGAGATCCACCTCACCTGCCTCTGCCTCTGGAGTGCTGGGATTGAAGGCGTGTGCCACCATGTCCAGCCAGAGGTTTTCTTAAAGCAGAGCAGCAGCACATACATGTAGCATCTGCCAAGCACATGAGGTCCTGGGCTCCACCTCCAGCATAAGAAAAGCTTTTTAAACATCTAGTAACTGCAGCCCATGTGTCCACATGGCAATGAGGAGGAGCTGAGCAATGCCGTCCCTTGCAGATAGCAATGCTCGCCTGTGGCCACCATTACTGGGTAGCTTCCCTCTGCTAAGGCTCTGCTGTCTGTAACAACAGTCCCCATCCAATGGACAGAGCCTCCAACAGAAGGGTGCATGTGCACAGTGAGGCTGGATGGAGTTCCACCCACTCAGCCATGGGTGTTGCTTTTGCCTCTGCACCCAGATGTCCAACTCCTGGCTTGAACTCCATTCCAGACAATGATCAACACCGTGCTTTTTCACAAATATTTCCCAGAGCAGGCAGAACCCCGCACCTTCCTTCATGTCGAGAGTGCTGCCAGCATTGCCTTTCCCTTGCAGCACACCCAGACAACACCAGGTCCTGGTTCTCTTGTACTTCAGGCTCCTGTAGGAAGGAGGGTGACTCGGGCTGCTTGTCTATGTATCAGACTTTCTGGGCTGCTCACACATCTGTGATCCCAACACTTGGAAGGCTGAGGCATGAGGATTGCCTCAAGTTTGGGGGCCAGCCTGGGTTATATATTGAGTTCCAGAGCAACCTGGGCTACAGAATAAGACCTTGTCACAAATAAGGAATACTTTGTTGTTGTTGTTGTTGTTGTTGTTTTTTAAACAACAAAAGCTCTAATATTCCTGCCTGGGGAGGGTGAAGGATGGGCACTGTGGATCAAGCCTATTATCAGTGGTCCATTTCCATGAACAGGTTCTGAGGCTCTGGTCCAACATTGTCAGTTCACAGGAATGATCTAGAACTGAAGACTTGGCCCTCTTCTTCAGCTTCCACCCGGCCACAAGACAGGTGCTGAGAGTGGGCACAGGGACCCAGAGCAAGCCACAATACAGACTTCTTGGCTGCACTAGGCGAGGGCCCTTTTGGGACTCTAGACCTGGCGCCTTCTGAAATAGCCACCCAAGGTCCTGCTCCGAGTGGACCAATAAGATTCCAAGAGCTTCCTGAGCAGGTCACTGCAGTGTCTACTGGAATGACTTCGCATTGAGAAGCTGTCCATCCCAGGGCGGGTCCTGCCTGCTTCCCCGGGTCTTGGTGGGAATTCTAGGGTCGGAGTTCTCACCTCATTCTCCCCTATTCCACACTTATGGGAAGGCAACCTCCTTCCACAATGGCTATAAAGAAAACTGAGGTTTTCGTTTGTTTGCTCTTACAGTGTTGATAATTGAACCCAGGGCCTCATAAATGACAGGCGAGGGCTCCACCACTATGTTATACATACATCCCCAGCTCCAAAGATAATTCCTAACGAAAGGACAGAGAGTATACTTTGTGACTAGGATACAGGCGGGTAGTTAAATGGTCAGTCATTCCCTCCAAAGCTTAAATGAGATCAATCATTTCAATCAGCAATGTTGTGACCAGGGGTCTTCAAAAGTCTCAATATAATTCTGATTCAATTCAGAGACAATTAATTCAGAATAGATTCTATACTGGAAATACCAGCAAGCCAGGCAGAGGGAGAGGAAAGGACCACACCCAGGAAGCCACGTGCAGAAAATGTCCCAGGTCTGGACAGCAGTCACATGAGAAAATTACAGTGTGAAAGATTTACCTGTCTGTCATGTTGAGTTTAGAGATTACATCAGCCTGTAAAATAAAACATACAAACACACAGACAAACACAAAAAAAATTCCCTGGAGAACAGCCAAGAAGATTAAAATGTCCATCAGTGCTTTCTTAGCAACTAATAAGGACATCATCTTCAGTCCCCATGGAAATAAGGAAAATCCCCAAGGGCTGCTGTGAGCATGCATGGGCATTTAGACCCGAGCGAGGGCACAATTCTCTTTGTTCCAGCCTGGCAGCTGTGGTCCTCTGCTCTAAAGGTGGAAAACAGTGAAGGCGAGCATCTAGGAAAGCTACAGGGCAGGCTTGATCTTGGCTGTGAGACAGCCATGAAGGTAACAACATCAGCAGGAATAGGCTGTGGCTACCAAGAGAAACAGCAGCCACATGAACAGAAATCCACACCCTCAGCCTGGTGTGTTCCCAGCACTGGGCTCAGCCTGGTGTGTTCCCAGCACTGGGCTGCTGAGCTTTCTGCAAATGACACAAGAACGGAGGTGCACAGCATGCACCAGGGAGGTCTAAGCGCTATCTTCCGAGGTTTTCATTCTAGTTGAAGTAAGCTGATATGAAACCCAAAGCCCAGGGCATGGGTCTCATCAAAGGGCTGACAATGGTAGGGAGCATCATGGGAACTGAGAGAAGAGAGTCATAGGCAGCTCTGGTTTAAACGTAAATCTTCATCCAAGAACAACCTTCCCTGGACTGCAGCTCCCTGAGAACACAGCTAACACTGCTCCAAGCTGCAGTACCGCACACCACTCTGCTTCAAGGCATTCCAACTGAAGAGACCAGTTTACAAGTAAAATCAAGCATCAGGGGTGATTACGGTCCCTCAATTCTAGATACCCTAGTCACATGCATGAGCAGGGACGTCCTCCTGGGAGGGCACACACTACCAGGCAGCTCCTGCCCCACCCTGTACTACCCTCCAATAGAACATCTTCAAGGTCATCAGGGGTGCTTTTCTTACCTGACCCAGAAAGTAAATTCCTCCACCTACTACAAAAGCAGAGATCGCTGTTCCAAAGACAGCAAAGAGGGTGATGGAGCCGATGTTCTGAAAGAAGTTCCCCTGGGGGGGGGCGGGGAGCAGAGGGACAAGAGGTCAACGGTGAGCCAGGGAAGCCCAAATAGCCTCCCCCACTGTGCCTTCTCCAAGGCTGGACCCTCACACAAAGGCCAGGGCACCCTGTCTGCCCCGCACTGCTAGCTGGAATCCCTGCCACCATCTCCCTGCTTTCCTGGCTCACAGGTCCCTCACCCTGACCAAGGCAAGCACTAACCAGTCTCACCTGTCCCAGTCCCTTTCCCTCGACGGTCTACTGCTTCCAGAGTGACCTCTGCCAAGGCCCGGCCTGATGGTCCTGCCTCTGCCTTGATTCCCACTTGCATTTGAGATGCAGGTGAGCCCCAACCCTAGCTGACCCTGGGAAGGCCTGTGTCTTCATATGCCAGCATGTTGCCTTGTTGCTTGGGCCCTAGTCACAGGGGTGTGCCCTGATCCTGTTTTGTGTGCCTTCTGCTAAGCCTCCTGCAGAGCTGTCTTCCTTGGTCCTGTCCCCCAGCGAGCTCTTTCAATGGCAGCTGCGTTCTAGCACTCACTTATGTAACAGCGGACTGACACCTGCCTTTCTCACAGGGCTGAAGGCTCAGTAGGAGTGATGGCAGTGATCACATGGACGATGCTCAATACACAGGCGTGGAAAGAATCAACCCCCGGTCCACGTTTGGTCTCAGTCTAAAATCCACACTATCACACTTTTCTACTCTTAAATGCACTTAAAAGGTGCATTTGAAAAGACACCTAAGCTGGGCGCTGGTGGCGCACGCCTTTAATCCCAGCACTCGGGAGGCAGAGTCAGGAGGATCTCTGTGAGTTCGATGCCAGCCTGGTCTACAAAGCGAGTTCCAGGAAAGGCGCAAAGCTACACAGAGAAACCCTGTCTCAAAAAAGAAAAGAAAAAGAAAAGGCACCTAAGCTCAAAGATCAGAACAATGGTCAGTGTTAAGTCCCAAAGAAACTTGGGACAAATGGCTGAGTGCCTATTACCACATCAAAGTGGAAGCTGGATGCCAGGCTCTTTAGCATCACAAATACCTGTTACAGAGTCCAGGCTCCTCTCAGAACTTCTCACCCAGTCCCCTACACTAAACCTCTCCAGCCCCTGAGCATCTTTTCTATAGAACTCGGCCATTTTGGCCACAGGTTCTCTTGGCTCTGCTTTTGGATCTCTCTTGGTCGGTTCCCCCCCCCACCACCACACACACACCTTCTCTCCTCTCATGACCCTGTCTATTCTGCTAGCCATGTTCAGTCTGGACCTTTCTAGATGCCCCTGGCTGTTCTCTCCCTCCTATTTACACTAAAAACCTCAGCCGTACCTAGGAGTGGCCACTCTTGGTTTCAGTCAGTCAGGAAGTCCTTTCTGTGGTATTAGCATCATCAACTAGAGAGGCAGAGATCTCACTGCGGTGGGGCGGGGAGGGGCTAAATTGGTAGAGTGCTTGCCTGGCATGCATGAAACCTCGGGTTTAACTCCAGCATCGGATACAACAGGTGCTGGGACACCTGCTGTAACCCTAGCACCTGGGAGGTGTAAGCAGGAGAATCAGAAGTTCAAGGTCATTCTCAGGCACATAGAAAGTTCCAGGCCAGCCTGGGCTATGTGAGATCCTATCTCTTTTTTTGTTTGTTTGTTTGTTTGTTTGGTTTTTTGAGACAGGGTTTCTCTGTGTAGCTTTGCGCCTTTCCTGGAACTCACTCTGTAGCCCAGGCTGGCCTCGAAGTCACAGAGATCCGCCTACCTCTGCCTCCCAGTGCTGGGATCTTTAATCTCGCGAGCACCACCGCCCAGCGAGACCCTATCTCAAAAGAACCCAAACCATAAAAGAGAAAAATTTGAGTTCCAACAGCATGTAAAGTTCCCACATTTCCACATGATGAAGGAAAGGAAGCTACCAGAACCTCACACTCCACTCAGGAGGCACCACCAAGGGTCTCAGTGACCAAGAGTTCTGTTCCTTGTTTCTAGGGTCAAGGTTTACTTCAAGAGTATCCCCTGGGGTAAGGTTGTGGGGGGGAATGGCCTAACAGTTAAGGCATTTCTGTGGCTAGGTGTGGTGGTACACACCTTTAATCCTAGCACCCAGGAAGCAGAGACACAGTGAGGTCCAGGCCAACCAGGGCCACATAATGAGATCTTTTCTCAAAAAAAAAAAAAAAAAAAAAAAATGCCCGCCCAGAAGTCCGGGAAACCTGTGCAGGATCCGGAAGGAGGGGCCACTGCTGTTGAAGGTCCCAAACTCTGTGAGTCCGCCCTACAGAACAGGAGTGGCCATCCCCACCTAAGCACTGCCCTGGTGAACCTCACCTTGTGCAGCGAATAGCCGGACTCAAAGATGATAGGCGGCAGCAAGAGAAGGAAAAACATGTTGGGGCGAAACATTTCTTCCTCCTGTGAAAGTGAACACGCACACCCATGAGACCTCTCTAGCAGTCAGTGGAGAGCTGAGCAATCCTGTGCTCAGGGCCCAGCCTGGCAGAAACGTACAATGCTGAAGCAGTGTCTGGTGACACACCAGGCAGAGACGATACATCCCGACTGCATCTGACAGAAAGCACAGGGCCAGTCTGACTGCTCCAAGTCAAGGATGCTTTGGAGGGTGAGCATTTGCAGTGGGGTTACAGGGTCCCCTCCCCCAATGCAATCCACCAGGAAGTTTAGACTGTGACCTAACTTGGAAACAGGGTCTTCGGAGGTCAGGCTAAGAACGGAAGTGAGGAGAGATGGGAAGCCGATGAAAAGGGCCCAGGCCACAGACAGTGTGTTTGCTTTGCTTCCTGATTTCTCAGTGCAGGGCTGGAGTCTAGGCCTTAGGTTCACAGAGCTAAGGGGGCCTCCTGCAAGTCAGAAAAGGACAAACGGGAGGACCTCACGGGAAGGTCCCATGAACCTGTTGGCCATGTCCCAAGACTGGTCTGAGGTAACTGTGGTTGGGACTTGAGCAATATAGGTCCAACACCACCACCCACAGACCAGGAAACTTGGATTGTTTTTTTCCCTTCAAAATTTTGCTTTCTTGTCAGGCATGGTGACACACTCCTTTGATCTCAGCACTTGGGAGGCAGAGGCAGGAGGATTTCCTGTGAATTCAAGGTCAGCCTGGTAAATAGCTAGATTCAAGATAGCCAGGACTCTGTCACAAAAACAAACAAATAAACAACAACAAAACAACCCAAGAAAATTAAATTTTGTTTTCTTTCCTTTTTTTTTTTAAGATTTGTCCTGGTGCTCAAGAGAGAGATCATCGGTTCAGAGCACTGATTGCTCTTGAGGAGGCAGGTGTGAGTTTCAGCACCCACATGGAGGCTCACAACCATCTGTTACTCCAGTTCCAGAGGATCTGATGCTCTCTTCTGGCTTCTGTGGGTACCAGGCACACATGTAATACAGATATACATGCAAACAAAACATAAATGAATTTCAAAAAAGTAGGTGTGTGCACACGTGCGTGGTGTGTGTGTGTGTGTGTGTGTGTGTGTGTGTGTGTGTGTGTGTAGACCAGAAGAAGGGGTTAGGTCTCTGGAGAGTAAATGGATGTTTGTGAACCGCCTGCCCAGCATGGACACTAGGATCCAGTCCTCACAACAGAGTAAGCACTGTTAACCACAGGCATCTCCCCACCTATACCCCCTTAGGTCTTTTCAAATTGTAAGTATTTACAAGCACCTTAGTCTGTAGCCCAGCTACAGCCCTGGGCTTGGCCCCTGGAGCAGCCCGACTTCATTTGCATCCAATCTATGTAGGCTGTAGGGGTGCACCTCAGTGATAAAGCCCAGCTTAGCATGCTCAAGGCCCTGAGTTCCATCCTCAGCACCAAATTAAATGAATGATCACCCAGCAGGGTGCATGGCATTCACATGTAGTCCCAATTACTTGGGAGGCTGAGGCAGGAGGATTGACAATTCCAAGCAAGCCTGGGTACAGAGAGACTCTGTTTCAAAAAAACAAACCAAGCCAAGTGTGGTGGCAACTCCTTTAATTAATCTCAGCACTCAGGAGACAGAGGAGGAGATCTATCCCTGGCAATTAAACAAGAAGATATATGCATACTCGGAATCCCAGCACCAGGGAGGCAGAGACATAATGGTTCCTGGGTTCCATGGCTTACCAGTCTGACCTACATAATGAGTTCTAGGCCAGTGAGAGACCTTTCTCAAAAAACAAGGTGGACAGCACCAGGAACATGTGACACCTAAGACTGTTGACTCTGGTCTCCATACATGTGCTCATGCATACACACACACACACACACACACACAAAGACAAGCAAAAGCTGTGATTATGTCAAACCTACCTTCCAATTTGCCAGCTTTTTAAACTCTATAATTTTTATAACTGCTCCCATGAGAATACCTGGAAAGGAAAAGCAAAGCTCAATAAAAACACAACACAAGGATACTTGGCTGGACCAGGCAGTACTCTAGACTGGGTGGTACCCACTGGAGTAGGCTGTCCTAGAGTTCAGGTCTGTGTCTGAGAATAAAAGGAGGAATTACCATGAAGTGGTGTAAATCGTGTGAATTACCCACTTATATCTCAAATGAACACACCATGGCAAAATCTAAGATACGTGGGGAGAAGAAAAACCTACTTGTCACTGCTCTGCCTGGTGTGGAGGGCACATGGCTGGTCACCCTTCCTGTGCCACCCAGCTTCAATGAAAGACAGCAGAGGGTTATAGGCCAGCCGTGCCCTGCACCACTTATTCCTACCATTAAAAATGGGGCTGGGGGTGGGGTGGCTCAGCTGGTGAAGACATTGACCACTAAACCTGATGACATGAGTTCTAACCCAGGACCCACATGCCACAAAGAGAACTGACTCCCAAAAGTTGTCCTCTGACCTCCACTTAAGCACAATGGCAAGGGCACACACAACTGTTGTGTGGGTTACAGTGGAGGGCAGCCTGAGGTGAATAAAGGCCAGTTCAGAGACTGGCCTCAAACTGTGTAGCTAAGGAGAGCCTGAACTCCTGATCCTTCTACCTCTGATTTTTTTTTTCCTTTATTTTCTGCGATGTTATTCAATTTTGTGTCCTTTTATTTTTAAAAAACACACTGGCCATAGTGACATACATCTTTTGTCCTAGCACTCAAAAGGCAGAGGCAGATGGATCTCTGAGTTTGAGGCCAGCCTGGTCTACATAGTGAGTTCTAGGACAGCCAGGGCTACATAGTGAGATCCTGTCTTGAAAAACAGACGGGGCTGGAGAGATGGCTCAGTGGTTAAGAACACTAGCTGCTCTTCCAGAGGACTCAGATTCAAATCCCAGCACCCACATGACAGCTCATAACTGTCTGTAACTCCAAGATCTGACACCCTCACACAGATATTACTTTCAGGCAAAACATCAACGTATATAAAATAAAATAAAAAAATAAAAAGAAAATTGATTAAACAAACAAACAAAGAAAAAAACCCAGACAGAACCAAATTATCAAGTCCATATGTGCTGCCCATAAATACTCTTGGATATGTGGCCTTCTACCAGGGGCCATACCCCTTCCCTCTCCCAGCAGCTGTGAGCTGTCTGGAAGGAAAAGACATCAGCTGAGCGAGTGGCCTGGAAATGGCAGCTCTATTTGCTGAGCTGCCGGAAGGCCAACCCCAGGTTTCCCTTCCATGAGCCGTCACCCATGCTGGGGTGGGCTTTGGTGATGCAGCTGTCTTTGAGTCATTTCTGCTCCTGTGAGTAACGCCCCCAAACACAGAGCTATCCAGGAAGCTGTGAACAAGGAACGTACAATTGGAATTGTTTCTAGAGTGAAAAAGCAGCGAGGCTCTCATTCACAGTCAAGTGGAAGGGGAAGTGTTTGAAGTGGACGGAGCTCCTCTTAACCTCAACACAGAAAGAAGGCCAATACACACGCGCTAAGCTGCTGCAGGCCACATGTACGTAAGGGACAGGCTCGCTTCCTTTCAGCCTCCTGTGGAGCTGTTCTTGGCACAAGAGTCGGGCATTCTTCAAGTGGTCATCTCAGCACTGTGACACCACGCTCCAGCTGGAGAAAGGTGTTCTTTCCATTTCAAGTCATTTAAAAACTAATTCATGAAAGGAATATAGAGCAATGATTCACTAAGTACAGAATCTCTGTTTTGTTGTGCTGGAAAAAACCCACAAATGGACAGTAGTAGCAGGACATAATATCATGAATGTAATAAATCAATACAATTAATGTAATTAATGAATATCATAAATATAATTATTGAACGAATACTGCAAATGTAATCAATGAATACCACAAATGTAATTAATATCATGAGTATAATTAATGAATATCATGAATGTAATTTAAAAAATTAATTAATTTAAAAAAATAAAGGGGCTGTTTACATTTTTAAAAAAAAGAAAAAAAATTAATTCATTTTATGGTGTGGGGGGGCATCCATGCTATAGTATGTAGAGCTTAAAGGACAGCTTGAACAAGTCAGTTTTTACCTTCCACCCCATGTGGAAGCTGGGGATCAAACTCAGACTGAAGGCTTGGCAGCAAGCACTTTTACCCGCCCCCCCAAACCACCTTGCCAGCCCCAGGTTACTGTGGGCCATCAGTTCAAGAAAACAATAATAAACCAAGACTCCTGCCTTCCCATCGGTCCCCTTGGCCATACTCAGTACCTGCCTTTGTCTTTCAGCCATGCACTTACAAGATGATTACAGTGCTCCAGGCATCGTATATTCAACTGCAGCATCAAAAGAAGGGGAGGCTAACTTCTCTAGATTCTATCAGGAAGGAAAAAGTTTTCCAAACCCTACCATCCTGGCATACTTCCATTTGGCCCAACTGTCTTACCCCTCTCAACCTATCACATCAAAGAAACATGTAATATCACGATAGCCAAGACCAAAACTATCCGAGCACCCCTTCCTTCTTGGATCCCACAGAAAGATGTCTGATCAGAATGAGAATTCTGCTGGGTGATGGTGCACACCTTTAATCTCAGCACTTGGGAGGCTCAGGCAGGTGGACCTCTGAGTTCAAGGCCAGCCTGTTCAACAGAGGAGTTCCAGGACAGCCAGGGCTACCCAGAGAAACCCTGTCTTGAAAAACCAAAAGTGGTGGGAATATAGCTCAGTGGGAGAACAGTCGCCCACATTTAACAATCTATATATGTGTGTGTGTGCACATGCTCACAAGTAGGTATTGGACCCTCTGAAGCCACAGCTGGTTCTGAATTCAACTGTGTCCTCTGGAAAAGCAGCAAGTGCTCTTAACCACTGAGCAACCTCTCCTGCCCCTATTTTTTAATTTTTTTTTTGGTTTTTGGTTTTTGGTTTTTGGTTTTTCGAGACAGGGTTTCTCTGTGTAGCTTTGCGCCTTTCCTGGAACTCACTTGGTAGCCCAGGCTGGCCGCGAACTCACAGAGATCCGCCTGGCTCTGCCTCCCTAGTGCTGGGATTAAAGGCGTGCGCCACCACCGCTCGGCCAATTTTTTAATTTTTTAAAAAAAGATTCATTTAAAATTTTTTATGTGTGGCTGTTTTACCTCGTGTATCTGCGTACTACAAGCATGTCTGTTGCCTAAGGGTTTCAGATCCTCTAGAACTGGAGTCACAGACGGTTGGGAGCTACTCTGTGGGTGCTGGGAACTGAATCCAGGCCCTCTGTAAAAGCAGCCAATTTTTCTTCTTTTTTCCCCCCATAGACAGGGTAGCCCTAGTTAGCCCTGACTGTCCTGGAACTGGACATACAGATCAGGCTGGCCTCGAACTCATACAGACCTGCCTGCCTCTGCCTCCTGAGTGCTAGGATTAAAGGTGTGCACCCGGCCCAATATTTACTTTTTTTTTAAATTATAAGAATGGGTGTTTTGTCCTCATGTAGGTCTGTGCACCACTTGTGTGCAGTTCCCAAAGCAGTCAGAAGAGGGCATCTGGTCTCCTAGAACTGGAACAACAGACAGCTGTGAGCTGCCAAGTGGGTACTGGGAATTGAACCTGGACCCTTTGGAAGAGAAGCCTGTGCTCTTAACTGCTGAGCCATCTCTCCAGCTCCCCAATATTTATTCTTAATAAATGGTAAAAACTATCCAGGAAACTGTCAATTCCCTGAGGTAGTTTTTTAACCCTTTACTGAAATGCCCCAAAAAGGGAGGGGAGGGAGGGGGGGGGGGGGGAGGGGGGCAGGGGGCAGGCTCTGGTGCTACAGGAGCCGTTTGCCAGCTGTAAAGCCAGGGCTCTTCTAACTGTGACAGTGACTCTGTAAGCTAGGTCAACCAACCGCCAACTTAAGTGGAGCCAGACACTGCCACGGTGAGAAGCAGTGGGCTACAGAAAGAGCCTCCGGGTCAGCACCCTTCTTAGATCTCCACCACACATACACAGACATACACACAGACACACACAGACACACAGACACACACACAGAGTAAAATGGACTCTAAGAGCCTCCGGGTCAGCACCCTTCTTAGATCCCCACCACACACACACACACACACACACACACACACACACACACACACACACAGTAAAATGGACTCTAAAGCCCTGTGATGAGCTGTGGAAAGGATGGCAGGAATTGGGAGAGTCACACATCTCTTACAAACCTGGCGCCGAGGTGGCCCCAGGAGAAACGGCGCTGTTGTGGATGGTGTGGTGTTCTGGATGGACTGCCAGTATCACTTACCTAGAGAAACAACAGCCACACTCTCAGGCAGGAAGTGCAGTCGGTACCGGATCAGCAGGTGCACCAGGATGATGCAGATGGCTGTGAGAAGCACAAGCACGGTTTAAAAGCCCCATCAGGCAAGAGTCAGCATGCTCAGGCAGTGGCTATCCTGGGCTGTCAGCTAAGAGACATTCGGCCGGCAAACATTGAACACTGGTCCTGTTTTTAGTGTCTTCTTCCTCCCCCCTCCCCACAACACCAACAACAAACTATCTGTACAGCCTATGAGATGGCTCAGCAGATAAGGGCACTTTCTGATAAACCTGACAACCAGAGTTCGATTCCCATGACCAACATGTAGAAGGTGAGACTACTTCTGAGGTGTCTTACCGTCTCAGATATCTAGGTGTGCTTTTGACACACACACACACACACACACACACACACACACACACACACACACACGCAAAGAAAAAGGATCTTTATTCTTTGTATATATGAGTGAGTGCCTGTATGTCTGTATGCGCACCATGTGAATGCAGTGCCCGATGGAGGCAGGAGAGGGCACTGGATCCCCTAGAACTGAAATTAGAGGCCACTGTGAGCTATTGTGTGTGTGCTCTGAACTTGGGTCCTTTGCAAGAGCAAGAAATGCTCTTTATCACTGGGCCAGCTCCAGCTCCACAAATGGTGTGTGGTTTTTGTTGATTGTTTTTTGAGACAGGATCTCACTATGTAGCCTTCATTTGTCTGAAGTCAGTTAGTAACCAGGCTGGCCTCAAACTAAAAGAGCTCTGCCTGCCTCTGTCTCCTGAGTGCTGGGACTAATGGAGGGCAGCACCTATTTCTAAACTTACTATGGGGCATGCCACAGCAGGTACAGTTCTGCTACAGTCCTCTCCATTGCTCCTTACACAGGTCCTGGAGATGGAACTCAGGTCACTGGGCTAGCTCGGCAAGTGCTTCCACCTACTGAACCATCATCTTGTCGACCCTCTAATAGCAGATTTTTAGAGAGCTATGAAGCTTTGACAGCCACTTAAATTGGTTCACAGTTTCCTGATTATGATGAATGTCCTGCTTTCTTCTTTCTTTTTACTGTTGGGTTTTTGGTTTTGTTTCTGTTTGTTTGTTTGTTCTAAGATAGGGTTTCTCTGTGTAGCCCTGGCTGTCCTAGAACTCTCTCTGTAGACCAGGCTGACCTCAAACTCACAGAGATCCGCCTGCCTTTGCCTCTTGAGTGCTGGGATTAAAGGTGTGCGCCGCCACTGCCCAGCTTTGTGGTTTTTTAAGCCTTGGTCTCAGGTAACCTATGTTGCTACGCTTGCTATGTACAGTAAGGAAGGATGGCCTTGAATTTCTGATGTTTTTGCCTCTACTTTCCTAGTGTTGGGATTATAGGTGCCCAGTTTATGCTAGGACTGAACATAGGGTTTTGTGTGTTCGGCAAGATCTCATCAACTAACCTACATTCCCTGCCCAAAAAATACAACAGGTTATACAGTGAGACCCAGCTTTAAAATAAGTAAGTAAATACATATATAAATACACACAGATTGGGTGTGGTGGCCCACATCACTGGTGTTCTCTGAGTTCAAGGCCAGCCTGTTCTACACAGTGACTTCAAGGACAGCCAGGGCTACACAGGGAAACATCTCATCTTAGGGGGCAAGAGAAAAGCCAGAAAGATGGCGCGGGGAAATGGGGGATACTTGCTTAACAATCTGGATGAGAAACCAACTCCTGAAAGTCATCTTCTAACTTCCACATGTGTGTGGGCACAAATACACTAATAAAAATAATAAAAATTCTGGCCCCCAAACTCTACTCTTATGTATTTTCATCATTCTAAATGTTACTTTGTGGTCCAGATGCTAGTGTGCTCGGCTCTCCAGTCCTGAGGCCACACCCCAGCTTACTAACCACAGAACAGCACCAGCAGGGTGTTGTGATATGTGACTAAGGCTAGTCTGGTTCTTACTTGGTAGCCCTCAGTGGTCTTGAACTCATAGCAATTCTCCTGTTGCAGATTCTCAAGTATTAGGATTACAGGAAGTCGTCACCATGCCCAGCTCTAGAAATAATTCTTAAAAGAAAATGTTCAAACTCGGCAAGGCGTTGGCTCAGTGGGAGAAATGCATGAGTTGAGCTCAGAGCACCAGCACCAGCGTAAAAAGCTGAGTGGTGCACAGCTCTGCAATCCCAGCACTGCGGAAGTGAAGACCGAAGAGGCCCTCGGGCTCCACCAGCCTGGCTGTGCCAGTGAGCTCCAGGTTCCCCGAGAGACTCATCTGAAATGTGAGGACAGCAGCTGAGGAAGACACCTGAATGGACCCCACCTTCCACAGGCATGTATGTACAGATATGCACATACTATGCTCATACCGCAAGCGCGCACACACACACACACACACACACACACACACACACACACACACACACAGAGAGAGAGAGAGAGAGAGAGAGAGAGAGAGAAAGAGAAAGAGAGAAAGACAGAGACAGAGACCCTGAATCTACGGAGCACTAACAGACTGCCCTCAGAGTTTATATTGACAACTGTGATTTCTTCAATTCCATCAAAAGGACCAGATGGCCAGAGGAAACAGCTGTTAATTCAGAAGTCCTGCCCTCTTTTCCATCTGCACTGTACACTATCAATCTGTGATGTCGTTTCAATGTAAATAAATAACCTAGTCAGTGAATGAAAAAAAAAAATAAAGAGGAAAAGAAAGGACATGACTGCTTCTAGGTATGGTGGAGGATTAAGCTTATTATAGATAAAAGGAAGAGCATAGCCACAGTCAGACACACATCTGGGAGAGTCCAGCGTGACCATGACCAGACTGAGCTGGGCCATGAGAGGAAAAGTGGGGGGGAGTGGGGGAGGGAGAGGAGGAAGAGAGGATCCAGGTACAGCAGCCAGGAGGCGAAAGGTACTAAAAGAGGCGGAACCAAGATGTTTGAATTATATAGGGAAGAGCCTCTGGGGGAAGGGCGGGCAGCCCGGCTCCTGGGCTGCAGAGTTCAAGGTAGAGGGCAGGGTATGCCAGTCATACCCTGTAACAGGCAGGGACTGAGGGATGCTGGGAGAACCTGGAGGCCAGGTCTGCTCTGATATGTTAACTAGGCACCTCTGCCTTTTGTCCTGTTTGTACTTTGACACTTAACAATTAGAACATCCTACATTCAACACCAAGCAGATGTGACCAACACCGTCCTGCTGAGCCAGAGCTAAGCAAGCACAGGAGCCATGAGCCCATGAGATGAAAGAAGGGAGGTCTCTGTTGCTTGTAACAAGCTAGGTTTGTTTTGATTTATGTGTATGTCTGTCTGTATGCAAATGTGCATGGGTATGCACATGGAGGCCAGAAAAAGTGTGGTGGTTTGAAGGAAGATGGCCCCCAAAGGGAATGACACTATTAGGTGGAAGTGTGTCACTGAGAGAGTAGGCTTTGAGGTCTCTAGTACCATATTCACTTCCTGTTGCCTGGGGGTCAAGATGTATTCTCAGCTGCTTCTCCAGCACCAAGTCTGCCTGCATGCTCCCATGTCCTGCCATGATGATAATGGACTAAACCTCTGAAACTGTCCCTGCTACACATTTCATGACCATGCTAGCACCCTAACCCTTCTCCCCTCCTCTCACCCCAAACTCTCTCCAGCAGCTCACAGGCTTCCCTCCCTCCCCTCAGCTGCTCCTTCTCTGTGACCTGCTGTTCTTTCTCACTATGCTCTCTCCCTCCGCTCTGCCCGTCCTCTCTCTCTGTGTCTGCTCTGTTCTCGACTCCCTGCTGTGCTCGCTCACAGACAGCTCTAGCCATGCTCATACTTCTCTTTCCCTCTGCTCTGGACTCTTCCAGAAGCCTCTGGCTGTTCCCTCTTATGTACAATAAACCCCATCTTAACCATACCAAGGAGTGGTCATGTCAGTTTATACAAGGACTTTGGCTGGGTAAACAGAAGGATTGTTATCCAGTAAACAAGCCTTTGGGCAGGTTTCTGTTTACCAGAAAGGCTGATCACCCAAACTGGGTTCCCAGCTGTCAGGGACCACCCTTAGTCCTCCAAGAACCTCCCTTAACCTTCCCCCAAAGGTCAACGGTCTCGAGCAAGGGCACTAGTCCCAGTCAATCCCAATACCCTGTATTAGCTCAGATCTCCACCTGCTGACATATAACTACTTGCTTTCCCACAATTTGCTCTTTTCTCTGCCCCTCTACCCAATAGCTTAGCAATTCCATCCCCAATAAACCTTTCTACCCATGGGGCAGTCTAGTTTAGTAGTTTCTCTGCACCATCAGTTATAGTTGAGGCTGAAAGCCAGGACTGACCCAGAGACCTCTAGATTACACCACGGCTAACCATTTGTCTCTCCTTGCCGCACACTAGGAGCTGCCTGCTCTGTCTCTGCCTTCTCATTGGCTTGCGGAGCCTTCTGTCTCTTGGCTCCTGGAGCCTTACTCCAGGAGGCTGTGCAGGTCATCAGGCAGCTTCCTACACCCTCCTGGCGCTCTACAATACTGGAATCCCCAGTCTGGCAGAGTTCCTATTTGTGACCCTTCCCCTAAGCCTCTGCCACCTCCTCCTCACTCTGCTTCTGCAGGATGTCTTCTCTTCTCTCAGCTTGCTCCTGTCTCTAACCACAAGCTCTTCCCATTCAGAATCAGAACCCTGACTCCTCACTTGCCTCCTCCATTCTCTTTCCCTCCTTGGACTCAGATTCTATTAGAGCCTTGCTCTCTTACTGCAGTGGATAAAAACGGCACACTCAATTTCCAGATTTTCACAACTTCTGCCACACACAAGCAAATGATCTCCAAATACCTTATCTCTGAGCCTTCTCTGCTCTCCGACCTAGTCTCTACCTGATCATTAAATTCAATTTATAGGGATTCAAATGTCTTTGGATGTGGATAATATTAAAAACTGCCACATGCTGTTCTACTTTATTAAAAAGGCTGACTCTGGAGCTCATGTGGCCCTCCCTCTCCAGACCCAAGCATGCTTATTTCCTCCGAAGTCTCTGTCCTGAGTCAGTCTGGCCACCCGATTCTGTGACAGGGAGAAGGAGAGCAAACCAGAGCAGCGCAGGAAAACACACTATGTACTGAAAACAGCTAAGAAGCAGACTATTCCCAGTAGGGACTGCTACAGCTTGTCTCACAGACTTTTTCTCAGTTTTGTTTACTAGCTCTACAAACGACAAAATATGTTGTTTAACTCTCTGAATACACTCCCAATGTCTCTAAAAACTTTTGCTAAAGTGTAAACTTCTGTATCCCAGGATCTGTAATTCACTGAGTATGGTTTAAAAGATCTGTAAAATCTGCAACAAAGTTAGCTTCAAACTTTTTAACAGAAACAGCTGTTAAATATATATATATATATGTATTTAAATACATACATACATACATACATACATACATACATACATACATAGGTAATCTTAATTTGCTACAGCATGCTTGTATGAAACTTGGATTCAACTCTTGTTTAGGAAAATAGATGTTTTTTTAAAAGAAAAAGAAAAAAAAGGGGGGGGGGCTGGGTCCCTGATGGGCTCACCATGGAGTAAACAGCAGCACCTTGGCCAGCTGCCATCTCCACTGATGACCTCATCAGGATGAAAGCAACCACATGGCCAGCAGCTGTCATCACTAAGGCTAGAGAGAGCATACCATGTGACTTTCTCACCATCGTGGTTAAGGTATAAACCAACCAAAGCAGCGCCAATGAGGCAGCTCGGCCACTGAGCCCTCTGGTTGTCACCGCACCTCCTTCTGTAGACTTGGGAGGCGACACCAGACCTCCAGGACGGTGTGTTCAATGCTCCCTACACTAACAAGGCAACAGGAGGCCTTCGAGATATTTTGGATGAGGATAGATTTTTGTATGATGATTTTTGCATGACAGTGAAAAATAACAGATGGGGACAAAATCAAGAACAAGGTTTATGGACAACAGGATTTAACAACATATATTTGATCATCAAGGTTTTTAAAATTCCTGAAGTTATAACGGTCTATTCAGGTATGCATTTTGTGGTCTGATCTTGGGGCAAGCTCAGGGATTGGTGGGATTTCATGTTCAGCCACGTCTATTTGGAGCTAACCAGATTCCCCGCCTTCATGCCCAGGACACTTGGTGAGGACTCACTAATGAGAATGTTTATGCCAGACAGTGTTAAATGTTAACTGATTCACTGTTTCCTGTGGAGTCAAAGCTCATCGAGGGTTAAATGCAAGGTAAAGCCTTCATCCTCAGCCAAGGGGCCATGCTGGACTGTTGTGACAAGCTTAGAGAACACTAGATTACACTCCCAATGACTTCACTCCAACAGAAACAAAAGTGGGGGCTGTGTGGCTGCAAAGTGGTTCCCAAGGTCTAGAAAACACTAGGACACTAGGCACCAGCGGTTACAGGAAGTCAGAGTTCTTCAGTCACTTAATAATAGTTTCCCTTTATCAGGCTGACTTTGTTTGTCTGGATACCTAATCAGGAATGGCTGGAGATAACACAGAGACACAGGAAAAACCATGCCTTTGAGTCAGGTGTAGTGCCAAATGCAGTGATCCAGAGAAGTGGAGGCGAGGAGGATCAGGAGTTCAAAATCACCCCAGGAGCCCAGCATGGTGGCAGACACTATGAATCCTAGCACTTGGGAAGGCAAAGGCTGCTATCTCTATGAGTTCTAAGCCAAAGCTACACAGTGAGACCCAGTCACAAACAAACAAACAAACAAACAGGGAGCCAATGAGCCAAGAGAACAGGGAGACTCTGAGCACGGTGCAGCCCTTTCTGCCCCAAGGGGGGTTAGCAGCTGCAAGCTAGAGTAGAAAGCACATTCTGCAGGCCAGTTCTCTGGTCTCCAGCCAAGCTAAGCTTAAGTGCTCCACACCCTCAAAGTGACCTTCAATGCCTCTGTGACCTTCCAAAACAAAGGGCTACAAAAGTCCTTTCCAGGTGTCTCTCTCATAGCCTCTAACTGCAACCACTGGACAACACGCTCAGAGAAAACTTCAGACACTAAATATTTCTTTATCTGATAAAAGATTTGCTATTCCAGGGCTGTTACAAAAGAGAGCGTATGGTGGCGCCTGGCCACCCATCTGTGCTCTAACACTAGGAAGGGAGAGGCAGGTGGACTGTCCAGAATTTGAGGCCAGCCTGGGCCTTGAAAAAACAAAAAGGTCAGCCAATTGATTAATCAGTCATTACTATATTGTTCAATTCAATTCTTTGACTATTTACTACAGTCTGAATATAAATGTGAAAAAAATTATATTTGTCTTCAAAACCTAATCCTAATAGACATCAGAGAACTACTCAAACAGTGCATGGTGGTATACCTGCAATCCCAGCAACAGGAAGCAGGAGAGTCAGAAGTTCAAGGTCAATTCCTCTTAGCTACAAATTTGAGGCCTGCCTGAACTACATGAGACCCTATTTCAAGAAAAGAAATGTTCAAAACCCAGTTCTGCCTTCTGCTCTCCTGGAATGTCTAATCCAAATGACTACTCTGGTATTACCAAAGAAGAGCAGATGGTAATAAGCCCTTGGGTGGTGGTATATGCCCATAATCCCCGTACCTGGGAAGTAAAGTGCTGCAAGCCGCAGGAAAACGTCATGGAACTCAGCTGCTATCACAAAAGCTACTACTTGGAAAAGTCAAGGACTTCTCCAAAGGTCAAGCCATGGCTTAAGAAGTCTTGGTGATGTTTTAGCTTTTGTATACATATTAGCTGGTTCCTACAGTGATTTTCTTGTAGTGCTATGCATGCTTCCAAGAACTCCTAACAGTGTATTTATCTAAAATATCTATCAAGCATCCAAGGCCAAACGAAACAACACCTGTCTCCTAAGTCAGGAGGATAGCTTTATTTCTTGTGCAATTTAGGGTGAGACTCTCCTTCCTTACAGCCTTACTAATAGACTCCTAATTTCTTACCTAACCACTTCTAGGAATGTAGACTGAGCACATAAATGCCCTTCTTGATATATTAACTGATCATTAGCTCTCTACTGACCTCCTCCTTTACCACTCCCCTTTTGGGTTGTAAAAGAAAGCCTGGTGGTCACTGTCTGAGGAAAATTCTTACCTGACTTCATAACCCCATAAGAGTTCAAGCCTGGTGACCTTGCTCTTTGAGAGGATTGCTATTGCTTGGGTTTATAACTGGATTCCTGAGAGACCTGGGGAGAACTGAGAGAATAAGGAGACTGAGAGGAGGAGCGAGAGAGGAAAAGAGAGAACGGAAGAACTAGATGGGTAAGAACTGGAGAAGAATGAACTGAGATGGGGAAGAACTAGATTGAAGGGCTAAAAGAGAGGACTAGAGGAACAAGGTGGAAGATGAGGAAGAGCCAGATGAGGAAGAACAAGATAAGAAAGAAAGAGATGGGAGAGGAGCTAAGATGGGAAGGAACTAGATGGATGAGAACCTAGATGGGGCAGAACTGAGATGAGAGAATTAAGTTACAACTGAGAGGGGACAGCAGATAAATGTAGAGAGAAGTCAGGCAAGAAAGGAGCTAGGCATGAGAGCAGAATAGAAGCTGTGTAGAGAGAGAGCTGACTCAGAAGAATAAAGTGAATGGACTAAGGAGTTTCATGTATGTAGATTCATTTCTTTTCATCAAAGATTAAATTATCAGCTGGTTATAGATTCTTCCCAGACTCTGGGATGGAACTATCAAGGGGCTGGACCCCTATAGTCCCTGATACCTCGTACCACAAACAGATTTAACTGTTTAGGTACTCGGGGGACTGACAGGAAGTAAGGTTTGGAGCATATCCATGGTGAGAGGTATCGCTTCACAGAGAGAGGGTTGCCCAGTTAGAGGCTCAACTCTTCAAGAGGTTCGATTTTTGGAGACCTTTGGAGTATCAGCACAATCAGTCCTCACCGAAGGATGCTGCAGATCCTGGGGACACCGACCCCCCCACCCCAGTTTGGAGCAGTGAGTAGCCATGAATAGCCTTCCCCCACCCCAAGAATAGTCAGAATGAGTATGAAGAGAAACAGCTTTTGATAGAAGTTACAGGACACAGGCTTAAGACGAAAGGCATTTCAGTCAGCTCCAGTCAGTTTATAGGCTTAGGTAAGGAAACCACAGACTATCTTAATCCCATAAGGCCTCCTAAAGAATGTAAGAAAAGATTCAGGGGACCCCTAAAAGCTGCTGACCTTATGGAATTGGTCAGACTATGATAAGCGGCAGAGATTCTAACCCCTCCCTTCTAGGGAGAAACCTGCCGTTATTTCATTTGGGGTCTTACAAGGAGGTAACACAATATTATCACACTACAAGACCTCCTGAGAGTGTAACTAGAGGGAATGAAGTTCACTAAGTTCCCCATACTAGCAGCAGCCTTGTGCTACAAATAGCCTTTTTTTGCTAAAACTACTGGAATCTAAGGGCTAACTTGAGCTGTAAACCTTGGAAACTGGCAGCTAGCCAGTTCACTCCAGCAGCCCTCCCTTAAATAACAATGCAAGCCTGACAGCCCCACCTGGGCTGGTTTAAAAACTCTGGCAACTCCCAGCTCTCCTAAAAAAGTGTCCTTTTCTCTCTCTTTCCTCTTTTTGGGTTGACTATTAAGTTCTTGGAAATGTACAAAAATCTCGGCCAAGTCTAAGAACTTCAGTTAAACCATTGTAAAAGCAGGTCCTGGTTAGGGACGCCCTACTATGACTTGTATGGATTCATCAGATCCCTGCCCCCAAGAAATTTGGGGGTTGGAATCCTAAACATCTGCCTTCTCTCAGAACCTAACTGTCTGCTATCTGCATCTCAGCTCACTTCGGCCTGTGTCTCCACCCGACCCCTCCCCTTGCCATTCCCTGCAGCTATCTGGCTTCATTACAGACTGGACAAACAGGCTGAGGCTGCTAAAAAAAAAAAAAAAAAATTCCTCCTCTGTGCTTATCTTAATTCATGATACACAATAAAGGATTTATTAAAATGTTACTCTCCTTATATACTATATTTTTTTAATAAGAGCTCCTATTTCTATATTAAAATAATGTCAGAACAAACTTATTATTTATAAGGTTTTACAGGGATAAAACTTTAAGTTTATAAGCAGAACTAACTTATAAACTATTAAAAAATAAGTTTACTTTAATTATAAACTATTAAAGATAATTAAGAAATAAAACTTATTGATTGGCCAACCTAAACTGTACACTGTTAAGGATAAGTTGTACTTAAATTATGAGCTATTAAAGATAATTATTAGGATACAAATTAAAGCTTGATCATCTTATAAATGACCAAATTCTCTAATGTATACAAAACTATGTTTATATACATGCTAAGTATTAATATAATAAATTCCTTACTTAACCCCTGGCATTTTAAAAATGTTTAAGCTTCCTACTTTAGACTGTGCCATACCTTTTATTGCCAGGGTTTTGTCCAAATTACACTTTAAGATCATTTAGATTATATTTCTATTTACCAGGTCTAAAGATAATTTGCCTTGCTATCCAATTTCAAATAAAAGATAGCTCACCAAACAGATTTCAAAATAATCTTTGACTATTCCTTGGTTTAAAGGAATTTACCACATTGGCTGCTCTCAATAATCAATCACCTATGTCTCCTGACAAATTAAATATATAGATGCTTTTGGATGTAAAGTTTTTGTAAGGGTATGAAAATTTAGATATAGAGAATATTTAAGAAAGTTAAAAAAAATAACATGATATATGAGTTGCCAGTTATTGGGATAGATAAATGTAACATAAACATCTAGATATGTTATAAATGATACATGAATCTCAGTAAATAACCTAGAGATACTGAGGATGTATGTCTAAGTTAGATCTATGGATAAAGTTTTTATTGAGGCTTTAAGAATGGACTTATATGCCTTAATATAAGAGTCTAGGGCCGGGCGTTGGTGGCACACGCCTTTAATCCCAGCACTCGGGAGGCAGAGCCAGGCGGATCTCTGTGAGTTCGAGGCCAGACTGGGCTACCAGGTGAGATCCAGGAAAGGCGCAAAGCTACAAAGAGAAACCCTGTCTCGAAAAACCAAAAAAAATAAAATAAAATAAAACTTAAATTTAACTTTTTTTTTAAAAAAAAAAAAAAGAGTCTAGGACCTCCTTAGAAGCAACCCTGGGCTAATAATAGGCCGTAGCTCCTCTGCTATACAAAATAGTAAGGTCCTCCCTGGAGGGACTGATTCCTGACCTTACTGAAGAGATTGAAATCATTGTACAACCCCCTACAAAAACAATTCAGATTTATATAGGGCAGCACTTAAAGGAGCTGCCAGTTTGGATTCTAGGGATATGGCTTTCTGGGTTCAGAAATTATATATTCCAGACCAACTAAACACTTAAAATACAGGGAAAGAAAATAATTAGCTTGCTAGACATAAGCACGGATGTTTCTTATATTTCAGAAAAGATTGGCCAAGCACTTAAGACGACTATTACTCCTTTATCTCTTATAGGCCTAGGTCAACCTAAGATTATTGCCAGCAGCTCAAAAATATTAAGATGGTCAGATAGATAAAATTATGGCATATTCTGCCCATATGTCATCCCCTTTATACCTAACACTCTGTGGAAAAGAGACATGCTGCAACTAATGGGTGTATCATTAATCTCTGCTATGGACTGATATCAGCTCTAATGCTATAGATGGGTTTTAAACTTAAAAGAACTTGGGTAAACAAATCCAAGGCATAACTGAGCCCATTATTCCAGAAATTATAAATGACATACATGGCCTAAGATATCAAAATTTATCCCAGAGGCCACTGTTCACTGCTAACTCTACTACATGGAAATCTGATGCTCCTATCTGGGTTGAACAATGGACTTTGAATGCTGGTGGAGGAAAAACTTAAATATTGGGCATATAAGGTCCCATACCAGCCCTTAAATCACCCCAATATTTTTTACTTAAAAAAAATCAGGCTTATAGACTATTACAAGGCCTTAAGAAATTAAATAAAATTTATTAAAGCCAAGGGGAATCTCACAGCCTGGCTTTCCATCTCCCACGGTCATCCCTAGAAATCAAAAAATAATTGCCATATATTTACAAGATTGCTTCTTTATCATGCCTCCTCACCCTAAAGATTGTCAGCACTTTGCTTTTAGCTTGCCTACTCACCCTGCCATGATGGAGGCCAAAGCTGACATACAGAGCAGGAGGTACAAGTTCTGTTTATCCAGGACTCATTTTATTTGGCAGAATTGCTCAGTATATGTATAGATTAACAATCAGAACTGTCAATTACAGTTCCCTCATAGTCCCGTAGCCCAGTAATAATATATGTATGTATATATATACATATAAAATGCAATACATTTATTACACAGGTATTATTATACTTATCTCAAACTATAAAACTTATGAGTCCATAGATTGACAGATGGGTCTACAGGATATACTTGTACTTTCTTATGTCTGACCAACAACTACAAATTCTCTCCCTATGGAAGCTCACTCACAAGGCCTACGTCCTTATGATTTATGGCTATGTTATAAGAGGTAACACAATATTTTTTCACTGCCTTTCAATTTTAGGAATGCCTAGAGCTCATAATGGACAAAGGCCTTACATATACTTCAAGAGCTCTTAAGAATTGGTGCTTAATTTTTCATATTCTCCCACAACAGGTATTCCTTATTACCCCCAGGCCAAGCCACAAAGTTACACCTAAGCCTCTGTGATCTTCTCACTGGCATTTGAAAACGTCCTGATGTTTTCATACTGTCAGGAGGAGGATATGCCTACATGTCTTCACAGGACATTGACCTGTCTTTATGAATCCTGGATTGCCTGGTCACGCCACATACTAGGCCACTGCAGGACAAAGGTGCCCTAAAGCTGCCAGTCTGAATACAGGCTGTTAATTACTCATAGATTCTTTTTGTTTGTTTGTTTGTTTTTTTTTTTTTGTTTTTTTGTTTTTAATTTTTTGTTTTCGTTTCTAGCTACTTGTAGCCAGCTGCTCGAACTCACAAGTCCCTGCTCGCTCAGTGCTGATAAAGCTGCACACCCTTTACTCATAGATTCTTAATACTGAGCTTTGGCTTTATGAATGAATTGATATAATTTCAGGTCCTTTTGATGAACTAGAGTTCATCAATGATATCAAAACTTATATGAATATGATTAAAAATAGTAATTCTGTTCTAAATGTATTTTATTAATTTTGATCAAAAGATAAACAAGATTTGAGATATATATATAAATGAATCATTTCAGATTTCATTCTGACTATCCTGTTGTTTGGTTGAGACTCCAAGGATTCATAATTTTGCTCTGACAAAATTCACCAGTTACCATGTTGCTAATATGTCTAAAGATTTTGTCTTTTAAGAAGGTTCTTATAAGCTTCAGGAGATCAAAATTCACCAACGCTCACAAGCCAAGAAGGACTGGGAAGAATGTAACCTGACTACAGTTTATTTCTCTCACTTACAAATTTTCTTTTTCTCCTCTGGGGTGGGGAGGGGAACTTTCCCTCTCTCTCTGGCCTGAAATCCCTTTTCTTATCTGCTAAAACCATGCATTTGATATTCCATAGGTACACCTAAGAGAAAAAAGTTTCCTCTTTCAAACTCCTCAACTGCATGTTCTACCACTAACACATATATTTGTTCCCAACAGAAATTCTAATCATTGAAAGAGTTACAGGTTGTCATCCTCTGGACCATGGACATGCTGTCCAGCTCAGCCCTGCATCCGACATCTAGCCCATGAGAAAGGAAATCCTGCTATAACCACGTCTCACAAAGCCTGAAACAGCCTGCTCTTCCTGGGTTTCCACTGCATTTCAGCCTTTAAGATCCTCAGCTTCGCCCCCATCTCAGCAGGAAGTGGCCATGGACGATTTCTACAGCCCCTTTGTCACTTACCCTTCTTTCTGAACAGAACTCTCCAGCCCAGGGGCTGGACTGCCCTTAAAAAAGTCCTATTATTAATTGTATAATTTCTGCCCATGATCCTGAATTGTATGTACTATCAGACATTCTTCTCATGTACTTATGGCAATTGTTCTGTATTTAAGTCTTGCTATGAATACCCTGACACAGGTTATTACTGTCCTCTCATAGCTTATGGGTTAATATTTCCTTGATTATATATTTAAATTATTAGGTAAGCTTCTACTGCAGCCTTGGTCTCACAAGTGCTCATGACTAACTCAGGTAACTCTTTAACTATCCCGCTTTAACCAAATTAATACCACTAATCAAAGATTAATAGATAGAGTCAATGTTCCCAACTAACCATTTCTTTTTGATAAGTCACAATTATAGTATTTAGACACATTTGACCATATTATGCTATACTAGCTAATGATAGATTTTTATGTTACTCCTCTGCTCTGTTTTTGGGACAGAGATATTCCACTTATAAACAACTATACCTATTAGATGGTTAAGCTAATTCTCAGCCTGCCATCTATATAGACTATTGATACAAATATTGATGAAATATCAATATTAATTAACTATTACTTATCATTTTTCAGTCATCTCCAAATTTAAATTTATCCATGTTTCTTGCTACCCGAGAGAGAATTAAACATTCTCCTTTTTTTACTAAACGAAAAATCTGGAACTGCTGCAAGTCGCAGGAAAACATAATGGAATTCAGCTACTATCACAAAAGCTACTACTTGGAAAAGTCAAGGACTTCTCCAAAGGTCAAGCCATGGCTTAAGAAGTCTTGGTGATGTTTTAGCTTTTGTATACATATTAGCTGGTTCCTACAGTGATTTTCTTGTAGTGCTATGCATGCTTCCAAGAACTCCTAACAGTGTATTTATCTAAAATATCTATCAAGCATCCAAGGCCAAACGAAACAACACCTGTCTCCTAAGTCAGGAGGATAGCTTTATTTCTTGTGCAATTTAGGGTGAGACTCTCCTTCCTTACAGCCTTACTAATAGACTCCTAATTTCTTACCTAACCACTTCTAGGAATGTAGACTGAGCACATAAATGCCCTTCTTGATATATTAACTGATCATTAGCTCTCTACTGACCTCCTCCTTTACCACTCCCCTTTTGGGTTGTAAAAGAAAGCCTGGTGGTCACTGTCTGAGGAAAATTCTTACCTGACTTCATAACCCCATAAGAGTTCAAGCCTGGTGACCTTGCTCTTTGAGAGGATTGCTATTGCTTGGGTTTATAACTGGATTCCTGAGAGACCTGGGGAGAACTGAGAGAATAAGGAGACTGAGAGGAGGAGCGAGAGAGAGGAAAAAAGAGAATGGAAGAACTAGATGGGTAAGAACTGGAGAAGAATGAACTGAGATGGGGAAGAACTAGATTGAAGGGCTAAAAGAGAGGACTAGAGGAACAAGGTGGAAGATGAGGAAGAGCCAGATGAGGAAGAACAAGATAAGAAAGAAAGAGATGGGAGAGGAGCTAAGATGGGAAGGAACTAGATGGATGAGAACCTAGATGGGGCGGAACTGAGATGAGAGAATTAAGTTAGAACTGAGAGGGGACAGCAGATAAATGTAGAGAGAAGTCAGGCAAGAAAGGAGCTGGGCATGAGAGCAGAATAGAAGCTGTGTAGAGAGAGAGCTGACTCAGATAATAAAGTGAATGGACTAAGGAGTTTCATGTATGTAGATTCATTTCTTTTCATCAAAGATTAAATTATCAGCTGGTTGTAGATTCTTCCCAGACCCTGGGATGGGACTATCAAGGGGCTGGACCCCCATAGTCCCGGAGAGTAAGGTTGATTGCCACATAATAAGTTCAAGGCCAGACTAAGCATCCAAAAAACATGGGAGAAAAAAAAAAAAAGGCAGAGTAGTAAATGTGCAGCTTTACTGTCTGGCAAAGCACAGACTGGGACCACATTCCCTAAGCTTTTTCTCCCTTAGATAATCTAGAGCAGTGGTTCTCAACCTTCCTAATGCTAGGACCCTTTTAATACAATTCCTCATGTTATGCTGACCCCCAACTATAAAATTATTTTCATTGCTACTTCGTAACTGTAATTTTGCTACTATTCTGAATCATAATGTAAATATATATGTTTTCTGATGGTCTCAGGTGACCCCTGTGAAAGGGTCGACCCACAGGCTAAGAACTACTATCTAAAATATTTATATGGCTTCAGATTGGTTAATAAAAACTGAGTGGGTAGGCAGGTGCTTATGGATGCTTGAAGACATCCTGGATATTACCATTAGAAATGCGTCCCACCTTCTTTGAAACAGGGTCTCCAATTGGCCTGGAGCTCACTGATTAAAGTAGACAGGCTAGCCAATGACCCCAAGGGGTCTTTCTGTCTCTGCCATCCCAGTAATTGGATTACAAGTGCAAGCCACCACACCTGTCCAGATGAAACTGTTACATCTGTTTATGCTGTGGAACATTTGTTTAATGATGCAAAGATGCATTGTATTCCTTTATATTGCATTTGTTTAACTCTGTGAAACTGTGATTCTTTGCCTGTCTAAAAGACCTGATAGTCTAATAAAGAGCTGAACAGCTAATAGCAAGGCAGGAGAAAGGATAGGCAGGGCTGGCAGACAGAGAGAATGAATAAAAGGAGAAATCTGGGAGAAGAGAGAAGAGAAAAAAAGAGAACAAGGAGAGGAGGACATCAGGGGCCAGCCACCCAGCCAGCCATAGAGTAAGAGTGAAAGTAACATATACAGAATGAAAGGAAAAAGCTCAGAGGCAAAAGGTAGATGGGTTAATTTAGGTTAAAAAAAAAAAAAAGCTGGCAAGAAACAAGCCAAGCCCGAACATTTATAATTAAGAATAAACCTCTGTGTGTGATTTATTTGGGAGTTGGGTGGCAGGCCCCCAAAAGAACAAAGAGTAAAAAGAATAAAAAACACCAACAACATCAAAAGTTCTTTCTTGGCCAGGCAGGGTGGCCCTCGCCTTTAATCTTAGCACACAGGAAGCAGAGGCAGGTGGATCTCGTGAGTTTGAGGCTCACCTGGTCTACAGAGAGAGAGTTTTAGGACAGCCAGGGCTGTACATCGAGACCTTGTCTAAAAAAAGCTTTTTTCTTTCATTCTTTTTCTTTTTCTTTTCTTTTCTTTTTTTCTTTTTTTAGTAAGGCGAGGGGGAAGCAGAAAGAGGGGAGAGGAGAACAGAGGAGGAGAGAGGAAGAGGGAGGAGGAAGAAGAGGAGGAGAGAGGAGAACAGAGGATAAAGGAGGAGGAAGGAGCAAGGAGAGAGAAGAGAGCGAGGAGGAGGAGGGAAGAGCTTTTTCTTTCAAAGGCCAAAACATTGCGCTCAGGGCTTTTCAGAACTGCTGGGCCTCTGATTTCAGAAAGCAAAGGGCTGACAGGTCACAGCCACCCCAGGCTTACTCACCGAGGACGAGAAGGCTGAAGAAAATGGTCATGCCGCTAGACTGCTCCTCCTGCTGGGCCTGCTCCCCTGTCTGCACTGGAAGGATGGGCTTGGCAGGTGTCGGGAGCACCAGCTTCGTGGTGACCCCCAGGGTAGTGTGAAGGGTGAAGTTGACGCTCTCATGGGTTGTGTTGGCAAACCTATTGGAAACATACAAGTGGCAGTCGCATGAAGAAGAGGGTCAAGGGACAAACACAGCATTGACTGAATGAGAACCTAGCGAAGCCCCGAGGGCACAAACAGCAGGCAGGCCTTGAAGAGAGGGAAGTCCTGCCTACACAGTACCCAGTGCCAGTGACCTCTAGCATCTTTGACCTTGGCCGACCAGAGGTCAGGAAGAAGGGGGTCAGGCCTGTGCAGAATGAAATGCAAAAGGCTGAGTCTAGGGCCCGGGATGTATGTAGCTCAGCTGGTAGTGCCTGCAACAAAGCCCTGGGTTTGATCCCCAGTAGTACATAAACCAGGTGTGTGGGGCATAGGCCTATAATCCCGGCACTCAGGAGGGAGAGGAGAAGGATCAAGAGTTTGAGGGCACCTTCAGCTACAAGACCAGCTTGGGCCACATGAAACCCTGTGTAACAAAACAAAACTGCTGAGCCTAAGGCTGTCAACCAGTTGATTAGGCAGGAGGACCACAAGTTAAAAGCCTGCAGGGGCTAGTGAGTTCAATGTCAGCCTAGCTAACTTGGCGAGACCCTGTCTCAAAATAAGTAAAAGAGGAGCTGGGCACAGTGGCACATGCCTGTAATACCAACAGAGGAGGACCACAAGTTTGCTGCATAGTGAAACCCTGTCTAGCAGTAGAACGCTTGCCCAGCACGCACCACACTCTACAGGTCAATCCTCAGTAGGCCCCTTTCTCTCCACCAAAAACAACAAAAAGAGGAAATGCTGTCTGTCCTTTGAACTTAGTGAGGCTAGCAGGGTATGGTAACCCACGCCTATAATGCCTGCACTTGGGAGAAGAGGCAGGAAAATGAGGAAGGAGTTCAAGGTAAAGAGACCCCCGCATACATAGTAATACACAGTGAGTTCAAGACCGGTCCTGTGGGATACATGAAATGGTCTCAAAGAGGAAGAAACAAAACAAATAAACCCGGGTGGGACTGGAGTCGCCCCACATCCCAGGTTCTATACTATTTTTTGGTGCCTTTTATTTTCCTAGTTTACATTCTCCTTGGATTTTGTATGCACTGTGTGTGTTACTAGGGAATGAACCCAGGACCTTGTTTGTGGCAGGCAAGGCTCTACCACTTAGATCCCAGCCCTTCCAGGACTACTTCCTAAACTGAAAATGTCACCTGAGTTTGCCCAGTTGCTGTGCTCAGAGTGCCCTAACCTGCCTGCCAAACCCTTCTTGAATTTCAAAAGGCTCAGACTGCCTGCTCTCGTACACCCCACGCCACCCTCGGCTTTGGTCCTTGCTCCCACGGTTAGGCTTGTGAATTAATGCCGTAGTGACATAGTTGTGACTGTCACAGGTGACATCCACTGAGCACCGCTCCACTCCAGGACCTAGAAACACAGCAGCAGCTCCAGACTGCATAAATGACCAAGCTTCAAACGCACACACTTCAAACCATCTGACTCCCCATTACCTCTTTAGCCTCGAACTACCCAGGCCTATTTTTGTGTCTGTGACAGCACAGATACACAGGTGTTAATGACTGGGTACCTGACTGGCCAAAAGATACCTGAAGTGAAACGCTCCCAGTACAAGTTCAGTGTCATTGAAGGGCTCCTTGTTCGTTCTCAGGAGCTCATTCCAAAGACAGAACTTGTAACGTGCCACAACAATGGTGTCCTGCCCCGTGTGAGGATGGACTAGCAGCGGCACATGCCCAGAGAGCTAGAGCTCGCCTCATTCTGTGAGCTGCCCTCTACACCGTCGACCAGCTGCGCGGCATCACCCCTCACCCTCTCCCTTTCCTTTCCTGGCAGGGCTAAGGGCTGAACTGGGGACTCACTGAGCTACGGCTCCTTCTTGGCTCAGGCCTTTTGAACCTGTCACCCTCCCTATCTCTCCTGTGGATTCACGTTTTGGGTCACAAGACATTTTTCTTCCAGGGCTGACTCCTCTTCCCTCGCACTGTTCAGTTTCCTTCCAAGCATTTGGCAGGGTCGGAAAACACCCTGCCCACACAAAGTCTCCCACTATAGCGGAATGGCCGCTACCTGCGGGCAGCTCCTGGCGCCCGCGGCCAAGTGGAGCGGACAACCAGCAGTTAATGAATGAATGAAACCTTCTGGGGACAGACATGAACACTGACGACTGCGGATGGTTAAAGAGGGCGGTGGCAACGGGAGGACTTCCTGGAGGAGGAGGAGCGCCTGGGACACCTCAGATAACCGGAAACCGGGAGAGGGAACTATGTTGGCGCTTCCGCCCGGCTACGCTACGGGCCTGCGCGCGGAGGCCGAAGTATGACCTAGGCGAGGCCGCGGGGCCCGAGTCCTCACCCCGCCCCCCTGCCGACCCCGGCCGGCTGGGCCAGGGCCGCTCCACCCGGGCGCCCGAGGCCCGTGGTCGCCGCCGGGCCGGCCCAGCCGCCTCCGCCACCCGGAGCAGCGAACTCACTCCTCCTCCGCCATCTTCTCCCCAATCCTGCGAGCCTCCGAGACTACCGAGTTGGGCGCCGCGGGGCTAGCGGGACCCGCGGCGGCTTCCGGCTTCCGGCTTCCGCTACGGGCGGAGGCGGGGCTTGGCCGCCCCGGGCGACTCTGTGCCCGGTTGTCTTGGTAGCCCGAGAGTGGGGCGGCGCCGGGGGTTTTCTGAGTACCAGTTCGACTCGGGCCATGTGACGCTCCGGCCCCTGGGCAGTCCGACGCTTTCCTGTCCCCGGGCGGGGAGGACGCGGGGGAAACTCTTCTGAGATCCCGATGACTCAGCTGCGAGCAAGCCGTCCACCCCGCGTGGAATTTACAGGGCTAAGAATAGAGGGGGATGGGCTCTCTGGGCACCCGGGCTGGCCGCGCCAAGGGGCGCGTCCCGAGTCAGCCTCAGTTTCCCCAGTTGTGGAAGGAGTAAGCAGAGGGCCTTTGAAACCCTGGACTGTGCCATCCCTAGTATAAAAGTGAGTGCTGGGGGTGTAGGGTTGGGCGTTCGCCGTTGGTTCATTGGTTTGTGTGGTTTCTGTGTAGATGGGGAGAGGCAGGACAACTTGAGGGTTTGATTCTCGCCTTCCACCCTGTGGGACCTTGGTTTTGAACTCTGGTAGTGAGGCTTGGCAGCAAGCACCTTTACTCACTGAGCTATCTCACCATCCCAACAAATTCTTTTTAACCTGTGTGTGTGGGGGTTCACTGGGAGGCCCGGGGTCAGATGTCTTCCTTGCTTACACTCCACCGTAATTTATGAAACAGTCTCCACTGAACCTGAAGCTGGGGATCTGACATAATGGCTGGTCAGCAACTTAGAGGATCCTCCATTCTCGGCCTCCCTAGCCTTAGGGTTACAGATGCCAGCAGCCAGGCTTGGCTTTTATGTGGGGGTTGAGGATATGAACTCGAACCCGGGTCCTCATGCTTTCATAGCAAGCGCTTTACCCACTGGGCTTGAAACACAGGGTAACTTTTTATTTATTTTTTTTGAGACAATCTTACTCTACTGCCTAAGCTGGCCTGGAACTGCTGAAGTCTTTAAGGGACCTTCTGGGTATTTGTTCTCCAGAGCCCTTCCCACCCTGGGTAGTTCTTTCCCCCTTAATAAAGTTTAATAACTCCTAATAAATGATTGCTCTGTCCTCCTCCTCCCAAAATGATCCTCCTTCCTCAGCCTCTGAGTAGTTGAGATTTAAGTGTGAGAGCCCCCTCCCACCCAGGCATCTATCTACTCTCTTGTGGAGCAGAGATGGAGCCTAGGGCGACACACAAGATAGGTAGGTGGTCTTCTGCTGAGCTAACATGCCCAAGTCAGGAATAGAGACCTACTGTATGCTTAGGTGAACCTTCTGAGGTTGAGGCTATACAAATGAACAAGATAAAATGAAATGGACCCGGGAAGGCCATGCAGAGTCTAATTGAAGCCACCCACCAGCTGAGAATAAGAATTCTAGCACAATTGATGTTTGCCAAGAAGGCCTCCCACATAAAGACATTTTCAAGTGTGGATGTTAAAAATAGGACTGCGGAGATGACTGGGTAACAGCACTTGCCACTCGGTAATGACCTTAGCTTACTTAGTTCCTGCGACACCCATGGTGGAAGGGGAAAGCTGACCCCTGCAAACTGTCCTCTGACCTCCACACGTGTGATACGGCACGTGCACACACACACACTGCTGGCTAGTCTTAGGTCAACTTACATCAGATAAGCTAGAGTCATTTGAAAGGAGGGAACCGCAATTGAGAAAATACCTCCATAAGATCCAGCTGTAGAGCATGTTTTAAATCAGTATTTGGTGTGGGAGAGACCAGCCCATGGTGGGTGGTACCATCCTTGTGCCAGTGGTCCTGAGTTCTGTAAGAAAGAAGACTGAACAAGACAGTAGCAGGCGGGGTGGACAGCATCCAGCATGGACAGAGCAATCGTGATCGAGCAGTCAAATGAGAAAAAAAAGAAAAAAAAAAAAAAAAAAAAAAAAAAAAAAAAAAAAAAAAGACAGTAAGCAGCTCTCCATGGCTTTGCATCAGCTCATGCCTCCAGGTTCCTGCCCTGACTTCCTTAGATGATGAACAGTGATATGAAAGTATAAGCCAAATTAATCCTTCCCTCTGTAAGTAGCTTTGGTCATAGTGTTTTGTCCCAGCAAAACCCTAACTAAGATACACATACTAAATATTTGTAATTTTTACAAGGAATTTCAAAAGGCAGTAAATGAGCTGGGCAGTGGCGCACACCATTAATCCCAGCACTTAGGAGGCAGAGGCAGGCAGATCTCAGAATTCGAGGCCAGCCTGGTCTATAGAGTGAGTTCCAGGGCTATTACACAGAGAAACCCTGTCTTGAAAAACAAACAAACAAAAGTGATTAAAAAAATGAGGAGCTCTAGTGGTTGCACAGTGGATAAGAGCACTGCCTGCTCTTCCAGAGGACCTGGGTTCCAATCCCGGCACCACTCAGTGCCTCAGAATGAACTGTAATTCCAGTTCTGGGGGATTTAGCACTGCTTTCTGGCCTCTGCAGGCACTGCATGTACACAGTGCACAGACACACATGCAGGCAAAACAAATACACATAAATAGAAAAATTTAAAAATAACGGAGGTTGGAGAGATGATTGAGAGCATTGGCTCCTGTTCCAGAGGACCCAGGTTCAATTCCCAGCACCTGCATGGCAGCTTACACCTGTCTGTAACTCCATTTCCAGGGGATCTGACACTCTCACAGACATACATGCAGGCAAAAACCCAATGAATATAAAATATAAATAAAATATACTGGAGTCTGCATGTGGTGGGCAGAGGACACCTTTATGGAGTCAGTTCTTTCTCCCACCTTTATGTGGATTCTAGGTACTGAACTCAAGTCTTCAGGGTTGGCTTATGCAATAAGTTTTAGCTATAAGCTAAAACCATGGGCCATCTCTGCAGCCCACAGCAGTAAAGCGTTCTTAAGGCCTGAGCATAGATTACTGTAAGTATGACCTCACTCCTTGCTCACATGTTTTCTGGAACTCTCCCAAAATTATAGTGAAAACACCTGAATTTCCCATGCAGTCCTTGGCAAGGAGGGTTTAACCTAATCAGCTACAATCCTGTCCTTGACACATCAGGAACCAACCACCCTATGATGTCCTCCACCCAAGAAGTTCCTTAGTCACCCTGTGAGTGCCTTCAGAAGCCACCAAAGCCAGGTCAATGGGTTTTGTAAAGACAGCCAGCTCTCTGGAGAAGCCCATACCCACACTTTCAGGTCGGCCTTCCCCTTTCCTAGGTACCTTTCTGTAGGCAGACTTTTCTTTCCCATCTGCCAGTTCCCAATTAACTGATACAGAGACTCAATATTTGTAGCAGGCTCCTTGCTGTTGTTCCCTTTGGGGGAGGGGGCCAAGTAGTCGCAGAGTCAACAACACAGACTCCAGGAGAATGTCGAAACAACAAGCTCAGTTTATTCAGGAAGAGGAAAGCTTTATATACCCTCCACCCCTCCTTGCGGGGAGGTCTGATGAATATGCATCTGCTGGTGCGACATTGGCTGTCTCTCTTTGGTCCAGGTCATCTCCAGATCATGTTTCAGCTGCTGTTGCTAAGACCCTTAGGCAGACCCAGGTTGGCTCCCAGAAAGTATCTTTTTTACTTGGCTGGGCCTCAAGCCTCCTAGGGATGAGTCATCCCACCAATATTAATTATAAATGATTGGCCAATAGCTCAGGCTTGTTACTAGCTAACTCTTACATTTATGTTAATCCATAGATATATATAGATTTTTCAAGACAAGGTTTCTCTGTGTAGCTTTGGAGCCTATCCCAGAACTCACTCTGTAGACCAGGCTGGCCTTGAACTCACAGAGATCTGCCTGCCTCTGCCTCCTGAGTGCTGGGATTAACAGCATGCCCCACCATGCCTGACCATGCACCACCACACCCAGCCTATGTTTCTTATCTATGCTTTTTCATGTGGCTTGGTACCTTTTCTCAGCATGGCATGCCCATCTTGCTTTTCTCTGAGTCTGTTTGTGATGTCAGACTCAGCCTTTCTTCCTCCCAGCATTCTCCTAGTCTGGCTTTCCTGCCCAGTCTCTTCCCATCTAGCTATTGGCCAGTCAGCTTATTTATTAAACCAGTCACAGAGACATATATTCACACGATGTAAAGGAATATTCCACAGCACCTTTCTTTCTTCTCTCTCTCTCTCTCTCTCTCTCTCTCTCTCTCTCTCTCTCTTTCTTTCTTTCTTTCTTTCTGTTTTGGTTTTTCAAAGCAGGGTTTCTCTATGTAGCCCTGGCTGTCCTGGAACTCGCTCTGTAGACCAGGCTAGCCTCAAATTCAGAGATCTGCCTGCCTCTGCCTCCCAAGTATGTGCCAGCATTGCTGGTTCCTGAATGTCTTTCTTAAATCTCGTGTTGTGTGTGTGTGTGTTGTGTGTGTGTGTGTGTGTGTGTGTGTGTTTAAGAAAATCTCTAAAGGACCAGTTAAATGGCTCAGCAGGTAAAAGTGTCTGATGCTAAGCCTTTCAGAAGAGAACTGACTCCTGAAAGTTATCATCTGACCTGTGCATGGGAAGTGCACACACAGAAATGTAAAAAAAAAAAAAAAAAAAAAAAAAAAAAAAAAACCCTCATCATACTCATCTTGAAATTCTTTCTGTGTCTGAGTCAAAAATCCCGGGGCTAGGCTGGCACGATGACTCAGTGGGTTATAGGTTAAACATAACCACTACCGAGCCTGAGGACCTGAGTGTCATCCCTGGGACCCACATGGTGGAAGGAGAAAAAGCTTTGTTCTTTAACTTCTGTGCACGTGCAGTGTGTGCCTGGACACTTCCCACAGGGTCAGAGGATCAAAAGTCTTCCCCTGATGTTTAGTGAGCCAGAGGCTAGCCTGGGCTATGTGAGACCCTGTCTCTGAAGCAAAAGAGAAAAAGAATTCTTCCTGGATTTACCTGAGAGGAAGTCTCTGGAAAGAACTCAGGCTGCAGGCGGCAGTATAGAGCTGTGTCTCCAGCCACACCCCAGGGCCACCAGTAGTATGAGGGTTATACCTCTCCCTAATCCCAGCACTCTGGAGGTTGAGGACAAGCTGGCCAGTGTAGCAAGACCCTTTCTAGAAAGGGGTGAGGGTATGGGTGTTGGGCTCCTGTATCCACCACTCAGAATGCAGATCACTTCTAGTTCAAGGTCTACCTGCTGTAAGTATCCAGTTCTAGGCCAGCCCGGTTACATAGCTAAATCTGTTGCCCCTAGGAGTCAGAAGAGGACTTTTTAAGTCCCCTGGAACTGGAGTTATGGATGGATGTGAGCCACTATTTGGGTATTGGGAATCGGACCCAGGTCCTCTGCAAGAGCAACAGGTGCTCTTAAGGGCTGAGCCTTCTTTCCAGCCTCACAGAATAAATGTAAATAAGTTCATCCCGGGTGTGTTAGGAAGTCAAGCAAGGGGGTGGGAGATAGCTCAGCAGCACAAGGTGCTTCCCAGCAAGACAGCAACCCAACTTTACCAAAAGAGTGAAAAGGTGGAAGAGGAGCCGGCTCCAGACTTGTCCTCTGACCCCCACATGCATGCTACGTCATGAGTTGCCCCCCACCTCAACCCCCACCCCATGCACATGCGCACACACTGTAAATAAACATTTAAAAATAAATCAGCCAGCTGTGGTGGCACATGCTTTTTAGTCCCAGCACTTTCAAGGCAGAGGCAGGCAGATCTCTGTGAGTTCGAGGCCAGCCTGGTCTACCTAGCGAGTTCCGAGACAGCCAGGGCTGTGTAGAGAGACTTAGTCTTGCGGGTAGGAGGAAGTCATGGAGGGTTTCCTTTGAAAGAGAAGAGAAATGTCAACCTTGGCTGCTTAGGGAGAGTTGACTGGGCGGGAGCCCTAGGATGGAAGCCCTGAACCAGTGACCCACACAGAGCTGATAACATCAGTGATATGGTGGAGGTGGCAGGAATGAGTGACTTCCTAGTGCAGACTAGTCAGGGTTGGGCCTAGTGGCTGAAACAGCCCTCTGCCCATTAAGCCTCTTAGGACTGTGGTCAAAACCGCACTGATACGAGTGGTTAAGACCTGCCAGCTTGCCACTTAGTCCTTCCTGTAGGTGTGGTGTTCTCTGTTGTTTCCTTCATTCATTTTGAGTCACCTCAGCAGATACTATTGTAGCCGAAAGACACAAAGAAGCCAAGCCTGCCATCACACAGCAAGCTACTCTTGTGGCTGGGATTCCGGTGCAGTTCAGTTCTGACAAAATTTTACTGCTTGAAGCTGTCTTAGTTTGTCTGCCTCTAAATTGCGGCTGAGCTTCCTTCCATCCTCCAGCACTGTGTAGTGGTCTGGAGACTGGGCTGTGAAGGGTGGAGACTTGGGTGTCTGGCTGGTCACACTTGTTAACCGTGGGCCTGAGGCTGTCACTCTTCTTCTAGTCTCAGAGACCTAGCTGGAATTCCCCGAGGGCTGCCCCCTCTCCCCAGCCACTCTCCTGCTGCAGAGCCTACAGTCAAGGCTGAGCTGGGTTTGTGTGAAGACCATGGGCTTCCCAGCCATGCCTCTGCTGGGCCTGGCGCCAACCTCAGCCATTCCTGGGGCTGCTCTGCATCCGCCCTCTGGCCTCTGTGTCAGTCCCAGGCTCTTCTCACCTATTCCTGGGTTATTGCCCCAGGAAGGCAAATAGAGTCATTGAACTTCGGCGTGTGCCGTGCCAGACGGAGAGGTAACTGCGAACAGCACAGCCGGTCTTGGCGCCAGGTCCTGTTTCCCAGCCTCAGCGGCCACAGCGCCACCAGAGCCCTGGCCTGCAGCTGCTCTGAGAGCCCTCCCTAGAAGGCAGCCGTCTGGTTACCGGGAAGCCCTCGCCTGTGCTTTCTGCCGGGCCTTTTCTGTTCCCTTCCCGTTACCAGGCTTTTTGTTGGCTCAGTTGAAATGTCACCACTTGTGGCAGCCCTCCCTGACCGGTCAGGCTGAGGCTCGTCTCTAAAGAGCTGACAGGAAGTACTGTGGGATTTGGGGCCTGGCGCCCCGTGGGACACAGCCTCAGAGTCACAATATGCAAAGACCCAACGGATCAGCTGGCTTCTGATAAAACCTTTAAGTACTGGAAGGCTTGGGCTGGGGGATGTAGCTCTGTGGTAGAACTCTTGCCCAGCACTCATGGGGTCTTAGGCTCAATCCCCTGGTAGCAAGGAAAAAAAAAATCCAGCACAAGATATGGTGGCACACACATTTCACTCAAGCACTTAGAGAGTAGAGGCAGGCAGATCTTCGTGAGTTCCAGGCCAGCCTAGACTACGTAGCAAATTCCAAGCCTACCAGGGGGGCTACATGTTATCAAGTATACATGCATTGCCAGTAGTTTGGGCTGGTTAGATGATTCAGGAACTCAAAGTGCTTGTCACCAAGCCTGAGGACCTGAGTTCAATCTCAGAGACTCACATGGTAGAAAGTAAGAACATATTCTCTCAGGTTGTCCTCTGACCTTGACACATGACCATCTACATACTATCTGTAGTTACACACACACACACACAAATACACACGTGCACATACGCACATGTGAATAATTTTTTATAAAAAAAGTTTGAATTTCAGATTTTTACTTGTTTTGTGTACATGAATGCTTTGCCTGCACACCTGGTGCCCATGGAGGTCACGGGAATTGAACCTGGGTCCACTGCAAGAGCATCCAGTGCTCTTAACCACTGAGCCATCTTCCAGTCCCCCAACCCTTTTAAAAAATTCAGACAGGGTGTCCTGTAGACCAGGGTGCTGGGACAATCACTATGTAGCCAAGGATGACTTTGAGCTTTGTATCTGATGGTGACTTGAACCCCTGATCCTGCTGGGATTATGGGCGTGTTCCATGATGGCCATTCTGTGCAGTCTGGGGGTGGAACTCAGGGCTTCCTGCACACCCAGTAAGTGTCCACCTGCTGAGTTACATCCCTGTAAAGTGAAGCTTCAGGAGGGAAAATGCATTTACATTGGATGTTCTACATAAGACAGTTAACTAACAAAACCTCCTTGACTTCGGGAGGTTGGGTTGTTGCAAATCCTGAACCAAATTATCTCAGGATATGGTTAGTCTCTTTAATAGCCACTCATTGTCCATGTCTGTGTGAGACCTAACATCCTTCTGACTGTCACGTGAAAGCTCTTGGGCTGTATTACCAGAATCCTGGCTTCCACCCACCCCAAAGCTAAGAATGTCATCATATGGCATCCGAGGCCTGGAATAAGGGTATGTCTGCTTGGCTACAACTGTCTGCTTCAACGGTTCTAACTTGTGGGTTGAAGAACCTTTTCATAGGGGTCTCATATCAGATATCCTGCATATCAGATAATTACATTATGATTCACAACAGAGCAAAATCACAGTTATTTAGTAGTAATGAAATTATTTTATGATGGGGGGGGATCACCACAACATGAGTAACCATATTAAAGGGTCGAAGTGTTAGGAAGGTTGAGAACCACTAGACTACTTGAAGCTCCCACAACTGCATTTGAAAAATTTCTTAGCTGAGCTGTGGTGGTGCACACCTTTAATCCCCACACTTGGGAAGCAGAGGCAGGCTGATCTCTGAGTTCAAGGCCAGTCTAGTCTACAAAGTGAGTTCCAGGACAGCCTGGACTTCTACAGAGAAACCCTGTCTCAAAAAACACAAAAAACAAAAAGCAAGCAAGCAAACAAACAAAGGAATAAAGAAAAAGAAAAAAAAGGTATCTCTTTTCCTTTTTTGAAGTGAGATTTGTGTTATTTTCTCTCTCTCTCTCTCTCTCACTCTCTCTCTCTCTCTCTCTCTCTCTCCATTCTGGGTTTTTTTTTTTTTTTTTTTTTTTTTTTTTTTTTTTTTTGAGACAGGGTTTCACTGTGTAGCTCCCTGTCCTCCAAAGCTCTGCCTGCCTCTGGAGCATGGTCCCCTGCATGGAAAAGCATCGGTATGCAGCATGTAGTAGGTGCTCAATGTGTGCTTGGCAAGGAGAGCCTGGGGCCTCTGTAGGGCGTTCAGGGTGCCACCAGGAGCATTGGAGACAGGCTGATGTGGTGTCACCTCCCCACATGGGGGTTCTGTGTCTCTGTTTGTCTCTGTGGTCATGCTCCAGCTCACTCTTGTCTTCTCGGTGTTTTGGATTTTGTCTTTCACTCTCTTTTCTCCCCATTTCCCCTTTCTCATCCCGGTGCCTCTGTCTCCTCTGTTCTAACTCCCTCCTCTCAGGCTCCCACCACCGAGAGCCATCGCCTCCTCTCCATGGAGAGCCCATGGACGGTGACAACGCCTACATGTGCTGGCCCTGCGTCCCCAAGGAGCCGCAGCTTAAGCCCAGCACACAGCCCTCTGGAACCTTCCACAGCTTTCCAGTTCTGATCTTGTCTCTCAGTAGCGTGACAGCTTTGGGGCCTCTTGCAATTTCTATTCCAAATAAACATTATTTCCTAGGAGTAGCGAGGCTCAGAGAAGCTGATGGGGACCTCGTCAGGGGCCCTCCAGAAGCCTCCCTAGCTGGCTGCAAACCCTTTTTGGGGCCTGATGGGAGTGTTTCTGGGCTTGGCCAAGACACAGACAGCACTGGGTGCCGCACACAGCCTGCAGTCTACCAGCCAGGCCTCCTGGGCAATCATGAACACCTTTGGTTGCCTCTGGTGCCGTGACAACTAGAACAGATACAGAGCAGTACGCTCCTGTAGACATTCTGTCTGTGGTTTATGGCCCTTGAAGATATCTAGATAATCCTGTTGAGCAACTCAAATAATCCACTCAGCAAGTTGTGGTTCCCCGCCAAAAAGTCTAACCCGGGGCTGGAGAGATGGCTCAGTGGTTAAGAGCACCGACTGCTCTTCCAGAGGTCCTGAGTTCAATTCCCAGCAACCACATGGTGGCTCACAACCACCTGTAATGAGATCTGGTGCCCTCTTCCGGCCTGCAGGGACACATGCAGGCAGAACACTGTATACATAATAAATAATAAAAAAAAAAGTCTAGCCCAATGGTTTCAAATGTGGTTTCACCTCCAAAGTCTAAACCAATAGTTTAAAAAAATCACCTTGCCCCATATCCCTTCTACCCAATCCCAAATTGCCAAAGCATGTAATTCCCAGCTTGCAGTTTTTCCCTATAAAAACTCCCTACCCTTGGGCCCGCCACTGCTGCATTTCCCTCCATCTGCTGTGCAGTGGCCCAGGTTCAAACCTGACAATAAAAGGATCCTTATGTGCTTTCATCAGAAACCAGCTCCTTGGTGGTCTCGAGAAACAGATACAACAGTTCCAGGACAGCCAGGGCTATACACAGAGAAACTCTGTCTCAAACAACAGCAACAAAAGAAGAGGCATTGCTGGTTACCCCCAGGCAACCATTCTTGTATGCTTGGTTTAAAGTCTTTGTCTGTAAGCTGCCTTCTCTCTGTACTTTGTGTTTGATTAAAAAGAAAGGAACTTGCAATGCATCCAGTATTTTGCTTTTTCTGCCCCCATTTTTGGTTTTCAAAGAGTAGAAATTTGTTTTCAAATGAGAGAAAAGCCACTTATCACAAAAGTAGCCGTTTTAAGCCAGGCCTGGCAGGAGAAGCTTGTACTCTTAGCATGTGCAAGGTGGAGCCTGAAGAGTGGAGGGATGAAGGCCATGCTCTGCTATGTTACAAGTTCAAAGCCAGCCTAAGTTACAGGGATGTTATCTGGGAACCCTTAAGTAACACACAAGTAACCATCTCAGGTAACCACTGAGTCACAAGCTGTGCTTGCCCAGCTCTCCAGTTACAAACATTTCCTGTCCTCTCCTCCCCTACCCTGAGCTCCTGCCCCAGCCCCTGAAGCCCCAGTTGCCTCTATGGGGTTTCCAGAGGACATATTGCTCACATTGTTGCCACACAACATGTGACCTTTTGTGCCCTTCAGTAGGCACAGAGTCCTTGTGGCTCTCCACACTGCAGCTGGCAGCTGTCTTTTTCCTAACTGAGTAATGTTCCATCTTACAGGTAAACCACATCTTGCTTCTGTTTTCACTCTGGTGAACACCATTGCTCTTTTCTCGGGCTGCTGTGGCTGCCATGAACACAGATGTGCACCCTCTCTGCATGGATATTCTTGAATGAGAAATGCAAGACACCAGTCGGATGGTGGTGGCACATGCCTTTAATCTCAGCACTCCAGAGGCACAGGCAGGTGGATCTCTGTGAGTTGAGGCAACCTGGTCTACAAATCAAGTGCCAGGACTGTTACACAGAGAAACCTTGTCTCAAGAGAGAGAGAGAGAGAGAGAGAGAGAGAGAGAGAGAGAGAGAGAGAGAGAGAGATGCAATGCAAGACACAATGAGAGGTTCAGAGTGGGATCCTCATTTATGAAAGCAGCGTTTTGTCCCCAGGGGCAGCATGTGTTGTGGGATATGTGATCACACTGTGACAAGCCGAATGTGTTAATAAAGTTGACCTTGAATCAGGGGAGGAACCAGCAACTAGCTGACTGGAATTAGCCATGGAGAAGCCAGGAATATGGACAGAGAAGACGCACAGGAGGGAGTATGATCTGGGAAGAGTGGTCAGCTGGTTGCTCCTCCACTGCTTCTCTGATCTATCAGGTTTTCACCACAATATCTGACACCTGAGTCTTTATTGGTAATAGAACAACTTAGATAAACACAGTACCTGGTTTCTGATGCATGACTTCAGATCACGAGGCTTCTGAAGCCACCACTTCTCCCTGTCCCTGCAGCCACTCCTCGGGTTACCACCCCTCCCAAGCTCTTCTCCAGCCACGGTCCCCCTGCATCAGCTCCCCAGGCCAACACTGCACACACATACACTGTAAGTCACCCATTCACGCTACGATGCCCGCTCTGGCGTCTGCTGCCACTCATCCTCCACACACGGGACCCTCTGCTGGCTCTGTCATTCAGGCAGCCCGCCACGTCCTCACATCCTCCACGCCCCTGCTGCCTATGCTCCCATTACCCACCATGCCAGTCTGACTGCCTGGGCATCCTACTGTCCCCCCATGTCACCTGTTGCTGTCATTACAGCCACCACTGCTGTGGACAAACTGAAAAGTCAGTGGATTTGCTAAGACCTTTGGAAATATCACACTGCAGGGAGTTAAGATTCTGTATAGTGCTGCAATGGATGGCTTGAAAATGGAAAAAATAAATGAAGGGATGGACAACTTAGCTGGGATTGATATATCAATTACAATTATTATCAGTTAGGTAACTCATATTTTATCCTTAAAAATGTGGTTTGATAACTGTGTTAAATATGAAAAATTGATAAGATGTAAGCCATAGAAAGACTTACTGTTGATAAGATACAAGCCTTAGAAAGACCTACTAATGAACATAGGAAAAATATTCAGATGCAGACAGAGGAATTTAGACCAGAACCTACCACACCACTGCATGATGAAACTGAAGAGAGGTGGCCTGGGGTTATTAAAAAAAAAATCTTAGTTTTTCCAGGTACCATACAAGTATGAACAGCAGATGATAGATACCTCCAAGTTTATATAGATGTTAAATAGAATCTTATAGAAATGTTAGACTTGAGGAGATTTAAGGAAGTGGTCATTTCATATGGTCTGCATTTACTGTATATGAAGCAGTTGTTAAATTCATGGGCACCTCAGAACAGAATTATCCCCCAAGACTGGAAAGATTTAGCTACAGCAATATTGGAAGCTGGTCCTCAGTTACAATAGAGAACATGGTGAAGAGAGGAAGCTAGGGTCCTAGAACAACAAAGTAGGGCAAGAGATATGAATATTTCCCAAGACCAGCTTCTCAGTGAAGGCCACTATGCTGATTTGCAAAGACAGTTTGGATGTGATGATCACACCTTGGCACTATGTCGTATAGCAGCTTTGAATGCTTGGGACAGGGTTGAAGAATCAGGAAAGAGGACTGAGTCATTTACAAAAATTATACAAGGCCCAAAAGAAGCCTTCACTGAATTTTTTTTTTTTTACAAAGATTGACTTCATTTGTGAATAGAATGATATCAGATCCAGAAGTCAGACAAATATTAATTGAATCTTTGAAAATGCTAATTCAGAATGCAAAAGGGTAATTAAGCCTTTAAAGGCAAGATCAGCACCAATAGATGAATGGGTTAGAAATACAGCTGATATTGGAGCTCCTGCTTATGAGGATACTTGGATAGGAGAAGTGATTTCTAAAAACTGCAAGAAAAATCAAAATATCAGATGTTTTAATTGTGGTAAGCAAGGTCATCTGAAATGGGATTATAGGCAAGGCATTCCTAGAAGCAATGATTTTCTAGAGATAATCCAAACAGAAGACACAAGTCTTCAGGAGTATGCAGAAGGTGTGGCAAAGGCTAGCATTAGATTAATGAATGCAGATCAACAAGGGACAGGCAAGGTAACCCTTTGCCATTGGGAAATGCCTTAGGGGGCCTCTCACAGGCCTCAAATTTGGTTCAGTCATTCCCTGTCAGCAGTGGAGAAACTCTTCCTCAGAGCAATTAAAAGACTTAATTCATGTTGTTAAAAATCGTACTGCTTGCTGGGCAATGGTGGCACACACCTTTAATCCCAGCACTTGGGAGGAAGAGGCAGGTGGATCTCTGTGAGTTCAAGGCCAGCCTGCTCTACAGAGCGAGTTCCAGGACTAGCTCCAAAGCTACACATAGAAACCCTGTCTTGAAAAAAATCAAAACCAAACAAACAAACAACAACAAAAAATCATACTGCTCTGAATGACAGAACAGCTTCAGTAGATAAAACAAAAATTTTAGGAGAGACCATAAAACAAGTATTTTGACAAATTGCTATAGATGATCAAAGACCAATGCTAAAAATACGAATAAATGGCATTGAAATTGACAGTCTACTGTAGCTAGAGTTTTCCTGCCTTGCCCACAGTCAGGACAAATCTTTGTCATCCACCAGTCCCACAGCCGCTCAGACCCAACCAAGTAAACACAGAGACTTATATTGCATACAAACTGTATGGCCGTGGCAGGCTTCTTGCTAACTGTTCTTATAGCTTAAATTAACCCATTTTTATAAATCTATACCTTGCCACGTGGCTGGTGGCTTACCAGAGTCTTTACATGCTGCTTGTCCTGGCGGTGGCTGCAGTGTCTCTCTGCCTCAGCCTTTCGTTTCTCCTCTCTCCTTGTCCCACCTACTTCCTGCCTGGCCACTGGCCAATCAGTGTTTTATTTATTGACCAATCAGAGCAATTTGACATTCAGACCATCCCACAGCAGTCTACTAGACACTAACATGGATGTAACAATAATTTCACCAAAATCTTGGCATCAAGATTGGCATTTTCAGGAGCTAAATGTTCAGCTTCTAGGAATTAGAATTTTACCTCAGATAAAGTAAAAGGTGGGCCAGAGGACAGATAGGAAAATTAATACCATATGTGGCTAACATAGCAATGAATTTATGGGAATGTGATTGTGCAGCAATAGAAAACACAGAATAACATTCCCCTAATCTTAGGAACAAACTATAAAATAAGGAATGCTTCTGACAGAAATATTAAAAGGTATTATCAAGAACAGGCACTGACCATTCAGGTTGTACATAAACAGCCTCTTTCAAAGGTACCAACAGCCCTACCTTTCAAATGGCTAACTGACAAACCTGTGTGGGTGAAACAATGGCCTTTGACATCAGAAATATTACAGGCATTAGAACAGCTGGTATAGGAGCAGTTAAATGCTCAATATATCAAAGAATCAACCAGTCTTTGGAATTCTCCTGTATTGGTCATTAAAAAGAAATCTGGAAGACAGAGAATGACAACCAATCTGAGGGCTATTAATAAGGTTGTGGAGCCCCAGAGACTCCATAGTGAGGCCTTATTCTATTTTGACTCAAGGTCAGAGAGTCCGAGCTTGTTTTGCCTGGCAAGGATGCATAACAAGATGTTCTGGCCAAAGACATGGTTACCCGATGTCTGAGTACTAAGGGGGTGTTTTCACTTGTTCATACTTTGTACCTTGACCTTGAGAGGGGGAGGTCTTTTGCCTCTCCCCTTGCTGGTGCATAAAAAAGCTGTGCATAATAAACTTGGGGTGACTGTGGTGTTGACCCAGAGCCCTCTCGATGCTATTCTGTGTCTCTGCCTTTTTCTTTATATATGTGTCTCTATTTTTCATATTTATTATTTCTTAATCCTCACTCCTCCATTTAAGACTGTCTAATAGTCAGGCAGGACCTGACATAAGGTGATCTAGCCAATGGGCTCTTTACAGCCTGGAATTCCCCTGCTTTCTTTATTACCTAAAGGATAGTCTATACTAGTGATTGATTTAAAAGACTGCTTTTTTACTATACCTTGACAAGAACAGGATACAGAAAAACTTTCCTTTATAGTGCCTACTTTTAATAATCCCAAGCCTGTTAAAAGGTACCATTGGAAAGTTCTCCCACAAGCAATGTTAAATAGCCCCACCCTGTGTCAATATATGTCTAATGGCTTTTGTATATCAGCCATTAGAAATAATTCATAAACAGTTTCCTCAATCTGTAATTTGCCATTATATGGATGATATTTTACCAACTGATTCAGATTCAGATACCTTAGAAAACTGTTTAATGAAGTAAAGAGAATTTTGCCTTGTTGGGGATTGCTCCTGAAAAAAATACAGAGAGGAGATTCTGTTAATTTCCTAGGATATAAAATAGGTTTACAGAAAATGCACATCAGAAGAGTTCAATTATGAACTCTTAATGATTTTCAAAAATTGCTGGGAGATATTAACTGTCTATGACCCACAATCGCATTAACTACTCAAGAGCTAAATAATTTATTTCAAACATTACAAGGTGATAAGGACTTAAATAGTCCAAGAAAATGATCAGCTAAGGCTGAGAGAGAATTGGCTCTGATAGAAAAGAAATTGCAGGATGCACATGTGGATTTCTTGGATCCAGAGCTTGATTGTATTCTAGTCACACTACCTTCTATGAATTTCCCACTAGAATTCTTATGCAGAGACAAGATAATAACTAAGAATGGATAAACAGAGCAGTATATTAAAAACTTATGCAGAAAATGTATCTGAATTGATTATGAAAGGAAAATTAAAACAAGAATAGACTCAACAGAAGTTGTGGTACTTTCTACTAATGCTAAAATTGCCTCATTGTGGACAGAAAATGAAGGTTGAAATAGAGCTTACAGTAATTTCTTGGAAGAGATTAGCAACAAATATCACAAAAGCAAGAGATTTCAGTTTTTATAAAAAACTAATTGGATCCTCCCATATTGTATGAGAAACACCAGTTTCTGGAATGCTGGCATTCTATACTGATAAAAAAATAAATCAGGAAAGGCAGGTTATGAATTAGGAAATTTAACTAAAGTGGCTCAAAGCCCTGATGATTCAGTTCAGAGATCAGAATTATATGTTATTCTTATGGTATTACTAGATTTTCCAGAAACTCTTTATATTAAGTAACTATATTGTTACTGACACTTAATATGCAGAAAGAGTTGTTTTACATATTGAAATAACTGATTCAGAATTAGTTTTGTGATTTATTCAATTACAACAAATAATCAGAAATAGAAATCATTCCTTGTATATAACACATATCAGATCCCATATGAGTCTACCAGACCCTCTAGCACAAGGTAATGATGAAAGATCAGTTATTGGCAGAAAATGTCCTTGAAGCCTCATTTATTCATAAGAAACACCATGTTAATAGCAAAGGTTTGAAGAAAGATTTTTTTCTATCACTTGGCAACAAGCCAAGGAAATTTCCTACTTGTTCTCTGTATAATCAAATTCCATTACCTGCAGGAAGTAACCCAAAGAGTACTCAAAGGAATGAGATTTGACAAGTGGATTTGTTTCATTTTGTGGAGTTTGGAAAATTAAAGTATGTGCACCATAGCATGGATATATATTCAGGATTTCATTGGGCAACTGCTTTGAGTTCCAAAAAGGCTGATTCTGTAATTACACATTTATTAGAAGTCATGGCCAACATGGGAATACCTGTACAAATTAAGACTGACAATGCTCCAGCATATGTCTCTGGTAAAATGAAACAGTTTTTTGCATATTACAACACAATGCATATTACAGGTATACCACACAATCCTACAGAGCAAGCAGTTATAGAAAGAGCTAACTGTACTTTAAAAGATATGCTTAATAAACAGAAAAGGGTAATAAAGACCTCCACAAATAGATTACACAGTGCTTTATTAATTTTAAATATTTAAATGCTGATGAGAAAGGAATGACAGCTGCAGAAATATATTGGATAATAGAAAAAAACTGCTGAATTAAATCAGCCTGTATACTTTAAAGATGTATTGACCTCAGAATGGAAATGAGGATATGTTTTACATTGGGGAGGAGATTTTGCTTTTGTTTCTACAGAAGAAAAGCCATGGATACCACCAAGATTGATAAAGGCTAAATGCAAAGAGGAGAGACCTCTTAATTAGGAGAGGTGATAGTTCATCAAATAGCGTGACTATTCATTTAAACTAATTTATAAGACTAACAAATGACTTTTTTTTGTTTTGTTTTGTTTTCGTTCTTTTTAAGACAGGGCTTCTCTATGTAGTTTTGGTGCCTGTCCTGGATCTCACTCTGTAGACCAGGCTGGCCTTGAACTCACAGAGATCTACCTAGCTCTGCCTCCAAGTGCTGGGCTTAAAGGTGTGCACCACCACTGCCTGGCTACAAATGACTTTTGTATGATCAGGTATAACCTACCAAAAAGGAAACTCTCCAAAGTTAGCGTTGGGGCAGGGTGCTGTTTTTGTCTTTCCAGGAGAATAAAAGCATCCTACTAAGAAATTTGAAGACCAGTGTGCAGGGTGGTGGGGGGGGGGGGGCTGAGGATGGAGGTGTTGGGTCCTGCCAGCTTCCCTCTCAACCCACCCCGAGGGAGCTCCTCCAGGGATCTGAGTATCACTTTGTGCCAGAACGCAAGTGTGTGGGTCAGGGGACCAGGGCACTGTCTGAGGGTGGTGGAGTGTCCCGTGTGGTTAGAGGAGAGTCCTGAATCTGCCAAACAGCACCTGGAACCTTCCAGATACCCCTGACTGGAGCCCTCCTTCTGTCCCCATCCAGGCAGGATGGGCTGAGAGGGGTGGGAGGAGACATTTGGGGGCCATGACTGAATGATAGAGGTGGCCTTTTAGGGGCAGGGCACCCACCAGAGCGGCAGGGCAGAGATGAAGGCCAGAGCAGGCTGTGGGGATGGCAATGAGGTGATTTGTGCATCCTGTTCCTTCTCTTCATTCATTCACTCACTCACTCACTCACTCAGCCAGCATTCAAGAATCACCTAGTCTGCTCAGCTGATGATTCCTGCCCCTCGGGGTGTCACTTCAGGATGACAGGTGAACAGTTCTGAGGGAGGAGGCTGGGAGGGTAGATGTTGGGCCTTATAAGGCCGAGGTGTGACGCCCAGTGTAACTTCCCGAGCCTAGCTCAAGTTTGGCGACCTGTCTTTGGACATGGCTTCCACATATGAGTGACTCAGCTCAACCTGACCTAGAATTGCCTCTGCCTAATAACTGCTGAGATGGCATCATCTCATTGGCCCGCTGTCCTCACTCCATCCCTCATCACCCCAACCTATATAAGTCCACTCCTGATGCAATAAAATGAGTTCCTGCTTTGACAAGGCTCCCGGCTCAGTGCGCTTTCTCTCAGGTGGAATGGGGAGGTCTGGGCCGTCCACACTCACCATCCCACTCAACCCTAGGGAGAGACTGACTGGACCGGTCCTGCCTCAGCCCTACCTGTTGGTCAGCCTGACAGGTAGGGAGGGCAGGAAGCTGAGAGCAGAGAGGTGAACAGAGCTGGATGAATGGGAGAGCGGGAACAAGGGGCTTCGGCATCACAAGGGCCCTGTGGTGGACACAGGCATTGGAAAAGCAGCTAGAAAGTCATGTGGCTGCACCTTCCCCAGACAGACCCTAGGTAGCCCCGCCCACCCTTAGGGTACAGGTTTTCCTTCCCTTTTGGGACAGTTGGGTCCCACATAGTAGGAGGACAGAACCAACTCTTGCAAGTTGTCCTCTGAGCTCCACATGCTTGCTGTGGCGTACACAGTGTCCTCCACCAAATAAATAAAAGTGTAATTTAAAAGACACACACACACACACACACACACACACACACACACACACACACACACAAACCAAACAGAAGCTTTGTGTGTGTATCAACTTTCCCTGTTGTTCCTCCCTCCCCAGAAGGCACAGCGTTTGTTATTTACCTGGTACCCTGAGTGGAACATCGTAAGTCCTTTCCCTCAGGGGTGGCTTGGGGAACACCGAGTCACAGTTTCTAAGGACTGTCGTTCCATAAACCACCTGAACACCATGCTCTGCTGTCTGTGCTGGGCCCACAACACGCCATGATCACCTCAGACATGAGTCCACCCCACAGTGACTTCCTGGAGGGTCGTGGGGCAGGGGATGGTAGAGGGACCAGCAAGGGTACAGTGCAGAGAGATGGTGGATGTGTAAGGGACCTTGGGAGACTTGGGGAGTGTCGGAGGAGGCAGTTGCTGGGGTTTGTACCCATGTCCTCCTGGCAGTATGTGGGGACAAGGGAAAGCAGGAAGACAGACTGGAGATGGACCCAGATGTCCAGGCGGCTGATGACGGTGTCTTGGACTCTGGAGACAGCCAGCAACGCAGGGCACGTGGCCAGGGCTGGCGAGGGGCCACACGTTGTCTTCCTCTCTGCTTTCCTTTCACACCGCTGGCCGCAGGCTGTGGGTCAGCGCACTATCCATGGCACTGCCAAGGAGCCTGCGGCCTCTCTAGGGTCAGCCCTGGACCCTGTCCCTGGAGCAGCTGCTGTTCCCCGCCCCCAAAAGCCCGCTGTGGCTCGTACCCCGCCTGCCACTGGGTCACTTCTGCCCTGAGGAAGTGGCCCTGAGTATCCTGGTCACAGGTAGATGTGATGCCAGGAAGGCCCCCAGGCAAACTGCTAGTACCAACCTCCCGAGGGCCAGTGTCCCTCTCCATCCACTTTGTCACCCCTGAGCGAGCAGATGCACTGTTTTGCAGACATCATGCTGTCCCTGGTGGTAGCAGCTGGAGTGTGGAGTTAAGCCTTGCTGAGGTTGCAGCTGGACTCCTGGGAAATTGAATCCTCATTGATTAGTAGTGCCTGGTGTGAGCCTGGGAACAAGGATGGGGTGTCAGTGGTCTCCTTTTCATGTCTCCTCATCCAGCAGGTCCCCAGTCTACCCTCTCCTGAGGTCCCTTAACATCTTCAAGCACAGCAGGTAACAATTATCTGGTGCTTTGAAAAGTCCAGTGGAGATGCATGGGGCAGCCTACAGCTTCTCACAGCAACTGAACACGGTGTGTGTGTGTGTGTGTGTGTGTGTGTGTGTGTGTGTGTGTGTGTGTGTGTAGAGAGAGAGCTGTGGGATTCAGAATCATGCTGCTGGTAAGTGGTAGAGCTGGTATTTGAACCCAGGACCCCTGAGTCAGGACAGGCAGGCGGAACAGTTGGCCGGGGAGGGGAAGGTGCTGCCGGGATTGCCCTGTGACCTCACGACCCACTTCTGCTTTCTGCCCAATGTGCTCAGCACACAGGAAGCCTGGCGGGGCCTCCCTTGACTGTCCTGTCTGTAGCCGGGTGGACATGGGGTCCAGGCCCCACTTCCTGTGTTGTGCAAGATGTGGCATCCCCTTTGTGGGCAGGCAGTGGCCCCAGGGGATGGGTACAGTCAATGCCTGCAGTTATCTCACAGGCCTGGCCTTGTCCCCCAACACCCTCCACACCACTTTTACTCCTCTTTCGCCCTGAGGCTTCGGCAACCTTGAGCAAGAGGCTGGGGTCTTTCCCGCCACAGTCTGTCCCAAATGAAGTCTAAGGCTAGGCAGCCATAAGGGAGCCCTAACCACCAGCAGCCTAATCGATGGCTGTGAGTGAAGGGCTCCTGCGTTCCAGGCCAAACCTCACCACAAACCCTAGCGTCTCATCTCTGCAAATGCCTTGTGAAGCATCATTCAACACGACCCCTTTCTCAGATGAGGAAACTGAGGCCCCAGAGATGGGGCAATATGCCCAAGGGTTGACCAACTGTGGCTGTGCTGTGCCCCCTGAAGGCTACTGTGCTCCTGGGCGAATGCCCTCCTGGACATCAGGAATGTCAGGGGGAAGACACAGTGCTTTCTGGGGCCATCATGGGGCATAGAGCGTCCTCTTCAGGCCTTAGTTTCCCCATCTGCTCTGTTTCCAGCTGGAATTTGTATTTCTGGGTCAGAAGGTTCAAAGCAGTGCCAGAGCAATGTGGAGAAGAGAGATAGAGGCCACTCTGGAAGCCAAGGAGCCAGGGATGGCGGGGTGCCCAATGGGCAGTGTTTGCCACTGTCCAAACACTTCTGCCTGAGGGCTTGGGCTGCGAGTGAGGGGCCCTGTAGATGTAATTCTGAATGGTTTTATTAAATAAGAAACACAGAGCCAAATGCAGAGTTCAAAGCCCCAGAGTTCAGAGTAGTAGCTAAGAGCTGAGACCAAGACCACCTTTTATCCCCTTGCTGGTGCTTGCTGTGGGATGATCTGTATGTCAAATTACTCTGATTAGTCAATAAATAAAACACTGATTGGCCAGTGGCCAGGCAGGAAGTATAGTGAGACTAACAGAGGGGAGAAAAGAAAGAACAGGAAGGCAGAAGAAGTCACTGCCAGCCACCGCCATGACAAGCAGCATGTGAAGATGTCGGTAAGCCGTGAGCCACATGGCAAGGTATAGATTTATGGAAATGGGTAAATTTAAGCTATAAGAACAGTTAGCGGAGAATTCTGGGAAATGGAAGGTGGAGTTAGGAGACGCTGCCAGCGGCTGCCAGGAGAAATAAGATGTAAGACAGGCCTGGCGGCGGAGACAAGCAGATGCAGGTAGGCCTGCGGCAGTGGCCTGCAGAGGTAGACAGACCGGCGGCGGCGGCGGCTGACAGGGACATACAGGCCCAGCGGCGGCCCACAGAGGTAGATGGGCCCGGCAGCAGTGACAAGCAGAGGTAGGTAGACCTGCGGCGGCAGCTGACAGGGACATACAGGCCAGGTGGCAGCCGACAGGGACATACAGGCCCAGCGGTGGCCCGCAGAGGTAGGCAGGCCTGACAATGGAGACAAGCAGACGCAGGTAGGTCCGTGGCAGCGGCTGGCAGAGGTAGACTGGCCTGGCAGAAGTAGTCAGGCCTGGAGTGGAGGCAGTCAGGCACAGCAGGCGGTCGGCGGAAACACAGTCTCAATAAAGACCAGAAACAGAGCTATTACCCACTGAAAAGCTAGTGAAAACAAACTCTTAATCAAAAGCTTGGAACAGGGACGCCTCTAACCCCAAAACCCGGGGAAGAAGCTATCTCTGTGGGATGGAACCAGAATGAATATGAATACTCCGTCTGAGGACAACCCAGGGCCCAGCTGCTGATCCTGCGAAACCGAACAACTTGAAGGTGTTGGTGAGACTACCCCGCTCAGCTGAAATCCATCCGGGAGAGGATTCAGATGCCTACAGTTTGAAGTCCGAAGAAACAAGATCAGCTGAGGAGTTGACGAATGAACAAAACGTGACCTGGGAACACAGAAGAAGGCACTGCCCAGCCACCAAACCCGATCACCAGAATCATAAGTATATACTTCACCGACTGACATCAGCTGCCCATGAAGAAACAGCCCAATAGCACCAACTAAACCAAGACTAAAAATTAGAACAAGAGAGGCACTCTCAGACATAGACACCACCTGCACCGAGCAGAGGAAGAGATGAGTAGACGCCAGTGCAAAAAATACAGGCAACAACATAAAGATGTATGACAACATCAGAATGTAGTGATTCTACACCTGCAAGACCTGAACATACCAAGACAGAATAAACAGAAGAAATCAACCCTAAAAATGACTTTAAGAAGATGATAGAGGCCCTTAGAGAAGAAATAAAGCATTCCCTTAAAGAGGAAATAAAAACTTCCCTTAAAGAGGAAATGAAAAACTCCCTTAAAGAGGAAATAAAAAACTCCCTTAAAGAAATGGAAGAAAAAATGAACAAAAAATGGGAAGAAATCAAAGAAAGCCAAGAAAAAGCAATTAAACAGATGAAAGAAACATTTCAAGATCTGAAAAATGAATTTGAGACAATAAAGAAAACACATGCTGAGGGAATGCTGGAAATAGAAATCCTGACTAGACGAACAGGAACTACAGAAACAAGCATAACCAACCGATTGCAAGAGATGGAACAGAGAATCTTTGACACTGAAGACACAATAGAGATAATAGATTCATCAGTCAAAGAAAACACTAAAAACAAAAAAGTCGTAACACAAAACGTCCAGGAAATTTGGGACACCATGAAAAGACCAAACCTAAGAATAATAGGGATAGAAGAAGGAGAAGAATACCAACTCAAAGGCACAGAAAATATATTCAACAAAATCATAGAAGAAAACTTTCCTAACCTAAAGAAAGAAATACCTATGAAGATACAAGAAGCTTACAGAACACCGAATAGGCTGGATCCAAAAAAATAGTCCCCTCGCCACATAATAATCAAAACACTAAACACAAAGAACAAAGAAAAAATATTAAGAGCCACAAAGGAAAAAGACCAAGTAACATATAAAGGCAAACCCATCAGAATAACGCCAGACGTCTCAATAGAGACTATGAAAGCTAGAAGATCATGGACAAATCTCATACAGACACTAAGAGACCACGGATGCCAACCCAGACTATTATACCCAGCAAAACTCTCAATCACCGTAGGCAGAGTAAACAAAATATTTCAGGATAAAACCAGATTTAATCAATACCTGTCCATAAATCCAGCCCTACAGAAAGCACTAGAAGGGAAAATCCAACCCAAAGAAACTAAACACATCCATGAAAAATCAAGCAATAGATAATCCCACACCAACATACACCAAAGAAGGACAACACAACACAACCACAAAAAATAACAGGAATTAACAATCACTGGTCATTAATATCCATCAGTATTAATGGTCTCAACTCACCTATAAAAAGATACAGGCTAACAGAATGAATAAGAAAACAGGACCCGCCGGGCGTTGGTGGCGCACGCCTTTAATCCCAGCACTCGGGAGGCAGAGCCAGGCGGATCTCTGTGAGTTCGAGGCCAGCCTGGGCTACCAAGTGAGCTCCAGGAAAGGCGCAAAGCTACACAGAGAAACCCTGTCTCGAAAAAACAAAAAAAGAAAAAAAAAAAAAAAAAAAAAAAAAGAAAACAGGACCCATCCATCTGCTGCATACAGGAAACACACCTTAACTTCAAATCCAGACACTACCTCTGAGTAAAGGGCTGGGAAAAGGCTTTCCAAGCAAATGGACCTAAGAAACAAGCTGGTGTAGCTATCCTAATATCTAATAAAATAGACTTCAAACTAAAATCAATCATAAGAGATCAGGATGGACATTACATATTTATCACAGGAAAAATCCACCAAGATGAAGTCTCGATTCTAAACATTTATGCTCCAAATACAAAAGCACCCACATTCATAAAAGAAACACTACTAAAGTTTAAAACACACATCAAACCCCACACATTAGTAGTGGGAGATTTTAACACACCACTCTCACCAAAAGACAGATCTACCAGACTGAAACTTAACAAAGAAATAAAGGACCTAACAGATGTTATGACTCAAATGGACTTAATAGATATCTACAGAACATTCCATCCTAACACAAAAGAATATACCTTCTTCTCAGCACCCCATGGAACCTTCTCAAAAATTGACCACATGCTTGGACACAAAACAAATCTCAATAGATACAAAAACATTGGAATAACCTCCTGTATTTTATCAGACCACCATGCCTTAAAGTTAGACCTCAACAACAACAAGAATTATAGAAAACCCACAAACTCATGGAAACTGAATAATGCCCACCTGAAACATCAATGGATCAAGGAAGAAATAAAGAAAGAAATTAAATATTTCCTAGAATTCAATGAAAATGAAAGTACAACATACCCAAACTTATGGGACACTATGAAAGCAGTGCTAAGAGGAAAATTCATAGCTCTAAAGGCACACATAAAGAAGATGGAGCAATCCCATACCAATGAATTAACAGCACAACTGAAAGCTCTAGAACAAAAAGAAACAAACTCACCGAGGAGAAATAGACACCAGGAAATAATCAAATTGAGGGCTGAAATCAACGAAATAGAAAACAAGAGAACAATACAAAAAAAAATCAATGAAACAAAGAGTTGGTTCTTTGAAAAAAATCAACAAGATAGACAAACCCCTAGCTAAATTAACCAAAAGGCAAAGAGAGAGAGCACCCAAATTGACAAAATCAGAAATGAAAAGGGAGACATAACAACAGACAACGAGGAGATCCAGAGAATCATCAGATCATACTTCAAAAACCTGTACTCCACAAAAATAGAAAACCAGGAAGAAATGGACAATTTTCTGGATAAATACCACATACCAAAATTAAATCAAGACCAGATAAACCATTTAAATAGACCAATAACCCCTAGAGAAATAGAAACAGTCATCAAAAGTCTCCCAACCAAAAAAAGCCCAGGGCCAGATGGTTTCAGTGCAGAATTCTACCAGACTTTCAAAGAAGAACTAATACCAATACTCTTCAAAGTGTTCCACACAATAGAAACAGAAGGAACACTACCAAACTCTTTTTTATGAGGCTACAATTACCCTGATACCCAAACCACACAAAAATGCAACAAAGAAAGAGAACTACAGACCAATCTCCCTCATGAACATTGATGCAAAAATACTCAACAAAATATTGGCAAACCGAATCCAAGAATACATCAAAACAATCATCCATCACGACCATGTAGGATTCATCCCAGGGATACAAGGATGGTTCAACATACAAAAATCAGTCAATGTAATACACCATATAAACAAACTGAAAGAAAAAAACCACATGATCATCTCCTTAGATGCTGAAAAAGCCTTTGACAAAATCCAACACCCCTTCATGATAAAGGTCTTAGAAAGATCAGGAATACAAGGAACATTTCTAAACATAATAAAAGCAATTTATAGCAAGCCAACAACAAACATCAAATTAAATGGAGAGAAACTCAAAGCGATACCACTAAATTCAGGAACAAGACAAGGCTGTCCACTCTCCCCATATTTATTCAATATAGTACTAGAAGTTCTAGCTAGAGCAATAAGACAACAAAAGGAGATCAAAGGGATATAAATTGGCAAGGAAGAAGTCAAACTTTCACAATTTGCAGATGATATGATAGTATACCTAAGTGACCCCAAAAACTCTACGAGGGAACTCCTACAGCTGATAAACTCCTTCAGTAAAGTGGCAGGATACAAGATCAACTAAAAAAATCAGTAGCCCTCCTATACACAAATGATAAAAGGGCTGAGAAAGAAGTCAGAGAAACATCACCCTTTACAATAGCCACAAATAATATAAAATACCTTGGGATAACACTAACTAAACAAGTGAAGGACCTTTTTGATAAGAACTTTAAATCTCTAAAGAAAGAAATTGAAGAAGATATCAGAAAATGGAAGGATCTCCCATGCTCATGGATAGGTAGGATTAACATAGTAAAAATGGCAATCTTACCAAAAGCAATCTACAGATTCAATGCAATCCCCATCAAAATCCCAACACAATTCTTCACAGACTTGGAAAGAAAAATACTCAACTTCATATGGAAAAACAAAAGACCCAGGATAGCTAAAAGAATCCTATATGGGGCTGGAGAGATGGCTCAAAGGTTAAGAGCACTGGCTGCTCTCCCAGAGGTCCTGAGTTCAATTCCCAGCAACCACATGGTGGCTCACAGCCATCTGTAATGAGATCTGGTGCCCTCTTCTGGCCTGTAAGCATGTGTGTAGGCAAAACACTGTATCCATAATAAATAAATAAATCTTAAAAAAAAAATCCTATGCGATAAAGCAACCTTTGGAGGCATCACCATCCCTGTCCTCAAACTCTACTATAGAGCTATAGTAATAAAAACAGCTTGGTACTGGTATAAAAACCGACATATGGACCAATAGAATCGAATTGAAGACCCTGACATTAATCCATGCACATATGAACACCTGTTTTTTGACAAAGGAGCCAAAACTATACAATGGAAAAAAGAAAGTACTCACTCATGGATTCTAGATATAAAATAAAGAACAATCAGACCACAACCCATAGAACCATAGAGGCTATATATATAGCATGGAGGTCCCTAGGACGACTGTGGCTTATAATAAATTTCAGTTTTACTCAATTATTGAAAAAAATAGCCAAATGAATGGAAACACATGAACTATGAACCAAAGGCTGAGGGGCCCCCAGCTGGATCAGGCCCTCTGAATAGGTGTGACAGTTGATTGGCTTGATCAGTTTGGGAGGCAACTAGGCAGTGGGACCGAGTCCTGTGCTCATTGCATGAGTTGGCTGTTTGAAACCTGGAGCTTATGCAGGGACGCTTGGCTCAGTCAGGGAGGAAGGGACTGGACCTGCCTGGACTGAGTCTACCAGGTTGATCGCAGTCCTCGGAGGAGGACTTGTCCTGGAGGAGGTGGGAATGGGGGGTACGCTGGGGGTAAGGGGAGGGGGTGGGAGGGGGGAGAATAGGGGAACCTGTGGCTGATATGTAGAACTGAATGGAATTGTAAAATAAAATAAAATAATAATAATAAAAAAAGAACAGTTAGCAAGAAGCCTGCCACGGCCATACAGTTTGTAAGCAATATAAGTCTCTGTGTTTACTTGGTTGGGTCTGAGCGGCTGTGGGACTGGCGGGTGACAAAGATTTGTCCTGACTGTGGGCAAGGCAGGAAAACTCTAGCTACAGGTGCTGCCACCCTTCCCCTGGGAAAGAGACCGACGTCCTGTGTGTCTGTCATTCTATTGACTTTCTGTTCTGCCTTCTCATTGATTGTAAACCCAACCACATGACCTCCTTGTCACTGCCTGTCTATACAGACCTCCAGGTCTCTATGGTTGGTGTTGATATTAAAGGCCTGTGTCTCCAAGCTGGCTATGTCCTTGAACACACAGACTCTGCCTGCCATGTGACTTGATTAAAGGCAGATTAAAGGTGTGCGCCACCAACGCCTGGCTTCTGCTATGACCCCCAGGCAACTTTATTTATTAACATACAAATAAAATCACATTTCAGTACAAATAAAATATCACCAGAGAGCCCCTACTGGTAAAGGGGGGGGTACTGGGCAATGACCCTACTTTCTCATCTGAGACCTGTTCCCAGAGGTGTCTGGGGACAGAGCCAGGCTGCCACAGGACGGGGGGTCTGCTCAACCCTTCTGGGTGTCCCCACCTTTCTGCTGACACTGTCATCAGCCAGCGGTCAGGGTCAGCTGAGGAGCAGAATGGAGCCAGAGTGGAGGCTTCACAGCATTCAGACTGAGGTCGAAGGCTGTGTGGCCATTGACCTTGCTTGTGACCTTGGGAGCCAGCAGGTGACCAGAGAGGGAGGGACATGGAAGGTGCTGGCCTATGAGGGCTGAGGAAGTGAAGGCTTCTGAGAGTGAGAAGTAGACAGGGCCAGTGACAGGTAGCAGGACAGGAGACAGCATGGCGGAGGTCAAGAGAAACCGGCTTGAAGACACAGGACTGTGTTCATCCCCTCCTGGCCCTGGGACCCGGGGACGCTGGACAGAGGACATGTGCTGGTGGGCTTCCGGGGATGAGCTGGCATCTGGGGGACAGGGTGTGTGACTCACTTTGTAGATGCATCTTGTCCCGCTGGTCACAGCAGCCAGGGGGTCTTCAGTGCCTTGTGTTTGTGGCAGGGCAGTGGGGACCGGGTGGCTCCCTTTCCCGTGGAGGCCTTGTGCCCAGTGAGAGCTCTCCATGTCTCCCTCAGCCAGGGCTCCCTCTGCAGAGACAGCGTTGCTGCCCCGGGGCCTCCCCCACGGGTCTCTGTTCTTCTCCCACAGCCCCCATCACTGGGCTCATCCGAGTGCCCGGGCCTCTGAGCCCAGGCTGGGAACGCCATTTACCCTGGTCAATGGGCTGAGAGATTCCACGTGTGGGCAGGGTAGTGGTCTGGTGCTGGCCCCTGAGTCCTCGGGCGCTGTCCATTCAGGCCTGGAGGCTTGCATTCCTCATGGTTTCCTAACATCCTTAATAATTTTCCCAGCGGGGCTTTCATGGCTAGGGTGGGGGGTCTTAGGTTTCAGGCTGGACTGCTAACCTGGCCTCTCAGCTGGAAGCTGAGAGGGGGAGCCTCCCGGCCACCACCACCCCTCCGCCTGCCCGCTTGTCAGTAGCCTGACCAGTGGTTCTCAACCTTCCTAATGCTGAGACCCTTTAATACAGTTCCTCATGCTGTGCTGACCCTCAACCACGAAATTATTTTCATTGCTACTTCCTAATCATAATTTTGCTACTGTTATGAATTGGAATGTAAGTATCTGTGCTTTCCAATGGTCTTAGGAGATGACTGAGTGATGGACTGGATGAGTCCATGGCAGATAATGAATCTCGAGTCTCATAGAGGTTGTATCAGAGGCCACATGGCAATCTGAAGAGCTGGTTTCATCAGGACTGTCACTGACATCCTGGGAGCCATGTAAAGAGAATGCCACAGGAGAGATCCAGCTCTGACCCAGGGCTGACCAGACCCTCCAACCCACAGCCCCAGGCCGGCAAGACTTGGCTTGGCCCTTCCCTGAGCCCAGGACCCCCCAGGCTTGGTGCTGTCTATTTTGAGCCTCTGGTCTGAGTACTTTATGTACTTCACGCCAATATGAAGGCAGCTTGGCCAGTGCTGATCCTGGGTATGGCTGTCACCCTATCTGGGGCCCAGGGACTGTAACCTGTGGCTACTGAGGCTTTGATCCCAGCTCTCTCCAGCTGACCCCAAGCCCTGCCTGGTGCCTCCCAGGAGCGGCTCCGGGTCACCCACCTGGCATTAGTTATCTCTCGTCTCCCACCTGATTCCTGACTGCTCTTTCCTGGTTGTGTGACCATTGTCTGTTCCCCTTACCTCCCTGGGACTCTCTGTCCTTGTCTGGGGGACAGTAGGAGCCCCTTCTCCTGAGACTGTGGCAGATTCTGTGTGATAAACTTGAGGGGCCCCAGACCCAGCCAGGTGTTCGGAGGAACCGGTGACGAGAGCATCAGTCGTCAGCAGGCTGAGGTATAGCACTCTCATGACCTCCAAGGGTGATGGCAGCGTGAAGAAGCATCTACACCCTGTGTCTTCTCTGCCACCCGCCCTGTCTGTCCCGGGGGCTGATGGCCACCCCTCCTGCTCCTCTGCTGGCTGGCTGCCTGGTCTTTCATTGATTCTGTTCCCTGCAGTGTCCCCTGAGCTTACTACAGTGCCTGGCACACAGTAGGTGCTCTGTAAATGTCAAAAGAACAAATGAGTGAGTCCTGGGGGAGCTGAGCCTCATGAGCAGAGTGTGACCTCCCCACCCCAGCCCAGGGGAGGGTGGCCCAGACTCAAGCTTCATGCAGCTACACAGGTTGACATCTCCCTGGGTCCAGAAAAGGAATGTCACCTTTCTGATGTCACACCGCAATCTGCATCTGAGTGGGTCCAGCTAGCCAGGGATGGGGTGGGGGTGGGGAAGCACAGTGCATTCATTTCAAGAGGGAGGGGGTCAGTGGTGACTGTGATCTGCTGGAGGCTGGGACTAGGGTATCCAGTTCCTCCAGAAGAGGGGGGCTGGGAGACAGTGGGGCATCAGGTTCTGACTCTCCTGGGCACCTTGGTCCCCAGCTCAGTCCCAGTTTCCCTTCCTGGGCAAGTGTCCTGATGCACTGGGACCAGGCACAGACCTGGCTGGGGCTGGAGCTGGGCTTGTGGGGTGCCCCTCTGGGGTTGGACCAAGAATCTGACCAACCCTGAAGCCCAGAACTCCACCTCAGCCCCCACACCTCAGGAAGAGTCTTGGGCACAGCTTAGTGGCCCAGACTCGGGTCTCAAAGACCCAGGTTCAGATTGTAGATGTGCTATGTCCCCATCCCAGGGTGTGTGTGTGTGTGTGTGTGTGTGTGTGTGTGTGTGTGTGTGTGTGTGAGAGAGAGAGAGAGAGAGAGAGAGAGAGAGAGAGAGAGCGCCCCTCCCCAGCCTCCTCAGTCCCTCTCCCTCTGCCTGGGGCTTCTGAGTTGCCCGTGGCCCTTTCCCAGTGGCCCCAGGACCCATCTGTGCCGCTACCTGGGAAACAGGACCTTTGAAACCTGGGACCCTGCACTGGGGGCTCTGCTGGGCCAGTCCAAGACCCCTGCGCCTTCTCAATGTCCCCTGCTGCCGCGTGGCCCCGGGGGCTGTCCCCAGGCCCTGCAGAAGGGGCTTGCTGTGGTGCTTGCTTCAGGGGCAGACACCGGGTGCCATGGAGTGACATGGTGACGTGGGCTGGTGCTGGGCGGAGGAGGAGCTGTAGTTTTTATCTTCATCCAAACAGGGAGTTCCTACCGTTCTCCACCCAGACCCCAGTCCTTCCCTCCACTACGGTGGCCTTGAGGCCGCTCCCAACCTCCGTGTCTCCCTCGTGGTTAACGGCCCCAGTTCTTACTTGCCCCGTATCTGATGGCTTGCACTCTAGACCCTTCAGATTCACCCAGGACTCGTCTGCACCCCCACTTTCAGTTTCCACCTGGCCTGGCTTCAGCACCCCCTTCCCTGGCGGTCACAGTCACCACCAACCTTTCTCTGTCCTCCTTGTCGCTCTGTGTGAACCGAGGGTCCATCTGCCCCAGGCCCTTTGCACACCCTGTGTCCTTGCCAGAGCCCACATCCTCAGTGCAGTCACAGGGTGCTGTCCTCTCCCCAAGGTCTCAGTCAATGCCACCTTTTAACCCTTTGGGTCCTGTGTTCCAGTGGTTCTCAACCTTCCTAATGTTGTAACCCTTTAATACAGTTCCTCACATTGTGGTGACCCCCCAACTATAAAATTATTTCATTGCTACTTCATAACTGTAATTTTGCTACTGTTAGGAATCATAATATAAATATCTAATATGTGACCCCAAAATAATTGTGACCCACAGGTTGAGAACCATTGCTCTAAAGGGACCAGTGAGGTTTCCCTCCATTTCTCTTCCTTTTGCTTATTTCTATTTTACTGATTTTAATGCAAATAGCAAACGGTTTGAACTGTGAAAAAAATGTTTTAATTTTAAAAGGGAGAAAGGAGCCAGGAGTGGGGATGTCCCACACTTGGAGAGTGGAGGTGGTAGGATCAGAAGCTCATGGTTATTCTCAGGTGCACCGAGAGCTGAAGCTAGCCTGGGCTGCGTCTGATCTGGACTATAATAAAGTCAATTACCTAATTAATTTAAAAGTGTCCTCAGACTGCTGTGTAGCATGCTGGGGAAAGACAGGAACAGACAGAGGAGGTCAGCAAAACCCTTGCCCATGTCCAGCACACTCACTAAGTGCCCATCCTCTTTTCCAAACTAAAAGGCACCAGCCTGCCATGCCTGCTTAGTCACAGGAAGGCCAGACCACATGTTGACATTTCTCACTGACACTGTCCTCCCTCCGTGCCCTGTGAGTCATAGAACCCTCTCCCTCCCTTCTTCTTCCTGAACAAAAGCTGGGCCATGCAAAACAGCTCTCTCCTCAGAGGGGTTCAGAATGTATTCCGGAGCCAAATGCGGGGAACTGTGGCCTGGGAACACGCATTCACATCACCTCACAGTCCAGTGGCAGCATGGAAGCAGATTTAGGAAGTTGTTAGACTAACAGAACAAAGCAAGTCATAAATCCAGACAGTTTTGAACTATATTGGTGGCAGTGTTAGGTAGAAAGGTTATAGCCTAATGGGTAAATCTGAGCTACAGGTCTCAGATGCTACCTGGTGACACTCTGACTTTTGGTTGGTGTGCACAGGATGCTTGTACATTTTAGAGATTTACCCAATGGCCACACAGATGTTAGCTCACACACAGACCAAGGCAACACATGGCTTTTAAGAGGGCTAAGGGTGGCTAAAGATGGTTTGACTCTGGATTTGTGACATTCCAACCTTTAATTGACCCCTGAACTCCTAATCAGTTGACCAGCTTTTGGGAAGGGTTAGTGCAAGGTGAACATTGTTTCTGGGAACGCTCATCCACAGCACTTTAGTGTCTGCCCCGCCCCATCCAGATGAAGGTCACAGCTTCAGGTACCATTTTCCAGGCTGCCTAGTTCAGTGCCTTTTCATTTCCAACTATGGAGAGAATTGCCTCGTGTCCCCAAATAAGAAGACAGGGATCTCAGCCACAAGAACTGAATCCCAACAGACATTTGAGAGGGCAAGCAGGTTGGCTCTTCCAGAGGACAGCTCAGACAGCCATGTCTCTTTCTGTCTTTGGTGTTCTGAGCATAGAAGGCACAGTCCTCAACGACCAAGGACTGTAGAACTGGGGGCCGAGCAGTGGCTGTGGATGTAGGGACTAGGGAGATGGCTTGCTCAGGAACGTCCTGACTTCACAAGCATGATTGCTCTTGGGCGTGAGAACTGAGCTAACCGCGCCTCCCTATAGCATTGTGGCAATAGCGAGTGGCCTGCATGCTTTTGTCCTTGTGTTTGGGGACTGCGTTGTTTCGGTAGTTCTTGCCTGGACATGAAGTCACCCTTGTTTGCTCAAGTGCTGGCTCTCTGAAACACAAGGAACCTGTTCAAGACTGGGTGGGCCCCCTGGGTCCCCTCCTCGGTTCTGTCCTGTATTGGTATTTGGGAGTGGAGGGGGAAAGGGTCCTGACTCACTCAACCCCTGCTTTGTTTAAAGTCATTTCAGTTTGGTTTGGTGGAGTTTTTGTTTTGTTTCGAGACAGAGACTTGTGTGTAGCTGAGGATGATCTTGAACTCCTGACCCTCTGTTCTCCACTTCCCAAGAATAACGATTACAGGGTGTGCCACCAGAGCCAGGCCTTCTGCCTTATAGGATCACTTTCATGATTGCCTCAGTGGGTGTTCTGTTCCATCCGTAGACTTTGCACATCTATCTAAAAAACTGAGGCAGAGTCATACACATTATCCCGGAAAGAATCTGCCATGGCACTGTTTAGCTCAGATAAGCCTGCTGAGCACAGAACAGCATTCATGCAACAAATGTGTATGGAATACTTAGCTAGGCTGCTCAAGGACCTGTGGACCTAGTGATGATCATCATAAAAATTCAAAACCAAAAACTGTGTCCTCACAGAGGTGACATACTGATACAAGGAAAAAATGTACAAGAAAATAGTAATTCTTTAAAAAAGTTTTTAGCTGGCAGCCTATAATCCCGGCATTTGGAAGGCAGAGGTAGGTGGATCTCTGTGAGACCACCCTGGGCTACCCAGTGAGCTTGAGGCCATCCAGAGCTACAGAGAGATCCCATTTAAAAACAAATTAAGAAAAGGACCTAGGTCATAGGTCAGTAGTAGAGGGCTTGCCTCAAATATGTGAAGCCTAGGGTTCAGTCCCCAGCACAACACACACACACACACACACACACACACACACACACACACACACACTTAAAAAAAAAAGCCAGGTATGGTGGAGCACACCTTTAATCCCAGCACTCTGAAAGAAGAGGGAGGCAGGTCTCTGTGAATTTGAGGTCAGCCTGGTTGACATAGTGAGTTCCAGGATGGCCAGGGCTACAGCCTAATACCACATTTCAAAAGTAAATAAAATATCCATGAAGCAGGTTAGAAAGAGAGATAAAATTGTGGGCACTCCAGAGCGCAGCTAACAGGCCTCACGATCTGAGGAGCAAGGATTTCAGTACAGTGAGTTTGTCTTTAATATACAGCTGTTTTCCTGTTAAATTAGCAATGAACCATGCTAAGGCCTGAATGTACACGGTGGAGTCTCGCTCCCCCAAACACTTTCTGGGACTCTCCCACACAACACTATAAATGTATTTACAATGACTAAGTTCTGGCTCCCTGTACTCTGTGTGAATGTGTGCCTGGGTGCCCGTGTGTACATGCATGAATGAGTACAAGTGCCCTCAGAGGCCAGAGACATTGGATCACCTAGAGCTGAAGTTACAGGTTTTTTGAGCCAGGCAGTGATGTAACATGCCTTTAATCCCAGTACTCAGGAGGCAGAGGCAGGAGGATCTCTGTGAGTTCGAGGCCAGCCTGGTCTATGGAGTGAGTTCCAGGACAGCCAGGGCTACACAGTAAGACTCTGTCTCAACAAAACAAAACGAAAACCAAACCAAAACAACAAAAAAAAAGATGTTTAAAATGTCTTTTGGGTTCCAGGCAGAACAGCTCCTGGCTCTGATGTGCCTTTAACATCTAGGTACCCACCGTGTGCTTGTTTTGTTTTGTTTGGAGACAGGTTTCACTATGTAGCCCAGGCTGTACTCAAACTTGCTACCCCCACCCCCCACCCCCGCCTCTGCCTCCAGCATGCTGGGATTACAGGCGTGTACCACTCCTTCAGCTCCTGTGCTTTTAATTTAGATTTTACTGTATTTTATGTGTATGATGTGTTTGCCTGCATGCATGTTTATGCACCACTTATATGCCTGGTGCCTGCAAAGGCCAGAAGAGGGCATTAGATCCCCTGGGACTGAGGTTACAGTGTGAGCCACCATGTGAGTGCTGGAATCAAACCTTCCTCTGCAAGAGCAGCCAGTGGCCTTAACCTCTGAGCCACTTTCCAGCACCTCTACTGCTTTTAATGAATTCGCTTCTGCTCAGCTGGCTCCAGCTGATTCTTCTGTTTTTAAGGCAGTATCATGTAGCCCAAGTTGGCCTCAAACCCCCTACTAGCTGAGGATGACCTTGAACTTGATTCTCCTAACTCTACCTCCTCAGTGTTAGGATCACAGGCCTATGCCACCATGCTTAGTTTATGTGGTGCTGAGAATCGAATCCAGGGTTTCATGCTTGCCAGGCAAGTGCTCAACCAACTGAGCTATATCCTTAGTCCTCTAGTTCACTCTGTTGTCTGCAGGATGGAACCCCTGCCCAAGTGCCCATTCAGTATTTGTTGAGTGAGTGAATGATGGATGAATGAATGGTACGTTTTGGGAACTCCTCTATTCCCACCGTCTCTGTCCTAAGAAAGAACGTCAAAGTCTTCGTCACAGGTCCCTGGTGGACGGGATTCTTTCAAAGGTCAGGGACAGGAAGAGGACGTGGAACATTCTTATCACCTAGAGGCCTTGCAGATGAAAGGATGGAGGAAGGACTAAGGGCCCCCTTGGGGCCAGCTGGGGAGCGGTCCAAGCTCGGTGATGAATGGACTGGGAGGAGGTAGGAGTGGGAGGGTGGGAGGGCATCTGGATCCTGCCCAGGGACAGCGAGCGGCAGGGGGTTGTCCTTGTCGCCTGGCCTTTCCCCTTCACACACCATACGCTAGTTACCTTATATAATACAGCACACGCTCTGCTTCAGGTGTAAAGCAGGCTGGGAAAATACAGCTATGAGGTAATACTTCTAAAGATGATTTACTATTGTTTTATCATTATTATTATTACTATTACTGCTATTATTTTGAGACAGGGGCTATGTAGTCCTGACTGTTCTGGAACTTGAGATGTAAAACCAGGCTGGCCTCGAACTCACAGAGATCCACTCACCTCTGCCTCTCCAGTGCTGAGACTAAAGGCATGTGCCACCGTGCCTGGTTATTATCTGATTTTTAATTTTGTGTATGTCCATACGTGAGTATTCGTATGTGAGTGTAAGTACTGGAGGAGGCCAGAGGTGTCAGACCCCCCTGGAGCTGGAGCTGGAGTTGCAGGGGGTCGTGAGTGACCAGGATGTGGTGTGGGTGCTGGGGACTGAATTTGGGTTTTCTGCAAGAGCAGCATGTGCTCTTACTGAGTCATTTCACTAGCCCCAGGAGGCAAATATATTCAAAAGAAATGCTTACCTTGGGTGTCAGTTAGAGCAGCTCAGCTGTGCAGGCCAGAAACCACACTTAGGAAATGGGTCTGAGGCTGAGTTTGGGTGCAAACGGTTTGGTAGCGAGATAGCTGGTCCCCAGAAACTCAGCTGGAGACCGAGGACAGGGAGGAGACAGGAGGGAGGGAGCTAGCATGCACAGCCACTTGGCAGGTTGCCAGTCTGGGCTCCGGGGTTCAGCACCCTGGGGACTCTGGGACATGGGGTAGAGCACCCCTCAGAACTGTCCACTTGAGGGCAAGACAGCCACCAGCTCCTGTCAGTCATGGCTTAAGTGTTGCTCCCAGGCGAGCGAGTGCCCCCCAACACTTCCACAGGTGTGTTCTCAACACCAGTTGGGAAGAAAACCCTTGAGCCAAGATCACAGGTGATGGGACCCCCTGGGCCACCATGTATGAGGATGGTGTGAAGCATTTATCTGATTCTTTATCAATAAAACTCGGGAGTCAGATTGATCAGAAAAGTGACCAGTGACCTCTTGTCTCTCTCCTTCCTCCATCCAAAAGGGCTGAGCATCTCTTTAAGCCCCGCCCTACTACTTCCGGTGTCTCTCTCTCTATATATATATATATGTGCTCGGTCCTTCACAACCTCTATGGCTAATTTTGGTCAGCTAGTAGCTAGCTCCGCCCTCTGATTCAAAGTAAACTTTATTGGCAGTCTCAGGAGAATCAGAGTGGAATCAAAATATTACACAACAGTGGTGGGCGGGCGCGGAGAACCAACATCACCTGCTACAGCTGAAGAAGGAATGACGTTGGCACGTGGAGATGGCATGATTTAGCTTCAGGTGCAGCTGGATTCTGCCTCATGCGTTCTTAGGACTCAGCGTTTCGTGATTGGAGACCCAGCCCTGGCCACCTTTGAGCTTTAAGCCTCACTGGTTCATCTCAGCAGAGAGAAAGCCTTCCCGAGCTGGAGAGACGGCTCAGTGAGTAGAGGCGATCGGCACCAAGTCTGACAACCTGAGTTTGGTCCCTGGGACCCACCAAGTCACTGGGAGGTGAGAACTGGCTCCAACAAGTTGTCCTTGGACGGTCACGGAAGTGCCATGGCGCCTGTGTGCCCCTCCGATGCCACACACAAAATAAGTAAACTAAGTGTAATTAAAAAAATTTAAAAGTAATCACCACGGGGTGGTGGCGCACGTCTTTGGTCCCAGCACTCGGGAGGTAGAGGCAGGCGGATCTCTGTGAGTTCAAGGCCAGTCTGGTCTACAGAGTGAGTTCCAAGTCAGCCAGAGCTACACAGTGAAACCCTGTCTCCAAAACAAAAAGAAAAGAAAAAGAAAGAAATCAATGCCTACCCTATAATTCTAGCAAAATCCATTCTAGCAAAATCCCAAGGGCTGAAGCAGGTATGTTGGCACACACATCTTCCCAGCACCTGGAAAGCTGGATCAGAAGGGTCACAGTTCAAGGCCAGCCTGGACTATGTAGTGAGTCCTGTTTCCAGAAAAAAAAAAAAAAAAAAAAAAAAAAAACAAAACTGTTCCCCTGCCTCCCAAATTCCAAAGGCTGACTCATCGGCCTCTCGGGATACATGACCATGCCTAGATCCTAGATTCTGTGGGTGGAGCTATGAGATGTGCTGATTGACCAGCTTGTTGCATTCAGCCTTCCTTCCCCACGGCTCAAGTAAACTCCACAGGCCTCACATGGGCATGGAGTACAAAAGAACCTCCCGGGTGGCAGGTGGTGTGGCGAGGGGGTGGGAGCTGATGCTGACCCATAAAAACCAATGCAATGAGCTTTGTGCTCATTGCAATCCCAGCACTCAGTTGTCTTGGTCAGGGGGACTATTGCTGTGATGAATCACCATGACCCAAACAACTTGGGGAGGGAAGGGTTTATTTGACCTGTGCTTCCACATCACAGTCCATCACTGAAGGAAGTCAGGTCAGGAACTCAAGCAGGGCAGGAACCTGGAGACAGGAGCTGATGCAGATGCCATGGAGGGGTGCTGCTTACTGGCTTGCTCCCCATGGCTTGCTCAGCCTGCTTTCTTATAGAACCCGGGGCTACCTGCTCAGGGGTGCATCACCCAGAAAGTGCTGGGCCCTCCCACATCAGTCACTAATTAAGAAAATGCCCTACAGCTGGATCTTACGGAAGCATTTTCTCAATTGAGAGTCCCTCCTTTCAGATAACTCTAGCTTGTGTCAAGCTGATGTAAAACTGGCCAGCAGAGGAGGCTAAGACAGGAGGACCACTGTGAATTCAAGGTCTTCCTGGGCCCCAAAGTGAGTTCAAGACTACTATGGGCAACTTAGGTAAGATTTTGTCTTGACAAAAAAATGGAGGAGGGTGAGATGGTCCAGTGGATAGAGTGCGTGTCTTATAGGCTTAACAGCCTGCATTCATTTCCACCACAGCATGCCTACACTCAATAGATAAATGTAAACTATATACGTGGTAAGGTCATGAGGGTTGGTTCAGTGGTTAAGAACAATTGTTGCTCTGGAGAGGACCTGGGTTCAATTCCCAGCACTCACACAGTGGCTCACAGCTATCTGTAACTCCAGTCTCAGGGGGCTTATGACCTCTTCTGACCTCCTTGAGCACCAGGGACACACACAGTCATGTACACAGACAGACACATAAATATAATTTTTTTTCCAGACAAGGTTTCTCTGTGGACTTTGGACAGCTTTCTGCCACTGTACCAAACACACGACGGTGTGAATTTATAGAGAGAAGACAGTTACATGGGTTCACACTTTTGGAACTCTGTGTTTTGATGGGGGTCCCAGATGGTGTGGATCTCATGGAATGCAAAGTGCCTCCTTGTGAAACCAGGAGACAAAACAGAAATCGGACCTGTGGAGGGGAGGACCTGTGGAGGGGAGGATCTGTGGAGGGGAGGATCTGTGGGTCCCGCCCTCCCTTTCCAGGACACGCCCCCGGCAACCTAAACTTCCCATAGGTCCCATGTTTTAAAGGTTGATCAACTCTTGACAGTGCAGACCAGAGGTCAAGCCTACGAGGGACATGACCCAAGCCACACAGCAGGGTACTGTATGTTACAGTGAAACCAACACACCCAAACAAGCATGTTTTGTTGGTTTTATATATTATTGTTATTTCGTGGGCATTGGTGTTTTGCCTGCATATGTCTGTGTGACGGTGTCAGATTCCCTGGAACTACAGTTATAGAGAGGTGTGAGCTGCCGTGTGGGTGCCGGAAATTGAACCTGGGTCCTCTGGAAGAGCAGTCAGTGCTCTTAACTGTTAGGTCATGGCTCCAGCCCTGTCTTGGTTTTTGAGCTGGTGCTCATGTGTCCCAGGCTAGCCTCAAACTCTCTGTATAGTGTAGGATGACCTTGAACTTCCAGTCCTTCTGCCTCTACCTCCTGCACCTCCACACTGGACCTCCCCTTTCCCCCCTCCCTTCCCTTTGTGTTCTCTTTTGTTCTGGAGAAGGCTCCTTGGCACGATGTGTCTGGCATTGCTGTGGGACTTCACAGGGTCCGGGAACCTGCCACTCCAGCATCCCGAGAGACCCATCCTCCTCTAGGTAGCCCCACGTAGCTCCCTGGCACCATATCTGCCATCCCAACAGCAGGAAGAGGAACACTGAAGGGCAGGAGCTAGAAGTGGGCTGAAAGATTCACCCCAGGAGAATTGAATTTGGCCATAGCGGAGGGCCATGGCTACATCCAGCTGTGAGGAAGCAGGGATAAGCTGCCAGATCATGTGTGCCAAGCTGACTGTCAGAGCAGTCAGGACTGTATGTTCAAGGGTCATTTTGAATCTTTCTCCAAATTATCTGATCCAAAGAAACTGAACAAAAGGTAAATATGGCAATCACCATTATCCTTTTTAAAACTCAGTAGATACATACACACTTGGAGTGCTAGTACATGCTTGTTCTGCAGCTGGAAATCAATACAGCAGTGTTTTATGCCTTAGTAGGCTGTGTGACCTTGGGTACATTACTTAACCTCTCTGAATTCCAATTTCATCATTTGCCAAATAGGTAGGGATAATGACAAGTTACTCATACAGGTCTGGGTATGAAAGAGAGGGAGAGAGAGAGAGAGAGAGAGAGAGAGAGAGAGAGAGAGAGAGAGAGCATAAGTTGTAAGTAGTATCTAAACCAAGTGCTTAATAATGATCAAGTTATTAATAAAGAGTGTATAGTGGGCAAGAAGAGGTGGGGTTTTTTTTAAACTTTTTTTAGTACTTTGTTCTCTTTTGGCTCTTTGGGGGGCCCATCACCCAGCTCCTAAATAAATCACACATGGAGGCTTATTCTTAATTATAAATGCTTGGCCTTTAGGTTGACTTGTTTCTTGCCAGCTTTTCTTAACTTTAACCTCTTAACTTTTACCTCTGGGATTTTTTCCTTTTTTTACTTCTGTATATCTCACTTTCACTCTTACTCTGTGGCTAGCTGTGTGGCTGGGGGGCTGACCCCTAGCATCCACCTCTTGTTCTCTTACTCCTTCTTTTCCTCCCAGATTTCTCCTTTATTTGTTCTCTGTCTGCCAGCCCTGAAGATCCTTTCTCCTGCCTTGCTATTGGCCATTCAGCTCTTTATTAGACCATCAGGTGTTTTAGACAAGTAAAGTAACACAGCTTCACAGAGTTAAACAAATGCAACATAAAAGAATGCAATACATCTTTTCATCATTAAACAAATATTCCACAGCATAAGCAAATGTAACACATCTTAAAATAATATTCTACAACATCTCTCCCTTTTTGTCTAAATAAAAAGGTCTTAACTTTAACATAGTAAAACTATACACAACAAAAACAGTTATCAAGTAAGAATTAGATTTACAATATTCATTCAGTTCATTTGTATTCAGCAAATTACCCATCCCATCTTAGTGACTCCAAAGTTTTATACCTAATTTACTTTCTATCATAACTAAGGAAAACTGAAACTATAACTATCTAGTCTTCAACTCCATCAAAGATCCAGAAGAATACAATATTACATAAGTAAACAGTTGCGTTGCAAGCAACTTCCAAGATTCTAGAAATGACAGACCTCTGGCTGCCTGGACAGTCACCTAAAGTTTCTCTGCAGCACTGGGGCATCCATCTTTAGCCTACAGGCCTAGAGTATCAGGCAGACTTTTCAGTGAAGAAGGGAGTTGAAGGACTGTCCCCTGCTGCATTGGCAAAGTCTGTCAGTCACTTTCCTCCATGTTCTGCAGAATGTCTGGCAGTTTCTTTTGTGAAGCAGGAATTTTGAAGTACTGCCCTGTCTTGTTTTGGCAAAGTTCAACAGTCTTTTTCCTGTGTGTCCTGCATGTCCAGTCTGCACAGCACATTGTCAGCAGTCAAAGGCAAGAGCAGTTTCTTTGCCCAGTGGCTAACCTTGCACAGTGAAATCAAACTCCATAAGGAGTTTTTTTAATGCCCATCATTTCTGAAGTAAATGGGTGCTGCCAGGAGCAGATGTGTCTCATGTCATGAAAAACCTTACGTTAATAAAACATTTAAAATGCCATATTTTATAGATCTTTGAAGTGTTTAAAAACCATTTATCTATCTAAATATATCTATTTAACCTTGAAAACATACCTAATGTGACTACAAGTTTGATTATTATACATTAACTACCAACCTAATTTCTTAATTATGTATTGCCTTTTTAAAACGAAGTGCATAAGCACAATACCCCAAACAAGAGTAGAAACAAAATAAACTTCAAATTTGTATCAATGTACTGTATTCCCCTAAATGATAACAAACATCCATAACCTACCAAATAACCAAAGATCATCTATAACCCCCAACTTTTAGGAATGTGGACATTGTTTTCTCCATACTGTTTCTTGCTACCTGTGGACCAAGTATCTCTAGGGGCCCTGAGAAAATTTGAGATAATGGCCAAGTCCTGGGAAAACCAGCTGTAACCTTTGTTAACAGATATCACCTGTCAAGATTCAGGAGGCTTTTCTAGATCAAACTTGAACCATATTAACCTAGAACAAATCCACAGCCTCTTGTCTCCTGTGGAAACAAATGCAAAACCTATTCTCCAAAGCATTTTTAACTTCTATTTGACAAATGCATTTTTTTACTCCCATTTTAAAGTTAAGGCATTCTTAAAATATTTAGGTTGGTTTATTTCAACAGTCCTGTCAATCCCATGTCTCTTAGCAGATGTTTGCTTACCAACAATCAAATTCAAAATCAACACAATAACATACAGGATTAAGACTCCCTGTGTATTTCCCATCTCTACGTAGCTTATTCTTTTTTTATTTTTTATTATACTTCTTTAACACTTAATTATTTTTAAACTATTTCTTTCTTTCTATGACTGTCCATACCCTTTTTCTTTCTTAAGCCTATACACATTGTAAACACACTGGAACCTGTTTAGAGGTTTTTTTCTACTTTGACCTCTTTTGCTGCACATCTCTAGTCTTTTTCCCCCCCTTGGTTTTTTCTTTTTCTTTTTCTTTTTTTCCCCCTGAGACAGGGTTTCTCTGTGTAGCTTTGCACCTTTCCTGAAACTCACTCTGTAGACTAGACTGGCCTTGAACTCACAGAGATCCGTCTGGCTCTGCCTCCAGAGTGCTGGGATTAAAGGTGTACACCACCATCACCTGGCCACATCTCTAGTCTTTTTTGAGCAAATTTTAGACTGCTAAGCTACACCTGGATTCTCGTGCCACTCTCTTGGCTGGCTTTGCATATTTCTAGATCCATGAGAGCCAAGCCTAAAGCTTGCGGCCTGGTTGGAGGTGTGTTTGACCTGGAACCACATTCAACCCCCCAGCTACACTGTGGCAGGCTTTTTTACTTAGGTTTTTGTTTCTATTTAGTGTGAAAAATGCTGTTTAAGTGTTCTGTTGTACAGCAAAATTTCTTTCTTTTTCTTTTCTTTTCTTTCTTTTTTTTTTTTGGTTTTTCAAGACAGGGTTTCTCTGTGTAGCTTTGGTCCCTGTCCTGGATCTTGCTCTGTAGACCAGGCTGGCCTCGAACTCACAGAGATCTGCCTGGCTATGCAGGATTAAAGGCTTGTGCCACCGCTGCCTGGCACAGCAGGATTTCTTAAAGGAGCCATTTCTGGTTTTGTTTTTTCAGCTTTCTCATGTCTTAGGCATATTTGAACCTCACATTAGATGCCAAAATGTTGTTGGTTGTTTTTTGCTCTTTACTCTTTTGGGGGGCCTGCCACCCAGCTCCCAAATAATCACACATGGAATCTTATTATTACTTTTAAATTACTGGCCTTAGTTTGTTTCTAGCCAGCTTTTCTTAACTTAAATTATCCCATCTATTTTTGCCTCTGGGCTTTTTCCTTTTCTTACTTCTGTAATATTACTTTCACTCTTACTCCGTGGCTGGCTTTGTGGCTGGGTGGCTGGGTAGCTGGGTGGCTGGCCCCTAGCATCTTCCTCTCCTCCTTTTTCTCCTGCTTTTTCTTCTTCTTTTCTTCTCAGATTTCTCCTTCTATTTACTCTCTCTGCCTGCCAGCCCTGCCTATCCTTTCCCCTGTCTTGCTATTGGACATTCAGCTCTTTATTAGACCATCAGGTGTTTTAGACAGGCAAAGAATCACAGCTTCACAGGGTTAAACAGATGCAACATAAAGGAATGCAGCACATCTTTGCATCATTAAACAAATATTCCACAGCATAAACAAATGTAACACATTAAAATAATATTCTACAACAAATGAGACCTGGGTTCAAATCAGACTTTCCAGTGCCTGGGGAAATTATTCCTCCTCCTCCTCCTCCTCTTCCTCCCCCTCTTCCTCCTCTTCCTCTCTCCTCCTCAATTCCCTGGCTCACCTCAAACTCACAATGCACTGAATAATAACTAGTCCTCTTGCCTCCACCTCCCAAGTACTAGGATTATAGGCATGACAGGTTTTAAGGGGCCCTAGGGATTGAACACAGGGTTTTGAGCATGCTAGGCAAGCACTCTTCCACTAAGCTATATTCCCAGCCCCTGGGAGTACTTTTTAACCTCTGTGTGTCTGTCTTTCTTTTGAAGCTAGAGGTGTTTGGGGTGGGGGTGGGGATACTTGAAGCAATGTCTGGTGCTCTGAAACCATGCATGCAAAGTGAGTTATTATTAGATAGATTCCTTTCCCTTTTTGACCTCATAAAGGAAGACACAAGGTTGTTGCTATAGATATGAGAAGTTCTCAGTAGAGGGGTTATACCCAACAGAACTGGCTCTGTATGGTGCCCAAGACTGCCCAAAGAATCACTGGTGTTGAAATCAGGGTCTTCCTGAGAAAAGAAAGACCAGGAGTAAGCACAGGACATGGGCAATTTCCTCTTCCAGGCGACCTGGTGTTGTTGTGAGAGTCCACTAAGCAGTCACTTATGTGTCACTCTTCTGACATGATAGGCTGGTTCAGGATGGCATGGCTGATGCCATGTGTGCACTTATCTGGCCAGATCAGGCATGACCAGGGTGGCATAGCAGTAGCCTGTGTGTACCTTTTCTGATTACTAGACACTGAAGACCCGGTGTTCCCTGAATGCATCTTAGGCTTCAATTAAAAAGCCTCCCTTACCATGTACCTGTGGTCTTTTGGAAGCTGGTTATGGCTGGGGCTGAGGGCCAAAATGGGAAAACCTACCCAACAGCATGGACATCAACTTCCCTTGCCTTTGGCCACAGCCTCCCCATTTCCCCTCTAATGGCCTGATGACCACATCCAGGACCAGTCTGGTGCCAGCCCACCTGACTCTCAAGTCTTCAACACTGGGGCTGTGGGAAAGACTTGTTGAGGGCAGAGACAGCTGGTAAGCAGCCCTGGACAGCAACCTCCGGTGAGCCTCTGACCGAACGAACTTCCAGGTGGAGCTGGGTAGCTCATCCACTCATGCATGCATGCATTCATTCAGCAGACTTTCGGGGCATCTAACATGGAAGACTCCAATCCATGACATACATGATGCTCTCACCCAGTGTTTCCTCTTCCAATAAACATTTGTTATTTATCCATCACCTATCAATATCTATCTATCTATCTATCTATCTATCTATCTATCTATCTATCATGCTGAGGATCAAATTTAGAGCCTCCCATATATCAAACAAATGTTCTACTAGTAATACACATCACCAACCTTAGGAGTATTTATTTTGTTTTATTTTACTTTTTTTTTTTCTTTTTGGAGACAGGGTCCCATGTAGCCCAGGCTAGCCTCAACCTCACTTTTTAGCTAAGTATGACATTGACCTTCTGATCTTTTGCCTCCACAACCCAAGTGTTAGGGCTGTGGGCATTCGCCGCCATGCTTAGTGTTGGGAGTATTATTGAGTACCTGTGGTGCACGGTGCCAGGTGCCGGATACGTCAGTGTGCTGACCCGGTGCCAGCTTACTTCTGGTGGACAACAGTAATAAGAAGCTGGGCTAGATGGTTGGAGTGTCACCAAGAAAAACAAAGCAGAGCCAGGGAAGGACACAGAGTGACATTTGCTTAGAAGGCTTCCAATTAAAAAAAAATCAATCAGGGTTGTGATGGCACCCTTTTAATCCCAGCACTCAGGAGGCAGAGGCAGGTGGATCTCTGTGAGATCAAGGCCAGCCTGGTCTACAGATCAAGTTCCAGATAGTCAGAGCTACGCAAAGAAACCCTGTCTTGTAAATCAAAAAGAAAAAAGTCATTGTGTCATGTGTATGGGTATTTTTGTTGCGGGTGTGTCTGTGCACTATAGGAAATCAGAAAGGGGCATTTGAACCCCTGGAACTGGAGTTCCAGAGGGTTGTGAGCTGCTGTGTGGGTGCTGGGAATTGAACTTGGGTCCTCTAGAAGAGAGAAAGCCCTCTTAGCTGCTGAGATCTCTCTCCAACCCAATTTCCCTTCCTTCCTTCCTTCCTTCCTTCCTTCCTTCCTTCCTTCCTTCCTTCCTTCCTCCCTCCCTCCCTCCCTCCCTCCCTCCCTCCCTCTCTCTCTCTCTCTCTCTCCAGAGTCTCACTCTATAGTCTACACTGACCTTGAACTGTGCTGATCCTCCTGCCTCAGCTCAGCTTCCGAGTACTGGGATTATAGGTATGAGCAGCCACCTCATCTAGACCAAAAGTGTGTGTGTGTGCCAGTGTGCATGCATTAGAGGGCAGAGGATATCAGATGCATTCCTCGGGTATCATTTCTTTAATTTTTTTTCTTTTAATTTTTGAGACAAGGCGTTTCACTAACCAGGAGCTCACAGGCTGGCTAGCAACTCCCCCCCCCACCCCAGGATCTGCTATCTCCATCTCCCCAGTGCTGGGACTACAAGGGAGTACCACCATGTCGGCGACACTAGGGTCCTTGTGGCCGCAAGGCAAGTGCTTGCCGGCTGCCCCTCCCCAGCCCCTGGTCGCAGTTCTGTTTCTTTGAGACAGGGTCCCGGAGCTCCAGTGGTGCAATCGGTTAGCACGCGTTACTTACACGGCAGTGCATGCAGAGACAGGGACTCTGTGTTGCTCTAGCTGGCCTGAACTTTGCTATGGAGACCTGTACAAGCTGGCTTTGAACTCAGGGATCCGCCTGCCTCTGCCTTCCGAATGCTGGGGTTAAAGGCGTGTGCCACACCGGGCTTCACACCCAATCTTTAATAATGTTAGGGTGAAATCTCCCTGCGAAGGTAACATGAAACTCAAGAGCTGAAGAAGATGAGGGAGGGGCTATTCTAGCACATGAGTGAAGACGAAGAAGGAGCTATCCTTAAAATAACCTGACCCACCCTCAAGGACATGGCAGCGGCTCTTGAACAAAGATGGCACCTGGCTTGGCCCTTGTAAGCAGCTGGTATCTGCCGCCAGCCTAAGGGATGAAGGAGCCTCGAGATGATTCAGCCAAACCTGAGTGCTCCTACCCAGGCCAGGAGTCTTAGAGCACCTGTCTCCCACTGCAGGCCTTCTCTGAACTCAGGTCGTGCAGGAATGAGGGTCTTCTGTGACTGTTGGTACTGTTGCACTAATCCAGAGGAGGCAGGGTCTGTGTGCTGGCCAGTTTTATGTCGACTTGACATGAGAGAGAGTCATCTGAGAAGAGGAAACCTCAGTTAAGAAAATGCCTCCATGAGATCGGGCTGTAGGCGAGCCTGTAGGGCATTTTCTTATTTTATTTTATTTTTTGTTTTTTTGAAATAGGGTTTCTCTGTGTAACTTTGGAGCCTGTCCTGGATCTTGCTCTGTAGACCAGGCTGGCCTCAAACTCACAGAGATCCGCCTGCCTCTGCCTCCCAAGTGCTGGCATTAAAGGCATGTGCCACCACTGCCCGGCGGGCATTTTCTTAATTAGTGATTAATGTGAGACAGCCCACCCAATATGGGTGGTACCATCCCTGGGCAGGTGGTCCTGGGTTCTATAAGTAAAGCAGGCTGAGCAAGCCATGGGTAGCAAGCCAGTAAGCAGCCCCCTCCGTGGCCTCTGTATCAGCTCCTGCCTCCAGGTTCCTGTCCTGCTTGAGTTCCTGTCCTGGCTTCCTTTGATGACAAGCAAGGATATGGAAGTAGAAGCCAGATAAACCCTTTCCTCCCCAGGTGCTTTGGTCGTGGTGTTTCATCACAGAGACAGAAACCCTAACTCAAACAGTCTGTGAGGTAACAGGCTTGTGTTTTGCAAAAACACCAATGTCACAAGAGACATGCATGAGTGTGCACCTGTAATCCCAGAACTGGGGAGTCAGAGACAGGTGGATCCTGGGAGTTCACTGCCCAGCCAGCTTAGCCTAATCAAGGAGTTCCAGGCCAATGAGAGACCCTGTCTCAAAAAAAAGCCTGGTGGCATACAACTTTAAAAAAAAATCATTTATTATTTATTTTATGTATGTATCAGATATCATGATAGATGGTTGTGAGCCACCATGTCGTTGTTGGGAACTGAACTCAGGTCCTCTGGAAGAGCAGCCAGTGTTCCTAACCACTGAGCCATCTCTCCAGCCCCCGACATATACCTTTAATCCCAGCAGCAGAGGCAGGCAAATCTCTGTGGGTTTGAGGCAGTGTAGTCTACAAAGAAAGTTCCAGGCCAGACGTGGTAGAGCACGGCTTTAAACTCAGCACTCGGGAAGTAGAGGCAGATCTACTGTGAAGTGGATCTCTGTGAGTTCCAGGACAGCCAGGGCTGTTAGACAGAGAAACCCTGTTTTGGAAAAAGACAACATAAAACCAAACAAACACAAAAGATAAAAGGAGGTGAATGACACCTGGGGATGACACCGGAGGTTATTCTCTGGCCTCCAAGGACACTTGCATACATACCAGGATGCGCACAGAGTAGTCAAGTGTGTGGTGTAATCCCGCAACCCCAGCAGTACGTTGGAGGCCAGCTGGGGCTACAAGTTTGAGGCTAGCCAGGGCTACATAGTGAGAGTCCATCTCCAAAAAGGGGGAAACACGAGCAGAGCCCTCATGGGCACAGGAATGCAGGGCAGCAGACTAACGCACAGCCTGCGCAGCGAGACGCGCTGCCTTCCGTGCTGCTGGCACAAGTACAGATTGCCTAAGGACACATTTCTCAGAGCCGGCACACCTACAGTGAGGAAAGACCTGGTAATGAAGTAACTTATCCAAATTTGCTGAAAGTCCTGTGGTTGTGAACAGTCTTCCTGATTCTGGGGAACGTGTTGAAGTGTTGAGGGGGAAGTGCCGTGTGATGTGGGGCTCAGAACTCAAATGGGTCTGAAAAATTAGCATTATTGGTTATTAATAGGCCGACCAAAAATAGGTGGTTGAGCTGAGCATAGTGTTCCAGCCTGCTGTCACAATATTGCGGGATGGAGGATCAGGAATCCAAGGTCATCCTTGGCTACCTAGTGAGTCTGGGGCCAGCCTGGGCTACATGAGACTCTACCTCAAGAAAAAAGAAACAAGGGCTTGGGCTGTAGCTCACTGGTAGAGTGCTTGCCTAGCATCCATAAAGACCCATGTTCAATCTCTGATACTGGTAAAAATAAAATAAACAACAAGCCAGGGGTGGTGGCACACACCTATAATCCCAGCACTCAGGAGGCAGAGGCAGGCAGATCTTTGTGAGTTCTAGGCCAACCTGGTCTACAGAGCAAGTTCCAGGACAGCCTGAGCTACACAGAGAAACCCTGTCTTGAAAAACCAGGGAAGGGGGGAGAAGCAAAATAAATTAACAAATAAATAGGTGGTTCTGGCTAGCCTGGAACTATATATGGACTAGGCTAGCTTCAGATTTTGGAGGTTTTTTGGGTTTGTTTTTCTCAAGGCAGGTTTCTCTGTATGTAGGCCTGGCTGTCCTGGAACTCTCTTTGTAGACCAGGTGCCTGCCTGTGCTTGCCAGGTGTTAGGATCAAAGGCGTGGGCCACCACCACCCGCCAGTTTAGCTTCAGGGTTTTTGTCATCATCCCTACTCTGTCCCCCAGTGCTGGCAGCTCAGGCATGTACCGGCATGCACAGTTATTCCTTTTTATTGAGATGGGTTTTCATGTAGTCCAGGCTGGTCTTGAACTTCTATTTATCCTGCCTCCTCCTCCAAAAGGTCGGGATGACAGTCAGTACTCTGGAATTCTCCGAGTAATTCTTGCATCCTTTCTGCAACTGTGGTTTTGAAAGCCTCTCTCAAGGTTGTGTTGGGAGGGGAAGTGGGTGGCTCCAGGAACTGGGGGAAAGGGACTCTTATTTTTCACCATTTTCTACTTTTTGAAAATAGCCTCAATTTAAATAAACAAGTGGAAATGGGGAAGAAATGGTCACTGAGTAGATAAAAATTCTAGGCTCTGTGCTGAGTCAGTTAGTGATTGACATAATCCTTAAAAAAATGTGGTTGTGTGATGTATATACGTTTATATGTGTATGGATGCACACTCAGACATGCTTGGGTGAAAGCCAGAAGTCACATTGTGTGCCTTTCTCTACCACTCTCCACCTTATTTTATGTATTTATTTATTTATTTGAAATTTAAATTTTTAAAAGAATTTTTATTTATATGGATGTTTGCGTGAATGCACGTCTGTGTACCAGGTGCATGCCTAGTGTCTGCAGAGGCCAGAAGAGGGTGTAATATCACCAGAACTGAAACTATAAATGATTGTGAGCCACCATGTGGACGCTGGGAACTGAATCCTAGTCCTCTGGAAGAAAAGCCAGTGCTCTTAACTACTGAGCCACTTCTCAACCACATACACACACACACATCTGAGGGATGTGGAGGAAACCACACACACACCTGAGGGATGAAGAGGAACACACACACACACACACACACACACACACACACACACACACACACAAGACAGTGTCTCTCCATATGGTCCTGGCTGGCCTGGACTCCTGGATGTTGAACAATCTGGCCTTGAACTCATAGAGTTCATGCAAGCAGGGAAAACTGAGACATCAGAAAGGAGATGGTTTGCAGAACCCATGCCTGGGTGTAAACCCAGGTCCCTCCTGCATCAGGAGCCCTAGCACTCATTTGGGTGGGATCTTGGTCTTTAAAGAGAGGAGGTTTTGGAAAGTATGCTTCATCATTTCAAGAAAAACCCAAACCCAGGTTCCTGGCACTCACAGTGTGCGTGCAGACTATCTCTGTGGAGAATGAACTGAGGTACAGCTGGCAACCAGTCATGCCAAGACAATGAAATGGTGCTGAAACACCATTGAGCCCAGAGGCATCTTTGGCATGGTCCCTGGTGCAGATGGAAGTGAGAGTCCTAGGGTGTTCTGAGGTGTTAAAGGCAGAGCCTCTGTGCTGACACTTGGGAAGATTGCCTCACCAGCTTTCTAAGGGGGGCTGCCTTGATGACTCAGTAGAGTTCATTTCCCAGTTCAGTTCCCAGCATCCACATCAGATGGCTGACATCTGTGACTCCAGCTCCAAAGGATCCAATGCCTCTGTGAGCAACACACACACACACACACACACACACACACACACACACACACACACACACATCTAAAAATAAGAATCCATTGTAATTGATCTCCAAAGACAAATTTCTGACTCTTCAAGTGCCCTTTCTTCACTTTTCTTTGTCAGTATCTGTAGCTTTTTCATGTTTATAGTTGTGTGTGTGTGTGTGTGTGTGTGTGTCTGTCTGTCTGTGTGTCTGTCTGTCTGTGTTGCTCTCAATCCTCCCTGACTCTTACTTAGGTTTCCCTTGTGTGGACAGATCTCACTTTCTCTTCCTTTCTTCCTCCCTCCCTCCCTTCCTTCTTTTCTTTCTTTTCAAGACAGGGTTTCTCTGTGTAGCCCTGGCTGACCTTGTACTCACTCTGTAGACCAGGCTGGCCTCGAACCCACAGAGATTTGCCTACTTTTGCCTCCCAAGTTCTGGGATTAAAGGTGTGCGCCACCACTGCCTTGCCCAGATCTCACTTTCTTATCCATTATTAGTCATGGGCCACTTGGGTGGTTTTGTGAGTCACCCAATGAGTAGAGTCTGACCTCTGGGACTTACACAGTTTTCCAGAAGGGCTGCACCACTTTCCATTCCCTCAAGCCGGCACCTGAACACCACAGTTTTGCTGTCTCTGGTGAGTTGCCTAGACACTCTGGGTCTTCATTTTCCTGTATCTTCCATGAGGATCGACTGTTGGTCAAGGCTGGGAGTGTGGCTCAGTGGAAAACATGTGCTTAGCCTGCACAAGACCCAGGTCCATGCTTGAGAAAGAGGCTGAGGACTGAGTCCAGCCTGGGCTACATACTAAGTTTCAAGCCAGCCTGAGCCACAGACTCTTTCTTTCTCTCTTTCTCTGTTTCTCTTTTTCTTTCTCTCTCTCTCTCTTTCTTTCTTCCTTCCTTTTTTTTTTTTTAATATTTATTTATTTGCTATGTGTGTAGTGTTCTGTCTGCATGTACACCTGCAGGCCAGAAGAGGGCACCAGATCTCATTACAGATGGTTGTGAGCTACCATGTGGTTGCTGAGAATTGAACTCAGGACCTGTGGAAGAACAGTCAATGCTCTTAATCTCTGAGCCATCTCTCCAGCCCCACCCCTCTGTTTCCCTCCCTCCCTCCCTCCCTCCCTTCCCCTCCCTCCCTCCTTCCCTCTTGCTTTTTTAAAGGAGGAGGTTCCTCACAACATTTGTAGGGTGAAGATGAGTCAGCTCAGGGAGGACATACCTAGGACCCAGTGGCTACAGACCTCCTGGGTGCCCTTCTCCCAGATAAACAAAAGCCACCTGGGTGCCTGTGGGTCAAACAACCATAGCACAGCAATACCTTGTAGGTGAATTTTTCTGTCTTGCCTGCCAACCCGAAATAACCACACAGAGACTTATTATTGATTATGAAAGTTCTGACAATAGCTTAGATTTGTTTCTGACTAGCTCTTATAACTTAAATCAATCAATTTTTATTAATTTACATGCTGTCATGTGGCTCATGACTTGTTACCTCATCTCTTATATGTCATGCTTCCTCTACATCTCCTCTCAGCTCAGCTCTTCTTTTTCCCAGCATCCTCTGTGCCCAGAAATTCTGTCTAGCCATTGGCTGATCATCTCTTTATTAAACCAGTCAGAGTGACATATCTTCACACAGTGTAGAGAAATATTCCACAGCAATATCTGCCTCATTTCACACTGGGAGACCGTTCCCCTAAGCAATCCCAGAAGATCTGTGGCTCAGTATGTGGCATCAGCTGGCATTCCAGAGCTGTGGTCTGGGACAGGAGCCATGCATGGGCCAGGAAAGTTGAACCCCCTTAACTGAGTCAGTGCTCTGGGCAGGGGAGGGAACCCTCAGCCGAAGCTGCCTGCTCCACTGCACAGCCCCCTTCCTCTCCACTGCCCCCCAAGTATACTGCAGCACCCCTTCCTCTCCACTGTCCCCCAAGTCCACTGCAGCACCCCTTCCTCCTCCACTGTCCCCCAAGTCCACTGCAGCACCCCCTTCCTCCTCCACTGTCCCTCAAGCACTTGTATCTCCTAGAACGAGACTGTCCTCCCTCTGTGCCCTTTCTGGTCCTTTCCCCCATCACCTGGCAAAGTTCAGCTGACCCTTGAGTGCTGTGGATATCGCTCTGCATAAATAAAATGCTGATTGGCCAGTAGGAATTATAGGTGGGACAAGTAGAGAAGAGAATTCTGGGAAGAGGAAGGATGAGTCAGGAGAAGACACCCCAGCCGTCCAGGGTGCAGCAGGTAACAGGCAGCAGGTAAAGCCACGGAACACGTGGCGACATATAGATTACCAGAAATGGGCTGAGTTTAAGTGTAAGAGCTAGTCAGTGGTAGGCCTGAGCTAATGGCTGAGCAGTTTAAAATAATATTAGCCTGTGTGTGTTTCTTTGGGTCTGAGAGGCTAGGGCCCGGGTGGGACTGGAAATAACTCCAACTACACTTGAGTTTTCAATTTGAAGGCCATCTTCTCCAGGAAACTGTCTCTGCCTTGTGTGTGACAGATTACATCCTCTCATCAGAAGACAGCCATCTCCTGTGCCACTGGTTCTGTTGTCCAGGCTGGCCTCGAACTCTGTGTAGAGAGAATGACCTGAAGCTTCTGACTTTGGTGCCTCTACCTCCTGGGTGCTAGGTTACGGGTGTTCTGAATCAGGCCCAGCAATATGCAGTCCTGGGAGTCAAACCTAGGGCAAGTACTCTATCCACCGAACTCGCTCCAGCTGTTCCCCAAGCCTTAGCCATGGTCTTGGGAAGTTCCCTGGATGTTGAAATTGGTTCTTGGACAAGCTTCTGGCTCCAGCTGGACCAATTAGACTCATTCTGGGGATTTTTGCTGGAACTGCTGAGAAATAGGAGCTCCCCTTGAAGGGGGCCACAGGAGAGCTTACAGAGACACTCACCACCACTCCAGAGGTGAAAGTGGAGCCATGGGCCTGGTGTCACCGTGGGCCTGGTGTCACCGTGGGCCTGGTGTCACCGTGCACAAAAAGCTTGAGTGAAAACGAATCCAAGCAGAGTAGAGCAGAGCTAAAGAGTGATGGAGGAGATGGAGAGATGTATTTAAGATTGTGTATGTGTGTGTGTGTGTGTGTGTGTGTGTGTGTGTGTGTGTGTGTACTTGTGCCATGATGCATGTATAGAGGTCACTGAACAACTTGTGGGAATCTATGGTGATATATTGTGTACCCTAATAAAATTTGCCTGAAGATCAGAGAACAGTACAAACCATTAGATTAAAGCCAGGCAGTGGGGGCACACACCTTTAATCCTAGCACTCAGGAGGCAGAGATCCGTGAGGGGAAAGGAACTAAAGGTTTTTAGACAGAAGCGTCCCTTTCAGCTAGAGGCTTTTTTGGCTGGAGCCTTTTGGGTGAGGACTCAGAGACATCCAGTCAGAGGATTTGTGGAGTTGGCGAGGTGAGCTGTGGCTTGTTCCTTTGTCTCTCTGATCTTTCAACATTTACCCCAGTATCTGGCCCTGGGTTTTTATTGTAAGACCATTTGGGAACTCGTGTTACAGGAGTCCATCCTCCCCATCTACTGTGGGTTCCGGGGATCAGACTCAGGCACCCCAGTTTGTGCTGCGAGAACCTGACGAGCTAGCTCAGCAGACGGATATTCTGATGCCGAGTTCCTGCATCCAGTTGTGCCGACTTACTCCACGATTTACCCTATAAATGTACTTCATCTTCTTTTTTATTTATCTGGTTAGTTGGTAGTCTGCTACCACCTGAACTCTGTCGCACCTCTAACCCCATCCCACCCCTGCCCCTGGAGTCGGGCTAAGCTTCCTTCCTCATTCTTCCCACAGCCCTCACTTTCCATTTCAGCTGCATTATAATGTCTTGGGGATGTGGGCAAGCACTCAACTGTTGTGCTGCCCATGCACTCAGCCCTTGTAATGGCCCTTTACCTCTGCCTGGTCCAGTCTCAGCGACCAGTTCTGCTGTATCAAGTGTTCAATCTCCCATCTCTACTTTGCTCAGTTCACTTATGTTCTCCTTCTGAAATACCGTAAATTAATTTGTGATAGTATTTCTGCAAACAAATCGGTTCTGTGACTTTGCTGCAAGCCCAGCTGGAGACACAAGGAAATCCTGAGCAGAGTTGCTCAGGCATCCTGGAGGGAATTACTTCACATACAGTTATTTACACTTCTGTAATAATAATCAAAGACTGGGGTGTGGCTCAATGGTAAAACATATACTTTGTATGCCCAAGACCCTGGGTTCAACTCCTACCACAAAAAAAGGAAAATAAAATAAAAAACAAAAATAAGTGGTGGTGATGATAATGATAGGGATGGTGGTGCTAGTGGTGCTGCTGGTGGTGGTGATGGTGGTGGTGATGATGGTGTGATGGTGATGATGGTGTGATGGTGATGGTGTAGTACTGATGGTGGTGATGATGGCAGTGATGGTGGTGATGATGGTGGTGATAATGATGACAATATTGATGATGGTGACAGTATTGATGATGGTAATAATGGTAATGCTGCTGCTGTTGGTAATGATGGTGATAATAGCAATGAAGATAATGAAAATGATGATGGTAGTGGTGATGGTGATAATAATGTTGTTAATGATATTGATAATGATCTCGTGGAGAATTGATGAGGAAGACAGCGGACATCAACCTCTGGTCTACGCACATGCCCGCACCCACACACCCACACCCACACCCACACTCCTTATCAGAACAACTAAAGCACAGTAAAGCGAAGTATTGATTGTACTAATGAATGCTGACCCTGGGGAAGTATACAGAGGAGAGGGCATGTGGCCAAACCCTGGCTGGAAACCTGAAAGCACACACGTCTCGAAGTCCTCTCCACTGCTGTGGTGTTGCACGTACACAGCACCGATTAAGCGAATGACAAAGGAGAGCAATTTTAGGAAGAGACTAGTGCCTCAAGAGTGGATTCGGATCCAAGATGTCTAGGAAGTCACTCTAGAACATGTCAAGGTGCACATATGTAGGCTACCTGCACATGAGGAGGAGTGGCCTCCTGAGGAGATGGTGCAAACAGATCCAAATTTCATCATGCTAAATTTGGCAGTGGTGCCCAGTTTAAAACTTATGAATTGTGATCTGGTGTGGAACATACCTTCAGTCCCCAAACTTGGGAAGCAGAGGCAGGAGGATCTCTGTAAGTCTGCGGTTAGCTTAGTCTACACACAAGTCCCTAGCAAGCCAGAGCTGTATAGTGAGAGACCCTGTCTCAAAAATAAATTAAGTTTAAGAATTGTTTATTTCTGGAATTTTCCATTTGATATTGTTGGGTGACAGCTGGCTACAGGGAGCTGTGACCATAGAAAACAAACCCAGCTAAAGGGCATAGGTTGTGCTCAAAAGTGAAGTCACTTTGCCTCTCTTCATAAGCATGCGCTGGATGAATGAATAATGTCATACCTATAAATAGTTGGTGAATGAATGATTAAGAGAGAGTGGTACGGACACTAAGTTCAAGGTGACCCCTACCCAGCCGGCCAATGGCTTTCCCTGAATGTCTGGGCTTTGGGCCAAGGTTTTATTTCTTCCTGGAATGGGCCCCTTATCTGGATGTCTTTTCTTCCCAGGAACCTTGGGGAATGACTCACGGGGCTTTTGGTGAACAGCAGCACGTCGGCTGGTGACCAGTTACCTCCTGCTACTGAAGCAGGCATGCTCTGGGTGGGCTAAGCAGAGGGCGCCTGCCCGCTGCGTTCCTGTGTGGCTGAGGGCCAGTGGTTGACCTAAGATGTATGATATCATTTCTTTTGCTGAATTTGTACATAGTTAACTGTTCTTCTTCTAGTTCCTTCAGTGTCTTCGGTTACTTTGTTTATTTATTTGTTTTAGATAGGGTCTCGCTCTATAGCTCTGGCTGACTGGAACTCACTGTGTATGCCAGGCTGGCCTCGAACTTCCAGAGATCCCCCTGCCTCTATCATCTGAGTGCTGGGATTAAAGATTTTTTCTTTTGTCAGGCAGCAGTGGCACATGCCTTTAGTTTCAGCACTTGGGAGGCAAAGGCAGGTGATCTCTGTGAGTTCAAGGCCAGTCTGGTCTCCAGAGCAAGTTCCAGGACTAGTGATTCTTTTTCTTCTTTCTCTTCTTCTCCCTCCTTCTCCCTCCTCTTCTTCATCCTCTTCTCTTCTAACATACTTTCTAACATGGCTATTTCCATCTACAAATCTCTTGGGGGAGATGTCTATGAGTCCAGGGTATTTGCTTGGAACCTGGATGTCGCTGAGCCTGTAGCTAAAACAGGATGGCTGTGCTGAGGGCAACAGCACGTCTTGGGGGCTTGCGTACCTCCCAGCTATCATGCACTACATACCCAGAACTCAACTTCTCTTCTGAGGTTAGGCTTGAACCCTCTGTCCTTTTGTCCACAGGTCTGCCTTCCCTGCTCGGCCACAAAGCTGTGGGTTTTTCAGTTTCTGGTTTTGGGGGTGAAACTTCCTCCTCACCTTTAGTTTCCTGTTGTTTTGGGAACTCTCAACAGCCAGGAGAGGGAGAGGGGGGGATGTGGGAGGCAGCCGTTAGACTTGTTGACATATCACCTTCCAATTTCTCAACTCTGAGTCTTTGGAAAGAATGAGAAATCCTCCCCCACTTTGCCGAGAAGGTGGCCGTGCTCTGTGAAGGAAAGGAATGCACTTCATTTCTTCCCCACACTCTTAGGCAGTGTTCACAACCGTCTCTGCTCCCACCATAAACTTATATATAGATATACATAACCTTGAAACTTCTGCTTGTTTGGGACACGGTCTCACTCTATAACCCAGGCTGTCCTGGAACTTATTTTGATAGACAGGGTCTCTCACTGAAGTTGGGTCTAGGCTGGCAGCCACCAAGCCCCAGCATCCTCCTCTCTCTGCTCACGGAAGGACTGAGGCTATGGGTGTGTGGCCACTCCCAGCTTTTGTTTTGTGTGCTAGGAATTTGAACTCAGGTTCACCTGCTTGCACAGTGAGTGCTTCCTTCCACCACTGAGCCAAGCCCCCAGCTCCCTCTCCCTTCCCTTCCCTTCCCCCCTTTCTGTCTTTCTTTCCATAGAGATAAGGTCTTGCTAAGTAGCCCAGGCTAGCCCAAATGCTAGCTCTTCCTGTCCCTTCCTCCTGAGTGCTGGATTACAGGCATGCTTCACAACACAGGCTTTGGGAATCTGCCTTTCAAATGTGTTTCTCCAAGTGAAAAATTCATGTAAACCAGGTGAGGTGGCGGTCATCTTTATCACACGGTGTGTTTGTGTCACCCTGCCCAATTTAGGAGGTATTATCTTCAGGAAAAAAATAATGTCCCCTATATCTAAAGCAAGACTCATCCTGTGTGGAGCCAGGTAGGCAATGGCTGTACAAGACAACTTTGTTGCCACTGTGAACAGCTTGGTGCTTATGTGGGTCCTCCTAACGTGCCCTGGAAAGACAGGACTTTTCAGCAGAAACTCACATGTCTGTTCTCATGCTGTCCTGAGTCTAGGTGCTTTTTGGAAGCCCATGACATTGTGCTCGAGTTCATACATTGGCCAAGTCATTATTTCCATCCACACCAAACTTCAGAGATAGGCACCATGACAGAGGCCCCATAGGGCCAAGGCCAAGTCCCTGGTTCCCAGAAGAGCCACATTCCAAACAAGTGGGAAGACAACAAGATAGGTGACAGAACACTGGCTCACTGCTGATTGCCCCTGGATGAGTGGCAGGTCCAGTGCTCCCAAGGGACCACTGGCCACCTCTCCTTAGTCACTCCTCAAAAGCCCTGCTTCCAGTCTACCCAAATTGGATGGAAACTCACTTGGGACAAGTGGAGTGCTCTCCCTCAGTCTCCTTCTCATCCACATCCGCTCTGTTGTCCTGAGATGTCATAGGATGCTGACTTGCCATTTCTGACATAACCTGAGACAAGTTGTTGCTACCCCTCAAAAACTCTATGTACATGGCAGTTAAGCCCCCCCCCCCTCTTTCTCTTTGGTTTTGGATTTTTTGAGACAGGATTTCTCTGTGTAGCGCTGGCTGTCCTGGAACTCACTCTGTAGTCCGGGCTGGCCTCAAACTCAGAGATCAACCTGCCTGTGCCTCTGCTGGGCTTAAAGGAGTGCCCAGAGAGCATGCTGGCTCTCCAGTGGGGCGGCCTTTCCAGCTTTGCTCTGAGTGCTGGGGAGAGAGAGGCTAAGTCTGCGTTAAGCATTAACAATTCATCGAGATTCTGTCACTGTGGGCTTTGTATCTGTTGGGACAACCTGTCTCACCTTGGGCAAGCACCTCCGGGAGGGAGGGACTGCAGGAGAGAAATGGCGGCTGCCTGCTGCAATCATGTCTGCCCCTCTAAAGGGCCATCTTTTATTTCCCCTCAGGCAGACTGCTCAACTTCCCATGGGAGAGTTTGCCCCCTCACTGGAGGCACCAATAAGCATTGTCCCAGCTGCTGAAAGGTCAGGCTCCTGTTCTTTTTCTGCCTCCTGTCTCTTTAAGCTGCCTCAGAAATCCAATAGTAAATCTGGGAGCTGCCTGCAGCCCTGGCCTTATTCAGGCATTGACGACACAGTGGGTCAGAGTGGGCTGGCCCATGTCTTCATACTGTCCTGAGCTAAGAAAACAAAATGACTAGGACCTGGGATGCGGCTCAGTAATAGAGTGCTTGCCCAGCAGGAGGGAAGCCCTGGGCTCCACCTCAAGCATAAACAGAACAGAGTTAGGCTCAGTATCTATCATGCATGATTCCTTGCACGAGACAAAATAGAAGTGACTGCATGTAACCTCAGCACTTAGTTAGAGGCAGGGGGATCACGGGGGTTTGAGGTCAGCCCGGCCTACAAAATAAGTTCCAGGACAGCCTGGGTTATAGAGTGAGACCGTGTCCCAAACAAGCAGAAGTTTCAAGGTTATGTATGTCTATATGTGGAGTTCCTAGTCAGCCTGGGCTATGGGACACCTTGTGTCAACAAACAGCTAGGCACAGTGGTGAACACCTGTAATTCCAGCAGTGGGGAGCCTGAGGTGAGAGGATTTGACGTTCCAAGGTAGTCTGGGCTATAGCCTGAAAAGTTGCCTCGTTAGATAGATAGATAGATAGATAGATAGATAGATAGATAGATAGATAGAAAGATAAGCAAGTTCCCGATTTGCTGTATTTGTATAGAAGAAGATGACCTTGAACTCCTGATGCTCTGGCCTCTACACACCCAGGACTATGATCACAGTCAGGTACCACCATACCTGTTTATGCAGTGCTGGGGTTTGAACTTAGGGCTTTGTGCGGTCAAGGTAAATGCTCTAGCAACTGAGCTGTACCCCAGCCTTGCTTGTCTTTGTTTTTCCATAGGGCTCACCCAGTGCTAACATTCTTAGAACAAAGGAGACTCGTTGGGCAGGATGGGCGAGGGGAACCGAAGACCCAGGCATGAAAGACCCATGCTGAAGGGGTGTGGTACTGTTGGGAATCCTTGGTGACTTACACCTTGTTACCAACTGACTTTGTGTTGTCTTAGGAAAACTTCCCTTCCAGAACCCCAGCCTCCTGCCTTATGTAACAAAGGACAAGACCACCTTTGAGGCCCTTCAGCTACTGGCCACGCTTTCTGTATGGTCTTTGAAGAGGATGTAGGCGGAATCATTTGAACTTGACATTCAAAGGAACTTCAAGGAGGTACGGCTGGTGCCTGGTTGAGCTCAGGAAACCTTTGAAATGCAGGACTGGGGAACTGGAAGGTGATAGAGAGGCGGAAGGATGCTGAGGGTCCCTCAGATGCAGCGCTGAATCACCTGCGACCTGTTAGCCTTTAAACCTGCCGACATCTTTCTTTGCTTTCTGAGGGAGACTTTCTGTAGTGGCCAGGCTTGCCTGATGAAAAGGCTTATCTCATGTACTTCAAAGAAATGTAAAATTCGATTGTTGGGCTGACTTTGAAGTCTTGCTACCTAAGTTTTGGAATGGTGAAGGCTGACCTCAAGTTAGCAAACTCCAAGCAGAGTAAAAATATCCAGGAATGGGGGTGGGGCTGGGAAACTGCTTGCAAACCAGAGTTTCAATCCCCAGCAGCCATATAAAAAAATTGGGCTCCCGGGAGAGCTGTGAAGACACGGGGGTGGGGGGGTGTGTGGGGGTGTGTGTGTGGGGGGGGGGTGTGGGGGGTGTGGGGGGGGTGTGGGGGTGTGTGTGTGGGGGGTGTGGGGGGGTGTGGGGGGGTGTGGGGGGTGTGTGTGGGGGTGTGTGTGTGGGGGGGGTGTGTGTGTGGGGGGGTGTGTGTGTGGGGGGGTGTGGGGGGGTGTGGATCACTGGGGTTCCCTGGCTAGCTGCCTAGCTGAACCCGTGAGCCCCAGGTCCCACTGAGAGTCTTTTCTCAAACAAGTTTGACAGCGCCTGAGGCATGGCACCAAAGTTTGTTCTCTGCATCCAATGCACCAGATCATGCATACCAGCTTGTATGAATGTGTGTGCATGCACGTTTTCACACACACACACACACACACACACACACACACCACCACCACCACCAACAACAACAACAACAATAAGATCTGGGAGTGTGGCTTAGCTGATAGAGCCCTTACCTAGAATGCATAAGCCCTGGGTTTGATCCTCAGCACCACACACCTGGTCATGTGGCACACACTGTAATCTCAGCACTTGGAAGGTGGAGGCAGGAGAATGAGGTGGGCAAGGAGGCCAAAGTCATTTTCAACTGTATTGGGAGTTTGAGGCAACCCAGGCTACAGGAGATATATGTATGCAAAAATGAAATATAATCCAGCGCTAGACATAGTGGCATAATCCTTTCATCCCAGCTCTCAGGAGGCGGGGCCTGCAGAGCTCTGGGTGTCCAAGGCCAGCCTGGAGTACACAGTTTGCTCTAGAGCAGCCAAGACTACATAGTGAGATGCTGTTTTTTATTTTTTTAAATCCAGAATGATTGGGTGTGGCAGTGCATGCCTGGAATCCCAGCACTTGGAAGTCTGAGTCAGGATAATTGCTGTGGGTTTGAAGCCAGCGATGGTGTTACAAAGGGAAATCCTATCTTCAACAGCATCAATAAATGTGTGTGTGTCTGTCTGTCTGTGTGTCCAAAGGATGAGGAAGTCTGTCCCTCAGACTCCCGGAGGCCCGGTCCTCAGAAGCACCCAGAATTCCCCCCCCCACATCTGAGCATGCGTATAGGTATTTCTAGGATGATTTGGGCTGTATATCCAGTGTCCCATGTCCTCAGGATGTGTCTAGATGTAGATTCCCTTGGGAACATGAGAATATCAAGGACTCCCTCTGCTATCCTTGCCAGGGTGCCTTTTTTGTTTTGGGTTGAGACAGGGTCACGAGTCTGTAGGCCAGTCTCACATGTCCTGTAGTCAAGGATGACCTCGAACTCCTGAACCTCATCTCTTATTCCTACCTCCCTAATGCTTGGGTTGCAGACATGTGAATCACCTGGCTGGACCTGCAGGCAGGGCCCCCAGAAGTGAAGAGTGATTGGAAGAAAGCATCCAGGCAGAGACATGGGTTTGGGGCAATCAGGAAGCAACAGCTTGGTTTTGACCTTGTTAAAACAATGTGAGCTTCCTGATACTTGAGTATAAGTGATGCTTGGGCATGCACGTCAGCCCACATCCCCCCACCCCTGCCCTTTCAGGTGGGCATCAAGCTTCTCTTCTTACTGAGCCCTTTCCCAGGTGTGAGGAATTACAGGGTGGTTGTTGTTTGTTTGTTTGTTTTTGAGAAAGGGTTTCTCTGAGCAGCCTTGGCTGTCTTGGGACTCCTGTAGACCAGGGAATTACACAGAATTTGAAATGCTTTCCCTGATGTGCAGGGTGGATCACAGCAGGGATCACAAGCACTTTAATAAATCTCTTTCTTGTTGATTGGCTTGATCTGTTTGGGAGGCAACTAGGCAGTGGGACCGAGTCCTGTGCTCATTGCATGAGTTGGCTGTTTGAAACCTGGGACTTATGCAGGGATGCTTGGCTCAGTCTGGGAGGAGGGGACTGGACCTGCCTGGACTGAGTCTACCAGGTTGATCATAGTGCTCGGGGGAGGCTTTGCCCTGGAGGAGGTAGGAATGGGGGGTGGGCTGGGGGTAAGGGGAGGGTGTGGGAGGGGGGAGAACAGGGGAACCCATGGCTGATATGTAGAACTGAATGGTATTGTAAAATAAAATAAAAGGAAAAAATACAATTAATCAATCAATCAATCAATCAATTAATCAATTCAATCAATGTCTGTCTCAGGGCCAGATATGGAGACACAGGCGTTTAAACCCAGCACTTGGGAGGCTGAGGCAGGCAGATCCTCATGAATTCAAGGTCACTGTTGTCTACATAGTGAATTCCAGGTCAACCAGGGCTACATAGAGAGACACTTTTTCAAACAACATCAACAACAAATAGAAAAATCAACTGCACTCCTGTGGATAAGTACGTGGTACATTTGTATCTTTTTTCTGTTTGTTTGTTTGTTTTTGAGACAGGGTTTCTCTGTGTAGCCCTGGCTGTCCTGCAACTCACTTTGTAGACCAGGCTGGCCTCAAAATCACAGAGATCCACTTGCCTCTGAGTGTTGAAATTAAAGGTGTGCACCACCACGGCCTGGTCTAGCTTTTGTGTTTTTGAAAGAGTCTCATGTAGAGCAGGCTGGCCTGGAACACTTTGTAGAAGAGGTTGGCTACCCAGCTGCAGCTATCCTCTCACCTCTGTCCTCTGAGTGCCGGGACGGCAGATGTGGGGTGCCGCCGCCCACGTTCTTTCTCTTTGACTGCCAGTGCAGGTGCGTTTGGACTTAATCAAAACAGAACTCTCTCTTTTTACTTCAGTTTTGTCTTTACACTGATTGCTTGTGGGGGAACATGTGTCAGGCCACGCACGTGGAGGTCAGAGGACAACTTTCAGGAGCGGGTGCTCTCCTTCTACTCCCACGTGGATCGTGGGGATTGAACTCAGGTTGTCGGGCCTGGCAGCAAGCTCCCTTACCTGCTGAGCCTTCTTGTTGGCCCCGGACTTTCTCTTACTGTCTTTCTAGTCTTTGCATTGAGATCCATCGAAATGTTAGCAGGCTTCTTTTTAATGCTTGATATTAAATATTAAATATTTTCCCCACTTTAATTTTGCATTACTCTGCTAAGGAAGACAAAACCTGAAAGTTATCTGAAGGCTGTGCATGGCATGTCCACAATTAGCCAGGCAGTGTAGAACTTAGTGGCTTTATTCCCTGTGCGGCATAAGCAGAGCTCGGCCCTGCAAAGAGGGAGCAGGCGTTGACTTTTTTTTTTTTTAAGATTTATTTTTATTTTAAATTCTGTGCACACAACCAGAGGTACTTGTTAGCACCTTTTGCCCTGCCTCCAAGCTAGCCTGTTTATCTGCCGAGGTCACAGTGGTTGGATCAGAGCTGGGCACTTGACCCAATAAAACCCCACAGCACTCTATTCTGGGCTTAGCTGTTGAAACCAATGAGAAAGAATCTCTTGGCCTGTGGTTGCCGGGAGGCTGCTAGTAGCCATGTTACCTCCTGAATGTGGGGTTTACATGAGGAGGACTAGAAAGCAGAGCTGGAGAGGGAGGGACAGAGGGACTACCCCTAGGGGGGGTGTTTGAACCCTTGAGTGCAGCTGTGCTAGTGCTGATCCTGGTGTCTTTTTTTTTTTTAAAGATATGTGTTTGTGGTGTGTGTGTGTATGAGAGAGAGCGAGTGAGAGAGGGCACCCCACTGTGTGCACATGGAAATCAGGACTTTTGGGAGTCAGTTCTCAGGACCAAACTCAGGGTTTGTACTCCAAAGGCCTTCACCTACTGTGCCATCTTGCCAGCCCCTGCCCCCGCCTCTTTGAGATAAGGTCTCATGTAGCCCAGGCTGGCCTTGAACTCACTAGAACTCACTTTGTAGCTGAGGATGACCTTGAACTTCTGATTCTCCTGCCACCCCTTGAGTGCTGGAAATACAGATGTCTACCACCATGGTGGGTTTTGCTCTGTGGAGTTCAGAAGACAGCTTATGGGAGTTGGCCCTCTCCGTCTACCATGTGGGTCTTAGGAATTGAACTCAGGTTGTCAGGCTTGCTTGGCTGCAAGCTCCTTTACTCACTGAGCCATCTTGCCGGTCCTTGTTTCTTGTTGTAGCTGGAGTTTTCTCCAGCCCCACTTGCGTCTGAAGCCACTCAGACCCAAGTAAACACACAGAGACTTATATTACTTATAAACTGTATGGCCGTGGCAGGCTTCTTGCTATCTAGTTCTTATATCTTAATTTAACCCATTTCTATTAATCTATAAGTTGCCATGTGGCTCATGGCTTACTGGTATCTTTACATCTTACTTCTCATGGTGGCGGCTGGCAGCGTCTCCTGACTCAGCCTTCTACTTCCCAGAATTCTCCTTTCTGCTTATCCCGCCTACACTATACTTCCTGCCTGGCTACTGGCCAATCAGTGTTGTATTTATCAATCAATCAGAGCAACACATTCACAGCATACAGAAAGACATCCCCAGCACTGCCCCTTTTCTTTTCTTTTTCAAAAAGGAAGGTTTTAACTTTAACATAGTAAAATTACAGATAACAAAACAATTTTCTTTACTCACTATGTAGCGGAGGCTGATCTCAAATCAGGGCAATCCCCCTGCCTCAGGCTCCTGGGTCCAGAGATTACAGACTACAGGCGTGTGCTATTACTCCCAGTTTCTGTTACTTTGTTTTTGTGTGTGTGCTGTGCCCGGGTTTAACCCAGCGCCTCACGAATGCCAGGCAAGCAATCTGCCCCTGAGCTCCACCTCAGCGCAGTCCAGCGATTTCAGGGTAGTGATCCAGTGACCAGCCTTTCAATTAAAAGGACTTTATGCAGAGTTCTGCAATCACGGAGTCACTCTTGGCTGAGACCCCCTGCTCTTCAGCAAGCCCCCTTCTTGTCCTAGCTGCTTAGACCCCAAGCTAACACCCAGTGACCAGGTCCACTCCACTCCCAGGAGTCCTGTGGGTCTGGACGGGGCCCTGTGTTCCCTTTCTTGTTCTTCTCTTTGAAGAAAAGTGAGCATTCCCGCTGGTCCAGGGAGGTCAGTCACCACCTCTGTCCTGTGAGGAAGGTCCTGCGACAGCCTCATCACCGTTGGTTCAACTTGGCAGAGAGGAGCAGGCGCAGGCTGACAGACTTGGTAGGTGAGGACGTACACACCCAGACTGGCAGGGCAGCCCTCAGACCCTGAGCAGGATTTGAACCTGACTGTAGACTTCAAAGCCTGACCTTCATTCACCCCCTGACCCAGCCAGCATCCAGAGTGTTCCCAGGCCCAACCATTTGCTGACACAAGGTCTGAGGTCTCCACCTGCTGTACTTTGGCCTTATTCCAGGCATAGCTGTTTATTTGAAAGAGCAATTGATGAAGATCACCGGTAATGTGAAAACCTGGGAAATTGCATCAAATCTCTTATGACACGTGGTACTAGGAAAAGTTTGGGAGATGACGACCAAGGGCCAAAGTGATGTTATCTGCATCCAGATGCTGACTCCACCCCCAGTTATGAGAGCAAAATAAGCCTTGACCTCTTTTTTGAAGCTTTTTTAAATCAAAAACTTATTTTTACTTCATATACCCCGTGTATGTGTGTGTGTGTGTGTGTGTGTGTGTGTGTGTGTGTGTGTGTGTGTGTGCGCGCGCGCGCGCAGGTTCCTTTGGAGGCCAGAAGGCTTTGAACCCCCAGATTTATTGGTAGCTGTGACCCACCCAGCATGGGTGCTGGGAATCAAACTCGAGTCCTCTGCAAGAGCCACAAGTGCTCCTAACTGCTGAGCCGCCTCTCCAGCTCCTCTGTGACTTAATTTCACTTTCCTTTTGTGTTAAGTGAAGGTTCTTCCAGAGGCTGAGTTAAAACAGAAACATCACATGAAACCTGACCACGTGGCTCCAGATTCACATTCACAATCCCACACAAGCGAGGGAGGCTGAGGTAGGCAGGTGGCCATTGAGTTTCAGGCCACCTGGGCTAAAACGAGACCATGCTCCCCACAAAAAGCTCACACCAACCCCTCCCCACAAAAACCCCAAATTAAAATTCCCCAAAAAAAACAGAGAAAAGAAAGAGAGATGAGGGAAAGTAAGTGAAAGATCACAGACTGTTCAATGCCATACTGGGGTACATGAGACCCGATTCCAAAACAACAAGACAAAACAAAAAACCCCACTAGCACATGAGTAGTTTAGCTAAATGGGACTCTCCTAGAACATGAGTCTCTCACCTGGTAGGCTGCTCATGCTCTTGTGGATGGCTCAACACCCGTGCACAGCTTTAACTGGACTTTCTACCAAGAAAACATAAGTCTTCAAGGAGTTATGCCATGCCTAAGGGCACAGAACAGGAAAATCTAGGGTTCCTGGCTTAGGAGTTCAGGCTTGTCTTCCAGGCTGGAGCCCTCCTTGTCGTTGTCCCTGTGTCTGAGACCCATCTAGGAACGCCCTCAGTCTATGGTCTGTGCCTATTAGGTGGCAGCCTACATAGAGCCAGGCCTGTAGAGTGTCTCCCCAGACGGCCTCAAAGGGCACCATGCCAGGCCCTTTCTTTTATTTGGAGCCTGGCCTGGCTCACAGGGGCTGCACTGTGAGCCCGTGGGCAGGAGGCCTCTCTGACCAGCAGTGCTGGGTTACCCCAGTGACATTCAATTGTTCCTAAGCGAGGAGGCCCGTGTCTTGGCAGCTTGGGGCTTGGATTCCAGGAAGCCCTGCGTAACTCCTGCTTGCTTCCAGTCAGCAGGGTGGGTCTCCCTTTGCACCGCTTACATAAGGAGCTCATATGCTCATTCTTTCTCTTGCTGCAGCTCTGGAGTGCTCTGAGCACATCCCTGGCCTGGAGCTAGGGAACTGAGGAGAAGGGGTGTGGCCCAGGAGCTTGGCCAAGATGGACCTCACCACACTGGGGAAAGAGCTTTGTAGTGGTGGTTGGGGGCACGCAGACCCTGGCCCGTGTGTCAGGAGTCCCTGTGTGCAGGTGCAGTGAGGACAGAACAGGCAGCAGACATGACAGGCTCTGAAGGTTCTAGATTCAAATGCCTCTCTTACCTACAGGCTGTGTGATTTGGGGCTAATTTGTGAAGGGGCCCCTCACTTCCCACATCTGTGCTACAGAGACAAAACAACAACAAAACCCCACTCTGTTGGGCCACAAGCAGAAGGGATAGTGGCTGGGGCTGTAGCTCAGTGGTAGAGCAATTGCTGACCATGAGAGGCCTTGGGTTCTAGTCCAGTACTGGAGAAAAACAAAACAAAACACCAATATAAGTAAAGTGTTTGGAGCAATGCTCGGCGCACAGTAAAGCTCTCCCCAGGAGTTCTTATATAAAATAGCGACTATGAGGGGTGAGCTCAGCAGATAGCATGCCTGCCTAGCATGCCTGAAGTCCTGAGCCCCATCTCCAGCAGCACATAAACTGAAGTGTGTTGGCCCATGACTATAATCCCAGCACCCAAGAGGCAGAGGCAGGAGCATCAGATATTCAGTAGTCATCCTTGGCTACGCATGGACTTGGAGGCTAGGGTAGGCTACACGACACCTCCCCCTCCACACACAAAATAGAACAAAACAAAACTAACAGTAGCTTTTGTACAGTGTGATGGCACACAACGGTAATCCAAACATGTGAGAAACTGAGACAGGAGAATTGTCCAAGTGTGAGGTCACACTACAGCGGGTGACCCTACCTCAATCCCACTACAAAGGAAAAAAAAAAAAGAGCACAGTTTGAGTTTCCCAATCCCAAAACCTGAAGATCCACACACATTCAGACTTCCAAATAAGAGTGTTCACCTGGCTGCGTCTGAATACTCCAGAATCCCCAAATCTAAAATTAGGAATACTGCTGGTCTCAAGCACTTTGGATCAGGGATACTGAAACCTGTGCTCATCAGAGAGGAGGGACCAGGCATGTCCCCAGGGAGGCAGCATTCCTTCTAACTCTCTATTTTTTTTTATTTACTTTTGAGACAGTTTTTTTAATAGCCCAGGCTAGCCTCAAACTTGCTCCAAAGCCAAGGATGACCTTGAACGTCTGCTCCTCCTGCTTCCGCTTGTAATGCTGAGATCACAGGCTACACTCTTTTTTTTCCTTTGAGACAGGTTCTTGCCACATAGCCCTGGCTAGCCTACAACTTGTGGCGATCCTTCTGCCTCCACTCCTGGAGCCTAGGATTGTTCCTGGCTGTAGCTCTATTTCTGTCGGGGGTAAACTGAAAGGCATCTATGTGTCTCTTAATCGGGGATGGCTGAACAAATTATGGCTCATCTGTACTATTGAATTCTGGGTAGTACTTTCAAAGACTGCGGCATGGGCTCAGGGACGGAGATAGCTCAGCAGGCAAAGGCTCCTGTCACCAAACCTAATGACTCCCCAGAGCCCAGAGGGTGGACAGAGGGAGCACTGTGGCATGGACACATTCTTAAGTGCACACACAACTAAATGTGATTTAAATAATTTTAAAAAGAAGACTACCATAGCTCTCTATGGTCTGGTCTGGAAAGACTCCCAAACACAATGTTCAGCAGGGGGAAAAAAAAAATCAAGCATCAGAAGAATAAAATGAGGTATGGAAATGAATGCAAAGTGGCCACTGGTCACCCACACACCCACACACCCACACACCGGGAAGTACACAGGAAAAACCAAGGACAGCTCGGTCACGTGCTGCCACTAGCCACATGTCACTATTTACATTTAAATGCAAATCTATTAAAATTAAATAAGACGTAACATTCAGCTCCTACATGGCAGTAGCCATGCTTCAACCCTGGCCAGTGGGAGATGGTTGTCAATGGGAGATGGTTGTCAATGGGAGATGGTTGTCAATGGGAGATGGTTGTCAATGGGAGGTGGTTGTCAATGCAGCAACAGTGCCTAGGAAACCTGCACCTTCTGCAAGGCTGACTGACAGATTAGAGCTTCAGTGATGAGAGGTTGGAATGTTGCAGGTCCAGAGCATAATTACAATTTATCTTGGCTTTCTCTCTCTCTCTCTCTCTCTCCCTCCCTCCCTCTCCCTCCCTCTCTCCCTCTCTCTCTCTCCTCCCCTCCCTCCCCCCTCTCTCTCCTTCCCTCCCTCTCCCCCTCTCTCTTCTGAGACAGGTTCTCTCTGGGCACCCCTGACTATCCTGAAACTATGTAGATCAGGATGACCTCAAACTCAGAGATCGGCTGCCTCTGTCTCTCAAGAGCTAGGATCAAAGGTGTGCGCCACTATGTCCAACTATCTTGGGCTATCTTTAGCCTCCTAAATAACTATCCCCTGCCCTCTTCTGTGTCAGACCCAACTGTGACTAACAGATAAAAAACCTTTGGAATGTGTTAACAGAATCCTAGTCTCTACCAACTAAAGACAGAAGAGCGTCAACAGCAGCCTCCCAGGCCCTTTGCTGTGGCTTCTCTGCTTCCACTCACTTCAAAGTGTCTTGATTTATGTTTTTAGTGCTCTGTTACTATAGAAACTTTATCAAACAATTACCATGTAACAGAATTTGGGGTAACCTAACTCTGTGTTCCTGGGCCATGCCACTCATGTTTGTCTCCAGAATAAACTGTCTTCTTTTTTCCCTTTGAGGTGAGGGGTGTGTGTGTGTGTGTGTGTGTGTGTGTGTGTGTGTGTGTGTGTGTGTGTTTGAGACAGAATTTCTCTATTAGTGTAACTTTGGCTGTCCTGGAACTTGCTCTGTAGACCAGGCTGGCTTTAAATTCAGAGATCTACCTGCCTCTGCCTCCTGAGTGCTGAGATGAAGGTGTGCACTACATAGCTTTCCTTTTTTTTTAATTATTAAAAGATTTTCATACAATATATTTTGAACATTCCCCCTACCCCAACTCCTCCCAGATCCTTCTCACCTCCCTACCTCCCAACTCTATGTTTCTTTCTCTTTTTTTTTATTCTTTTATTTTATCTTATGTTCACTGATGTTTTGCCTGCATGTGTGTCCCTGTGAGGGTGTCAGATCCCTGCAACTAGAGTTATAGACAGTTGAGGGCTGCTACATGGGTGCTGGGAATTGAACCCGGGTTTTCTGGAAGAGCAGCCAGTGCACTCTTAACCGCTGAGCCAGCTCTCTGGCCCTCTTGCTTTCTTTAAAACACACACACACACACACACACACACACACACACACACACAATTGAAAATCAAAAGAAACAGACAAAAAACAGTAAGACAAAAAACAAACAAACAATAGGTATCCGTATACAACAAACAACAACAACAACAGCAGCAGCAACATGGGGTTTGTTTTGTGTTGGCCAACTACTTCTGGACGTGAGGCCTGCCCTGGAGAGTGGTTGATATGCCCAGTCACACGCATCGGAAAGAACAGGTCCTCCCTTTTCCTGGGCACCAACTGCAAACAGCCTCTTGTTTGGAGGTGGAAGGCTTGTAAGAGCGGGAGGTGATGGACAACTCCGCGGAAACATCTTCCAGACACGGCAGGACTGATGCACATGTGAACTCACAGAGACTGTGGCGGCATGCACAGGGCCCGCACAGGTTCAAGTCAGATGGTGTTGGGGCTGGGGACAGGACGGGGACGGGGGACATGAGGTCCCACCCCAACCAGAGTTGTGTTTTGTGATGACACTGTCAGAGCAAGGTAAGAAAGCCAAAGGGAGCTGGGCATGCCCAGAATCCCAGCTCTCAGGAGGCTGTGGCAGGAAGATGGCTGCAAGTTCAAGGCTAGCCTGGGCTACATCATACCAGGCCAGCCAGGGCTACAGAGCAAGGTTCTATCTCAAAGATAAAAAAGAACTTCTGACCCTCCTTCCAGCTCCTGAGTAATGGGACTACAGATGTGTGCTGCCACACCTAGCTGGACATGCCAATTGTGTCTCAGCCCTTTTACTGCTACTACTACTACTATTATTATTGTTGTTGTTTTTGAGACAAGGTTTCACTGTGTAGTCCTGGCTGTCCTGGAACTCTGTAGACCAGGCTGGCCTTGAACTCACAAAGATCCACCTGCCTCTGCCTCCTGAGTGCTAGGTTTAAAGGCGTGCACCACCACTGCCCAGCTATTATTATTATTATTATTATTATTATTATTATTATTATTTTTTTAATTTGAGACAGTGGCTTTACTGTGTTGTCCAGGCAGTCTTTAAATTATGATTCCCTGGCTTACACCTCCTGAGTGCTGGGATCACAGGCATGCTCCACCACATCCATGATGTGGTGCTAGGACCAAGTCCAGAGCTTCATGAGTCCCGGGCAAGCACTCTACTTCCTGATAAAGGAAGCCCAAGTACCCAGAGAGGAAGCCTGGGTTCCTGCCTGCATCTTACACTGCCTCGCTGTGTGTGCCACTTCCGGGCCCCCATTTCTTCACTTCTCATTGGCTCAGAGGCTCAGCAGCCCAGGGGTCCTGCCCTCTGGGGGATTGGATGTTCCTGTGGACCTCTCCCCATGCCCTGGAAACCCCCCACAGCGCTTCCTCCCAACTGTTAAAGGAAGAATTCCACAGGCAGCTGCTTAAGGAGCCAAGAAGGACTAGGATCGAGAAGCTTCTATAGCCAGCTAGCAGAGACCCCGTGCGCGGCGTGTGGCCTAGGGTAAAGCAATCCGGAGCTCTGGAGGAAGTTAGGCTTCAGACATTTTGGGCTAACCCTTGGCGTTTAGTGAGGACTCACATTACCGGAGCCCCTTTCCTCACGTTTCCCGTTTGAATCCTCGTCACCTCTCATAGGGGTCAGAACAGCTACCACCTCTACAGGTGAAAACACCAAGTTTCCAACAAGCTCCGTTAAGTCCTGGGTCTTAGCCGCCATGCTTGAGCACCCGCTTTATAGAAGCTGTCCGCGGCGCACAGAGCCACAGAGCGAGGGGGTTGACAGTGACTGAGGCCGCTTGCTTCTGCCTCTACCAGCCTCCTGGCAAGTGTGAGATTTCAATCAGACCACGTTTCCCTGCTCGCACCTCAGAGAAGACCGACGGCGACGTCTTTCCCACCCACTCACTCCCTCTGCCTCACACTGCTGGTCTGCTCTTAGCCTTGGCCCTGCGTCCATCCCCCGCACCCACCCCATGCAACCCGTCACCCCCACCCCTTTGGGCAGAGAACTGCCAATGCACCTGCAGGGTGAGTGCGTGGGTGAGAGAGCAGGAAGGGGAAGGGAAGTTTCCAGAAGAAATATTTCACACACAGGGTGAGTAAGCTCCTGCCTTCGGTGACTTAAAGGAAACCAGTGTGTGGTGTTTCTGAGATAAGAAACCGGGCGGGGAAACCTTAGGGGAGTGAGTGGCCAGCCCTGGTTCATTCAGAGCCCAGCAGGATGCTTGCTCGGGTTTTCTCTTGAAGGCAATGGGAGCTGTGGAGAGTTCGGAGCAGAGGAGGAGCACATTTGAATTCACTTTCATCCTCCTTTGCCTACCATTACTTTTTATTTACTTATTTTTGGTTTTCCTGACTCTCCTGGACTCACTCTGTAGACCAGGCTAGCCTGGAACTGAGACATCTGCCTGCCTCTGCCTCTTGAGTGCTGGGATTAAATGCGTGTGCCACCAACCAGGGAGACCCTGTCTCAAGAACAAAATAAAACAAACACATGCCACCATTAGCTGCCAACCTATCATTGCTTTTATAAACACCATGACCAAAGAAACTTGGGAAGAAAGGATTTATTTGACTTAGATTTCCAGATCACACTCACTGGGGGAAGCCAGGGCAGGAACTCAAGCAGGAGCAGAGATGGGAAACGTGGAGGAGCGCTGCTTACTGGCTTGCTCCCTGTGGCCTGTCCAGCCGCTTTCTCACACAAGCCAGGACCACCTGCCAGGGGAGGCGCTGCCCACACTGGACTGCAACCTCCCACATCAAGGATTAATCAGGAAAACGGCCCGCGGCCAATCTGAAAGACTTGCTCCCTCAATTGAGGCTCCTTCTCCCTAGGTGGCCCAGTGTGTGTCACGTTGACAACAAATGACCAGCACACTGACCCCACCGATCCTCCCAGAGGGCACTTTCTGCAGGTGATGGCTCATCATCCCGTAAGGACAAGCCTTACCTCCCTCATCAGCGCACTCAATATGGATGAATATTCAGTGTGGATAAAGGGGACAGTTGGCTTACCAGAAGACACAACCATGAAAGCTAGAGGCAGGGTGTATGCTGACTCTGTGACCATTCACCAACCTCTTCTTAAGACACACCATGGAGAGCCGGGCGGTGGTGGCGCACGCCTTTAATTCCAGTACTCGGGAGGCAGAGCCAGGCGGATCTCTGTGAGTTCGAGGCCAGCCTGGGCTACCAAGTAAGTTCCAGGACAGGCACAAAGCTACACAGAGAAAGCCTGTCTCGGGAAAAACAAAAACAAAACAAAACAAAACAAAAACCCACCATGGAAATGGCTAGAAGGAATCCATAAGAGGTAGAAATAGAGAGTCAAGAGAGAGATGACTCACATCAGTCAGAGGGCCCGTGAAGCCTCTCTGAGGAGGTGATATATTACCTAAAAGATGAGAAGGAATAAGGCCAGTTCAATCTAGAAGAGCCTTAGAGGCCAGAACAGCGTGCAAAGGTCCAGGGGTAGAAGTTGTGATGTGGTTACCAGCAGCCAGGGCAGTAGAGCTGTAGTGATTTGAGCTGGCTGACCGAAGAGGAAGGGCCTGGAGGTTACAGGGAGGAGGCATTTGAATGTTTCTTTTTACATTTATTTTATATTTTTATTTTTTTCGTGGCATATGCCATGGCACATGAAGACAGTTTGAAGTTGGTTCTTGTCTTCTGCTGTGTAGGCCCCAAGGATCAAACTCAGGCCATCAGACTGACTTATCAGCAAGAGCTTATCTTTACCTGCTGGTTTTGTGTGAACTTGACGCAAGCTAGAGTCATAGGAGAGGAAGGAGCCTCAGTTGAGGAAATGCCTCCATGAGATCCAGCTGTAAGGCATTTTCTGAATTAGTAATCAGTGGGATGGTTTCTATAAGAAAGCAGGCTGAATAAGCCATGTGGAGCAAGCCAGTAAGCAGCACCCCTCCATGGCCTCTGCATCAGCTCCTGCCTTCAGGTTCCTGTCTTGCTTGAGTTCCTGTCCTGACTTACTTTCCTCCCCAACTTGCTTTTTGGTCATGGTGTTTTATTGTAGCAATAGAAACACTAACCAAGACACCCACTGAGCCATCTCAATGACTCTAGATGTATTTACTTATTTTAGGACAGCAAGTAATCAAGGGCTGGAGAGATGGCTCAGCAGTTAAGAGTAACTGCCGAAGCCAGGTGGTAGTGGCCCATGCCTTTAATCCTAGCACTCAGGAAGCAGAGGTAGGCAGATCTCTGTGAGTTTGAGGCCAATCTTGTCTACAAAGCAAGTTCCAGGAAAGCCAGGGTGGTTACACAGAGAAACCCTGTCTCTCAACAAACAAACAAAAAGAGTACATGTTGCTCTTGCAGAGGACCAAAGATCAATTCCTAGTGCCTACAATGTGGGTCACAACCATCCCCAACTCCCAGGTACTCTCATTCATACACATAAAACAAATCTAAAATAACAACAAAGCAGCAAATATCTCAGTTATTCCAAGATGACCTGGAACTCTGCTCTGTAGACAAGGATGCCTTTGAACTCGCGATTCTCCTGCCCTTGTCCAAGTACTGGGATTGCAGTGTGTACTGCTCTGTCCAGTTTGTGCTGTGTTGGGAATCTGGGAACCGAACCCAAGGATTTGTACTTACGAGGCAAGCACTCTCCCAGCTGTGCCGCATACCTAGTCCCAGTATTTGGATTTTATTCTGAATAAAGCAGAAGAGTAGCCAAGTGTGGCAGCAGACATCTGTAATTCTAGTACTCGGGATGGACAGATGGACCGGAGGCCCGGTGAGTGACTGTCTTCCCATATAAGCAACTGCCATCTTAGAGAGTCCAGCTGTGCCTGCTTGCAAAAGATCATCCTCTTTGGACTAGCTAGCTGGTTATGCCCCCTCATGGAGGGCTGGGGAGGGTCTTGAGCCCCTCACTAAGGATCCAGCCACTCCCTGCACCTGCTGTTGGCAACTCAGCCCTGATTGCATGTGGCCTCGGGGATGAGCTAGAATAGATAGCCAGGGAAGAACAGAGCTCAGGCTCCACCTTTGTGGCTACAGAGAACCCCTCAGCTCTGCTGGGTAAAGGCTTTTTGGGTGTGGCCTATTGTGGGAAGAGCACCCACATCTCTGTAAGCACCGCCTCACTTATGCTCTCTAAGGAAGCCCAATAAACTCATTGGTTCCCAGAGTGAGCTTGGTGAAATTGTGCCTCAGTTTGTTGTTGGGACCTTAAGAGAAGAGGTAGATGTCGCCTCTCTCCCCCAGCAAGGGATTTTAACAATAGGTCTGGAAGTGAGACCAGGCTTGGCTAAATGCTTGGTATTTCTAGCACTGTGGAGGCAGAGAGAGAAAGATCCTGGGGGGTCACCAGCCTAATTAGTGAGCCCCAGATCCCAGTGAGAGACCTTGCCTCAAAAAACAAGGATGGCAGCTCCTGGGGAAGAGCACCTGCCCATAACTCCTCCATACACAGTAAAATGTACTGTGCCTGTGATAGCCAGGGTTGTTGCATGGATTGAGGTAGTGTATTACAAGCTTGCTGCTGTGTCTGGAACAACAGATATTAGATAAAAATATTAGATGTTAGCATTGCTGTTGGCTGTTCTCCCCCAACTCCTTCCTCTTTGTTTCTTCTTCTTCTGGTGCTGGGACTCAAACCCAGAACCTTGCACACCCTAAGCACTTGTTCAACCACAGCTATACCCACCCTGACCCTACTGTTTCATAAATAAGTCTAGAGGCTCAATCTCCACTGCAGAATAGAGCAGAGTTGGTAAAGCACAGGGTAAAGCTGGGTATGGTCGCTAGGGTCATCCTGATGCTCAGGAAGCTGAGGTAGGAATATTATAGTCAACCCAAGGCCAGCCTTAGCTACATGGTGAGTCAGCCTGAACTAAATAGTGAGGTTCAGGCCAGTCTAGACCAGAGAGTAAGGACCTGTCTCAAATCCAAACAAGAGAACTGGAGAGATGGCTCAGCAATTAAGAGCACTTGCTGTTCTTGCAGAGGACCTGAGTTCAGTTCCTACACCTACATGATGGCTCTAGTTCCAGAGGATCTGATGCCCTCTGCTGGCCTCCACAAGAACTGCATACAGGTGGTGCACATATACACATGAAGGCAAAACACTTATACACATAAAATAAAAACAAACAAATCTTTTTTTTTTTTTTTTTTTAATTTTCAAGACATGATTTTTCTGTGTAGCCCTAACTGTCCTGGAACTCGCTCTGTAGACCAGGCTGGCCTTGAACTACAGTGCTGGGATTAAAGGTATGTGCCACCACTGCCCAGCAACAAATCTTTAAAAATCCACATAAACAACTGTCAGAGGATGGAGGGTAAGTTCTCGTTGTCTGTAAGCCACCCTCACAGCCAGAAAGACTAAGGCTAGAAGTTGCTTCCAAGAGATGAGAGAGAGGCTGCCCTAACAGATGTGAAGTTCAGAGCAGGGCATGTGGTACAGGGCTGTAATCCCAGAGGTAGAGGAAGGAGGATCAGAAATTCAAGGTCAGAGATGGTGAGATGGCCTACTGAGTAAAGTGATTGCCACTGAGGCTGAGGACCTGAGTTTGCTCTCCCACATGGAGGAAGGAGAGAACCAGCCCCCACAAACCGTCCTCTGATGACCACACACATGCCACGGTGTACACATACCCCCCCATACACAAATAGAACAAAAATATGATAATGAAAGAAATTTGTAGCATGAATCCTAATTGGTCTTAATAAAAACCCAGAGTCAGATATAGGGGTAAATGCTGAAAGATCAGAGAAACAGCAGCCAGCCACTGGTTCTTACCTCTACATAATCCTCAGCCTAAAAGGGAGCTGAGCTCCTGTCTCCTCCTGCCCTATAGTCCTCTCTCCACCCAGCCATATCACTTCCTGTCTCCACCTCCCTAGTGCTGAGGTCAAAGGCGTGTGCCACCACTGGCTGGCTGTTTCTCTTTTAGACTGGATCAATCTTGTGTAGCCCAGGGTAGCCTTGAACTACTGGTCTTCATGCTTCCTCCTCCCAAGTGCTGGGATCAAAGGTGTGAGCCATCACTGCCTGGCCTCTAGTGGCTTGCTCTGCACTGTGATCTCCAGGCAAGCTTTATTTGTTAGAGCATAAGCAAAATATCACCACAGAAATTCAGGGTTTCGTCTTAGCTATGTAGCACGTTTGAGGTCGGCCTGGACTATATGAGACCCTGTCTCCATCAAAAGAACACTAAAATAGTGAGAAATGAAAGACAGAAGCAACTTTGTAACAGGTCAGAGTACAGGTTGCCGGAGTTCTGAAGTTCAAGTTGCCAGTCCACACAGCCACAGACAGCCGGGAAGGTGACCTTGAGGTGAGCTGTGGACAGTGCTGATGTGTCCCACGAGCTATGGAGAGAGCACTATCCTCAACCCCCAACTTCGTAGAGAAGGCTGTGTGGTGGAGAACAGAGTGAGTGGTAATGTGAACAGGGCCCGACGCTGCACATCTTCCTCACCAGCTCGGTTGGGTTGTGTTTACAGCAAAGCTGTGTGCAAGTTCAACTTGTTTTGTTTGGGTTTTGGTTTTTGAGACAGGATAAAGTTCCGTAGCCCAGGCTGTCCTTGAACTCAGAGATCCACCTGCCTCTGCCTCCCCTGTGGAGTGCTGGGATTAAAGGCAATGGCTTGTGAATTGGAGTCTTTCCCTGAGATTGTTTTTCAAGCCGGCATAGAGGCTGTGGCTTTCTGTCTCTTGAGTACATTAGCAAAGGCTGCAGGGACTGGGGTGGGGTGGGGGTGGGGGGTGATTTGACCAGAGAGGTGTTGGTCAGAGGAAGCAGATTCAGGAGATTCAGCGTCTGTCTTCACTGGGGAAAAGTGAGAAGCCGAGCCGGGTATGGTGACTCAAGCCTGTATTCCTCACACTTTGAGAGGCTGAGGCAGGAGGATTGCAACAAGTTTGAGACCAGCTTGGACTAGAGTGACACCCTGTCAGAGAGATAGAGAAAAACAGACAGAAGAAGGATGAAGAAAAGCAGGAGGGAGGGAGGCAGGAAGGAGGAGGGAAGGATGGAAGGAGGGGAGAAGCTTATTTCAGAGACCCAGGACTAAAGGGTGATGGAACAGCCATTGAATAAGGAGACAGTACAAAACCCTCTCCCATCTCCATGCATGCCAGGCTCCGGCTTCATTGTCCAAGAGAATGAGGAAGGAACAACCAAAAGGCATTTTCAGGTTTTGGGGTGCACTTCCCATGACAGGCCCAAAATGCCAGGGTTGTGGGTAAAGGAGCTTTGGCTGCTGGTGTTGTTGCTCCCTAGGCTGCTCCCCCAAAGCCATTCAGGTCATGCCCTGATGCGGCTCCTGCTGTGCCCAGAAGAGCTCTGAGGTATGGTTTAAAGAATGTCCCCAAAGCTGTGTAGCCCCCTTGGAAAGAAGCTGCTGAAGAGCCAAAGCCCCCATGTGGGCAGAGGTGTGGAAGGTGGGTTTCCCTGAGTCCACACAGCCAGCCTCTGGTGGCCAACCACCAAAGTGTCACTCCAGTCTGGGACTCACAGGCTCAGGACTGTGGCTCCTGAGAGCTATGTGCAAGCTGTGATGAGCAAGACCAGGGGATGGGCTGCCAGGACTCAGGTGTGAAACTGTTACCAGGAAGAAAGACAACAGAGGCAGAGCTGGCCCTGTGGCCCGGACAGCAGAGGCCCGTGGCTGAGCGCTTTCCAACTGTAAGTTTTGAGGCTTGCTGGGGACTTTTCTCCCTTCCTGAATTTGAGGGTCTAGCCTGTGCTCATTGCGCCATGGCACATGTCAGGTTTGACCTCACAGGCTCCCTCCTGGAGGTCACATTGTCTGCTGATGAAGCATGCCCAGAGTCTTACCCATGCCTACCTGACATGGCATGGCATTCAGACGAGAGATTTTGGACTTTGCCTCGGGAGTTCACTGTTAAGACCTTTGAGGCTATTGAGATGGCATGGGTATGTTTTGATAGGACAGAACCTGGAGGGGTGGTGACAAGTCTGTGTTTCTACTGTGGAAGTGGAAGGGTGTTTTCTCTCTGTCCTCTGAGGTCTTGCTGGAACCAACTGACAATAGATGGATTAAGCAGAACAGACAGTTATTTGCACAGGACCAAGCCTCCCCAGACAGCCATGCAGGCAGGCTTTGAGGACTTCTGGATCCACAGGGAGGAGATCAGGTGTCTGGAACAGGAGGCTGGAATTGGAGATCCTGGCACAGCAGGGCAGTGACACACTGCTGGAGGGGTGGGGTGGGGTGCAAGGTGACCAAGGGTTTTTGTATAAACAATCAGGCCAATAATCTCCCAGCTGTCCACAGAAGAGCTGAGGAAGCAGCTGCGGGATGGGTGTGTGTTCTCCCTGGTAACACTGTCTGTGAAGTAAGAACCTCCTGCTCCTCCACTGCCACCCCCTCCTCTCCTTCTTCTACTTTTTTGTTTTCCGAGGCAGGGTTTCTCTGTGTAGCTCTAGCTGTCCTGGAACTTGCTCTGTAGACCAGGCTGGCCTCGAACTCAGAGATCCCCATGCCTCTGTCTACCGAGTGCTGGGATAAAGGGCATGTGCCACCACTACCCTTCTGCCTATTTGCTTTTTGTAAGCGTGAAAATGCTAGAAAAATACACAAGAAGTTAATGATAGTGGGGAAGTTCTGTGTGTGTATGTTTATATGCGTGGACAGTGTGTGTGTGTGTGTGTGTGTGTGTGTGTGTGTGTGAGAGAGAGAGAGAGAGGGTGCCTGATGATGGGCACTGGTTTAATAGAGAATAGAATGGGTGGAATAGGTGGGTGTGATGATTACACTGAGCCTATCATCTTATCAGTCAGCTGGTGGATCAGGAGTTTTAGGCTAGCCTTGTGATAGGAAACTTCGTTAATTAATACAAAGACAGAAGCTGGGCATGGTGTCACGTACCTATGACCCCCGCACTCGGGGAGCACAGACAGATGGATCTTTGAGTTCAAGGCTAAAATGGTTTACAGGGCAAGTTCCAGGACAGCCAGGGCTCCACAGTGACACAGAGAAACCCTGCTTCAAAAACAAACAAGCAAGTGAAAACGAAACGAAAAGCAAAAGTAAAGGATAAAAATTAGGGCATAATGTATTTTTTTGAGAATTTCAGTGGTTTTTGTTGTAGTTGTCGTCCCCCACGCCCCCAGACAGGGTTTCTCTGTGTAGCCCTGGCTGTCCTGGAACTCTCTATGTAGATCAGGCTGGCCTTGAACTCACAAAAATTTACCTACCTCTGCCTCCCAAGTGTTAGGATCAAAGGCGAGTACCACCACCGCCTGGCTGTGTTCAGTGTGTTTTGATCATATTCGCTCCCTGACCACTCCCTCCAGCTTTTTCTCTCCACTTCCTTTTTTTTTTTTGTGGGTCGCATGCAGGAGCCAGCACATTCACAAGCCCTGGATTGTTTTCCTTCTATAAAAGAAGTTCCCATCCATGCAGGAAGTTGTTCACTCTGCTAGCCAGCCTGCTGCAGGCCTTGCTGGCTGTCCTTCCTTCTCTGGTCACTCTCTTCATATACAACTCCATGTGTATGCTGCATGCATATGTCCATGAACTGCTCTTTGCCTCAGCTGATCCCCTTTGAGTCCTAATCCAGCTTTTGCCCCCCCCCCCCCCCCCCCCCGCAAAAGAACACAGGGTGGGTACAGGAGACACCCCCACCTCAAACCCCCACCCAAGCCCCGCCTCTCCCACCCGCATCCCCCATCTCTTCTACACACACACACCCTCCACCCCCACGTTGACTAATCAGGGCTGGACTCTGGGACTGTGAAGTTCCTAGAAAGGAAGCCTCCAAGCCACGCCTGCATTAAAGACTGAACAGCTGGTTTCGCTGATTAGCATGTCTTAGATGGAAAGAGTCACAATGTGGCCAGTCTGTAGTCAAGTTATCTTTAGTGCTTTCAATAGGCATTCACTGCCCACCCATGTCTGACCTAACATCCTTGTGACCGTCCTGTGAAACTTGTGGGAATGTAGTAAGTACCTTAACAGACCACTGGCATTCATTGACTCAAAGCTAAGAATGTCATGAGATAGCATCTGAAGTCTACAACAGAGATTTCTGCATATGGTCTGTAGCCTGTCTACCTCGATTTATGACTTTTTCCTAACAACTATAAAACTCAGTGGAACTATTGGAGACAGTCTCACTGCACAGCTCAAGAGGCTGGCTTCAAACACAGCTGGCTGGATCATGGTATTCAAAGGGACCCATTGTCCATGTTCCTGGGCCATGGGCAACTCATTCCTCTTTGAGGTGAGCACTGGGTTTTTGTGTTGACAGGGATGTTAAGACCCTGAACTCCCTGAGTGTGGCGCACGCCTTTAATCCCGGCACTCGGGAAGCAGAGGCAGGCAGATCTCTGTGAGTTCAGGTCAGCCTGCTCTACAGAGCGAGATCCAAGCCAGTGAGGCCTATAAAGAGAATCCCCGTCTCAAACAAAACAAAAATATCCTGAACTCAGAACTGGGAAGGCTGTTCAGTGCATTAAGATGCTTGCTGAGAACTTGAGTTCAATCCTGCTTTAAAAGCTGGGACCCATATGATGGAAGGAGAGAACAGTCACCCACAAATTGTCCTCTGACCTTCATAAGTGTGATGAGGCATAGCTCAACCTCCTGCTGTCCATAAAATAAATAAATAACTAAACGTAGAGAAGGAGAAAGGAAGACCCTAGGTCCCCACCCCCACCCCACCCCACCCCCGTCTTTACTCACTGATTCTCACCCTGCCTGGGGCTTAGTGGTAACCATGGCTCCTTCTCTCGTCCCAGTTCTGTGGTGTGACTGGCTCAAGGCTCTCCCCAGAGACTCCTGGGGTGCCTGCAGTTCTGGACGGAAGCTGACACAGCTGTTACCCCTTCCTGAGCCAGTGACACTGTTTCCATGACACCTGTCACAGCACAATGCCTGCGGCTTCTACTTGTGGCCTTTCCTCAGATGGTGACATCTGAATTCTGCCCATCTCTTGAGAGTCAGGGTGAGCATAGCCGAGCCCTGCTCAGGAGGGGGTCCGGCACAGCTGTACCCCCTGCTGAGGAGGGGCCAGCAGAGCACTGCAGCAGGCAGCCTGCAGAGGAGTTTTCCCATAGGAGTTTCTAGCAGTTCGCTGACTTGGAGCCATTTCAGGAGCTGCCCAGGGTCCTCGAAGGGCTTTCAAGCCCCTTCCATATCCTATAAAGCCTAGGAAAATCACTTCCCTCCATAGGGCCCCCTTGATACATGGGGCCGTCTGAGGTCAGAGGCACGTGGCTAGTTTATCTAATACATTTTTTTCCCTAGACATTTTAATTGGTCACCGGCTAATTTCAATTTTGTGTTTTCTCCTTTGGAATCAATATTGTTGTTTGGATCTCAAGCATCTGTGGTTTTGTTTTGGTTGGGTTGTTATTTGTTTATTTGATGCAACATTTCACTATGTAACCCCGGCTGGCCTGGAACTTGCTATATAGACCAGTCCAGCTTCAAACTCACAGAGATCCACCTGCCTCTACCTCCTGAGTGCTAGGACAAAAGGCATGTGCCACTATGCTTTGACTAAGCATCTGCTTTTATTTCTTTTTATTATGGCACTGGATTAAGATGAAGGCCTCGTTCATGCTAGGCAAGGGCTCTACTTCTTTGGTACATCAAAACCAGGTCTCAAGCATCTTTTCTTTTTTTTTGAAATGGCTCTGTTATATACTCTGGCCTTGAACTCACTGTGTGTCAGAGAATGATCTTGAACTTGGGCCTCCTGCCTCCACCTACCAAGTGCTGGAATTATAGGTGTGGGTGACCACCTTTTCAGTTATAATTGGAATTTTTATAAACTATGGTTTGTTTGTTTTTTTAAATTCATGTGTGTGTGTGTCTGTGTCTATGTATGCAAGGTATACAGTGTGCACATGCCACAGCATGTGTGTAGAGGTCAGAGGGCAACTTTAAGAAGTTGGTTTTGGGGGCTGGAGACATGGCTCTTCCAAAGGACCTGGGTTCAATTCCCAGCACCCACATGGCATCTCACAAATGTCTGTAACTCAAGTTCCAGTGGATCTGACTCCCTCACACAGACATACACTCAGGCCAAGTACCAACACACATAACATTAAATGAATAAATAAACATTACCTTTAAAAAAAGAAGTTGGTTTTCTCCTTCCATCATGAGGGTCTTTGGAGTCAAACTCAGGTAGTAAGGCCTGCCAGCAAGCAGGGGCATCTTACTGGCCCTCTAAACTGTGTTTTACCCAGTGCATCTCTTGATGAGACTGCCTGGCCACTGGCTTTTCTTCATTGGGCAAGATCTGCCCAACTGGCCAGAGCCCATAAAACCCCGAGTGCTAGTCCATCTCTTTTCTGGGCAGCTGCAGGAGCCTTCAGGAGCCATCTTTGGGTGGCATTCATCTTTGGGTGGATGTTTTCAGGGATTCCTTCTTCGCTTGGCAGAATCAAGGAATGTTTGCTGGATCCCTTCATCTGTGTAGAATGCTGGAATGTGGCCTAAGTTCCTGCCTGCATTCAACCCTTGGGATATTTGAAGCGTCACAGTCACTGTTCTATGGCTCCGAGAGACACCATAAGTAAAGGCAACTCATATCAAAGAAAGCATTTAATTGGGGTCTTGGTTACAGTTTCAGGTTAGTCCATTATCGTCATGGTGGGGAGCATGTTGGCATGACGGTGGTCATAGTGCTGGAGGAGGAGCTGAGAGTTCTATATCCAGACCGGCAGGCAGTGGGAAGAGAGGACTCGGGCCTGGCATGGGCTTTTGATTTAACCAAGTACGGTCTCTAGAGGAAAGAGCTCTATGAAATAAGACTCATTCTGAGTACAGGAACCAAAGGTTGTAAATAAAGTTGTATTGGCACACACTCATGCACATTTGTTACCTATACACTCTGTGGCAGTTTTAGCTGAACTGAGTGGTTGGGACAGAGATTATATGGTTTGTAAAACCAAAGCGTTTATTCTCTGCTCTATGAAGTTTGTCCCACAAGCTCTGGTTTGAGGGTGGGGGTGGGGGGTGGATATCACCTGAGAATGTAGTTCTACCATTTGGATTTTGTTGTTCTTATTTCAGGTTATCACAGCAGACTCTGTTGAACTCAGACCATTCACTCATTCATTCAGCCAATGTTTACCAAGCATTCAGGGTGTGCTAAGTGCTTGCCTAGGCACTAGGGGGCAAGGATGAAACAGACTCATGGAGCGGAACCACAGATTAACCCAGTTCATGGAAAATTGGCAGTGTGAGCTCATGCAGTTCTGTAACCTCTCTGCACTTCAGTTCCTCCTCTGTAAACGAGGGGGACAGAAAGTGTTTTCCTCAAGCTATTGTTAGATAGATTAAGCAAGGAGCTCATTATTCATCGGATTCTTTCCTGCTCATCTTTGGTTTCTCCGTATAGCCCTGGCTGTCCTGGAGCTTGGTGTGTTTGCTCTGTAGACCTGGCCTGGGACCCACAGAGCTCCTCCTCTGGCTCTTCCTCCCAAGTGCTGGGATTAAAGGCGTGTTCTACCATGCACTGCTTATTTTTCTTTCTTTTTTTTCTTTTTCTTTTCTTTCTTTTTTTTTTTTTTTTGAGACAGGGTTTATCTATGTAATTTTGGTGCCTGCCCAGATCTTGCTCTGTAGACCAGCCTGGCCTCGAACTCACAGAGATCCGCCTAGCTCTGCCTCCCGAGTGCTGGGGTTGAAGGCGTTGCACTGCTGCCTGTCCTCGGGGTTTCATGTCGTCCTTCCTGCTATTGAATTCATTATGTAGCTGAGGATAACCTCGAACTTCTGATCCTCTTTCATCCACCTCTCTAATGCTGGGATTTTAGCGTGCGCTGCTGCAGCCTACTGTGAGTTCTCATTTAGAGGCTCAGACACTGCTGTCTCAGAGAGTACATCCTAAATGTGTAGCACTCCCAGATGCCTGGAGTTACCCTGCCTAGGGGTTTCTGTCCATTTTTGAAGTGTTTGAAGTGCTCTGTCAGGCAATGGCTTTTCAATAAGCCACATCCCAGCCCCTACACAGGAGGATTTGCTCAGGGCTTCGTTCAGTTGGTGAAAGCCACTCCACTAACATTAGCCAAAAAGGGGTTTAACAGTGGGACACAGATACTTACAGAACCATGAGGAAGACAGGAAGTGGGTCATGGGCAAACTACCATGGTCTCTGCTATCACCACGCCCGAGGCCCTGTCACCCAACACCCTCCAAACTGGGGAGCAGAGAGTGGACAGTCAGTCTCGTGCCTCTCCCATCTGCCAGGATTGGCTAGTCAGCTGCCACAGCCACAGGAAGAGGCCTCTGAAGATCTCACTGACAGGACCTCATTTGTATGGCAGCCTGTACTCAATACTGAGGCAGAAGGATTGCTGAGTTCATGACCAACCTGAGCTACATAGTGAGTTCCAGGAAAGCCTGGGCTACAGAGCAAGACTGTGTATCAGAGATGCAGAATAACAGAAGGATTTCATTCACATTCTTGCTGCAGGGGAGTCGGGTACACCACGGGAAACTTTTGAGTCTCCTCTAGTGGAGGAGAAAAGAATGGAGTTTGAGAGCATTCATTCAAGAACTCCTGGGCCCAAGGGATGGTTGAGGGGATAAAGGCACCTGCTGCTGCCAAGCCTGAGGACTTTGAGTTTGATTCCCTGGACCTACATAACAGAAGGAGAGAACCAATCCTACATGCTCTCTGTGCCCCCACGAGAGAGAGAGAGAGAGAGAGAGAGAGAGAGAGAGAGAGAGAGAGAGAGAGAGAGAGGGAGAAATAGTGTTACAACATAACTAGAATCCAGCACTTCAATTCTGAGCCATTGCCTGGTGAGAAAGGTATTAGAACTGGGTGTTAGTGGATGAGGGGAAGAGGACTTAGTGTTTCCAGCACCATAAGAGCAATATTAAAGGTGGTGAAGGACTGGTTCCCAGGTGTCTGCTGTCACCTGTTCCTTCTGCCAGAGCAATTGTATCTTCCTCTTTGGAGAGCCACACTTCCTATTTATCAGCCATGTGCTTCCTGTGAAGTTGACAGGGCCCTCCAGCCTGGGCACCTGACAAGGTCTGGCCAATCAGCACACACTGCTTCATTAGTGAGCGATTGGTTCAGGAAGAGATGAGTGACATTTCACAGAAACAGCTCTGCCTTTGGGCCTTGGGAGATGGCTCAGCAGTTAAAGAGCACACGCTGCCTTTGCAGAAGACCCAGGTCCAGTTCCCAGCACCCACATGGTGGCTCACAGCTACCTGTAACTCCAGTTCCCAGAGGATTCAACATCCTCTCCTGACCTCCATGGACACTGCACAGATGTCACGTACAGACATACATGCAGGCAAAACACCCATACACGTGAAATAAAATTTCTTAAACATTTGAAAAGCTACATTTATTTTTATTGTGTGTGTGTGTGCACATGTGCCATGATAAGACAGTGCAGATCTGAGGACAACTTGCAGGAATCCTTTTTCTTTTCTTTTCTTTCTTTCTTTCTTTCTTTTTTTTTTTTTGAGGCAGAGTTTCTCTGTGTAGCTTTGGAGCCTTTCCTGGAACTTGCTCTGTAGACCAGGCTGGCCTCGAACTCCCGAGTGCTGGGATTAAAGGTGTGCGTCAGAATCATTCTATCCATCCGCCAAGCAGGACCTGAATGTCCTTACCAGCTGTGCTGTGTCTCTGGCCCAAGGACCAGAAGTTCAAGGTCACCCTCTACTACAGAGTTTCAGGCCAGCTGGGGCTACATGAGACCATTTCAACAGTGCTCCCCTTACACCCTAAACAAATAAGAGGGTTTTGTTATTGTTTTTTTTTTTTTTGTATTTGTGTGTGCTCAAATGGCGTGTGTATGTATGTATGTGTGTGTCTATGTGCATTACGTGTGTGTTTATTACTGTATGTATGTGTGTGGGTATCTGTGTGTCCATGCATGTATGTGTGCATGTGTGTGTGTCTGTGTTCATCCGTGTGTGTGTGTGTGTGTGTGTGTGTGTGTGTGTGTGTGTATGTGCTCACGTGGCTGTGCACACTGAGCTAGCTGGCTTGTGAGCTTCTAAGGATTCTTCTGTCTTTGCCTCCCATCTTCCCACAGGAGCACTGGCATTACAGACAGACACTTGGGCTATTCATCCAGCTTTTATGTGGGTTCTAGGGAGTCAAGCACAGGTCCCTGTTACCCATGGATTGCCCTTCCTAACCTTGTTGTTCATTTTTGAAACGGCTTTGTTATGTAGCCCTGGCTGGTCTTGAACTTGTGCTAATCCCCTTGCTTCTGGACTGCCGGTAACTCCAGCTTCAGAAGGATCTGATTTCCTCTTCTGGCCTCAGCAGGCACCTGCACTCCTGAGCACATACCATCCCCCTCCACATACACATAATTAGAATTAAATAAATCTTTTAAAACGGGAATGAAGAAGTGTAGCATAATCCTGATCAGTTAGGATAGACCAGGCTGTGCTGAGGTAAACAACAGCCCCAGGACTGGCCTCCATTTCTGAAGTGCTGGGATTATAGGCTGGTGCCACGCTGAGGATTTACCAGTTCTCAAAGCTGCTGGCCTAAGTGCTAACCTTCCTTTTCACTTTTGAGTTTCATTTCTGTTGAAAGGGGTGACTGACCACAGGGGACCTCCCAGCCAACTAAATTCAGTGTACATAGGCTGGAGGAAACACTCAGTGGCTGGATCTGGTGTGTCCTTAGATGCATTGGTTTTCTCTGCCTTCAGAAGTTGGAATTGAGGTAGTCCCGCCCAGAGATGCTATCTCACTCCTAAATGTTTATTTATTGTGCAATGGCCTCAGGGGAGGCATCTGGAATCTTCCCAGGAGTTTAAGGGAAGAACAGGGCACCTTGCTACTTGTGATTTTTTTTTCTTTGATATGGGGTCTCATGTAGCCCATGTTGCCCTTGAATTCTCTTTATTAAGACTAGCAGGGGCTAGAGAGATGGTTCAGCAGTTAAGAGCACTGGCTGCTCTTCCAGAGGACCTGGGTTCAATTCCCAGCACCCACATGGCAGCTCACAACTGTCTATAACTCCAGTTCCAGGGGATCTGACACCCTCACACCCATGTACATAAAAATAAATTTAAACAAATCATAAAAAAAAAGGATAGGAATGGTTCAAATTGCTTAAGTATCGATTACAGGCTGAACACTTTACAGAGACCCTGTCATGAACTCTCATAGCGGAACTTCAGCATGGAGGAACGGGGAAGGTGCCGCTTTACAGAGAAACAGAGGTCAGAGGCCAGGATGAAAGAGGAAAAAAAAGAAGAGTCTGGACTAGATGTCTTTAGGATCCTGTTGAGCCATAGCTAGGGCCTTTACCAGGACCAGATGCTTCATCCAGAAAATGCCTTCTCACCCCTTGCAGACCCACTCTGTGTGTTTCAGTTTAATTTTATAACATTTACTTACTTATTTTGTGTGTGCGTGTACTGGTGTTCACGTGTGGAAGTCAGCCTAACGTGTCACCATGACTGGTTCCCTCTCACTGAGGGTTCTGAGGAATTCTGCCTGGGCTCACGTACTTCAGATGGAGCCTGCTCTGAGACTTCATCTGGTTCCTCTGGTCCTGGCAGGTGCTCTGACTACATCTGCTGCTCGTTTGGGTACCGGACTCTGAGTTATGTGCACAGACACAGCAGAAAATGGAACAAAATCCCTGTCCTTGTGGAGCTCTGACCTGGGAAACCAAAAGGAATACACAAATGATAGGAAAGCCAGGACGCAGAGGAGGAACACGTGACAGTGCAGAACGAGCAGTCGGGGTGGCAGGCCACTTTTGATTTGCGTCCTTGCTGCACAGCCTGGATGACTTGCTTCTCTTTGCAGAAACTTCCGTTTTCTCATTTGTGCAATCGGGACAAAAAAAAGCCACTACCTTAGGACTTGGAGCAGGTTAATGGATAAGAGGCCCTGTCTCTCAGTGTCAACGCTGACACTTGTCACCATTGTTCTGTCCTGTAGGATGTGACCTTGTTTGGATCTCTCCTTCCTTCCTGGCATTTTATCCATGCCGGCGTTGGATTCATTCTGCCGGCGATTAAGCCTCTTCTTCCTTTCGGGCTTTCGCATCTGTTGTTCTCCTTGGTGGGCCTTCTCTTTCTCACTCTTTTGTGTCCATGCTACCTACAGAGGGGGAGGCCTTTTTGGACTAGTGCAGACGGCATCCAAAACATTCTCATGTTCAGTTGTCTTCATATCTCTTATCATCACCTGCTATTATCGATTTCTTTTTCCTCCTCCACATGAATGCAGGTTCCTAGAAGACAGATTTTTATCTTTTTTGCCCCTTGGAGCATCCCCAGCCCCAGGAACCATAACTGGCACTTTATCCTAAATGGTGACTTGGAATGAATGGATGAAGGAGGGCGAACACAAGTGTCCTGGCCTCTGCATCCTTGCTCTCCTGCGGCAGCGGGCTACCTGGTCATTCAGACTCCGTCCACCACCCCTCGGCCCTCGCGCTGGGTGCTTGCGCCCGGAACCAACTCGTACTAGCAAGACGCTTCCTGCCAGCATGGGCGGCGGCCGCGCGAGGGTCTTGCGGCTAGAGTGCAAGCGCGCGCGCGGTCCCCCGCCCGCCCCGCCCCCACACTCAGGCCCCGCCTCCATCCCCGCCCCACGCCTGTCGGCCCCGCCCAGCCCCGCCCTTGCACCAGGCCACACCCTTCTCTCCTCCCCGTCAGGCCTCAGGCCCAGTTTCCGCCGAAATGCTGCTTAGGCTCGCGGCTACGTCCTTATTCCTCAGACCCCGCCCTTATCCCCCTCCCCATCAGACCTCAGGCCGGGTCTCTGCCGGTGTGCTCCTCAGGCTCGCGGCGGCGCCCTTAGCATCAGGCCCCGCCTCGTCCCGCCCCCACCCTAGGCCACGCCCTACTCCGGTCCCCGTCAGGCCTGCCTCAGGCCTGGTTCCCCCATCGGCTCCTCAGGCTGCGGGCCTTGCCCCCGCCCACCCCCGGCACCAGACCCCGCCCTCCCACCAGGCCCCGCCCCTCCTGCCCCGCCCCCGCCGCTGCGCTCCTCTGGCCGCCGGCCCCCTCCCGCCTCATGTGGCCCGGCCCGCGGCGGCCGGCGGCTGAAAGCGCGAGGCGGCGGCGCGCGAAGCCCGGAAGGCGGCGGCCGAGGCCCAGGCGGCGGACCGGAGCGGCGGGAGCGGGCCCGGGCCGGCCCTCGAGCGGCCGCCGGCTCAGCATGCGCGCCCGCCGGGGGCTGCTGCGGCTGCCGCGCCGCTCGATGCTCGCCGCGCTCTTCTTCTTCTCGCTGTCGTCTTCGCTGCTCTACTTCGTCTATGTGGCGCCCGGCATAGGTAGGAAGGCGACCCCGCGGCCGCCCCACGCCCCTTCCCGCCGCGGCCCGCGCCGCCGCCCCGGCCGGCCCCGCGCTCCGTGACTCGCCGTTTCCTGCCGCGCCGCCCCGCAGCTTGCCCGCACGCGCGGCCTCCTCCCTGACGCAGCCGCCCGCGCCCCCCGCGGCCGCGCGTTGCCGCTGCCCAGACCCGGCGGGGCTGCGGGCTGCGCGCCCCTTTCCCCTCCCCCTCCGCCTTCCCCGAGCCCGCTGCTTGCCCGCTGCTCGCCCACGGCTCCTCGTAGCGGACCGGACCTGCTCTGGGGACCGATGGGAAGTTTGAATTGGCCCTGGAGGAGGTGCTGTGACAGGGGCCTTGGGGAAAACGGTGCCAGGTGGAAGGGAGGGGGCGCGCAGAGAAGAAACGGAATGGGTAGCGATTCTCCTCCAAGGCCCGCCCTGTAGAGGGGGAGATGGCCTGGGGAGGAAAACCAGCCCTTCCCGGAACAGAAGGGAAGCTGATGGGAAGGCAGAGGCAGCGTGAGGGTTAAGGGCAGAGGACACTGAGGTCAGATGTCCTGTATGACCTTGGGCCCTCAGCTTCTCTCCTCTGTAAAATGGGGGCACGAATCCCAGCCTCACCAGGTTTTAAAGAGCGGAGGTCCATAAATGCCCTTTGAAGCTTTTATCTCCATAGCGGACGCCCAGAGTCTTCGAAATAAATAAATAAAAACCTGCTGTTACAGGTAGTTTGGGGGACAGAAGGAAAAAGGTTTAAGGAATGCGACTTGTCTGCCTTAGTGTGGTCTTGGAGTTCTGGAGAAAACTTCAGCCCATGGTGAAAAATGAGAAGATGCTGTTGGGGGTGGGGCCGATTGCGAGAATTCTGGATGGTTGAGATGGGTGCCGCCGTGGGGAAGTGCCTTTGAGATCGTAGTAGTAAATGCTGCTATTCCCTGTTGACCTGGCAACTCTGAACTGGCAGAGAAATTTCCAGAGAGAGAGTGGGAGGTTCTCCCCTGATTATTCTTTTAAAGCTTGTTTCACTTGATGGTTAAATGTTGGTGTTTCATACTGTCAGCCTCATCTGGGAAGCTGGAAGAGCCAACATGAGATTGTCCTGACTGACTTGGTGAGCAGCCACCCCACTAGGGATGTATAATTATTGTGGCTTGTTAAGCTTGCTAAGTAAAAGGACAGGAATTCTGGCTGCACAAGAATAGATAACTAATTAGTGGAATTAATTGAGAAGAGAGCTCATTAGCGAATAGGACATTAGATTCTCATAAAAATGGGTGTAAATTGATGGGTTTAAACCTAGAGGCATCTCCCAGCCAGATCTTCGTTTTTACCTTTCGTGAAAGTGGCAGGTGTTTCTGGTCTGTGTCTTTATATCCCCTGTATCTCCATGGTGATCACCTTTTGATAAGGGTAGAAGCCAGACTCTCCAACAGAAATTAAACTTACAGACTTCATATTTCTCAATAGTAGATTTTAGGTCAGTGAATCCCCTGTATTACCACCATGCTTAGGATCCCAAATCCTGTGTCACTGCAAGATGAAGCACTTGGGATTTCATTAGTAGCTTCTTAGAAGTATGAGAGCAGATCTATTGTGGATTCAAAGTGTGTTTGTTGGTAGAGAATAGGAACAGCTGGGCTGGGATGTGGCTGGGTGGTAGAGGACCATCTAGCATTGTGCAAGGTCCTGGGTTTGATACCTAGCACTGCAAACAAGAAGAAGAGATGGGGAGAATCAGTAAAAAGGATGAATCTTAGGAGTCACATAACCACAGTTACATTTAGCTATTTGGCTGTCTTATTTATCTTGCCTTTTAGAAAAAGATTTATGTTTTATGTGTAGGGATGTCTTGTTTGCATGTATGGCTGTGCACCACATGCATGCAATGCTTTTGAAGACCAGAAGAGGGCATCGGATCCCCAGAACTGAAGTTACCAGATGGTTACAGTTACAGCCACCATGTGGATGCTAGCAACCAAACCTGGTTCCTCCCCAAGAGCAGCAAGTGTTGTTCGTTGCTGAGCCATCTCACCATCCCCTTCCATGCCCTCCTTGTTAATGAACTTCATTTTTCAAATGTCTAGCTTTCAACTGTGCTGTGGTGAATCTTTCCCAAAGGGTGAGGCAGTCTAGAGAACGCAAGGGTTTATGAGCCTTTGGATATAAAAACCTTATCTGAGATGGTTATAAAAATAATCTTAAGTTGTGTATTGTGGTACATGCCTTTAATTCCAGCACTTAGGAGGCTGAAGCAAGAGGATCTCACTGAGTTTGAGGTCAGCCTTGTCTACATAGTGAGACAATAGTGAGTTCCAGGACAGCCGGGACTACATAGACCTTGTCTCAGAAACTTAAAAAAAAAAAAGAGAGAGAGAGAGAGAGAGCTTAGAGGCTTGGAGAGATAGCTTAGTGATTACAAGCACTGGTCGTTCCAGAGGACCTGAGTTCAATTCCCAGTCGATACATGGCAGCTCACAACTATTGTGACTCTGATTCTAGGAGATCTATCACCCTCTTTTGGCCTCTGAAGGCACTAGGTATGCACATGTATAGTGCACAAACATGCATGTAGGCAAAATACCCATACACATACAAAAGATTAATTTATTTTTTATTTTGAGACAGGGTCTCTGTATAGGCCAGACTGTCCCAGAACCCAACAGACATCTGCCTGTCTCTACCTCCTGAGTGCTATGATTAAAAGCGTGTGCCACTATATCAAGCCACCTAAAGAACATAAAGTTGAACCATATGAAATTTTATCTTGTAGGCAGGGTATCGACCATAGTTCAATCTAGTACATTTCCAAATAGTGACAGGTCTGTTTTTTTGGTACTTGGAAAGTGGCAGACCTGAACTTCCTCCCAGATATCCCTCTCACCCTGCACCCTCCCAGTCATTGCTTTTGACTCACTTTGTAGTCCTTATGACCATGTGCTCCAGGGCTAAGAGACATCACTACACCCAGAGTAGATCACAACTTAGTGAGACTCTATATCCCAAAACAAACTGGAAACTGGAGAAATGGCTCAGCAGTAAGAGCATTTGCTGCCCTTCCAGAGGACCTGATTTTGACTCCCAGCACCCACATGGGGAGGCTCACAACTGCTTGTAACATTCTTTAGGGGATCTCAAGTCCTCTTCTGGCCTAAGGTACCTTCATGTGTATAGCACATGCATGCATGAACACACACAGATACATATCTGCACATAAATAAAAAGGATAAATACATTTTTAAAAAGCCTGAGGCTAGAATTCAGCATTAGAGTTTTCACTTAGCATGTGTGAGGTCTTGGCCTCGATCCCCATTTGGGCAGCTGAGAGTTGGAAAAGAAGAGAAAGGGAGAGGTATTCAAGATGTGAGCTCCCCTCCCTTGAAGCCCTTCTTCACAGCTTGAGGAATGCTTCTTTCTTATCACTTTTACCTGCAGTGTTGACATACCCTCTTTTCTGGAGAAAACTTTGATCTTATTTATGACCCTCTGACTAGAGGAATTTCAGAGCTCAGAGTACTTCCAGCCCGACAGGTCCTTTAAAGGAGAATGGACTTGAGCTGCTAATAGAAGCAGATACAAAGTGCTGGTCTGAAAACATCTTAATAACTTTATGGTCCCTTCATTTGACAGGAGGGTAGAGCCACTGACCTCTGCCAATCATTACAACAGGAACCTTTGAGAGAGATGCTGCAAGCAGTTAAGGCTAACTGAGCACTCTACTGAAATTGTACTGTTTGAAGTTGTGTTTTGCCATTTCAACCAATTTTTCTCTGCTTTGACAGCTGAAGAAAGGAAGTGGGTAATGGTTTTCCCGTTTGGTCTGCTCATTCCCAGGGATAGTTTGATTGTGGCTAGTGTTTGAGAGACAAGAAAGAACCAGTTGTTCAGATCCCTCCTGATTTGACCAAATAACTTTGAGGAAGTCATTTGGTTTTGGTTTCTCTCATTTGGGGTGTGTGTGTGTGTGTGTGTGTGTGTGTGTGTGTGTGTGTGAGAGAGAGAGAGAGAGAGAGAGAGAGAATTGAGGGCTCAGTGAGTGAATCATGACCTGAGTTTGATCCCATGTTGTAGAAGGAGCTCTGGCTTTTATAATCTCCCCATGGCATATAATAAATAAATAAGTAAATAAATGTAATAAAAATTAGGGGGATCAAGACAGGACAGGGTTTTACTCACTGTAGCTTAGGTAAACCTTGAACTTTCCATTCTTCTGCCTATGCTCCTTGAATGTCTGGGATTATAGGCCTTTGTGTTAAAAAAAAAAATTATACTTTGCTGGGTGGTGGTGGCACAAGTCAGCACTCAGGAGGCAGAGGCAGGTGGATCTCTGTGAGTTCAAGTCCAGCCTGGTCTACAAAGCGAGTTCCAGAATAGTCAGGGCTACACAGAAAAACCCTGTCTCCAAAACCAAAACAAACAAAAATTATATCTCAATCAAGCTAATGAATGATTTAGTATATGGAACGCTGGTAGTTTGTTGACATTCTAAAAAAATATTGGATTCTAAAAAAAATGATTATAGAAAAAGTACATGTTTTACATAATCAAATAGAGTTTTTTCTAATAAGCTGTTCAGATTTGTTCAGAAATGTTCAGATTTCCTTCACTCTGTTATGGCAGGGAAACCTTTTGTTGTCACTGTCTTCAAAATGCCCTCTGAATGTCTCCTCTTCACACACGGGTTTCTGGAGGAGATACAGTGGGGTATAGGGACTATTTTGCTTTAGAAAATTAAGCACCTTCTCCTATTAAGACTCTTTCCCCATCAGGGTTCCTTTTCCAACTCAGACTCACAAGATTGTGATTTTGGGGACATGGTCTCGTGTAGCCCAGGCTGGCCTCAGACTCTCCATGTGGCCAAGGATGAACTGCACTTCTGAGCCTTCTTCCTCCACCTCCCAAGTTCTGGACAGATGTCTTTGAATACAGTGCCCTGCATCCCTTCTTAGGAGGAGTCTGTATGTGGAGGGCAGGCTGGATTTCAGAAGGAACAGTTCCCCTGCTGTCAGGGCGTGCGGTGGCCATGTTTTCAGTCCTTTCTGCAGAGTTCTTGCCGTCTAAGAAAGAAGGTCTTAGATTTAGAGTGAGTGAGCTGGGCTTTGGCAGTGAGAAAGGTGGGTCTGCTTCTTATACCTGCCTGGTCAGGATCATGACAGCCAGGAGGGAGGGGGCTCTCTTGCCATGTCTTTCTAGAGTTCTTTGGGAGAGTGGCAATCAAAAGCCACAGTTGCCAAGATGCTACTGACTCACCTGGTCCCCTTGATTGGGCTTTTGTGACTGTTAAAGTGGAGGGACATACAACCATTCAAAGGAAATTAGTGAGGAATGGAGAGCTGCTGAGATCTGTCAGGAGTAGCCGGAGTAGAGGTGAAGCTAAGTAGATAAGGGCTAATCACAAGCCAGCAGGGTGGGTGTGGGCAGAGAGGCGGCCTCCAGTCATCCTTTAAGAGCTATCAGGGAAGCCACAGTCATTCCTCAGGTCCCAGGAACTATTTTTTTTTTTTTGTAGATCACTGAGACAAAAGGAATTAAGAAAGTGGCTCAATAAGTTGGCATTTGCATGTCTGTCTTGTTCCCAGATGTGGTCAGTTCTGACTACAGCTTTCATTTCAGCCAGACTGAGCTACACTTGCCCAGACTTAAGAATTGGATGTCCCAGGGGCACACATGCCATACAAATGATGGCAAGATCGGTTGCAAGAAACACATAGAAATGGAAGACAGTGTGTCCTGAAGGGCCAAGTCATCTTGTCACCAGGTTGTTTTGTGACATCCCTCTTGTGTATTTTCAGATCCGGGATAGTTTGGAAGCTGGGAGGGCAAAGTATTTCTACCCCTGTGGTCCCTTTATGGGGAAGGTTTTGTGTTTCTATTCTGATGGGGATGGATACGTGGAAGAGAATTTTAAGATCTTGGAGTCAACCAGATCTGGTTGAAAGCTGAATAATACTGTCACTCATCAGTCTGTGGATGGGGGTTGTGGTGCTGGAGGACCCGGACATGTAGGGGGCCTGGAGCAGGAAAAAGTAAGAGACTCGTAGGAGATGAGTGGCACCTGCAGGCCCAGCTGTGGAGGATGAGTCTTAGTTGAGATGGCAGCTATACCTCTGTTCCAGTCAGCCATGATTTCAAGGGCACTTCATTCTCCTGTCCCCCACCTGTCCAGAGAGGAGACTGGCTCTCTGTGTGTCAGAGTTAAATTGGAACGTGGGTGTAAAACGGCTTGACCTAGAGCTGGGCCCAAAGCCCCTTATGTTTGTTACTGTTCCTGACGCAGATGGCCGGTGCTCTAACTTCATTGGGATCGAGCACCATTCACACTTAGATGCAAAACTTGCTGGATCTTCTCTCCTGTGGACTGAAAAAACTGGACTGTAGAATAGAGTCACTTTCTGACCCAAGGTCGCATGAGCCCCTTGCCCTTTTCTGGGTGCTGGGGAGAGAGCCTGGGGTCTCACAGATCCTAGGCAAGCTCACTACCAGAGAGCTCCGCCCTAGCCCCCAGAACTCGTATTCCCTGGGGAAACTGCTGCTGCACGTTTGGACAAGGGTTTGTGTGTGATTCCCATGCTTTTTGAGGTGCTGTTGCTTGAGGACATTGGCCTGGCATATAAGACTTGGAATCTACACTGAAGTCTGTCTTGGAAATCACTGTGATAGAGTCTGTCCTGTGTCAGATAGAAAAGAACTACAAAGGATGGTTTAGGTATCCCTGGGATGTAATCTGTCTTGTTCTCATCTTTTGCCCTGGGGTCATCTTTAAATTTTAATATGCAGAGAGGAGTCTTGCTTTCTCACAGCCCCTCATCCAACTTCTCAGCAGCAAACAGGGCCCTTTGCACTTTTCCTCCAGTCCCAGCATAGTGGATGTGAACTGAAGAGTATTGCCTTTGGACCCACAGCTTTTTCTATGGTACCTTTGTGTGACGAGCATTCAAATGGGATCCTCCCATGAATTCAGTTTCTCCAAGCATGGGCGGCATCTTAAATAATTCAGAGAGTTGGCCCTTCTCAAATTCCCCTCTCCCCCCTTCCCTTTGTTAGCTTGGGTAAGCAGTTGGTTGCCCTGGGGTATTGTTCCTCTTCTGGTGACTCTGACGCTGCCTGTGGAAGGAACCTGACCATTGTGCCCAGGTGCTTTAGTTACCTGCAGTAGCGAGAGGAATCGCTCTTTGAGGTAGGGAGTGGCCTAATTACGGAGATGAGCTGTGGGTGTGGAGTGGTCGAAAAGCAAGCACACAATTGGGCTGTAAATTAATCTCTGTGCTGGTGGGCACAATTCTTTGTTGTTTTTAATAAACAGTCGAAGACGTTGTAATAAATTCCAGTAAGCAGAACTGTTTTCATTCTCCAGGTGTTCTGAACACTATAATTTATAGGCATTTAAACCTATTGTTTAATTCTGTGTTTAGTAAAGTAGGAGCTTGGAAAGATGAGAAAAGAGAAATGTATTTTCCTCTCATAGAACTGCTGATTGTGAAGGTTCTGCTTTTTATTTTTATTTTTTATTTTTTTGAAAAAGCATTATGTAGACCAGGCTGGCCTTGAACTCAGAGATCCACTTGGTGTCTGCTTCCTGAATGCTGGGATTAAAGGTGTTACCATGACGAGCCTAGAAGTTATGCTTAAAAAACTTTTTTGTTGTTGTTGTTGACAGTTTGATGTAGCTCAAGTTGGCTCAAGTTTGTTTTGTTGAGTATGACCTTGGCCTCCCATCCTCTTGCCTCTTCCTCTCTGGCAGGTATGTGCCACCATGTCTGACCCAGAGCTGTGTGTGCTACACAAGCACTGTACCAATAAGCGCCCTTTTGTCTGGTTTTTAGATGGGGTCTCTCTGTGTTGATCAGGCTGGCCTTGAACTCAAGGTCCTCCTGTCTGCAGGGATCACAGCTGTGAGCCACTGTATCTCACTGTATACAGGAGCTGACTTCTTAGGCAGTTAAGGACAGAGCCTATGTAGATTGTGAACTAGTCATGGAGCTCTGGTCACCCCTCCCTTGAATGGACATTACTCAGGACCTGTGTTCTCTTTCCTGTTTCGGCACCTGATATGCTGCTCAAAAATGACCAGTCTCAGTAAAGATGACCTTAGTCTCCACCTGATTACCACCATAAAAGCTATAAAAGCCCACTGGGCAGGGCAGCCGGACAGTACTCCTCCCTTGGAGCCCTTCCCACACTTGGGAATTTTTTCTCACGTTTCCTTAATAAAACTGCCATTCATTCTGCTCACTCCATGTTCCTGTTTCCTCATTCTTGGATGTGAGACAGCAAACTTGGATGCTGCATCCTAGCTTCCCGAGTTGAGCTCACCAAGAGAAAGACTCATCTCACGAAAACAGCCACATCAAGCTAAGGATTTCTACTTTTATGCCTTTATACATGAAGCCTAAAGTGTTCATGCTCAGTTTATGTTTTGGATCAGTGAGTCATTTGTGATGGTCAGAAAACAGTATTTTCCTACATAACACTGCTGCATATTTGTGTTAGCTAAACCTTGATTGTCATTCAGAAGAATGACACAATTGTCGATTTTAGGAAGACTGACTTGTTTTGCATTCTGGGGGGGTCTCTGATTTTGCACATAGGTAGGGTTCCACTATCCCATTATGCCCATAGCCCTTGGAAAATTCTGAAATAAAGTATTTGGATGGAAAATTTTTAAAGATTTATTTATATGTATGTATGTTGTATGTGAGAGAGTGTCCAGGGAGGTCAGGTCAGGCATTCATGAGTCACCTGGTGTGGGTGCTGGGAACCCAACTCCAGTCTTCTGATAGAGCAGTGAGTGCTCTTAACCACTGAGTCATCTCTTCAGTTCCTGGATCAGGATTTGGGTTTTCTGTTTTACCTTAGAAGAGTTCTACACCTTTTTTTACTTGACTTATAAAACTTTTTATCTGAGGAAGTCGAACAAGATAGACCAGAAATGACAGGCTAACTCCCTCATCCATCAAATCCAGGGCCTCAGTGGGTAGACCAGTACTGAGCCACACGGCACGTAGCCACGGGATGACTGAATAATTTACAGTGTACTGCTTATATGTTTGTTTCAAGACTGGCCTCCAAGTTTGGGTAGTGGAGGGTGTGTTTGAACTCCTTATCCTCTTGTCTCTACCTCCTTAATGCTGGGAGGAGCCACCATATGTGCCCTCTATGAATTGTATGTAAAAGCATTTGGTCTTTAAAATAAACACTCATTTTTCTCTGCATCCTCACAGGAATGATAGGGGCATTTTCCGGGTTGTAATTTTCCTGCGTCCGGATTGGTAGAAAGCACTTCCCTGCTTGATGAGGGAAGAAACCCATTAAGTCCCTGTGTGGTGGTGTATGCCTATAATTCAAGCACCCCCTACACAAGAGGCAGGCGGATCTCTGTGAGTTTGAGGTCAGCTTGGTCCACAGAGTGAGTTCTAGGTCAGCCATGTCTGTCAGTGAGGCCCCAGGTAGCTAATGGTGATCCTTTTTTCTCTTGCCCTTTCCTCCCAAGTGCTGTATGGCTTGGGCTACCATGTCTGGTTTCATGCAGTGCTGGGAATTGAACCCAGGACTCTGTGCTTAGTGGACAAGTACTTGCCAACTGGCTACATACCTAGCCCCCAGTTTTTTTGTTTTGTTTTCTTTTTTTAAAGGCAGGGTCCCTCTCTGTATTCCTGGCTGGCCTGGAACTATGTAGCCAAGGTGACCTGGAACTCATAGAGATCCACCTGCTTCTGCCTCCTATGTGCTGGAATTAAAACTGTTTGCTGCCAGGCAGTGATAGCGCACACCTTTAATCCCAGCACTCAGGAGACAGAGGCAGCCAAATCTCTGTGAGTTTCAGGCCAGCCTGGTCTACAGAGTGAAGTCAGGACAATCAGGGTTATTTAGAGAAACTCTGTCTGGAAAAACCAAAAGAAAAAAAAAAGAAAAGAAAAAAAAGAAAGAAACCTGTCTTCAAAAGAAAAGGCACGTGGTAGGAGTGAAATGTATCTCATTCTGCTTTCAGTTTTCATTTCCCCATTGGTACTCAGCATCTTCTGTGCTGGCTGGCCACTTGTGTAATACTTGGAATGACATTAAACCCTTCTCAGATGTAAGATTTTTATGTATTTACTTTTACTCTGTGGCTTGTCATTGTCATTTTCCTAACAGTGTGTTTTGAGGCACAAAAGGTAAAATAATTTAGTTTTATTTTCAGTGCTAGGCCTTAAGTCTAGAGCCTACCTGTGAATGGTGGCTTACATTGGTTAAGCCGAGGCAGAATTGCTTCAGTTCAAGACCAGAGTCAAACACTGGGCTACAGAGTAAGACCTTGTTTCAAAACCCAGCTAAGAGAGTGGAAACCTCCATCTGCTGTTATTGCCTTGTCAATGTTGACACTTTTGCTTCTTGACTAAGGTCTGAGATTGCTAATGAGTTTTTGAAAGGGCTAGAGTGAAGGTTTCTTTCTCATGATCTACATGTCCTTTTTTTGGCTACATGATTTCTCTCTGTGTAGCCCTGGCTGTCCTGAAACTCTCTCTGTAGACCAAGCTGGCCTTGAACTCACAAAGATCCGCCTGCTTCTGCCTCCCAAGTGTTGGGATTAAAGGCATATACCTCCACCACCTGGCATATTCTTAGTTGTTTTAAGACATGGTTTTATGTAGCCCAGACTTGTCTCAAACTGGTATCAGTCCTCCTGCCTCAGTCTCTCTCAGTGCCAGGACTGCAGGCGTGCCCTCTGTGATGGCCGATTTCAGGCTGTTTCTAAAAGGTTCATCTGTTTGCCAAACCTGAAATATTCCATCCAGTGTTTTAAGTGTTGGAAGCATCCTGTGACCACTTATGATGTTTTCTCTTTACTGATTATTTTGTTCAGTGGGACCAAAATATAACTCAGCATATTAACATTCTGAATGTTATTCTCTAACAATTCGTGCAAGACAAGGCTATTACATTTTTACGTGAGAGACAGTACAGTTTCTGGGTTAAACAAATAGTGGGATTTGAAAAATGAAGTCCATTATCTGTGCCCACCTGTATTTTCTAAATAGCAAGTTCTTTAACCCTGAGCCACCTCTCTAGCCCTAAGATTTGCTTTTTTATTTATGCGTATGTGTGTCTGAGTATGTATGTAGAGGTCAGAAGAGGAAGTCAGATCCCCTGGAGCTGGAGTTACCAACAGTTGTGAAGCCACCCCACAGGAGTGCTGGGGACTGAACTCAGGTCCTCTGGAGAAGCAGTGCTCACTCTTACCCCCGAAGACATCCTCCAGCTCTTCAAGTCTGTAAATAGAGGGTAATGACAGCACACCACTGTAATTGCAGTACTTGGGAAGCAGAGACAGGACTGAGGGTGCAAGGCCTTTCCAGAGCTACATAGTGAGACCTTGTCAGAGTGACACTTAGTAGGTGCTCAGAAAGCATTGTCTTGCGTCATGAACCTGCTGCCTGTCCCTCCAGCACTTTTCCAACAGACCAGCTTAGGACTGTTTCCACTACAGCAGCTCTGTGCTACTGGCCCAGGCTTCTCAATCAACATGAAGGTCATGGACCTTGATGCTCTTGGTCACTGCTGTAGCCCTGCTTCCCATACTATCAGATGCTGAGGAAGTACTTGTTGGCAAGTATTGGGCAGTGAAGGTGAACAGATTTGAGGTTCTGAGTGTTCCTTGTAGCTGGAGCACATTGGCGCTCGCACTACTAGTAAACCTTCAAGGCAAGGAACTCAATTAAGAACATTATGGATTTGTAAAAATGCTGATTGCGATCAAAAATATGAATCATAGTACAGTTTCAGATTTATCATGCCCACTGAAGTCAGATGCTTGCTGGCTGTATGAAGGACAGGTTGAGGGCTCTTGCAAGTGGGAGGTTCTCCCTGAACCCCCAGTTTAGGACTCAAGATGGGTTTAACCATGCTTTCAAGTCACAATAAAGCACAGAATATATACAGTGTGTGAAGGCTATGATGCTGTCCACCACAAGTGAATGCAATGTTGTTTTGTTTTAACGTTAACCTGGAGTCTTTAAGGTAAAATAATCAATAAACATAAGGACACAGTCCACCCTGACTTAGAGTACAAGCTGCTGTGGGCATCATTTCTAGTTTTAATTAGAGGAATACTTAGGTCAATGGTTCCCATGTTTCCAGGCTTTGTCTTTGGGATTCACTGCCTGTCATCCCTCTGAGTTCGTTTTTTAGTCAAGATTCACTGTGGTTCAAGCTGGCCTGGAACTCATGACAATCCTCCTGCCTCAGCTTCTAGGGTGCTATAATTACACATGTACCTTACCATGCCCAGTCCAAAGTGTGCTTCAAGAGGCAGTTTTTGCATAGGCTCTGGAGTTAGTTCTCTGAGGGAGAGTGAAGAACCAAGCCCTTTATGAAACTCCAAGTCCATGTGAGAAGCGTGTCCTCATGGGAGCTACACTCCCATGCTCTGTACGAATGAGTGCAAGGTAGGAAGAGCTCCCTTCCATTGCAGTAAGGCCAGGGCCCATCCCTTGAGTTATCTGCAGGGCAGCTGGCTTCCCCACTGTGAGGTTCTGGCCTGCACTAACAGTCTGAGTGAGAATCAGGAAAGGGGAGGAAGTCAAAAGTTGGTTTGGCATTTGTTTAATTTTGTTTTGCTGTTGACTTGGGAGTCTGGCTTCTTTTCATTCTGGTTTAAAATATTAGGAGTCTTAAGATTTATAGGAATTAGAATATTTGGATTTGTTGGAATTTGATTTGGCACTAGGGAAGATTAACTCAAGGTTAAGAGCTACTTTAGGGGTTGGCTTTGGGCTCAAGCTAATTTGTTTCCTTAGTAATGACTTTATTATAGAATACTTCAAAGCTACAATAAAATGAATAGTATAGTGGACCTCTATGATGTGACTAGGGACTTACCATGAAATAAAGTGGAAGGGCCAGAAGAGCCCCTCCCTGCCCCAACATAAAGCAGAATGCAAGCCAGGGATCCGCTCTTCTGTAACCTGGACTTTTGAAGCTTTGAGTGACTGGCTTCATTCCTTCAGATGGCCTGTGATCTCAGGTGCCATCTGTGAAAAAGGATGACAGACAATGGATAAGCCTGCAGGGACAGCAGGAAGATTGAAAGATCGTATGGGATGCTTGAAGTCCAGTACCAGTTCAGACAAATGTCCCCCTTACTGTCCCTGTGCCTTAACTACCATACTCAGAGGAAGAGATCTGGGTAGGTGAGTGGGAAGCTTCCTGCCTATAGATTAGAATCTGTAGTGAATGTTGCACGTAGGGCCTGAAGCTCTTGGTCTCAGTGAAATTCCTGTCACTCCAAGCCTTCACTTGAACCCTTGTAATTCAGAACTTCTGCAGGGGCCATGTCTTCCCAGGCTGTGGTGAACCTGGAGGGTGAAGGGACCTGTGTCCCGGAGGCTCTGCTTTCGAGTACAGCACCTGTGTACTGGCATGCCCTTGGCCCTTCCTTTGAGAAGCTGTTGCTAATTTCTGCTGTGCTTAATTTACACCGGCCTTGAGCAGAGCCAAGTCTGTACTTGCAAGGGAAAAGGCCTGCAGAAGCACCTGCCAGCCAGGCTCTGGCTCTTGTGGTTTTTGTTCAAGATCATTGCCCAACAGCCACCAGTTAAACACCACAGATCTAATTTTAGTGTTATTAGGCCTGCTAACTTATTAGTGCAAATTAAAACAGTAAACCAGATGGCACGGTCAGAGCTGATGCTTCAGGTATGCATTGTATGTTGGAAAACAGACTCTTCATTGAATTGTGCCGCTAGCCAGGAGACTGTTGATGTGAGCTGTGTCATCAGACATGGACCGTTCTGGAGTGAATCATGTTTGATTAGGTTTTAACACATGTTGCCATTCTTGTTCACTTGGAACAATCTTTTTAAATCATTAAGTCAACTTTAAGAGTGGTAAAGGGAAATGACGCTGACTTATGCATACCCATCTCTGTCACCACGTTCATTTCTTTGTTTTCTTCTATGAACACAGATACGTGAAGGCTGAGGTAAAGAAGGGCAACAATTGAGTCAGTGCTGGACTTCTGTAGAAAAGTCTTACAGGCTTGCTCACTTTTCTTTCTGTCTCTCTTTCTTGTTCCTTCTTTTTAGTTTGAATTGTTTTTATATAGCCAAGGTTTGAGCTCTGGATCTCCAGCCTCTGCCCTCAAAACGGCCTCTTTGCTGTAGTCTTTTCCAGAATAGTTGTTTCTCTGTTACAACTATAAATACAGTGTCTGGATATAAGATTATTTCTGGTAAGGGATTTTTTGATATGGAAAACATAAAGTGTGTTGTCTTTATTGGTATATAAAACATGTGACCCTTTGGTCTCAAATCTACTTAATTTCATTCCTAAATACTATTGAAAAAGTTAAGGAGAATCTCAGATTCCAATGAATGGTGTGACACTCTGGGGTTAATTTAATGTGGATGTTTAACAGTTTATCTCCTCCTTTGGTTAGTCCAACAAAGCATAGATCCTGTGTGGGTCTGGCGATTGTTGTGTTCTTTGGTCGGTCTGAGCAGGGGCCCTTTTCGGGATTAGGAAGCTGTCTGGGGATGAGTCACGCTGTTGCTTGGTTTCTGTTGTTTTGAGCTGGAACCAAAGGGCCAGTGTTCTGCTGCCTGTGTTTCCTTTCTCTTGTCCTACACTGCTGTGGGGGCAGTGGCCTGGCTTGTCCCTGGGTCTGTGGCTGCAGGAGTAAAGCTCAGTTGGGGTAGACTTTCCAGGGTGTTGGCTTTCCCGTTCTTGCAATTACTCAGGATATCGCCACACTTCTGAGTTGTTGGAGATGATTGGCTTGAGGTCAGATGAGCTGCTTTCTTTTCCCATCCCTTTTAAGAATATCAGTGTGTACCATAAGAATGCCATTGATGGAGTGCACTTTCTTGTCCATAAAGGTGATTATATTAATTTATTGTGTAGTTAATTTTGCCACAGCATGAAGTAAATAGTTTTAGAATTCATGATATCATGTAAAGTTGTTTAATAAAAAAAACAAAAACAAAAACAAAGCATTTACCAGGGGAGGGAGGGGTAGACACAAGTTTCACTAATGACATAAGTTAAAAAGAGAACCCTAATGCTAAGTGAGGTGACTTACGGGGTAAAAGTACCTGCCACCAAGCCTGGTGACTGCAGTTCAATCACCAGGACTCACACGAACCCAAAAAAGTTTGAAATGCGAAATGGTTAGGAAACACCATGAACATGGCTCATGAAAACATCTTGAAGTTTGCTCATGGAAGTAGCATGCAAAGGGATGTGCCTGATTGTACTGTGGCGAGAGTTCTCTGAAGTGGCAAGTGGGTACACTTGGACTGGCATCGTGGCTGTGTGAGTGTGTGCATGTCAGTGAGCCTATTCAGATGGACTGCTCCCTAGGGACCGAGTTCTGCTCACATTATTCCCAGAAATTTCAGTTGTTTTAGAATAAACTTGCATTTTCAAAACCAACATTCTAGGTGGACTGTAAGACAAAAATGTGTTCTATTTGAATAGTATGTGAAAATGATTTAAACTATTTACTTATGCATATGTGTATGTGCCTGTGTGAGTTTTATGTGCACCGTGTGCATGCAGAGACCAGAAGAGGCTGTCAGAGCTCTGGGCTGGAGTTTGATATGGCTGCGGGTTGTGGGTTCCTAAGTGCGTGCTCCTCAGCACTGGGTGGCTGCTGCAGTGCCCAGCAGTTCTTTCTGTTGAGTGACACGGGCTCTCTCTTCCTGCAGACTCTTCCAGAGTGTGTTTTTCAAACAAACAAACAAACAAACAAGCAGATACCCAAAAGGAGACTTAACCATTATCATTAAGAAGTTAACAGTAATCTTGACTGACATCTAGTCCTCAGATCCGTAAGGGTGTGGGGGAGAGTTCTTGGGATCAAACCCAGTGCTTTCATGCTTGCTAGGCAAATGCTCTACCACTGACTTGTACCCCCAGACCACTCTATTAAAGTTTAACAGTTACCTGAACAATGTCCCTTTGCTATCACAGGATCTAGGTCACAGTCATTGTGTTTACTTGTCCTGTTTCTTTGGCCCCCTGGAAAAGTTCCTCAATTCTCAATTTTCATGACCATGACATTGTTGATCTTTGATGAAAAGCCATGTGCTCCGTACAGGTCTTTCACATTGAGTTTGTCTGATGTTCCTCATAGTTAGATTTGGTCTGTGTCTTTGGCAACGAGATTCACTGTGTGATGGCCTGTCTCAATGCATCCTGTGTGGTGATGTAGAACTCTGGTCTGTCCCTTTGTTAAGGAGGTTCAAGAGGTCACAGCCTGCCCTGTGATCCTTTCCCTGTTTCAATTGAGTCAAGACTCTGTGGAGTTAAAGATGCGGTGCTGTCTGTCGTCTATTTACCTTCATACCAGTGTGGACTTAGGGTTCTGTCTTACAGCTGTCTGCCTATTCGCCCAAGGTGCAGCAGATGGAACCCAGGGCCCTGTGCCTGCTAGGCAAGTGGCCTACCGCTGAGCTGTATCCCTAGCCCTCGATGTTATTTTTTATGTTACATTTATTTATTTATTGTGTGTGGGCTTGCATGTAGAGGTCAGAAGACAGCTTATGAGAGGCAGTTCTTTCTACCACGTGAGTTCCAGAAATCAGGCTTGAGCTGCTGAGCCATCTTGGTGGATGTAACTTGTGTGTGTGCCTCTGTGTGTGTGTGTGTGTGTGTGTGTGTGTGTGTATGTGTCTGTGTGTGTGTGCATGTGTGTGTGTATCAGCATAACCCTGCCAATTTTAATTTATTTAGTTATTTGCATGCTGCCTTGTGTTGATTGGGCTAATGGCACCCCTTTTCACCTTGACATCCATCTGTCCCCGTCCTTCCTGAACACTTTTCTTTCTGTATGACAAGATGTTCCACACATATTTTGTGTTTCCCTGCCCTAGACAGAAGCCAGCTATTTCTCCACAGAACTGATTCTTTCCTAGTAGGGAGTGGGTTTGAGGAAAGAATTTCTTGTTGGTGTGCACATTGCTCTGGGGGAGTTGGTTCCTAGACTTTTTCAGTGTACAGGTTGGGATGTAATTAACCATGACACATGCACATTGCCCTGCCTCCCATTCACACTAGCACCCCTGGTTTTTAATGTAGCACTCAGGGTTCAGTCTAGGCTTCTTTCTCCCTTTTTGTAGCTCGCTTGTCTACCAGTGAGTAGCCAACTAATTCTCTCTTCCCTGACACTGTTGGGGTCACTCTCTTGAGTGTGTCCAGGCTGTTGTACCCCTGCCCCCTCTTTAGACACCCTTCCCCCAAGCATGCTCATTTCCCTGCTGGTCTCTTCACCCTGTTCATGCTCCAGCTCTCCCTGGAAGCCGGCCACCTTCTTGGGTGCCCTTTTCACCTGTCGACATTCATTTATCTTCTCAGTGTGGAGGTGCATGCCAAGCAGGCACTTCACCAACAGGTGTGTGTGTGTGTGTGTGTGTGTGTGTGTGTGTGTGTGTGTGTGTGTATCTATATATCTATCTTTGTTTTTGACCTTCAAGACAGGGTTTCACTGTGTAGCCCTGGCTGTCCTGGAACTCACGCTGTAGACCAAACTGGTCTTGAATTCACAGAGATCCACCTGTCTCTGCTTCTAGAGTGCTTCCCCCCCCCCCCCGCTTTGTTTTTATTTTTTGAGACCAATTCTTAGTATGTATGGTAGTACAGGTTGGCTGTGTAGCTCAAGCTGGCCTCAAACTCAATGCAGTCTATCTGTGTCCACCTCCTGACAGCTGGGATTACAGGTGTGTGTCACCATAAATGGTCTTGCTTGAAATTGGCATTCTGTTTTGGTGACAGGGCCAATGTATTTCCCCAAGACCTCTTCAGTTCCTGAGCCCAAATGCTTCTTCGGTCTCAGCCTCCTCTGAGAATGTGAGAGGTACATGCCACTGTGACCATACTCGAGATTCTGGTATTCTCTTCTCTGTGTCTCTCTCTGTCCTGTGGACTACACATTTTTAGTTACCCCGAGGTAGCAGAGTCAACCATTTAGCCCATGTCATTTCACTGAGTCTCCTGTGGTGTGAGAAGCCCATCTTGTTTGTCCATAGGCTGCATTGTAGCCTCTCTCTGTTCCTGGTTAGTCTACCTCCCAGTGCCTGCTTGGTATAAGGGCCTTCCCTGAGTATTTGCTTCTGTCAGCCTGGGAGATGCAGGGGCCTCAACCTAGTGGTCCAGGCTCCCAGAGATTAGAGAATTTTCTCCAATACGGTCACCTGATTTGTGTTGGGTAGAGCTCCACAGAACCCTATAAGTCAGTCCCCTGCAGAAGTCTCCCTGGATGAGACTGAACCGGATGTTAACCCAGTGTAGTGCTTTCGTCACTGGGTTTGAGCTTTTTGATTTAGAAAGTTGTAGTTGGAGAAACAAAGGGGTGCTGCAGTGTGTGGGAGCTCTGGCACTGGCTTGCTGTGCCCTCTAAGAAGCCCTACTTGCATTGGCCATCTAGACCCCACGCTGTCCATCCAAGCCCATTTCCTGTGCACAGAAAGGGGCTCTGAAGTGAGGAGCAGAACTTCCTAACTTCGCTGGAGACGACTGAAAGTGAGTCTTACAGCATACTTCCCTGGCTCGCTCTTTAAGAGCCCTGGTAGCTGGAGGGCCCCCATGCTGTCTCCACTCCACTCTGTCACTGCCTTATAGCCACCGAGTGGTAGTGAGGTATTCTCCAGGGCAAGGATTGATTACTTTTGTACCTCCGTCTCCTTCAGGAATCCCCCTTTTGGCGGTCCATGGGAGGTCGCTGTCCAGAGGTTGGGGCTCCTCTTAGGCAAGGCAGAGTGGTGTCTGCTTGTAAGGCTGCTGCCTGCACTGCTTCCCCCTGGCCCTGCTCTACCCTATTCACAGTACCCGCCACTGTAAGTGCCTGCCCATGGCGCAGGAGCTTAAGCATGGCACCACCACCAACAGCCACCCAGGCATTTGCTCTCGTGTGTGCTGGGCCTGGCAAACACTAGGTAGCTTCCCTCAGAGCTATACCCCAAACTAGGCTTTTTTTAAAATTAATTAATTAATTAATTAATTTTAAGTTTTTTGAGACAGGGTTTCTCTGTGTAGCCCTGGCTGTCCTGGAACTCACTCTGTATACTCTGTACCAGGCTGGCCTTGAATTTAAGGCACATGCTTCTGCCTCCCAAGTTCTGGGATTAAAGGCGTGCCCCACCACCACCAGGCTTTCAGGTGAGGACAGGAAGCCAGTCATCTAATGATGTTTAGTCTGAGCATTAGAACAGTAAGGCTGTTCTCAATCAGCTCCCAGGCTCCTAATGGCCGATTTATAAAAAGCGTTCTAGCCCTACAGCTTCCAGGCCATAGGATACTTAGTAAGTTGTACAACTGTGTTGTGCCATGGGACAGACAAAGAGAAACCCACTCATCTCTGCCCTGACCCCAGAGCCAGCCCCCCTCTGTGTTCCTGTCGTAGCCATGCGATTGACTGGCTTTGTGGCTTTGGGCAAAATGAATCTCTCCTGTTGCCTCATGAGAAGAGGTGTCCAGTCTTGCCAACAGTGCAGTGCTTAGTGAGGTCCTCAGTGGTGAGTGTTTCCAGTAAGTGCTAGCTGCCACGGCCACCCAGATTCTGCCTGGTGGGCAGTTATGACTTTAGACACAGTCTCTGGTGGGTTCACATACAGAAAGTAAGCCAGTGGATCTGAAGTCATGATGGTCTGAAGTGGATAGTTTATTCAAGAGTACTGGGCCATCTTGTGTATTTTTGGGAAAACAGGGAAGTGCAATGTTAGGGATGGTCATAGATTTACCTTTCTCCCCAAGCAGTGCTACATAGAAAGCAGTACTTTCTATAACCGTGCAGTCGTAGAATAGAGTCATCACACTGGACATAGCTGTTAATTATAGAATTCAGACTTCAGTAAATAAGTATAAGAAAGCTTGGCAGGTGAGAACACTGAAGACAGAAAGTGAAACTGTAGGGTCCAGCTCATGGATCAGGTGCAGTGTCTAGGAGTTCGTTGCTGGGAGAGCCTGGTTGTATGAAGATAAATTGAGCGGGAAGGACATGGATGTGCCTGTAAGATAAGGGTACTAAGACCATTCACATGGGACTTATTTCAGGCCAACTGTGACGACAGCTTCCCCCTCCCTTTCAGTAGCCGTTAGTTATTTTGGATTAAAAACAATGTAGTCAAGGCTAGTATGATGGCTCAGAGGTACTTATCATCATCAGTCCTGATGATCTGCGTTTGGTCCTGGGACCCAAGCATGTAGTACATAGAAAAATGACTCCCCAAGTTGTCCTTTGACCTTCATACGCTGACTGTGGTACACATGTGTCCCCCAATATGTACAACAAATAACGATAATTTTTAAATAAGAAACAATATATCTGCTATAAAATTTTGGTACAAAGCAAAGCTTAAACAAAACCCAGCCTAAATTCTGACCCTGAGATAATACACATTAACATTTTGATACTCTTTTTGGCCTTTTATTTTGGTGTGCAAATTTTAAAAAAGGTTTATTTTTGCTTAAAATTGTGTGTTGGGGGAAGGTTGTACATGTGTATGTGGTGCCTAAGGAGGCCAGAGAGGGCATCGGGTCTCCTGGAGCATTTGGAGGTGTTTGAGCTGCTTGTGGGTGCTCCAGTCCTCTGCAAGAGCAGTCCTCCTCTTAACCGTCTCTTTAGCCCCTTATGCAGATTTCTTCCAAACCATAGTTGTTACATTATATACACAGTTCTGTGTACTGAGTGGAAGTGTCAGAGTGTAGTTGGGGGCAGAGATTGCCTGACTGGCTGTGCTCTAAACCATGAAGAGCAGCTCTGTGGAATGTTTATGCTTGTGGAGGACTGTGTTGTGAAATAGAATATTTGTTTAACTATATAAAAATGTGTGGCATTTGTTTATGCTGCATTTGTTTAACTATATAAAAATGTGTGGCATTTGTTTATGCTGCATTTGTTTAACTATGTAAAGATGTATTACTGTTTCACCTTGCCTGCCTAAGACACCTGATTGGTCTAATAAAAGGATGAACTGCCAATAGCTAGGCAGAAGGATAGGTGGGGCTGGCTGGCGGAGAGAAAAGGGGAGCCAGCTAGCTAGCCAGCCAGCCAGCGACCAGGGTCCAGTCAGGTAGCAGCCAGCCAGATAGACACAGAGGAAGCAGGAAAACAGGATGGACAGTACATAGATGAGGTAAACGAGCTTTGAGGCAGCACATAGATTAATAGAAATGAGTTAATTTAAGTTGTTTTTTTTTTTTTTTAAAAAAAAAAACTAGTTAGAAACAAGTCTAAGCTAAAGTTGAGCATTCATAATTAATAATAAGTCTCCATGTCATGATTTGGGGACTGGCAGTCCAAGAAAGCCTGCTACAGGAGTGACAGCATTTCTTTTTAGGGTTTTGTTTTGTTTTTTTGTTGTTTGTTTTGTTTTGTTTTTTTAGATAGGGTTTCTCTGTGTAACAGTCCTGGCCATTTTGGAACTTGCTTTGTAGACCAGGCTGGCCTCAAATTCACTAAGATCCACCTGCCTCTGCCTCACAAGTGCTGGGATTAAAGGTGTGTACCACCACCACCTGGCTTGTTTTGTTTTTTTGAGACAGGATTTCTCTATGTAGCCCTGGCTGTCCTGGAACTCCTCTGTAGATCAGGCTGGCCTCAACTCAGAGATCCTCCTGCCTCTGCTTCCTGAGTGGTGGGATTATAGGCGTGCACCACCACTGCCCAGCTCTTTTTAGTCTTTGGTTATAAGATGTATTTTGTTTTCTAAGTATGTATCTGTGTGTGTGCCAGTACCCATGGAGGCCAGAGGTGTCTGGTTTCCATGGAGCTGGAGTTTCAGGTGGTTATGAGATGCCCAGTGTTGGTGCTGGCAATCGAACTTTGGCTCATTGCAAGAACAGTAAGTGTTCTTAACCACTGAGCCATCCCTCCAGCCCCTATAGTTACTGTTTTGTTTTATAATAGGATTCCACTTTGTAACTTAGGCTGGTCCAGAATTCATTATGTAGCCCAGATTGGCCTCAAACTGATGATCATCCCGTCTGCTCCTTGGTTGATGGGATTACAGGTGTGCATCACAAGCCTGGCACCAGTATGGCTCCTCAATGCATGTGTACAGTGTATGGTTGGCATATAATTGGCCTGTTGTCTCTATCATCTGTTAATTTACGTTGGAAACATTAAAAATCATCTGTATTTTGAGATAACTAACTGTTGTCTGCCATTGTTGCATACATAGTTACTATACAATGTATGTGTATAATTTTCTGGAGCTGTAAGTAAGCTTTTGTCCCATGTTGACTGTGCTGCTACAGAGTTACTTTGCTCTCTGGCTTGTCAGCTGTCCAGCTTTCCATTTCACCTTTGGAAGATCCCATAGAGGTCAACTTCAGCTTCTACACGTGACAGCATGGTAATATCTCCTCTCTGTGACCATTGTTTTTATTGGAATGACTCATGTTTCCTACCTATAGATTGTCTCAAGAGAGAAAAGCAGAATAAATTACCCAGTCTTCAAGGAATCCCGCCAGGACAGCAAATCATACAGATCTTTTCCAGCTTTTATGTGCTGTCTATTACGTAAGAGTCAAAGTCCACAGGCCCAGTCTGCAGATGTATGTTAAATGAACTGACTGCAGTGACTGTCACAGCAGAGACAGTGTTCCATGTTCTCCACCCAAGGGTTCCCTTGGCCATTTAGAGAAAACTAGATTCTTTCAGCCTTGCTGAGTGTGGTTCCAGTGTTAGCAATTGGTGCCTTCAAGACCGTAGTCTTCATGGGGAGGGGAAGGTGTGTGGACCTGGTCAAGGCCATTGCCATGTCAGCTTTGGGGCACAGAGGGGAAGTAAGTAAGAACTCTGTTCATCTCATAGACTGAGTCACAAGGCTCATTTCTCTGATATGCTGTACTGATGACCAAGGAGCACAAGTCTTTGGGACTGTAAAGTACTTATGTTCATCTCTGTGTATCAAGAGGCGAGGAAAAGCTGTTTACTAAGACACTAGCTTGCTAAGGTCAGTTTTCTGTTTTCCTCCAAAATTCAGTCTGCATATTTTCTGTGAATTTGTCTTCTAGTTCCATAATTCATCTTTCCCCATATAATGTAATATTAAAGTAAATCCATCTACTTCTAATTTCAGTTTGAAGTCTAGATTATTTTTAATGTGTGTGTGTGTGTGTGTGTGTGTGAGAGAGAGAGAGAGAGAGAGAGAGAGAGAGAGGGGGGGGGGGGATCTCATATATCCCAGACTGGCCTTAATCTCACTATGTAGCCAAGGAAGGATAGCCTTTTATTTTATTATGTATGTGTAGCCAAGTGAATGTCATGTGTGCATGGGTATCCACAGAGGTCAGAAGAGGGTGTTCTTTGGAGCTGAAGTTACAGGTGGTTTTGAGTCTCCTGATGTAGGTGCTGGGAACCAAACTCAGGTCCTCTGTAAGAGCAGCAGTTGCTCCTGAGTACTGAACCATTACTCCAGGAGGACCTTTAACTCCTAGTCCTCCTGCCTCCACCTCCCCTGTGTCGCCACCAAGCCCCGTTTCTTCAGTTCTGTAGATAGAATCCAGGGCCTCATAAGCATGCTAGTCAGGCACTCTGCCAACTAAGGTATATCCCTAGTGTCACGCTGCCCTAACATTAATTTTTAATTAGTTTTTGTGTACAAGCACAGACATGCCTTGCCACAAGTGAAGAGGTCAGAGGACGTTTCCATTGTATGAGTCCCAGGGATTGAACTCAGGTTATTAAGATACCTTGATAGCAAGGGTCTTTTCCTTACCAGCCCATTCATCTCACTGGCATTGTTTGTTTGTTTGAGGTAAGGTCTTACTACATAGCCAGGCTGGTCTAGAACATTCAGCTCTCTTATAGATTAACCATTTTTCTTTTCTATCAACTAATCATCTAAAGTATTTTGTTACAAAAGCTGCGGGGGGTGGGGGGGAGGAGCTGGAGAGACGGCTCAGTGGTTAAGAGCACTGACTGCTTTTCCATAGGACCCACTCAATTCCTAGCACCCACATGGCAGCTCACAACTATTTGTAACTCCAGTTCCAGGGGATCTGACACCTTCACATCAATGCACATAAAATAAAGTTAAACAAATTAAAGAGGAGGAGGAGGAAGAAGAAGAAGACGAAGGAGAAGAAGAATGGAAACTGACTGACAGCAGCTGAGCTGACCCAGGGTGAGGTTTTGTTGGGTTTCTTCTGTGCCGCTTTGCTGGCACCCTTCTAGGTGGCCCTACAAGTGCCAGCAGAAGTCCTGGGTGCTTTCTTGGCACTTACCCTGGTACTCAGGCTGTGCCCCTTTCGTCTGCTGAGCCTCCTGTCCCCTTTTGTCTCTTTGTTCCTTCAGATCTGAGATGCTATCACAAGGTCTGCCTGGCTCTCTCTTGTCATTAGTGGTTCTGGTTCTGTGCCAGGCTGTGTGGCACTTCTTAAGCCTTCTTCCTGGCACCTGGAATTGGCCAAAGCCCCAAGGGGCAGAGCAGCTGCAGTGTGATGTCTCATCCCTGGGATTCTCCTTCGGAATCTCATCTCCTGGAGTTGTGTTGGCCTTGGCAGCTCTCCAAAGTCTGCAGTTTTTTTGTTTTCCTGTTCTCTGAGGGTCTCTGATCTGTCACAGGTTAGCAGTCATCAATACAGCAGAAACTGCTTTCTACAAGTCTTTAGACCCAATGAGGAAGACTTGGAGAGAGCCCCCGACAAGATAGAGTTCTGAGCCACAGCAGGAGCTGCTTAAGATTCCTCCTGGAAAGGAGGCTGCCTGGGAGTCACTCTGTTTAAAGAAATTCCCCCCTCTGTCTGTCTCTGTCTGTCTGTCTGTCTCTCTCTCTTTCTCTCTTGCTCCCCACTTCTTCTTTCTTCTTTGGTTTTTCAAGACATGGTTTCATTGTGTAGCCCTGGCTGTTCTGAAACTCGCCCTATAGACCAGGCTGACCTCAAATTCAGAGATCCCCCGCCTCTGCCTCCCGAGTACTGGGGTTAAAGGTGTGCACCACATTCAGCCGACCTCAGTTTTTAAAGTGGGTGCTGGAATCCAAACTCAAGGCCTCATGCAAGAACTCTTCCCTACTGAGTCATCCCTCCACTCCAGTTTCTATGCAAATATAAATTTAACTCATTTAATTTTCAGTGAGAGAAACGTGTCCTTATCCCCATTTTATGGTTGAGGAAACAAATTCAGAAGATTACTTTGCTCAGAATCACTTGACAGCTTAGGACTTAACAGGATTATCTTCCAAAGCTGACAGTTTGAACCACTGGGCTATTTACCTTGAGGTTAATTAATTCAGTTTCAAGAGATAATGAACCCCAGAGACTGCTGGTAGACAGATACAATAATGGTGTGCAATATGCAACTTCTGAGCTGAGCATGGACTTAGTATTTGTGGAATTTTATGTGGGGGTCCTGTTTGACATTACTGCCATTTGCCCAACTGCTTATCCTGGCACTAATGCCAAACCATTGTAGGGTAAACAAAATCATTAGGATAGCCAGCCCAAACCAAGTGTGGTGGCTCACACCTGTAACCCAGTACTCATTCAAGCAGATGGATTGCCACATGAGTTCTGAGAATTAAACTCAGATCCTCTGGAAGAGCAGTCAGTGCTCCTAACCACTGAGCCATCTCTCCAGTCCCAAGGTTTATTTACTTAGTTCACAGGGTTTCTTATTTGTTTGGGTTTTGGTGATTGAGCTTGGGTTTGAACCCCAGACCTCCTAGGTGCTGGTAAGCTCTCTGCTATGCTCCCTCTCAGCCTGAGTGTTCTGCCACATCTCCTTAGTCTCCTGTTTGGGCAGCAGCAGTATGGCTATGATATGTGCCATGGGAAACCTGACTCTGGGCTTCAGGAGTCCAGTCCACTGAAGAAATGTTTGGTTGACCAGAAACAGGATACTTGTGTATTTAGCCAATATTCAGCTTGTCATCAAGACCTAGCAGTGTTAATAGAAGGACAGATAAAGGTTAATTTAGTTTTATGTCAGGACTAGCAGTTTCAGAAAAGCTCTGTTTAGTTTTTTAAAGGTGGAAAAGAAAGAGGCAAGAGGGTGTTTTTTAAAATGAAGCTGGACTAAGCCATATGCCTTTAATTCCAGCAGTGGGGAGGCAGAGGCAGGCAGATCTCTGAGTTTGAGGCTACATAGTTCTAGGACAGCTGAGACTGCATAGAGAGACCCTGTCTCACTGTCACTACTCCCCCCTCCCCCCCCATGGAGCTGAGCTTAGGCTACTGTCCAAGAGACCATTCTGACCATTTCCCATAATCCATTTAGTCACCCCACAGTTCTGAACAGGCAGCTATAGGGGCAAGCAAGATAGGTGTTCTTTGTTCTACTGTGTTGTCTCTACCTTTAGCCTGTTCTTTGTGTAGTAGGTGTGGAATGACATTAGTCTCTCCAGGAGGTTGTAGGAACTCTGTTTTGGGTTTCCAGAACTCCTTTGGCCTCCAGTGTCACAGCATTAACAGTGCTCACAGTAAGGTGGACAGGTAGGTAGTCAGAGCGCTCCAAGTCTTAGCAGCCCCTGTAATAGTGGCTCTTGGCCAGATAAAAGCTGGCTCTTGGCCACTTTCTGTAAAACAGGGATTATAGTAAAGCCTCTTTTATCAGACTCTGAAGTCTTAAGTTTCTTCTTTACTAAGGTGTGTGTAGGAGGGAAGTCTGGGAAGACCATGTCATTTGGCGCTCCCAGGGCCCTGCTGCACCCCTAGCTGGCTCCTGGGCTCAGTGATGCTAGATGTCAATGAGGAAGGGCCTGGTGGCTTCTTAAAACTCTTAGCTCGTTGCAAGGCTTGTCCTTCAGACAGGTCTTCACTTAAGCTGTGGTGAGCACTTGTCTTGCAGCTACAGTTGGTTGGTTCCTGTGCCCTAGGATAGTAGAGGAACAAAGGGATGGGCCTCCACTTTTTGCCACCCAGACTGTTCTTATGGTCTCAGGTCTCTGCTCTGAGCCTAGGGCTCGTTTTCTCTGCTTCTTTGCTTGTCCTATGCTGGCCCTGGGACAGTCATCACTCAGCTGTCCTCCATCTCTTTCTTTTTGTGGTGCTGGAATTAAACACAGGGCTTTAGACATGAGAAACAGGCACTTTGCCACTGAGCTACACTCCCAGCTCTGGCTTTAAGTTATCCATGATCCTGCTCTGTAACTGCTGGGTATGCTAGGAAGGGTGAAATGGATTGACAAGACTGTCTGGAGCTGGGCCATTTATCCTGTGTTTGGGAGCAGGGTTAGCACAGTCATCAGTCAATAGCCTGACTTCATCTCTGCTTGTATTGCTGCTTCCAGCATCAGTTATTGGGCCAAAATGCAGGCACATTCTCATCCCCACATGGAGCATTGGTGTCCTGCTGGGAACATCTTTTTCTTGAGTGTGTTTGTTCTAACTGCAAATTAGCAAGACATTTCTGGGAAGCCTGATTAGAGGGGTGTGTTGGGGCAGGATATTGAGTTGAAAACAAGCACAAATTATTGTTGTTTTTGTTGAGATGGGGGTTCTACTGTGTAGCCGGGCCTGATCTTCAGCTTGCAATCCTCGTGCATCAGCCCTTGAGTGCCGGATTAAGGCATGTGCTGCCATACCCGTGTTTTATAGTTTCTAAGGGACTTGTCTTTTGCCCTTTATTTAGTAGACAGAGCCATTTTATGAGAGGGCTCCAGAAGCTAGAGCATAGTAAACATTGACTCTTAAAGACTCTCTGGTAGGGCTGTAGGTGTTTGAATTCAGGAATGACTCCTGGGGTAGCCCCAGAACACAGCCCCCCTCTAAAAATGAGGTTACCCAATCTTCAGTTATCTTCCAGACCATAGAGTGAAGCCCACAGCTGCAAACTCCTGACCATGAACTAAGATGCTCAGTTGCCCTAGGGATTCTGAGTTTTGGGGTTCAGCTGGCCTTCCTGCCTTGTCTGCCTGCTGTTATGCCCAGGTCATGGGGACCCCCAAATACCACAATGGAGACTGAATCCCATATGTAAAAGCAAAGAGCCTTTATTTCAAGCTCGGTGCTTAGACTCTCTGTTCGATGCAGTGGTGACAGCAGAGAGCCCCGAGCCCAGGCAGGGTGGAGTTTTTATCATAGCAGAGGTTGGGGTCAGGGGAGCTCCAGGGCCCAGGACGCCGATTAGCTGACATTTGTCCAGGAGTACAGGGAATGTTTGGAATGTCAAGTACCTCCCCCCAGACACAGGTCCTCCCTGAGTGGGGTCAGCCCGTGGACCCTCCTGGGTTCCAGTGCTGCCTGCCAGCAAGCCTGCTACAGAAGCTGTGTCTGGGCCTCCAAGCACCCCTTTGGTCAAGCTGCTCTGCTCCCCCCCTCCTTCCTTCTTTCTTCCTTCTGTATGGGTATTTTGTATGCATGTACATGTCTGTACACGTGGGCATCTGGTACCCAAAAACCAGAAGAGGATGTTGGATCCCCTTGAACTGGAGTTACAGACAGTTGTTAGCCTCCTTGTGGTGCTAGTAACCAAACCCCAGACCTCTGAAGAGTAGTAGAAGATGCTCTTAACTGCTGACCCATCTCTCCAGATCTTTCTTTGGGTAACTTTAAAGATGAGTCAGGAGGGAAGGACAAGGCAAAAGGAGAAACCAAACATCAAGTAACCTCTGTGTGTGTGTGTGTGCGCGCCATGTATATATGTATGTATGCATGCATGTATACACGTGCTCAAATATATATGGAGGTCAGCTTTGGTTCCTCAGTTACCACACACCTTGTTTTTTTTTTTTTGAGACCGGGTCTCTCACTGGCCTGAAGCTTCCCAAGTAGGCTGAGTTGGCTGACTATTAAGCCAGGGACCTGCTGTCTCTGCCTCCCCAGCTCTAGATGACAGGTACACCCAATACACCCAGCTTTTTAATGTGGGTACTGGGCACTGAAGTCAGTTTTTGTGTTCCCTTAACCCCTTGGTTCCTTGTCTTCTATTGTTTTAATTTCTGGGGAGATTTTACATTATTTAATTTATTTATGTGAGTGGTGTGTGTGCGCGTGCGCCATGATGTACTTGTGGAGGTCAGAGGACAACTTACAGGAATTGATTCTCTCCTACTGTATAGATTCTGGGACTCAAACTCAGGTTATTAGGCTTGGTGGCACGTTCCTTTACCAGCTGAGTCATCTTGCCAGCCTCTTTGGTGTTTTGATAAAGAGTTTCATGTAGCCCAGGCTGGCCTTGAGGCTCACCATGAACTCCTTAATCTTCAAACAGCAAAAGAAACTAAACAAAGCAAGATAGGATTGCTGGTTTAGCCTTCATGATGAGCCCCTGGTGCGCTGATCCATAGAGGCTCTGGGAGAGGCCGAGCTGAAAATCCAGAATCCCAAGAGGCTCTGAGCACCCAGAAAGGCTGTTGTTAGGCCAGATGGGGAAGCTAATTGGCCTCCAAGTGAGCAAGGTGGCTGCTGAGCTCCATCCCTTGATAAATGTACTCTCCCTGGCAGTCTTGTTAATATTTAAAAATAAAATGCCAAATCTATTACAGCCACTGTAATTTAATTTTTGCTGCATTTCAGAGCTCTATGGTTGCCGGCATGGTATCAATGTGAACTGAGTTTCAACTGCTAACCTATTTACTTATTTATTTAATTTATTTTTAATTGTTGTATGTTATGCCTTGAGTGAGAGTAACAGTAACAGAGCAGTAACTTGAGAATGAGTGATTTGTGTTCAGATGCACCTATGGATGTGACTTTGGATGTCCCTCTTCCTGCTCCCTGTCTTTTCTTCCAGAGTGCATGCTTTTCTGTGCTGAAGTATTGATTTCTGAAATCTTGGTTTGGGGTCTTTCAGTCTAAGATATGTAGTAGGGGCATTGTCTGGGTTCATGTCTGGCCCTACAGAGCTGCTCATAGACTGTTTTGACAGGTGTTGGAGTGGTAAGAATGAGAATGACCAAGCCCACTCCCCACCCCACCCTGCCAGGTGTGTCTGTGGTGTCTGTGTTTTGAGACAAGGTCTCAAGGGCTTAAAGATCTCACTGCAAAGCCACGGATGGTCTTGAGTCCCCAGTCTTCCTTTCACTTGCTGAACTCAAGACTCAAGGGCATCACCACAGTACCTACAGGCTTCATGGGCTCTCTTCTAAGTCATGCCAAACACGAAAAATTTGGACCTAAGATTAATTCTACTTTTAATCGTGTTGTGTATATGTGTGTGTATGCCATGTGTATATGGTACTCCTGTGGCCAGTGAGGTGGGATTCTCTGGAGCTAGAGTTACAGGCATTTGAGAGCTGCCTGAAGTGAGTGCTGGGAATTGAGCTCATGTTCTTATGGAAGAGTAATACATACTCTGAACCCCTGAACCATCTCTCCAGCCTAATAAATGGTATTGTTGATCCTGTAAACCAAATAATGGCTTGGTGGACACAGGATAGCCACTGGGTAATTTAACTTCATACACAGCCAACTAGGGTCTCTATTCTTGAGTTATGAACCTTGGTGGGAGACAGAGGCAAAAGGATGCAAGCTCAAGGCCAGCCTGGGTTGCAGTGAGATGTATCACCTAAGAAAAAGAATCTGGACTGTATGCAAAAGAACAGAAAATTAGTGAAGTTTGACACAGCACCCCTTTATTATACAACAGCTTTTCCATAGGGTTGGGGAAATGGTTTATTGAAACAAAGAAAATTAAAGAAAGTTTTGTTTAGTTGTCTTTTGAGACAGGGTCTCATGTAGTCCAGGCTAGCCTCAGATTGGTATGTAGTCTTGATTTTCTGGTCCTCTATCTGTACGTCCCAAGTGCCAAGGTTATAGGTATGCTCAAGCCACCACATGAAGCCAGAGCAAGCTTCTTACCCCTATCATGTCTGCCATTTGTGTGGTATAAATGCAATTCTCAGAAGAGGAATGCTAGAGCCTTTGTCAGTACCAAAGTTCTTAGTTTCTATAGATAGTTCTGGTTCTGGGAAGCTCTTCTCAGCTTCAAGACAAGGAGAGTTTGAGAATGTGTTGTCCCTTGTTGGTCTTTGTAAACCAGAGGCCATTCCGGTACAGCAGCCGCAAGTGGTCATAGAGTGCCAGCCTGCAGCTCACTCAAGGGCAAGGTGCCTCCTCATGAAGCGGGCATGGCCAGGGTAGGTGTGTCTACTGGAAAGACTGGAGATAGGAGTGAGTGAGCAGTTCCAGTCTGGGATAGAGGGGCATCAGGAAAGGTCAGAACTCCTGAGTAGGTGCCAGCAGCAGCAAACAACCTGATACCACAGGACAGACCAAGGCTGCAATTGGAGAGAGGGAGGCCGTGACAAGGGGCCAGACAGACAGAGCCTTGCAGGTGGTTCCACCTCTCCCAGTATCTTTTCTTCCACATCACCCAGTCCAGTGCACAGGGGGTACTGGCCAACATATGTGTGATGCTGACAGTGTTTGAAGGCTTATGTGTAGTTTCTTCTGGCCCAGGGTTCCCTTTGGGCATACGGGATAAGATTTGGACATCTTTGCTGAACTTTCTGTGGGACATGTGCCTGGGGTAGGCACTTGTAAGGGTTGGTCAGTGTCATACTATTAAGAATTAAAATTTCTTAGTTGCACTTAGAATTTCTATTCCTGCCTATATAAGTACACAAAGAACTCCATTCTCATAAACAGTGAGAGTGGAAGCTGTGCTTACCTGCCTGTCATGAGCTGCCCAGCGAGCTTTGTTTAGATATGTACTCATATCTAATCGTGTGCCATTTAATAATCCAGACTTTAAAAAGACTGGCAGGTTTGTAGGATTGTTTTGAGACACTGCGTGACTGTTGATTTTACCACTTTGTTTAAAAAAATACTTGGAAATAAGTTGACTGCAAACAACCTGTGGTGGACTGAATGGCTTTTGTACAGGTTGGGAAGGCCCTTGAGAGCACGGCAGTTTCTTCCCAGAGTCAGCCTGAAATGAAACCTTTGCCCTCTGTGCTGTATGATTCCACTTCCAGTTTCCTTAAACAGTTTCTGCTGTTCCAAAGCACTTAAAAGGATGTGACAATGCATGTGTGCAAATTTTGCAGTCAAAAAATTCTTCCTGCATTTTAGAGAAAAGAATTTTTTAAAAGATTTATTTGTGTGTAAATGTCTGTGTGTTTGAGAACAACCTTTCCCCCACGAGACAGGGTCTCACTCCATACCCTGGCTGTCCTGGAACTTGCTCTGTAGATCCTCCTGCCCCTGCCTCCTGAGTGCTAGGATTGAATGCACGTGCACATGTGTATGCAGACATATGTGCATGTGTGTCAGATGGCACCAAGTGTCCCCGTCTATCACTTTCTCCCTATGCCTTTGAAGCAAGTTTTTTTTTCCCCAGGGACCTAACTGAGTTTTCTCTGTTAGACTAGAAGCCAGCAGGCCCCAGAGACCCCGTCTCTGCCCCTCCACCTTGGAGCTGGAATGCCAGGTTCATTACATGGGCGTTGGGATCCGAATTCTGGTTCTCTTGATTGTTCAGTAAGCATTTTTAAAATAATTTCTTTATTTTTATTTTTTTGTGCTTTGGTGTTTTGCCTGTATGTGTGTCTGTGTGAGGGTGTCAGATCTTGGAGTTACAGACAGTTGTGAGCTACAATGTGGGTGCTGGGAATTGAACCCCCGGTCCTCTGGAAGAGCAGTCAGTGCTCTTAACTGCTGAGCTATCTCTCCAGCCCCCTCAGTAAGCGTTTCTAACTGCTGGGCCGTCTTTCTAGCATTTTTTTTCCTTTTTTTTTTTTTTTTTTTTAATTAAGAAAATTGGTGTGTCGCTGTGTGCCATAACCTCTCTCTTGACTGTCTGTCTCCCCGCGTGTGCAGTGAGTAGATTTGAAATGCATTAAGTTGGTGACTCTCATTTCAGCATCAAATTCTTAAAACTTTATAAATCTCTGAAGGTGCTCAGGATGCCTCCTGGCATGTTGTGTTGGTGTAGCACTGAAAATACTGGGAATCAGTTGTGCATATGATCCTGACAGTAAAAGATGACATCAAAGGAAGAAATGAGGATGGCTTCGGGCACTTGCGAGACCTGGACTCCAGAGAACAAGCCCTGTTGTGAAATCTGACTTCACAGGGTCAGATGACTTAGACAGACCTCTGTTCCTGCTCTGTGACTCAGGCAACAACCGGCATGTCAGTGACCTCGGGGGTCATACACACACAGGCATTAGGAAGCACACTGTGCAGGAGGATGCAGGAAGTACACTGACTCCATAGGAAGCCATGCAGACGCAGAATCACTGGGTCATTCTTCACTGAGAACCTTTATGAAAGCTGGGACCAGAACACTACTGTTCTTCTGACACATGTGCTTTGATCTCCCTGTACACCCCTGTGGCAGAGACATCACCTCTGGTGCCTTCCGCAGTGTAGGTCCTAGAGATCAAATTCAAGTTGTCAGATTTGGCTTTTACCCATTTCCCCAATTCACAGACCAAGACAGAGTCTTACTGCTGTGCAGACCAGGCTGGCCTTGAACTGGGGACCATCTTCCTACTTCTGCCTCCTGCCCTCCCACATGCAGGCATTACAGGCCTGTGCTACTGCAGTTAATGTACTTTATTTAGAATCAGAATCTCACTTAATTGCCAAGGGTGGCCCAAAACTCACTGCGTAGACCAGGCTGGCTTCTTCCTGCCTCAGCCTTCCAAGTAAAGCTTTACAGGAACAAGTCCCCAGGCTTGGCTTTGGAACCTTGGTGTTTGGGTGAGGGGTTTACTTGTTTTGAGCATTTCTCATTAGCTGGCTCTCTTGAAGTCTAGTCCTGGACCCTTTCCTCAATATCTTGGCTTTCAAAGTGTTGCTCACAGCCTGAGCATGGCACAGAAGCTCCTGTGATTGTGCTCCTTCTCCAGCTCCTTACTCTGCTTCCCAGACGCTAGCTTTCTAGGCACACTGACAAGCACGCAGGTCTACAACAGATACTTAAACTCCCTTTTTTCCTTGTGGGCTCATTATGTCACAGTATTCTACTTCCAATCTGGTACTTTTGTGAGGGCTTTGTCTGTTTCTTAGTTTTACTAGTGTATATTCCAGAGAAAACTTCAGGTTGATTAGAACACAGGAGGAGAGAGGAGATTCCAGCTCTGTGCCTGGAAGCACTCTGGGGAAGCCATGGCTGCAAGGAAAAGCTTATTTATCTTATCTGTCATGGTTATAAGAGATTCCTCGATCTAGACATGGGGCTGGGTAATAATTACAGAGTTGTCAGCAAGGCTGATGTGTGCTAAGTGTCACTTTAGCAGCGGGTACATTGTGGCAGCGTTTCTGAGCCTCCCTCACCCCTCACCCAGGGGCTAAGTCTAAAGTTAAGTCTGAAGTCTGCAGAGGCACTTACTGACACCATGGAGCACTTCTCAGCTGGACGTCAAGCTAAAATTGAACTGCAGGTCAGCCAGTGCTCCTCAGGACCATGGAACTGCAAAGTACTGCTTGTCAAAGTAAGGCTCATTACAGTGTTCCAGAACACCTGGGCTTTGTACATAAGGGATTTTTTGTTTTTGTTTTTGTTTGTTTGTTTTTTTGGTTTTTTTGAGATAGGGTTTCTCTGTAGCTTTGGAGCCTGTCCTGGACTAGCTCTGTAGCCCAGGCTGGCCTTGAACTCACAGAGATCTGCCTGCCTCTGCCTCCTGAGTGCTGGTATTACAGGTGTGCGCCACCACCACCCGGCACATAAAGGATTTTTTTGACTTCACTAACCACATGACCTGTGGGCCAGTGGCAATGTGAAACAAAAAGTGTTGACACATGGAAAAAGGGTCAAGATGGCATCTACCTCATAAAGATGCAATTCAGAGTGAGTATTTAGCCTGGAAGTCCTGAGTCTGCTCAGATGGCAATGTCTTACAGGTTGATTGATTGCCTGTGTTCTTGGAAATCATTGTTTCTGGACGATGTTTGTTGGATGGTACTGATTCCCTTTGTTTGGCAACATTTGCCTTCTTGGTCTTTTATGTTTCTCAGGGTTGAGCATGTTCCTGTGGTTAAACAGAAAGGCTTTAGTGGTGTATGTCTGTGTGAATTTCTTTGCTTTTTTTTTAATTAAGATTTTAAAAATTTGTTTTATGTCTATGAGTGCTCTATCTGCATGTACTCCTTTATGTTAGAAGAGGGCATCGGATCACATTATAGATGGTTGTGAGCCGCAATGTAGTTGATGGAAATTGAACTCAGGACCTTTAGAAGAGCAGGCTGTGCTCTTAACTGCTGTACCATCTCTCCAGCCCCCTGTGTGACTTTCTTAGTAAAATGATAAGACTTATTCAGGAGACAGTATTCACAAACTATTAATAAAACAGATTGCAAATCAGTTTAAATTTTTATTAGAACTTAATCTACTGCTGGGTGGTGGTGGTGGTGGTGGTGGTGCACGCCTTTAATCCCAGCACTTGGGAGGCAGAGGCAAGTGGATCTCTGAGTTTGAGGACAGCCTGGTCTCCAGAGAGAGTTCTAGGACAGCCAGGGCTACCTAGAGAAACCCTGTTTTTTTAAAAAAAAAAAATTATTTACTTACGGAGTGTGACAGTTTTCAAGAGTCACATCTCCTACCACCTGAACCCAGGCATCAGACTCAGGTGGTCAAGATTCTTCATCCAGTGAGTCATCTTGACCCCAAAGCCAAGCTTAAAAGTGGACCCTGAACTGCAGAAGAGTCAAAAGCAAGCTGAGTACTAACAAGCGTGCACACTGTTACGTCTCTGTTCTAGATTTTCACACTTGGACTTCCTCAAAGTGATGGACTACAAACTGGAATTGTAAGCCAAGCAAAATCCTTCTGCCTTAGGTTGTTTTTTGTCAGGGTGTTTTTTATCAGGTTATCAGAAACAACTGGGATAGACAGGGAAATATCCCTCCAGAACTCTGTGTTGACCCAGGTTTGAAGGTTTCTTGGGATTGTATGTCAAAATCTGTGTAGCAGTAGCAGCCCCAGCAAAGCAGGAGATGTGTGTGTGGCTAAGTCTAGAAAGATCCATCTAACAGTTTTGTGCAGGAGAAGAACATTGATGGTCTAGTCTAGCTCCATCCTAGTAACCGTTTTATTTAAGTACATGGCTCCTTTGTGACAGCACAGTGGAGCAGGATGCTAAAAACTTAGTTGTAAGACAAAAATAAATAGTTGTAGCTGGGGAAGCTGGCACATACCTATAATCCCAGCACTTGGGCTGAGGACAGGAAGGTTGTGAGTTCAAGGCCAGCCTGAACTACACAGCCAGTTTATGGTCAGCCTGGATTTTATAGGAAGACCCTGTCTCAAAAGAACCAAAGCAGGGCTGGGGAGATGTCTCCCTGGGTGAAGTACTCTGTGTGTAAGCATGAGGACCTGAGTTCAGCACCCACATAAAGGCTGGGGGTGATGATGACTGTGGCGGCACACACCCTTAACCCCAGGGGGAGGCAGAAGTAGGTGGATCTATGAGTTCGAGGACAGCCAGGGCTACACAGAGAAACCCTATTTTGAAAAAAACAAAACAAAAGGCTGGGTGTGGTCGGTGTGTACCTGCAATCCCAGCACTGAGCAAGCAGAGACAGGGATCAATTCCCCAGAGCTCACTGGCCGGACAGCCTCCACAATTGATGAGCACCAGGTTCAGTGAGAGACCGGTCTTTAAAAATAAGGTGGAGAGACATGGTAGATGAACACATGATGCTGATCTCTGGGCTCCACAGATTACTTTTCATCCTGTCTCACCAATGACTGCTGCAGGTGCTCAGAGGTCACTGCAGCGTTGATGGATTTCTCTCCTTTTCGGATCTTTAGGGGAATTAGGAGAAAGAATTAACACACACACTGTAAATGTACGGCTGCAGTTCCTTATAGCTGTCTCCAGGTGTACCCTTGGGCTAGCAGCACTGGTGTCACCTGTGAATTTGTTACCTCTTGCAGGCTCCACCCTGGCTGTCCTAGTTCCATGCCTGGGGGCAGATGCAGGAAACCCGCTTTCTGAGCTCTCTTTGGGGAGAGACCGCTGAGCAAGGAAGAGTGGCATAGCTGTGCCGGTGGAGCCCTCTGCTGGCATTACCTTTCAGCACACGGGGTGGGGGTGTTTGTCTGCAGTGCCCTAGTACTCTGAATGCTTCCATAAACATTTGTCTGGGGACAGATGGCTCAGTTGGTAAAGTGCTTCCAAAGGGCCTGAGTTCCATCCATAGCACCCACATGAAAAGTACCCACGTGAAAATGCCAGGCCTGTGCCTTGTGCTGTGATCCCAACATCGGGGCAGTGGAGACTTGAAGTCCCTGGTACTCACTGGCCAGCCAGTCTTGCTTAGTTGGTAAGCCTTTCAGGCCACAAAGAAGGCCTGTTTCAAAGGAGGCAGATGGCATTCCTGAGGATAACACCCAAGGTTGCCCTCTAGCCTCATACACGTGTGCCATACACCACCAGCACCCACTGAAAGAGCAGCTTGTTTTTAAGGTGATTTCTGACAGCTGTAGAAATGAAGGAAGACCAGGTTATGGGAACACAGAACAGTGCCACAGAAGCAAGCAAGAGCTCTGAGAAGTTGAAAGTCTTTTTTTTGTTTTGTTTTGTTTTGTTTTTGTTTTTCGAGACAGGGTTTCTCTGTGTAGCTTTGCGCCTTTCCTGGAACTCGCTTTGGAGACCCTGCACTGCACTGCAGGTTGGAAATAGAAAATGTCTTGTGCACAGACTTCTCAGAGGCTACATCTGAAGATTCTGAAGTTCAAACCGGTGCTGGTAGCACTCACCTTTAATCCTAGCACTTGGGAGGCAGAGGGAGGTAGAACTCTGTAAATTCAAGGCCAGCCCAGGAGGCCAGTCCAGGACAGCCAGTACTACACAGAGAGACCCAGTCTTGAAAAACTAAAACTTGGGGGGGGGGGGGAGATTCTGAAGTTTTCCAGCCCTCTGGAGAACAAGCCCTACGTCTGTTCTGTTCTTGGAGGGTGGAGTGAGTGCATGTGTCTTCCAGCACAGAGCTCTGTTGGCTACCGTAGACTCCATTCCAGAGGTGTTCTCAATATGGACGGGTCTCCACGCTCCACATTGAGCTGTCCAGCCACTTTGTCCCCACTCCAGTGTAGCATCAGACTCCGGGGCTGGAGTAGAGTAAATTGGCATTACCCCTGTAGTTGTTACTGCCCATTATGTATGGGACCCAAGTGATAATAACAGTGCATGTCACCAAGATACAGCTTGTTGAGCCAGAATTGCAGCCCAAGGCCATGTGTACTGAGCACAGAGGAGTACCAAGACAGCAAGCCCTGTACTACAGCCTGAGGCCATGTTGGAAGCCAGCCGTACATTGAAGATTGCACCTCTGACTGTAACAGGGATGGCTTGTAAATAAGCCACCCTTGTAAGGCAGTCCTTTCCCTGTGAAAGGGAGTGAGGCATCGAGAGACTGGACAGGAAAGAGGGTATTATGACTTCTGGGGTGTGACTCCCTCCTGGGGCAGCCACACCAGCTTAAGGCGACAGTGACTAGCCCATCCACTATTCGCTTGCTCACTAGTACATTTTAGTTTATTCATATTACCTGAAGAGCACTCAGCTGTTCTGGCCTTACTGCCTTGGGTGTTGGCAGGCTGGGCGGGCATCTTAGTCCATCATTATGCGAAGGTGTTGGGACACAGAGCTTTCAGTGCCTGGGGAGCAGAGTGGCCTGTAGCTTCATTCTTAGTGACATCAAGTGTAAAGTGGATGTGCTAAGAGCAGAGATCTTCACCAAGTGTTACCATTGGTCTATGAAGGTCTTTCTGATTGTTACTGTGCTAGAGGGCACTGTGAAGGCTTGCACACCAGGTGGGTTGTAACTGAAGTTTATGCTTTTCTACACCGAATTGGGATTGGCTGAAATTCCCATGAGCACTACTGGCCACCCAAGAACTGTGAGTGTCCTGAATCCAGGGTGGAAAATAGAGGTAAGACTGTGGAAGCCTTTAGAGCTGGAGGAGATTTTAAAGGATAGAAAGCCCCCAAGTTGTGTGATGGATACTTTGACCCCTGCTTCTTACTCAGCTCTCCTCCACCCTCTTTTCCACAGTGAATACCTACCTCTTCATGGTGCAGGCTCAAGGCATCCTGCTTCGGGACAACGTGAGGACCATCGGTGCCCAGGTGTATGAGCAGGTAGTCCGCAGCGCCTATGCCAAGAGGAACAGCAGCCTGAACGATTCAGGTAAGCTCTAGTGAAGAGGGCCCTACGAAATGTCTGCTCCCAGAAGAGGCAGGGAGGCTGAGTAATTATCTCCAAAAGAGAGTGTTGAGAGAAGGACTGGTGGAGGGGGGGAGGTTAAGGCAACGAGAAGGCTGCAGTTTCATTCTGAAATCAAGCTTGTCGTCGTCGTTCAGAACATGGCTTTTTGTTTTGCTTTTGAGATGGTGTCTCCCTATGTAGCCGTAGCTGGCCCCAAACTCAGAGATCCACCTGCCTCTGCTTCTCAAGTGCTGGGATTAAAGGTGTGCATCATTACACCCCGCCTTAATTTCTTTTTTTAATTTATTTGTGTTGGAGCATGAATATACCATGGCGTGAGTATGGAAGTTGGTTCTCTCCTTCCACCAAGTGGGTCCCAGGAGTTGAACTCAGATCATCAAGCTTGGTGGCAACTGCATTTACCCTCTAAACAATCTCACTGATCTCAATTTCTTACCTTTTTTCAAGATTTATTTCAGTGTGTGTGAGTGTGTGTGTGTGTGTGTGTGTGTGTGTGTGTGTGTAACAGACACACACACACAGAGACAGAGAGAGAGAGAGAGCACTTGAGTACGTGTGTGTAGGTGCCCACAAAGGCCAGAAGAGAGTGTTGGATCCCTTTAAGCTGAAGTTACAAGTGGGTGTGAGCCAGCCAGTAGGGGTTCTGGGAACTGAACCTGGGTCTTCTGCAAGAGCATCAAGCATTCTTAACTGCTGAGCCATCTCTCCTGCTTCATTTTTTTCCTTTTTCTTTTCTTTTTTAAATGTATTTAACTTTATTTTATGTGCATTGGTGTGAAGGTGTCAGATCCCCTGGAACTGGAGTTACAGACAGTTGTGAGCTGCCATGTGGGTGCTGGGAATTGAACCTGAGCCCCCTGGAAGAGCTCTTAACCACTGAGCTCTCTCTCTCTAGCCCTTCATTTTTTTTTTCTTAAAGAGAAATAATATAGTTCTCAGAATCATCTAAAATAATACCTGTTATTGAAGTACTAACCTGAAATTCTAACACTTAGAAGCATAGGCTATACAATGAGAACTTGTCAAAATAAACAAACAAATAAATAAAATCAGGGCTAATCTGTGGCTGAAGGAATGAAGAATGCTTGTCTCATGTGTAGAAAGCCCTGAGTCCATTCCCAGATCCAGGTCCATTCCATGCTGCTCTCCTGTTGAGTGTGAAGATTGGTATGCAAAGATACAATCTCCGGCTGATGTGCCAGAGAGCTGGCCCAGGGGATGAAGCCACTGGCTGCTCTTGTAGAACCAGGATTCAGTTTGTAGCACCCACATGGCAGTTCACCACCACTGTAACTCCAGTTCCAGCTGACCTCTGCAGACACCAGGCACATAAGTAGTGCACAGACGTAGATGCAGGCAAAGCACTCATATACATAAAATAGACCTAAATTTAAAAAGCTTTTTAGAAAGTATAATCATGCCGTTTAAAAACTCTCCAAACAGAGGACAGCATTCTGTTTCCTACCCGCCCCTCCCAAGACAGGACCAGCACTCTTCAAGCTGTCCCTGGATAAAGGCCTGGATGTGGTGGCCATTTGGCTCTTAGACGCCCTCTCGGTGTTCTTTAAGAAAAAAACAGCAACAAGGAAAGCCAGCCTGAGTTGAAAATTCTGCAGCTCCAGCCCCAGGAGTGGGTGAGAGCCAGCTCTAATGTTCGTCACACTGTGTGACTCTAAAGGGCTGGGAGAAGAGACAGTCAGTGCAAAACTGGGGCAGCCGCCACAGCCCTGCTGGCCCTTTCCTGGAGGGGGTTCTCTGCATGGTGCTTCTGTTGAACCTTATGGGGAAATGATGTCACGACCTTGGTCCTGTGTGTTGGTAACAGTACCTGGGAAAAGAGGCATCTGCTTATACACTCTTAGATTCCACTCAAATGGTGGGAAAGTGGGGGGGGGTAGTAGTGTGTATGTGTGGTGGTATGTGTATATGCATGTGTGCCTCTGTATGTGTATGGTATGTAATGGTATATGTGCATGCACGTTTGTGTGATATGTGTGTGTATGTGGTGGTGGTGTGTGTGTGTATGGTGTGTATTTGTGTGTTTAATGGTATAAAACCTTAACAATAAGAAGACCACACTGGGGGGAAATTCAGCTGGGAAGCAAAGATAAAGGACAAGGACTTCACAGACCATGGAAGCCAACCAGTAACTGAAAATGCTACAACAGGGGATCCTTACCTCCCAGTGTTCCCAGAGTTCCTCAGAGCGGTAATGGTCAATGTCCCAAACCTTTGGGAACCAGAATAAAGGTGAGCTGGGGGTCAGGAGTTCTAAGTCATCCTTGGTCACATAGCCTGGTATACTTGAGACTCTTGTCTCAAAAAATAAAAAAGGAGTAAGGGGGGGGGGCACAAGATTCAGGAATATAACGAGAAATCCACGGAGTCTGCTTAAAGAGGAAGGCGTTTATTAGGGGATAAAAACTCACTAAAGCAAGAGAGATTTACTGTAGGGTCCTGGAAAGCTGAGCTATGGTTCACGCTGTTCTTCCGCCTGGTCCGTCTCAGCATCCAAAACAGAGAGAGAGAAAGAGAGAGATAACTGCCTACGTGCATCCCAGGTCTTAAGGGTTCGTGAGGCCACACCCCAGGGACACGTACTTCAAGGTCTTAGGCAGGTGGAGCAGTTAGTTACCTGCTGCATCTCTAGGGATGGTACTTCAAGGTCATAGAACAGTTACCCACTACATAGGAAGGCCAAAATGCCCAGAGCCTTGTCCGCAGCCCGACAAGGAACTGGAGCCCCGAGAACCTCACACATGTAGAGCAGTTCCCTTAGTGTGGGTGTGTGTACTTCTGTCCTCTGTGCCAGGGTGCTTAATTCAGGACTACTGTGACGGCAGAGGACTAGGACAGATTTCTCTGGGGAATCACCTGAAGGTAAGGACAGTGGGGCTCTGCACCACACTGCTCAGCCAGGGCAGCCTGCCGTGTGACTTGGTGTCCACGCCCTAACAGGTGCCTGACTTCCCGCTGCAGTGCTTAGCAACACTACTGCTGAAATAGATACGGAAACAAGGGAAAGCAGACAGCGAGGGAGAAGGGAGGACTTGTCACCAGGTGACACCTCACCCTGAGTGTCCGGGACCAGAGAATAGTGAGTTTACAGGCTTGAAAGGCCCACTGAACCGCCGACACAGGGCTGGAAGTAGATTCCCAGCAAGGCAAAGCATTTGCAGTTCCTGAACAAAGAGCAAGCTCTTCTACTTCCGAAAAGAAGTTACTGGCCACCCACAAAGCCTAGGTGTGTGAATGGCAATAGCCACCTTCAGCTAGAAGGCATAGGAGAGCTATAAATGGGAAGTTGCCTACACTGCTGTAGCTCAGCCACTGTGAACAAAGTGAGAGAAACAAACCATCAGATACACTAGGTTTCAAAATCATATACTTTCCTCTGTTGCTGTTGTTTTTCCAGACAGGGTTTCTCTGTGTAGCCCTGGCTGTCCTGGATATTGCTCTGTAGACCAGGCTGGCCTCGAACTCACAGAGATCCTCCTGCCTCTGCCTCCCAAGTGCTGGGGTTAAAGGTGTGCGCCACCACTGCCCAGATCCACCACATCTTTTTAAAAGTATTTTTAACATTTATTTTGTATATTTGAGTGTTTTGCTTGCGTGTCTGTGTGCCACATATGTACCTGGTGTCCACAGAGGCTAGAAGAGGACATTGAATCTATGAGACTGGAGTTACAGATTGCTGTGAGCTGTGGGTCTAGAAACTGAATTTGAGTCCTCTACAAGAGCAACCAGTGCCCTAACCACTGAGCAATCTCTGTGCCCCCCCCACACACACACTTAAGGAAGCCATTGGAGAACCTGCTTGATAGTGAGTGAGACAAGGAAATTAGGACTTTCAAAAGTGAGGTTCAGGCCTGCATACAGGGTGAAGGGTATGCAGTGGTCATGAAGGGTCTGGGGAGTGGAGCGTTGTCACAATAAGAAGGTGCCTGCCCTTCTCTGAGAGGCAGTGCAAAGGGAGGGCACAGTGCTGAACCAGGAACAATTCCATATAAAACTGAGGTCCAGAAGATGAGGACAGCACCAAAAAACAGCATCACCTTCTGTAGCTGGAGAGTTTTCTCTCCGGGTCCCGCCAAGCCCCGGCAGTCTGACAGCCCACTTATAAAATAAACACACAGATGCTTAGATTATTTAAACTGTTTGGACTAATGGCTCAGGCTTCTAGCTATCTAGTTCTTACATCTTAAATTAATCCATTTCTATAAATCTATACCATGCCACGTGGCTCGTGGCTTACCGGCATCTTCACATGCTGCTTGTCATGGCGGCTGCCGCCAGTGTCTCCCTCCGCCTTCCTGTTCTCTCAATTCTCCTCTCTGTTAGTCCCGCCTATACTTCCTGCCTGGCTACTGGCCAATCAGAGCATCACATTTGACATACAGACCATCCCACAGCAACCTTCCACATTCCTCAGCTATGGCTGGTGTTTATGACATCTCCATATCAGCACCAAGCATTGCCCTAAGTCTAGTTATGGCAAGTAATTGGGAGACTCTAGGACTGGAAGGGTAAGGCATGGAGGCAGTGGAAAGGAATTGCTCTGGCCTTCCTCATCTAAGGGATTTCCTAGAAGAGGAAACCAGAAACAGGGTAGTGGGATGTGCTGCTTGGCTGTGAACAAGTGCAGATGCCCAGGTCAGAGGTCAGAGGTCAGAAGTGCTGGTAAAATAAGAGGGGTATGTGTGTGTGGGGGGGGTCTGTGCTGTTTACACTTCATTCTGATTTCCACTGCCTGTAAACCGAGTACTGGAAGCCCACGGTGCCGGTGCAGATGGGAAGGGAGCCATTGCAGCAGGCCCTCTTTTCTTCCTGTGATGGCTTCATAGTTTTAGCTCCAGCACTGAACCACCTGCTCCCACTAAGCTAGAAACACTTGTGAGGAGCTGAAGGAGTCAGCATGCTAGTGCCTGGCTGAGCCGTCTTTCTCTTCCCTTCCTAGATTATCCTCTGGACTTGAACCACAGTGAAGCCTTCCCCCCAACCACGACATTTCTTCCTGAAGATTTCACCTACTTCGCCAACCACCCTTGCCCAGAGAGGCTCCCTTCCATGAGTGAGTAGATCAGCTTGCCCCGTTGCTTCAGGGCAGTCTTTGGTTAACGTGGAAGGGAGAGTGTGACCAGCTGGCTTCCCGGCCTCTTTGAATAGTGCCAGGGCTCCCTGCCCTGGAGTTGGAGCTGGAGGAATTCCTTGTGCCCCAGCTCCTCTTCAGCCAAACCTGCTGCTGGTGACCCACATTCTCAGTGGTGCTGTGTTCTGCCCTTTGTGATGACCTTCTTAAGGTGTCCTGCAAGAAGATCTGGCCATGGCTTTGTCATTTTAGTACAAATTGCCCACTGGTTCTACCTAGTTTAACATAATAGACCTCTCTACTCACCTTCCTTCTTCTGTGTCATACTTGGTTCTCATTTGTACCCCTACCTCCACCTCACACTTCTTTCCCATCCCATTCTGGCTAGTTGCTAGAGGTTATTTTCTTTTTGTTGTTTTTATTTTTGTTTTTTGAGATAGGGTCCTGGAACTCCCTTTGTAGACAAAGCTGGTTTCAAACTCACAGAGATCCGCCTGCCTCTGCCTCCTGAGTGCTGGCATTAAAGGCGTGCACTACCACAACCCAGAAAAAGTTATTTTCTTAACAAAATGCTGGTTTAAGGAAAATTCAAGCCATGCATGGTGGCCACGCCTTTAATCCCAACACTAGTACTCTAGCTGTCCTGGAACTCGATCTGTAGACTAGGCTGCCCTGAAACTCACAGAGATAGATCCTCCTGCCTCTGCCTCCTGAGTGCTGGAATCAAAGGCGTGCCCATGCCTGGCTTCCCTAGCACTTAGTGATTGTCATGGTTTCAGTTTGGGGGCTTTGTCAAAGATGTGTGCTCTGTGTTTGGGCACCATTAGTCAGAGCCTCTACTCCCTGGTGGCTGGGGTGAGACAGGCAGCTGGCCTTGCTTCTGAGTGATGCCAGGCCAAAGTGCACCACTCTGCCCCTCAGGCAGTTTACTGAGCCGTGAAACGGGAGCTCCCTGGAGCAGGGAGAGGTCTTGAAGAAGAGCTGCCTCGCCTCGGTTTCAAGGCCTTTGTTTCTCTGCCCGCTTTGGCAGGAGCCGGCCTCTAAGGTCGTGTCCTTGGGCACACTTCTTTGTCACATGGCAGTGGCACACTCAAGGGCAGAGATGGGTAGCAATAGGGCCAGGGCTCAGCCTAGGAAACTCTTCATTGTTTTTCCTCCCTCTCTGTCCAGAGGGCCCAATAGACATAAACATGAGTGAAATCAGAATGGACGATATTCACGAGCTCTTCTCCAGAGACCCAGCCATCAAGCTCGGAGGCCACTGGAAGCCTTCGGACTGTGTGCCTCGATGGAAGGTGGGCTATGAGTCAGACCCCAGGTGTTAGAAACACACCTGGGATTACTGGGATTCAAGAGCTGTGACATCCAGGAACTTGCACTCTGCCTCTCATTTTCGAGAAATGGGTTTCCCCAAGGACTCTCCTGTAGCCATAGAGATTGGCAGCACCTTATTGGTGTATGGCGACCCTTTTGTTCCTAGGCAGGATTATTTGCAGGAGAAAGGATCAGTAGATCAGCTGACATATTTGTGGACTGTGTCTCTGCAGAGCCAGTGCTTCCTGTCTGGTCTCCCAAGTTCCTGGAGGATAGATAAGTAGACTGCAGTATAATGATCCAGCTGGACCTTCACACCTTTGTAGGAGGACTGTAGTCAGGAGAGGAGACAGAAACTTAAGGCCGTTCTTTGACCAAGTGTTAAATAAAGTGCTTGGGTGCTGCTGGCCCTGGAGAGGTGGGCCGCAACATGAGCCACAGGATAAGCTTAGTGCACAGTAGCAGGTGTCCACAGGTGTCCAGTGTGGAGCGAGCTGTGTGCAGCATGGAGGTGCTTAGCTCCCTTTGTGTTTGCACTCCTCTAGAAGGACCTTTGTGCGGAGTCACCTTGGGTATGTGTGCCTCCTAGAGCTGCAGTCTAGACAGGGTCCCGTTAGCTCCATGGTGTCATTGCTTGCACGGGTCAGCATTCGAGGATGTCAGGGCCTCAGCACTCGCTAGGGTTGCTCATCCAGGGTACCCAACTGTGGAGCAACGCAGAGAATGAACTGGGCAGCGGGGCCAGCAGCTAACGGATGGCTTCCTGTCCTGTGACCACTGCAGGTGGCCATCCTCATCCCCTTCAGGAACCGCCATGAGCACCTCCCAGTCCTCCTGCGACACCTGCTCCCCATGCTTCAGCGCCAGCGCCTGCAGTTCGCCTTCTACGTGGTCGAGCAAGTGAGTGACCTTTAGTTTCCTTCTCTCCCTTCTGAGCCCACAATCTGGAAAGCTGTAAGTGACATTGTCTTTGGTGTAAAGAGCCCAGGGTGGCACTGTCCCCATGAGCTTGGCCCTCGCACATAAATCATTAATTAAGAAAATGCTCCATAGACTTGTCTACAGGCCAGTCTTAAGGAGGCATTTTCTCAATTAAGAGCCCCTTTTCCTCCTGGCGTGGTGGCGCACGCCTTTAGTCCCAGCACTCGAGAGGCAGAGGCAGGTGGGTCTCAGAGTTAGAGGCCAGGCTGGTCTACAGAGCAAGTTCCAGGACAGCCCAGGCTGTTACACAGAAAAACCCTACCCTGTCTCGAAAAACAAAATCAACAAAGTCTTTCTTCTTAGATATGTCTAGGTTTGTGTCAAATTGACAAATATCGAAACCAACCAGCACTTCCCTTGCGCTTGTCCTGAGTGTGTGTTTGGTACCGGCTGGGGTCAGTGAAGGTTCACATGTAGTTCAAGTAGGCCATAACTAGTGTGAACTGGTCTCTACCTGTCACAGAATTTGTAATCCTCAGACATTAGTCTCTAGAGAACTCAGTGACTGTTGTAGTGGGACCTTTAGAATAAACAAGCTGAGATGAGCACACTCTTTGACTAGATGTGTGAAATAGATGTGTGTGTAGCACAGACTTGAGACTTGGTAGAGTCCGGCCTGTTCCCTGAATGTCCTGTGGCTGTGGGCCTCTGTCCTCAGCATGTGTCGGTGAGGTGCTCTCTGAAGAAACACGACAGAATGCAGTGGACTCCCTGGGTGACTGGGCTGAGCAGAGCTGCAGACCCTGTGGGCCCAGTGGTCTATCCCTTTGGCTCCTAGGAGCCCTTTTGGTGTACAGAGATGGCAGTAAGGTCTTTGCTTCAAGATCCTTTGTTCTTTCAGGTTGGCACTCAGCCCTTTAACCGAGCCATGCTTTTCAATGTGGGCTTTCAAGAAGCCATGAAGGACTTGGATTGGGACTGCCTGATCTTTCATGATGTGGATCATATACCCGAGAGTGACCGGAACTACTATGGCTGTGGACAGATGCCCAGGCACTTTGCGACCAAACTGGACAAATACATGTACCTGTGAGTGTCTCCTCCTCCCGGAAGGCCAGTTGCAGAAGTGAGGTGTAGCTGGCTGTGACCAGCTGTGTCAGCTGGCAGGTGGCTTGCAGCATGTAGGACTGTGTTCAGGAGTTCAGCAGGGAGCTGGCATGGGGCCAAGTGTCACCATCTTGTTCTCTGTGGAAAGTGTCCAAAGTAGGCGGGGCCCTGGGGGTAGAAAGTGGGTCAGTAGTGGGACTGGGTGGGGGTGAGATGTTGGAGTGGTGACGGCCGGTGGTGGTGGTAGAGGAGTAACTGAGCACTGATTGTGACCATGGTTGCACAACCCAGTCAGTACACACTAAGTAAGTTCTGTGCTCTGTCACTCACTGCACAAGAGTTGTTGTGAACCAGTTAGGAGCCTGGAGGGGAGCTCAGCTCCCTTGCCTGAGCCTCTAGGTTCCATCCGTGCAGTGCTGGAAAACGAAGACAAATTCATCAGGAAATTCAGCTCTCCATCTTCTAACTCGGCTGCTCTCCTTCCTTCAGGCTTCCCTACGCAGAGTTTTTTGGTGGAGTAAGCGGCTTGACTGTAGAACAGTTTCGGAAAATCAATGGCTTTCCTAACGCCTTCTGGGGCTGGGGTGGAGAAGATGACGATCTGTGGAACAGGTATGCACCCCACCCTGCCCCCCAACCCCACCACCATGTCTCAGAGACCAGGAGCTGCACATGTCACCCAGTACCCTTGCAGCTGTCAGTGGGAGCCTGGTGGGGTGCTTCCCGTGCCCTGCCACCCACTCCTCTACTGTTGTACACTTGTGCCCTGCACAGCAGCTCCACCCAGCCTTTCCGACTGAGTCTGGGAGCAGCTGCCTTATTTTCTTTCATGATGGAGATGAATATTGGGAGTCATGACTATTTGGAGTTTGTTTTTAAAATTACACAGTTATAACATTAAATAACAACAGAAAAAAAAACCTTCTAACTAAACTGAAAAGAATTTCTACTTCCTACTAAGGCAACTATCCTCATTTTCTCCTTTGACATGTAAACTAAACTTACATGACAGCTTAAGAATTTTTTTATAAGTCACAAGTATGGGTGCTGGAGAGATGACTCAGTGGTTAAGAGCACCTATTGCTCTTCCAGAGAACCTGGGTTTGGTTCCCAGCACCCACATTGGACAGCTCACAGCTGTCTGTAACTCTCGCTCCAGAGGATCCAGTGCCCTCTGTAGGCACCTGTACTCACGTGTACATACAAACATACATAATTAAAAATGTAAAGATTAATTTGGGGCTGGAGAGAGGGCTTGCTGTTTTAGAATACTTGGTGCTCTTGCTGAGGACCTGGGTTCGGTTCCCAGCACCCACATGGCAGCTCACAACTGTCTATTATAACTCCAATTCCAAGGGATATGATGCCCTCTTCTGACCTCCAAGGACACCAGGCTTGCACAAGATGCTTATGCTTATATATAACATAAAGTTAAAAAAAAAAGAGTTTTTAATACTTAAATGTTAGAAAGAAAGAAAATAGTAGCTGGTGTGGTGTCTCCTCAGACCTATGGTTTCAGTTTGGGAAGCTGTGGAAAAGAGTTCTTGGAATTCATAGCCAGCCTAAGCTACCTACTAAGACTCTTCTTCATAGACCAGTGGAGGGAAGAAGTATGCTCACCGTAAAATTCATATGAGAATAAAAATAAGTTACCTCAGTCTACACAGCCCAAAACAAGATGGTTACATCTCAGTGTCTTAAAGCAGGGGAGTGAACCACGTCAGACCTGTGTCGGTTTATCAGACCATAATAAGCACTTGCCTCAGTCTCAGGGTAAGTGTCCCTGCTTGGGGCTGAGTGATGTCAGTGTTAGAAACACATGGTGTCTGTGTGGTATACCGTCTGAAACTTACCCAGCTTCCTGCTGGCATGTCTAGCCTTCAGTGTTCCCGTGCACACCGGTACTTAGGAGAAGGTCTTAGACATAAATTTGATCAGAATGTGATGTGTTAGGGCTCTTGAGCCATGGTGTTTTATTTATTGTTTGTTTGTTTGTTTATTTTCGAGACAAGGTTCTCCGTGTAACAGTCCTGGCTGTCCTGGAACTTACTCTGTAGATCAGGCTGGCCTCGAACTCACAGAGATCCACCTGCCACTGTCTTCCCGAGTGCTGGGATTAAAGGCCTGTGCCACCCCCCCCTCCACCCCCCACCCCCCCACCCCCCGCTTGAGACATGTTACAACATGTTCCCTGTGGCTCTCTGTGCACTGTGTCCCCATGTCAGTGGAACCTCCCCAAGCTGAGGGGTGGAGCGCCTGGTAGCCTGTTCACAGATCTGTCCCTGCAGTCTGTAGCTGCCTGCAGGTGGAGACCTGAGGTGGGTGTTGGGCTTGTTCTCAGTGGCTCTCCACTTTGTGTTTTCTGACAGGGTCTGTCACTGAAGCTGGAGCTCATCGATTCAGCTAGGCTGGCTAGCACTGAACTCCAGGGTCAGCTGTTCATCCCTCTCCCCTGCCCAGTGCTGGGGTTCTAGACACACAACACTGTGCTCAGCTTTTACGTGGGTTCTCGAAGACCCCAATTCAAGTCCTCATGCTTGCAGGTTGGCACTCATCCGCTGAGCTGTCTTCCCATAGCCACCGTTTTCAATGGCAATCTCATGGTCTTGCCACAGACAGAAATGCCAGTCAGTCTGCTGGTGGGCATTCGATGGGAGTGTGCCATCCTTAGTTCACATACACAGGCGTCTCTCCAGTTAATTAAATGCCTAGTGTGACTACATAGTCAAGAAACACATTGTGACGGCTCCTGGGGTGTGGCTCAGGGATGCAGGACTTTGCTAGCGTGCACTGGCTGAACACACACACACACACACACACACACACACACACACACACACACACACTTGTGAAAGTGCGAAGTTTGATCCCTGAAACCATGAGTTTTGTTTTTTTAAAAGCTGGAACTGGTGGCTCTGTTCAAATGCTGTGACAAAACACCATGACCAAGGCAACATAGAGAAGGAAGGGTTTATTTGGGCTTATGGATCCAGAGGGTGAGTGTCCATCATGGAAGGGGGGCAGCAGGCATGATGGCTGGAGCAGGCTGCTGAGAGCACACCTCTCAACCTCAAGCATGAAGCAGAGAGAGCAAACTGAAAATGGGTTTAAACTCAAAGCTGGCTTCCAGTGACTGACTTCTTCCAGAAAGGTCACACCTCCTAAGCCTCCCCAAACAGCACTACCAACTGGGGACCAGGTGTTCGAATACTGAAGCCTATGGGGGACATTTCTCATTCAGACCACCATATAAGCATATGCCTTTCACCCCAGCCCTGGGGAGGTAGAGGCGGGAAGATCTCTGTGAGTTCCAGGTCAGGCAGGTCTATATAGGGAGTTTTAGGCAGGTCAGAACCACACAGTGAGACCTCATCTTAAAAAAAGTTGTTGATCTCAGTAGCACATGTCTATACTCCCAGCAGCGGGAAAGTGGAGCCGGCAGATGCCCTGGGCTAGCCAGCCACAGCCTAGCCTATGTGGTAAGCTCCAGGCCAATGGGGGACCTTGTTTCCAAAAAGACAAGTTTCATAGTGCCTGAGGAATGACATGCAAAATTGTCATCTGACCTCTCTAAGCACATGCATGCCTGTACGTACACACACACACACACACACACACACACACACACACACACACACACACACACAGGAAATGTTAGCTAGTTAAACATCAAATCAGTTAGATGAGTGAGAAGGCGTTTGGACATTGTTGGAGAGGCTGTAAGGTGTCTTAGGGTTTACTAGTCTCTGGGTCTTCAGCATCTCACTGATGTCCCTTTGGTTTTGGACAGGGTACAAAATGCAGGCTATTCTGTGAGCCGGCCAGAAGGGGACACGGGAAAATACAAGTCTATTCCTCACCACCATCGAGGAGAAGTCCAGTTTCTTGGAAGGTTGGTATTGTTTATCTGGCTGTATCACCTGTCTGCCCCCGTGATGTGGCTGGGTGTGACGGGTGTCTGTTCTGATTAACCAAGGTAGACATTTTGGGTGACCATTGGTGAGATTTAGATGCCTGGGTCTTCTATGCAGCCTGAGACAGTTGGGATCACCGTCTGCCAGCCCCTGCACTATGAAGGTGTCTCCAAGGGAGTGGCAGGGCTCTAAGCTTGGCTGCTTTTTGTCCCCTCCTCTGTAATCTTTCGGGGCTTCTCCACTCCGACCTTGGGCCAGTCTCCTGAGCCTCCATTTCCTGTGGCCTGAGGGCGTTCGATGAGATGCTGGGAAGCTGACTCTGAGTCCCTCTCTGTCCTTGGCTTCCCAGGTACGCTCTGCTGAGGAAGTCAAAGGAGCGGCAAGGGCTGGACGGCCTCAACAACCTCAACTACTTTGCAAACGTCACGTACGACGCCTTGTATAAAAACATAACTGTCAACTTGACACCCGAGCTGGCTCAGGTGACTGAGTACTGAGATGTGGAGAGAAGCCGCATCCGCCTACCCACCACCCCTCAGAAGCGCTGTGGTGCGCCATCCTGGGGGTCAACACAGGACGAGGACAGAAGGAGAGTGGAGTGCAGGACCGTAGGGTTCCAGAAAACTGTCACAGAGTACGCGCACAAAGGCCTTTGCTGTAGGCTCAAACAGGGACAGGCGGCTTGGGGACACCTCTCATCAGCACTGGCTTCCTTCCACAAGACAGACGTCTGCCCTGCTGCCCTCTTCTGTCCCCACCCAGGGCCAGGCTAGGTGCCCCTCGGAGAGATGGATGGCCGGGCCCAGAGGCTGCCATGGCAGCCACCCCTGGCTTGAAGCAGGAGGACCCACCACACCACACTGTTCGTTCTGCACCTCTGTGTCTTCTTTGGCTTCATTTTCTTTAGGGTCTTTCTTTTCTTCCTTCCTTCCTTCCTTCCTTCCTTCCTTCCTTCCTTCCTTCCTTCCTTCCTTTCTTTTCTTCCCCCCCCTTTTTTTTTTTAAAGAAAATTACCTGCTTTGGTGGGGACTGAGGGGGGAGGGACTTGGGATGGTAGACACATTAACAGTCACTTCTTGAAGAAGTGTAATTGTAAATAAGCCATGTAAAATGCCTTTTTAAAGTTTAATTTTATAGCTGGCTCCACTTGAAAGTGAGGGCTTCATATATTAGATGACCTTGGGGGGCAAACATAACTGAGTTACCACACAGTTGAAGAACATCATCTCCCAAATCCCTGTCATTTCAGAAGGGAGTGGACACAGGGCAGAGCAAAGAACTTGTCACTACAGCCTCCCCTCCCTCCCCTCCCCTCCCCTCCCCTCCCTCCCTCCCCTCCCTCCCCTCCCCTCCCCTCCCTCCCCTCCCCTCCCTCCCCTCCCCTCCCCTCCCTCCCCTCCCCTCCCCTCCCCTCCCTCCTGTGGGTCTTCCTCAGAGACCTAACAGCTAAGCAGGGACTGCTCTTAGTACCACAGTGCTCTCCGCTCTTACAGACCCTCAGTGCCGGGGGGTGGGGGGGTGGGGGGCAGGGGCTGGAGAACAGGAAATTTGAGGCCAGTGTGGGCTACATAGCAAGTTCCAGGCCAACCTGTGCTGTGTAGCAGGGTCACCCTCCCCCAGGAGGGGTGACACTGCGTACCCCAGCTCTCTGGACTGTTTTGTCCTTCAGCATCTCAGAGTCGCTGTTAGGTGGCGTTCCCCTTTCTTTGGAACTGGCCTTGTTTCTCAGAGCTGTGCTTGTGTGACCAGCCGGCTTCAGTGGTTTCTCTGTTTCCCTTTTTGGTTCTGGGAAGATGCTGTGTTGTGCTAACAAGCAGTCGAGTAGGAAGGGCTCAGCCAGGGAGCAGGCGGCACTGGGATGCTGTGTGTCAGCCAGGGTCCAGGTGAGGTCTCACCAGAGCTTTGCCAGGCAGCCAGCAGAGGGCCCCCTGCTTCCTGATGGCCGTTCCTAAGCTGTACTCAGAAGGGTTCCTCCTTCCTGAGGCAGTCCTTTCCTGCGTCTGCCCCTGCGGCAGCCCTGTCCCTGCAGCAGGGCTCTGGGTGGTGAGGATGCTTTCTCGAGGCCTCCAGCTTCTGTTCTTTGCCTTTTTGCCTTCAGCCCTTGACGTTCATGGTTTACATAGGTGGGTGTGGGGTGTGTAAATACGTGGGGTTGGGGTTTTTGCACCGCACAAGTTGGTTCTGTGGACATATGATCCCCCCAGACTGTGGGAGTGATTGGCCAGGCCGTGTTTTTTTTTCCTTGTTTTTGTTCTTTTTGTAGAATAGAGTGGTATCTAGGGAACAGATGGCATTGCAGAATGCTTCCCGCTCGTATGAGAGAGCAGGTGCCTGCCCTTGAGAGCGCTGGTGAGCTGCGTCATCTGTTTGCACTGGCAAGGAGCTGCTCGGCCGCGTTGACTTGCCTTTGTCTTACGGTACACACAGCGTCCAGACTGTGTTGGCCCCATCCCGACCCTCTGCCCTTCTCTCCTCAGTTCTGCAGAGCTGGGGGTGGAACCCGTGGCCTCACATGCCAGACAAGAGCTCTGCCACTGAGCCGTGGGCCCAGCCCTCACTCCCTCATCCCCCTGTCTGTGCACTGAGGGCCAGGAGCTGCTTGCAGTGTGACAGAGCCATGGTCCTTTGGAGGGGCTTCCAGGGAGGGACAGAGGCGCATGCAGCATGTGTCCCGGTTGAAGCTCTGCGACCTCACACTTGCCACAGGGTACTGCTTTGGGCCAAAGGCTGATACTTGATTTAAGAAAGAAAACGCCGATTTGGGGACAAAAGAAAGGGTCTTTTTACTGCTCAAAGTGGGGTCACTTCTATTCTTTTGCAATCATGTCCAAGTTTGTTTTTAGTGTGGACTCTCAGTGGGCACTGTCGATCATTGTCCACCAAGTCACATGCTGAGTGGGAAATGTCACAGTCAAATCCATACCACCAGGCCACACGTTAGGCCACAGGATGCTTAAAGAAAATGACAGCGAGATGCGAGTGTGACCTTGGTGTATTCTGGCAGCTGAGATTATTCAATGCTACAGATGAGTGACCCTTAAACCGGCCTTGTCCTGGACTGCCTTGTGTCCGGAAGGTTCCCCTTCACACAGGGCTGCTTTTGGGGGCAGAGGGGTTTGCAGAATTTTGGTTTTGCTAAAACAGGGACTCTGGTCAACGCTTCCCTTCCTCAGAGGACCGTGCAGAGCAGCAGGGTGTGGCCTGACTAGTGAGGCAGTGAGCGCAGCTAGCTTATTCCACCATTGCTTCTGTTTGTTTCCAGCCTGCTCTCTGTTTTAAAAGGTGCCAGGGGTACATTTTTGCACTGAAATCTAAAGATGTTTTAAAAACACTTTTCACAGAAAAAGTCCTTTGTCATTACATTATTCACTCATGTGTTTGTACATTTTTGTATGTTAATTTATGAATGATTTTTTCAGTAAAAAATACATATTCAAGAACCAAACTTTGGTGGTTGTCTCTGTCTAATTGCCTTTCAGGGAGGTCCCCCTCCTCTGTAGAATACCACACATAGGTGACAATTTGGTTGTAGAACATTATCTATGGCCAGTCCTGGGTTGCTTTCTACCTGATTCTACTCACAGATTGTAATCACAGACTTTTATGAATTGCAAGTTTACCATTGTGTGTGTGTGTTTGTGTGTGTGTGTGTGTGTGTGTGTGTGTGTGTGTGTGTGTGTGTGGTTTGCCTTGTTTTCCAGTCTCCTGTAGCCCAGGCTGACCATAAATCTGGTATATAGTTGTACTTGAGTATAGATGTACTCAAGTACTCAAGTTGTACTTGAGTATAGATGACCTTGAGCTTCTGATAGGTGTGCACCACCAAGTGTGTGTGGTTCTAGGGGATAGAACTCAGACTTGATGCATGGTCACCCAGCTCTCCACCAGTGGAGCCCCAGCCCAGTCTTTCTTACTGTTTTATTTTATGAGTGTAGATGTTTGCCTGAATGTCTGTGCCCAGTGTGTATGGTGCCTACAGAAGTCAGAAGTGGACATTGGCTCACCTGGAACTGGAGTTATAGATGGTCATGAGCCACCATGTAGGTGGTGGGAATTGAATTCAGGTCCTCTGCAAGAGTAGTGTGTGCTCTTAACCGTTGAGCCATCTGTCCAGCCCTCTACCCCCCAGTATTTCTTTTCTTTATAATAGAGGGCACAGCCGTGCACCTAGGCACTGGGAACAAGATAGGTAAAATTAGCAAGCTGTCTGAGGCGAAGAGCCACGCCCAGTCCACAGTATGTGCTGGGAATAAGGGCCTGGCTGACACTTGGTCAGGGAGGAAGCCTAGTGAGGTGGAATTGGAGAGCTGGGTGAGGTAATCTACATGCCCTCAGCAACAGAAAACATCAAAGCTGGTCAGGGCCTGTGGGTCCGGGAAGGAGGGTTGGCACATCCTGGGGGAATGGAGTTGGAGTATTCAGCAGGCAGGGCTGTATGTGGTAGGATTCCACAGCAGGATCTAGGATGTTAGCAGCTGAGGAGCAGAGCGAAGCAGAAACGGAGGGCTGGTGCAGCTGTGATGGAGGGAAGAGGCTGCGGTGGGAACCCAGGACTGGCCAGGGCTGGAGAATGGAGGAGCCCTTTGGAGCTGCCAGCTTCCCACTTGCACGGCACCGTTTTCGGTATTATGTTTAAGGGGCTGGAGACCACAAAGCAAAACCAGCAAGTGGGCAGCTGTGTGCTCTGGGGAGGGCATCAGGGGAGAGACCATCCAGGCCCAGTGGGTCAGTCCCTCAGAGGAGTGAGGCTACAGGAGTGGAGAGTTAGGGCAGAGGGGCTGGAGAACCGGATTCATGGCTAGGGGGTCACAGAGAACAAGAAGCGTGGATCTAGGTCTGGGAGGTTGTGGGGCTGTCAACGGGAAGCATGAAGAAAATCAGGCATTTCAAGAGGCATTGAACTCAGTCCAAAAGGGACAAAGGAGGAAGGATACAAAACTGCAAATTGGTGGTGGGGAAGCCGGGTACTGTGCTCCAGAGAAGGTGGCAGGAAGACCTAGGGGTGCTAGCCCCGAGGAGCTGGCTGAGCTGGCTGAATGCAGCAGGAAAGGTCTCAACACCAGCGGGAGGGAGCCATTTTACTGGCAGATGTGACATCATGGGACAGGCTCCATCCAGTGAGCAGAACTGAATTTGTCGGAACGCATTCCCACCACTCCTGGCAGAATGGCCTATACCTGCCAGTGTCCTGCCATGAGGAACGTGTCCTGAGGTCCCTGTTTGTGCAGAACGTGCTGTGAAGATGTCCACGTCCCTCTCCTCTGGAGAAATGCATCCCATCTCAATTTCACACTTGACCTTCACCTGACTCTCCTGTGGGACTGAGGGTGGGGTGGTGGGCTGTGCTTCGTTATAGGGCACCCAGCAGCCTCTGCCACTAAGTGCCAACCAAAAAAAAAAAAGTCGCCAGACTTCAAATGACTCAGGAGGCGATTGCTTTAGGGAAATGGAAGCCAATAACACTTGAGGTCAGAAAGTGAGCTGTGGAGCATTGCCCCAGGGAAGCCCTGAGGCCCTAGCGTCACACTGCTGCTTTTCTTTATGGGCTTTTAAAAGCTTTTCCAGGCATAGCCTACAAGTAATTTATCCTAAAAGCAATAAATGAGTTTATGTTTGGGGGTGGAGGAGTGTCAAATCCCCTCTTTAATGGTTTCCCTACATATTTACATGTGTGGAGGATAAGGACATGATTTGTAAAAGGCCCTGTGATTGGTCCATTACCTTATAGTTTCACAAGTGTCACCTCCCCCGAGAGCTCTGTGTGAACACCCAGGTGAAGGCACTATTCCCTCCCACTCTCTTCCATTCTGCTTCTCTGGCCTCTTCCAGACTCCCCCCTTTATCACACTGTTCGGTCTCAAACCTGGAACAAACGGTTGAGATGCCTATTAACATATCAAAGTGGACTCTGGCTGCCAGGTTCTCCCAGCATCCCTCAGTCCCTACTTAATACAGAGTCCTCCTGGCTGGCATGCCTGCCCCTACCCTCAACTTCTCCATCCAGGGACTGGGCTGGCTTTCCAGTCCCCAGCTTCTCTGATTCCTATGTAACCCAGCCATCTTGGTTACAGACCCTTTGCCTCTTGGTCTCCTGGCTCTCGCTACCCCTTCTCCTCACATGACCCTGAGCCAGGTCATGTTTACTCTGGACTCTTCCAGATGTCTCTGCCTCTGGCTATGCTCTCCAGTATATCTACAATAAACCTTCTCCTCCACCATACCTAGGAGCAGGCATGTCCTCCTTTTATTTATTTATTTATTTTTTTTCCATTCACACACAACATTTGTATTGTTTTCAATGGGGTGGGGAGCATTGCAACTGAAATGTGTCACCAGGAGGGAGGAGCCCTTTTTCCCTGCTGGCTGGCCAGTCAGTAACTCCTCCTGGGTGTGGTGGTGGCGGCATCGCGGTCAGGCAGAGGCAGGAGGATTGCTGAGTTTGCAGCTAGCATGGTCTACATTTTCAGTTCCAGGCCAGTTGGAGCTACATAGTGAGACCCTCTCTCAAAGGAAAAAAAAAGTCTTCCTGCCAATGACCCCCAAATGATAGTTAATGTTTTGCTTGTTTTCTGGCTTATTGATCTGTCTTCTTCTACCAGTGATAACTCATGGGGAAAGGGTCATTGGTTCTCATTGCTGGCTAGAGCAGGGTCTGATGGGAGATGCTACTGAATGATGTGGCAAATGCTGTGGAACAATCCTTTTCTACACTATGAATGTGGATTACTCTTCATTGGTTAGCAAAAAGCTGGCAGGCCAGTAGCTGGGCAGGAAGTTAGGTGGGAAAGCCAAACTGAGAATGATGGGAAGGAGAGGAAGGAGTCAGAGGAGTGGCCAGCCGAAGTCAGACACACAAAATTTGCTAGAAGTAAAGGCCATGAGCCTTGGAGCAGTACATGGATTAATAGAAATGGGTTAAAATGTAAGAACTAGTTAGTAACGAGCCTGAAGTATTGGCTGAGCATTTATAATTAATGTAAGCCTCTGTGTGGTAATTTGGGAAGTGGCTGCGGGGTATTTGGGAACAGGCAGTTGGGACAGAAGACATCAGTGTACAGGTAAATGAATGAATGAAATGTTCCTACTTGCTTTCTGTCGCTGTCTATTGCTGTGAAGAGACACCATGACCACGGCGACTCTTATGAAAGAAGGTGTTTAATTGTCTTGCTTACAGTCTCAGGGGTCAGTGGTGTTCAGTTGGAACCTCAGGCTCACCCCTGCACGGTCCAGAAAGCCCCACTCCTCTCTCTCTCTCTCTCTCTCTCTCTCTCTCTCTCTCTCTCTCTCTCTCTCTCTCTTTCTCTCCCTCTCTTTCCAAACCCTGCCTGCTCAGAGTCTCAGAACAAAGGAAAGGCACCAACAGCTCAGTTCCTCGTTCTTGGTGGCTACTGCACCTCCTCCCTGATGTGGCCACTCGAGTCCCTGCCTAAGCACTCAGCTTTATTTTATTTTATTTATTTATTTTGGTTTTTCGAGACAGGGTTTCTCTGTGTAGTTTTTGGTGCCTGTCCTGGAACTCACTCTGTAGCCCAGGCTGGCCTTGAACTCACAGAGATCTGCCTGACTCTGCTTCCTGAGTGCTGGAATTAAAGGCGTGCGCCACCACCGCCCGGCTTAGCGCTCAGCTTTTGATCATACTTGGGGACAAACCCAGCTTGTGGTGGACACATCATCACCCGTTGCCTACAATCTATGAAACCTCCCTGCCTTAGGTTAGGCGCATGACTTCTCTGGCCTCCTCCTCTGAGACCAGTGAACCCACCTGGGAGTTGCTTTGTGCCCAATAAACCTGCTGTTAAACTTTTTCAATTTTGCTTGATCTGGCTCTCTGTGTTGGCGGAGAAACTTATTATGGGGGGCAGAACATCTTTGTGCTGTACTGCAGTGTTGAGGGGCCGGGGTATGCAGGAGCCGGCAGTCTTGGGCCTGGCTTATAGCAGTGACGTCTTGACAGGCTATAGAGGGGCCTTTGGTCCCCTTGCTTGCTATGACTTTAATAACTCCCCAGCCACCCTGGGTAGACATACAGCCGCAGAAAGTATGTTTTTGGGTGGCCTCTAGACAAACCTGTGTTCCCTAATTTTAATCGAATGACCCAAGACCCTTCTGGAGACTCACTATTCTCTCAGTCTGCCTTACAGACAGGAAACAGATTCTGAGAGGCAAAGGAACACAGTGTGGCTTAGTGGGAAATGGCAACCACAGGCTCACCAAGCCAGTTGCACTTAGTATTCTCATACAGCCAGGAGGACTCCAAGTTCCTCATGTGAGGATGACTATCAGCCGTCAACTTGACAGGCTGGAGCATCGCCATGGAAACATGGTTGTGCGCAAGCTTGTAGATTAGGTTAATTGAGGAAGGAAGACTCACCCTGTGTGTGAGCTGCACTATCGTAGGCTGGGGCCCAGTACAGAATACAAAGGAGAAAGTGAGCTGAGCATCAGTGTTCATCTCTCTCCTGACTGTGGAGACTGTGACCAGCCACCTCAAGCCTGTGCCGCCATGCCCTCCTTGACCAACAGCACCCTCAGACTGGGCAAACACAGATCCTTAAACTGATTGTATTAGGCACTTTGTCCAAGCAACGAGGCAAGTAGTGACTTTTAAAATGCTTATTTAGCTGGCCGGTGGTGCATGCCTTTAATCTCAGAGGCAGAGACAGGCAGATCTCTGAGTTCAAGGCCAGCCAGGTCTACAGAGAGAGTTCCAAGACACCCAGGATACAAAGAGAAACCCTCTCCCCGAAAACAAAAGCCCAAACAAAGAAACAAAACTGAGAGAAGTTCAGATCATCCTCAGCTATGTAGCAAATTCAAGGTCAGCTTGGGCTTTGTGAGCCCCTGTCTCAAAGAACAAAATGAGCAAAGAAGGAGAGATGGAGAGGGGGAGGGGAGGAGGAACTGGACAGGGTGAAACCCAGAGTTTGAGCCTTTGCCTCATTTGCATAAAGTTCCTTCTGAGCACTGAAGAAAAGGAAGAAGGGAGGAAGGATATAAGAATTCTCAGCAACCCTGGTTAAGGCAAAAACCAGGAAGAGCGGGACTGGGGTGAGTAAAGAGACAGTCCCAGGCCCTTCTCTGAATGCACCAAACCCACGGTGAGCGTCTGTTTAAGAGCTCTCCGAGGAGCAGAAACAAATGCCAGGATGCCTGCCTGCCTGCCTGTTCTCGTTCTCCAAGGAGAAGACAAAGTGGAATGTGGTCTCCACGTGCTGGGTGGTGGGATAGAAAAGTGTGGTCAGACCGGCCAATGCCTGCGAGGAGGTCACTCACTGTGGGAGGCTTGAAGTGGGCAGAAGCAGCTGTGGGAAGTTCCCAATATGCACAGGGCCCTCTCCCAGACACTAGGAGACTGAGGCTGGAGGATTGATGGTTCAAGGCTTGAATTTATCACTGAATAAGTTCAAAAGAAGTCTGGGGATTTAGCTCAGTGGTCAAGATTTTGCCAGGCAAGTGTGAGGCGCTAGGTTCAATGCACATCGGTAAATAAAATAAAACAAGGTCTGCAAGAAATGGGTGGTAAGGACAGCAAACAGGGGCTAAGGAACAGAGGGAGATCAGAGCCGCAGAGAGGGAGGGGAAGAGCGAGAAGGAGACAGCACTTAGAAGAAGGGGCTCCTGCAGGCCACACCAGCCATGTGAGAAGTTGGACCTTGATGGGTGTCTTGTCTGGGGAGGCAATGAGCAGTGGAGAGGAATGACTAACACGCAGCTCAAGCCCTAGAACAGCCCCTGAGGCTCTAATGGGGCCGTGGGAATGGAGCCAGCGTGGACCTAGACCCTGGGAACCTGTAGCCCTGTCTGGATGAGAGATGCAGGGTGATGGAGGCTTCCGGGGGTGAAGGGCAGCCACATAGAGGAACCCCCAGTGCTCTGTGGGCATTTCTTCAGGACAGAGACCCCTGGAGCTGCCAGGGAGGGAAGCTGCTGTCAGCCTGAGAACGTGGCCCTGTCTGAGACCCGGGCAGTCACTCTACTTCTGACTTGCGGTCTCTAGAGGACATCCCCTTCTGCATGGGACAGCTCAGAGGGCCACTCACTGTCCTTGCCCAGTGCACGCTCACTGCGTTTTGGTTTTCTGCTCTTCACACTGGCCAGGGGCCCCTGCGTGTCTGCCCCAATGCGTCACCTGGTGTACCCAGATGCTGAAGGGTAGCAGGGCCACACCGATGGCAGCTTTGGTGGCCCTGTGTCCCCAGCCTGTCTCACTGCTCACAAAGGTCTGCAGCTATTGAAGGGCCAAGGGCAACTATATGGCAGGGCACTGGGACAAAGGTGGAAAACTTCCACAAACTGAGCCCTGGTGTGGCCCTGGGATTCACTCAGACCATCCTTCTGTAGCTACGTCACTCCAATGGCCCCTGGGGACTTGGGACCTCCCTGTCACCACAGCTCCCCTCCCTGTGCAGTGGCAGTGGCAGAAGTGCCGTCCAGTGTGTGTGTGTGGGGGGTACTATCCCTGATGTGCTTTTCCACGTTTTTGTCTTCAGTGTGTCCTTGGACCGACGCATCTATTTTCTCTATTGCGTCTTCAGTGTCAGAGATTCTCTGTCCCATCTCTTGCATTCGGTTGGTTATGCTTGCGTCTGCAGTTCCTGATCGTTTAGTCAGAATTTATTTTTCCAGCATTGCCTCAGTTTGTGTTTTCTTTATTGTCTCAATTTCAGTTTTCAAATCTTGAACCGTTTCCTTCATCTGTTTAATTACTTTTTCTTGGCTTTCTTCGATTTCTTCTAATTTTTTGTTTGTTTTTTCTTCTATTTCTTTAAGGGAATTTTTTTTTTTTTTTTTTTTTTTTTTTTTTTTTTTGAGCTGAGGATTGAACCCAGGGCCTTGGGCTTGCTAGGCAAACGCTGTACCACTGAGCTAAATCCCCAACCCAAGGAAATCTTTATTTCCTCTTTAGAGTTTTTCATTTCCTCTTTAAGGGTCTCGATCATCTTCTTAAAGTCATTTTTAGGATTGATTTCTTCTGTTTTGGTATGTTCAGGTCTGGCAGGTGTAGAATCACTAGGTTCTGATGTTGTCATATAGGTCTTTATGTTGTTGCCTGTATTTTTGCACTGGCGTCTACTCAATCTCTTCCTCCGCTCGGTGCAGGTGGTGTCTGTGTCTGACGGTGCCTTTCTTGTTCTAATTGATAGTCTTGATCCATTAGGAGTTCTTGGTCGAATTGGTGCTGTTGGGCTCTGTTTCTCCGGGAGCAGCTTAGTCCAATCAGTGTTAGTGGGTTCTGTCTCAGGGAGCAGCTGTTACCAGTTGGTGCAGGGTGGCCTTATGGCTCCAGTGGTTGTTGGGTTCACAGGGCCTGTTATTTTTGTTGTTGTTTGTTTGTTTTTTGGTGGGGGAGCAGGGAAAGGTAGCTGTCTGGTCCCTGGGACTCGGATGGCTGGGGCCTGTGGGCTAGAGAGCTGGTCTGCCAGACTGGAGATGGGGCCTTACCTGTTCCCAGTCAGTGTAGGGTGGGTTTATGATTCTGGTGATCTGGTTCGGTGGCTGGGAGTTCTCAGGTCGCGTTTTGCTTGCTTGTCAACTCCTCAGCTGATCTTGTTTCCTCAGACTGTAGGCTGTAGGCTTCTGAAACCTCTCCCGAGTGGATCTCAGCTGAGCAGGTTGATCAGTAAGTCAATCTCACCAACATCTCAAGTTGTTGGGTTTCACAGGATCGGCAGCTAGGCCCTGGGTTGGCCTCAGGCAGAACGTTCAGGTTCGTTCTGGTCGTGTCCCACGGAGACGGCTCCTTCCCCAAGTGCTGGGATTAAAGGCGTCCCTGCTCCAAGCTCTTAATCTCCATGTTCTCACCAACTCCTCAGCGGATAAAAGCTCAGCTTCTGGTCTTTATTACGACCCGCGCCCCTGCCTCTGCCTCCTACCCCTGCCCCTTCCCTGCCCCCGCCCCTGCCCTGCCATGCTTTTCTACTCTTCATCAGAGAACACTCAGTATTTTCTCTCTCTCTCTCTCTCTCTCTCTCTCTCTCTCTCTCTCTCTCTCTCTCTCTCTCTAAAGATTTATTTATTTATGATGTATGCAGTGTTCTGCCTGCATGTATGTCTACAGGCCAGAAGAGGGCGCCAGATCTCATTACAGATGATTGTGAGCCACCATGTTGTTGCTGGGAATTGAACTCAGGACCTCCGGAAGAGCAGCCAGTGCTCCTAACCTCTGAGCCACCTCTCCAGCCCCTCCCCCCATCTCTCCCCCCCATCAGTCATCACTGATGTGACTGAGTAAGGGTCAAATGCTGAGTCAGACGAAGATGCTCACAGTCACGCTGGGAGACAGATGGCTGCCTGCCTGACCCCTTTCTTTACCTGAGTTGGTTCCTTCCTTCCATCATGGTGTTCTGAGACACTGAACTCAGGTCTTTGAGCTTGGTGCCTTTACCCACTGTGTTGGTTAATTTTTATGTCACCCTGACACAGGCTAAGTCACTTGTGAGGAGGAACCTTACTTGGTAAAATGCCTCCATCAGATTGGCCTGTGGGGAAGCCTGGGGGGCATTTTCTTGATTAGTGACTAATAGCCCACTGTGGACAGTGCCACCCTTGGGCAGGTGGTCCTGAGGTGTATAAGCTGACTGAGTGAGCCTTGAGTAACAAGCCAGGGATCAGCATGCTCCATGGCCTCTGCTTGAGTTCCTGCCCTGACTTCCTGTGGTGATGGACTGTGACCTGCAAGTGAAATACACCCTTTCCTCCATCTGCTTTTGGTCACAGTGCTTGATAAGTAATACAAAGCAAACCAAGACGCCCACTCGGCCATCTCACCGCCTGTGGCCCCTTTCTAATACTTCTGTATAAATTACTTGCTTATCTTCTGGGAGTACAGTGAGCATCCAGCTTGGTAACAGTTGGGTTCATTCAAAACAGAAAGCTTTGAATGCCCCCCAAAGGAGTTTGCTGTCTAGCCAAAGAAGGTTCTTGAGGGAGTGAGTTGAGTTGGATTATTAAAGCTGTAACTGAGGCTCACATGTCCATCTGTCCATTAAGGCTTTATTGAACATCTACTTTATCCAGACTCTCTGCTGTATGCCTGGCTTCGATCTCCAGCAGTGAATAAAGCTGACATGAATCCCTACTGTCGGCCCAGAGTTCTGGGGAGGAGGGTGGAGAGACAAGACACAGGCCAGCAAGGAAGTGAGTACCAGACAGGGCTGAAGTTGTGAAGGAAGTGAAGTGATGGAGTTTACAGTAGCCCGGGGGTGGGGCTGCAGAGGTGGTCAGGGAAGTGACCGAGGAGGCAGGGATGGAGCTGGGGTTTATAGGGAGAGATGGGAGCTGTAAGAGTCATAAACATAAGAAATGGTGAGTGCAAAGGTCCTGGGGCAGGACTTGTTACAGTTTTTTTTTCTTGTTTGTTTTTGAGACAGGATCTTGCATTATAGCCCAGCAGGACATAACTCATGATCCTCCAGCAAGCAAAGCATAACAGCTCTTAAAGCTTGGAGGGAGCTGGGCTGTGGGAGAGTCCCACCCTCAGGACCCAATGCTCTTTCCAGGAGGTTGGAGGAGGTGGTGGGGTTGTGGAGTCAGCCATGTCCTTTGTGGCTGACCATAGGCAGGGCACCCTGAGCTGGCGTGGCTCAGGAGACTTTGACCTGATGGTGTTGGTGGATTGGAGGGGCTGGTGTGGGCCTGTCATCCCAGCTACTCCAGAGGTGGAAATAGGGAGAACTGAAAGTTCGAGGTCAGCCTGGATAGCAGCAGGTGTGTGAGAACAGGGAGAGCTAAGGGTGTGACTACAGCAGAGCCCTAGCCTAGGCGGTGTGACGCCCTGGGTTCCACCTCGGTAACAAAAACAAATAAAAGAAAACAAAAGGCAACAGAGCAATAACAAAAGCAGCTGTCCCTTACAGGAGAAAAACAAAAGCAAAAGAGGAAGGGAGGGAGGGAGGGAGGGAGGGAGGGAGGGAGGGAGGAAGGAAGGGAGGGAGGGAGGGAGGAAGGAAGGAAGGAAGGAAGGAAGGAAGGAAGGAAGGAAGGAAGGAAGGAAGGAAGGAAGGAAGGGGAAAAGCATTTAACTGGGGCCTTGCTTAGTTTCAGACAATGAGCCCATGGCAGAGAGCGTGGAGGCAGGCGTGGCGCTGGGGCAGCAGCTGGGAGCTCACATCTGACCCACAAGCATGAGGCAGAAAGTGAGACACTGGACCTGGCCTGGGCTTTTGGAAACTCAAAGCCGACCTCCAATGACATAGCTTCCCTGACAAGGCCACACCTCCTAATCCTTCCTAAACACTTCCACCAGCTGGGGACCAAGCATTCCTATATCTGAGCCTATGGAGGCCATTCTCATTCCAACCACCACACACTGTAGCTGACCATTACGACTGGCCACCAAGGTGACCACTATGGTTGACAATCACAGTGAACACTACAGCTGGCCACATCAATGACCATCATGACTGCACATCATAGTGAACAGTACAGCTGGCCACATCAGTGACCATCATGACTGCACATCATAGTGAACAGTACAGCTGGCCACATCAATGACCATCACAGTGACCACTGTGGCTGACCATCACAGTGAACATATGGTGGTCACTGATGTAGTCAGTTGTAGTGGTCACTGTGATGGACAGTAATAGTGGTTACTTTGGTGGTCATTGATATGGCAGTTGTGGTTTTCACTCTGTTGGTCAGCCATCGTGGTCACTGTGGTGGTCCATTGTAATGGTCAACTGTACTAGTCAGTCCAGGTTGTCACTACTGTGTTCAGTTACATTGGTAAGCTATAATGGTCACTATGGAGGTGAGATTTAGTGGTCACTGTGATGACCAGTCATAATGGCCAGTCATAATGGCCACTATGGTAGTCAGCTGCATGGTCACTGTGGTCATTGCTGTCACTAGTTGTAGTGTTCAGTACAGACAACGGTAGTAAACACTGTTGCTCACCACCACAGTGATCATTACAAATGGCCACCATAGTGACCACTGTGACTGACCATCACATTGACCAATACAGCTGACATCCATAGTGACCGACCACTACAACTGACCACTGACACAACAGTGACCACTTCAGGTGACTACTACAGCTGTCTATACAACAGACCATGATAATGACTATTGTGCTCACCACCATAATAACCACTGTAGCTGATCATTACAACTGATTGCATGTGTCCACTACGGCTGACCACCACAGTGACCAAGAAAACCAACCTCCAGAGTGGCCACTACAACTGCCTACCACATTTGACTATCAAGATGACCACTACAGCTGATGCCCACAGCTGACCATTGCAATGAATACTATATATAACTGGCCACCAAAGTGACTCCAACCTTCAAAATGACTGCTGCATCTGGCCGCAACACTGACAATGACAGCTGACCACCACGATGACCTCTACAGCTGACGACTGTAATAGTGACCACCATAGCTGACCAGGACGATATCACTATATCTGTCCACCACTGACCACGACAACTGACCATGACATTGAACACCTACGGCTGGCCATTACACTGGTCATCACAACTGACCTCCATAGTGTCTGCTACAGCTGACCATTATAGCTGATCACAGTAGTGACCACCTCAATTGATTATCCAGCTGACCACCTTAGTGACATCACAGTGAACTACAGGAGTCCATTAGGCCTGACTATTACAGTGACCATCACTGTGAATACCTCACCTGACTGTAAGTGGATTTTTCTCTATCCCACCAGTCACCTCCTAAATCTCAACATGGAGACTAGTTATTAATTATGAAATCTCACCCTTAGCTTAGGCTTGTTTTTAGCTAGCTTTTATAACTTAAATTAACCCACTTCTATTAATCTATGTGCTACCCTGAGGCTCATTTACCTCATCTACATACTGTTCATTCTGCTTTCCTGCTTCCTCTGTATCTCTATGGAACTCTGCCCTTCTTCCCAGAGTCCTCTCTGCCTTTGAAGATCCTGCCTAGCTATTGGCTGTTCAGCTTTTTAATTAAACTAATCTGAGTGACACATCTTTATAGTGCACAAAAATATTGTTCCACAACATTTCCCCCTTTTTTGTTTAAATAAAAAGGAAAATTTTTAACTCTAACATAGTAAAACTACATACAATAAGAACAATTATCGGGCTGGAAAGATGGCTCAGTGGTTAAGAGCACCGACTGCTCTTCCAGAGGTCCTGAGTTCAATTCCCAGCAACCACATGGTGGCTCAAAACCATCTGCAATGAGATCTGGTGCCCTCTTCTGGCCTGCAGGGACACATGCAGGCAGAATACTGTATACATAATAAATAAATAAATCTTTAAAAAAAAAAAAAAGAAAGAACAATTATCAAGTAAGAATTACATTCACAATGTCCAGTCCATTTGCATTTAGCAAATTCAAAGAAAATACTCCACTATCTATCCTATCTTGATGAGTGCAAAGTTTCATACCTAAACCATTTTTTTTTTTTTTTTTGGTTTTTCGAGACAGGGTTTCTCTGTGTAGCTTTGCGCCTTTCCTGGAACTCACTTGGTAGCCCAGGCTGGCCTCGAACTCACAAAGATCCGCCTGGCTCTGCCTCCCGAGTGCTGGGATTAAAGGCGTGCGCCACCACAGCCCGACTTAACCTGCATTTCTTAATCATGTATTTTTTAAGGATCTGAAGAAGCACAATACCCCATAAAAGAGTAGAAACATACATTCAATATAACAAAAATAATTTTAAATTTGTATCAATATACCAAAATCCATACCAATGTAAAATATTTGAGACTAGTGGTTGTTCAAAAGTAGACTCAACAATCCACTTTTTTATCCTATCATTTCTATACTGTATTCCCCCTTTTTCCCTTCAGAAAGAGATCCCTGAATCTAATCTCCTTTGTTCAGCCTTTTTTTTTTTCTGACCATGACCAATAAAAATTTGTAACCAACACCCCTTAACAATGACAAACATACATAAACCACCAAATGACCAAAAATCACCCATCCCATCTCTTAGGAATGTTGGTATTGTGTTCTGTAGACTGCTTTATGTTGTCTGGGGGTACAGGAATCTTTGGTGGATCATGAGAAAATTAAGATAATGGTCAAGTCCTAGAGGAACTAGCCGTTGTCCAGTCTCAGTGTGATGGGATAATGCAAGGCTTGTCTGAAGTCCTGGCTGGAACAGTCTGTGAGGCTGGACCATCTCAGCTATCAGTCTTGAAGCTGTTCTGGATGCAGAACTCTGAGGAAACTGCAACAGAGGCATTCTGAGATGCCAGATCACCTGGGCTACTTGTCTTTATTGGTATGTGGTCTTTTTTTTTTTTTTTTTTTTTTTTTGCCTGAAAACACACAAACTTTTAAAGGTAACATATAATCTGCATTAATACAAGTATGGGATGTGCAATGTGCACAAGTCAGCTAAAGATGATTTTTTTATGTTTGAGCAGGTAAAATATGCATCACCTGTCTTGTAGGGTTTTTTTTTTTAGGTTTATTTCTTTTTCTTTTTTTTTTTTTTTTTGGTTTTTCGAGACAGGGTTTCTCTGCGTAGCTTTGCGCCTTTCCTGAAGCTCACTTGGTAGCCCAGGCTGGCCTCAAACTCACAGAGATCCGCCTGCCTCTGCCTCCCGAGTGCTGGGATTAAAGGTGTGCGCCACCACCGCCCGGCTAGGTTTATTTCTTTATGTCTGTAGCCAGATTTTCAGGGGTCTCCAGCGATCAAATCTGATCTCTATCAACCTTGAATGAATCCACAGCCTTTCATTTTCTGTGGAAACAAAAGCATAACCTCTTCCCCAATGTAACATATTTTTTTATTTCCAAGTTAAGGCATTTTAAAAACATACAGGTTGGTTAAATTTAGTGGTTTTCATAATCCATGTCTCTCAGCAGCTATGGTTTGCTTATCAGCAATAAAAAACTTTAAAGTCCCTGGTGGAGCACTGGGAGTCTAATTAGTGAGAAAGAAGAGGGTTTATATGAGCGAGAATTGTTGAAGCCAAGGTTGGATAAAGCACCGGGACAAATAACCAAATGAATGGAAGCACAGGATCTATGAACCAAAGGCTGAGGGGCCCCCAACTGGATCAGGCCCCCTGAATGCATGAGACACTCATTTGGCTTGATCTGTTTGGGAGGCAGCTGTGCATTGGTGCCGGGTCCTGGGCTCGTTGCATGAGTTGGCTGTTTGAATCCTGGGACTTATGCAGGGACACTTGGCTCGGTCTGGGAGGCGGGGGATGGACCTGCCTGGACTGAGTCTACCAGGTCGATCCCGGTCCTCGGGGGAGACCTTGATCTGGAGGAGGTGGGAATGGGGGGTGGGCTGGGGGGAGGGGGGGGCGAGAGGGGGAGAACAGGGGAATCTGTTGCTATTATGTTGAACTGAATGGTGTTGTAAAATAATTAAAAAAAAAAAACTTTAAAGTCAATACAACACCATACAAGGTCCAGTCTCCGTGTGTATTTCCCATCTCTATGTGGCTTATTTTTTTTAATTATTTATAAATGATTTACTTTGTCTATGACTGTCTATACCCATTTTCTTTTCTTTCTTAAACTTATGCACATTTTTATTCTTTTCTTAAGATGTATTTATTTATTATGTATATAGTATTCTGCCTGCATGTATACCTGCATGCATGCCTGCATGCCAGAAGAGAGCACCAGATCTCATTAGAGATGGTTGTAAGCCGTCATGTGGTTGCTGGGAATTGAACCCTTGTTCTCTGGAAGAGCAGCCAGGGCTCTTAACCTTTGAGCCATCTCTCCAGCCTATGCACATTTTAAAACATACTATAAGCTGTTCAGAGGTTTTTTTCCATCTGAACCTGCTTTACTGTGTATCTGTAACTTTTTCTGACTACATGAGTGAAACCTTAACCTGCCAAGCAGCTTGGCTCACGCAAGCCCTCAGGCAGCAGCCAGGAGATGCCTCTCTTTACTGTGGCCTGCATGAGAGACTGCAGGATTAGGAAGCCATGTTTGGCTCCATTTTTTGTGTTTGGAACCTTTTTTTTTTTAAAGCTTCCTCAGGTCTTATGTGGAAATAAATGCCCCCATGTTGGACACCATTTGTAAGTGGATTTTTTTCCCTCTGTCCCACTTGCTAGCTCCCAAATCACAACACGGAGACTTATTAATTATTATGAAAGCTCAGCCAATAGCTTAGGCTTGTTTTTAGCTAGCTCTTATAACTTAAATGAACGCATTTCTATTCATCTACATACCGTCCATCCTGCTTCCTCTGTGTCTCTATGGTACTCTGCCCTTCTTCTTCTCAGTGTCCTCTCTGCCCCGGAAGTCCTGCCTAGCTATTTGCTGCTCAGCTTTTTATTAAACCAACCTGAGCGACACATCTTCACAGTGTGTAAGAAGATTATTCCACAACACCTGACCTCTACATATGACCACCGGGCGAGGGCCCCATTCCTCCCGGGATAGCTGGTCTATTCTCACACCATGTTAGGGGAGGGCACTGAGGCTCCAGAGACCTCTTGAGCATGGCATGGCTCAGTCTCGCCAATGTGACGTGGCCCTCACAGCCGCCCAGGTAACCAGGTCCCTGCCTGTCCTCCCCACTCTGAGGAAACTTGATGCTCTGAGAATGCTCACCATTTTCTCATTCCCACCAACTGTCCTGCTGGCTGAGGCAGGGGGATGCAGCCTGTAATGGGTCTCTGTATTCAAACTGCTCAGCTTGCTAACTACTCAAGGTTCTTGAACAGCAGCTGTGTGTGGTGTGTGAGCCAGTCTCCCCAAAGCAGGCCAACTAGTGGGACCCTTGCATTTACCATTCCCTCTGCTGGGAAAGACCTGTCCTCAGTTTCCCTCACAACCTCTCGAGCAGCTGATTCTCTAGGGGAGCTGACAGAGACACAGTGGTAAGAAGGATTTACAGCACAGGTGAGACCTGCTCACTATGACAAGCTGAGAAAACCATCGGTGCTGCCAGAAAAAAAAAAAAAATGCCGGACAGTGGTGGTGGTGGCGGTGGCGGCGGCGGCGGCGGCGGCGGCTGCGCACGCCTTTAATCCCAGCACTCGGGAGGCAGAGCCAGGCGGATCTCTGTGAGTTCGAGGCCAGCCTGGTCTACAGAGCGAGATCCAGGACAGGCATCAAAATACACAGAGAAACCCTGTCTGGATAAACAAACAAACAAATGCAAACAGACAAACAAAAAACCCATCAGGGCTGGAGAGAGTCACCTGAGGAGAGGAATCTTACCTAGCGGGAAAGTTTCTAACAAAAGCAGCAAGAGCAAAGGTCCTGAGGCAGGTCCTGTGCCAGCACATATGAGGGGCTGCAAGGAGATTGGAGCATCTGGCTCAGGGCCAGGGGAGGGGTGGCGGCCTAGGAGATGGGATGGAACTCCACAGGGGTGCAGAGATCTCAGAGCGTGCCCAGTGTAGGATAAAACGGAAGCTGCCGTGTGCTGACTTGATTCTGTGCCACGCCTTGCTGAATGGCTGCTGCGGGCACCTGGGGCCTGCTTGTCTGGCTGAGATTCCTGCAGTTGGTGGGTCCTCTGCATGTGAGCCCCAATGGGGCCCGTGACGCACAGCTCCTGCTCACTTTGGCAGACCCCAGCCCAGGTCCAGTAACAGACGCTGAGTGAATAAAGGAAGTGGGGCACATGCCTGGCAGCGACTCACCTCTCTGGGAACATCTTTTTTAAAAAAATAAGATCCCTATATGTAGCTCTGTTTGGCCTGGAACTTGCTGTGTAGACCAGGCTGGCCTTGAACTCAGAGATCCACCCGTTCTCTGCCTGCCAAAGTGTGTACCACACCTGACCCTTTGGGGGCATCATTTTCTCTTAACAAAGTCAAAGACAGTTATGATGGGCTGTGTGAGAGAAAAGAGGCACGCCACAGGCCCAAATTAACAGAGCAAGGCTGCCCTAACATCCTGCCTGCCATTAATGGCAGAGCCGCCACCCATGGACCCTCCAACTCTTGACAGTTGCCCAGGCTGAACTGAGGCCAGTCTTGGGGCTGGCGCCACCTGGTGGCTGGAGGAGATATTGCTGCACCTGGACAGCCCTCCTGGGCCTGAGTTACTCTAGCGTCTAGTTCAAGTACTGTGTGTCAGCAGGATCACAGCAAGGGTTACTAAAGTAAAAATACTCCCAAAGTTGTTCTCTGGCCTCTAGACGTGCTCCATGGCACACAGTGCCCACACTCACACACACAGCCACGATCCTTTTAAAGATGAATTTATCTTATTTTATGTTTGTGAGTGTCTGCCGGAATGTATGTCACATCATGTGTGCCTGGTACCTGTGGAGCTCAGAAGGTGTCAGAGCCCCGAGGACAGGAGTTACAGGCAGCTGTGAGTCACCAGGTAGGTGCTGGGAATTGAACCTGGTCCTCTGCCAGAGCAGCCAGTGCTCTTGACCACTGAGTCATCTCTCCAGCTCCTCTATCGCTTAAAATACTTTTTAATGATTTTTTTAAAAAGCCGATAACTTGTGAGGAACCATACCTGAGGGAGATCTCTGGCCTCCACATGCACAGGCACCCGCACCACACATGAACATGCATACACACACACACACACACACACATATACGTGTGTGTGTGTGTGTGTGTGTGTGTGTGTGTGTCTTAGTTTACTTTCTGTGTCTGTGATTAACACTATGACAAAAAGCAACTTGGAGAGGAAAAGGTTAATTTCAGCTTATAGTTTATAGTCACATGAAAGGAAGTCAGGGCAGGAACTGAAGCAGAAACCATGGCGGGGTGCTGCTTACTGGCTTGCTTATCATGGCTTTCTCAGACTGCTTTCTTTTCTTTTCTTCTTCTTCTTCTTCTTCTTTTTTTTTTTTTTTTTTTTTTTTTTTTTTTGGTTTTTTGAGACAGGGTTTCTCTGTGTAGCTTGGAGCCTGTCCTGGATCTCACTCTGTAGACCAGGCTGGCCTGGAACTCACAGAGATCCGCCTGGCTCTGCCTCCTGAGTGCTGGGATTAAAGGTGTGTGCCACCACTGCCCAGCTCTCAGCCTGCTTTCTTTGAGAACCCAGGACCTCCAGACCAGGGTTGGCACCACAGTGGGCTGGGCTTCCTGCCTCAGTCATCAGTCAAGAAAATGTACCACAGGCTGGCCCACAGGCCAATCTGATCGGGGCGTTTTCTCAAGTGAGGTTTCCTCTTCTCAGATGACTCTAGCTTACGCCAGGTTGACAAAACCCAACCAGGACAGGGTGAGTTTAGCTTCCGGGGAGAGGAACTGCCTGGAGCACGGACCTATTTGCACAGAGCTATCTATATTCTAGGCCCGGCAGCCAGGCCTCACGGGACTGTCCACCGAGGGAATGTTTGTACGGTCCTTGACACCTTGAGTCCGGGCCACCAGGTGGCCATGGCCACTTCTGCTGGGATCCTGGTGACACACATATAGTACCAGAAGCTAGTGTAATGGGACCCTCTGTCTCCTGCAGACACCAGGTGGCGCCAGCCACAACTGCAGGACTGGCCTCAGCCTAGCCTGAGCAACTGACAGTGTCTGCGGGTTCATGAGGGGCTCTGCCATTCATGGCAGGATTTTAGGGCATGTTAGTTCAGGCCTGCAGCATGCTTCTTAACTCCATGCTAGCTGGCTCACAGGCTTCTGGGGGTCCTTCTGTCTGCCTCGCACCTCACCACCGTAGACGCTCTGGGATTCACAGCTGAGTCGCTGCATCCTACCTTTTCACATGGGTTCTGGAATCACACTCAGATTGTCAGGCTAGCATGGCGAACACTTTGATCTGCTGAGCCATCTCACCAACCCAGCCTTGTTTTGAGACAAAACCTCTCCCCTGGACCTGGAACTCAGGTCAGGCTGGCCCGTGCAGCCATCCTGCTCCTGGGAGCCTCCTGTCGTACTGGGGTGTGCACCACCATGCTCAGTATTACGTGTGTGCCGGGAATCGAACTCAGGCCTTTGTACTTACATGCCAGGTGCAGTACTGAGCCATCTCCCCAGCCCCCTCTCTTTGGAGACAGGGACACCTGTCTCCGCTGCACTCTAGTACCCGAGGGCACCTCCAACTCCTTATGCAGTTAAGGCTGGCTTTGAGTCCTTGACCCTCCTGCCTTTGGCTCGTGAGTGCTGGGATCCCAGGTGCGTGCCACACCTGGCCTCTACCTTGCTTTGTGAACAGCTCCTGGGGACACTGCTGCCCCTGTTATCAGATGTCTCCTCGGGCAGCACACAGAATAGTGCCTGCCGCATGGTAGGAGCCCAGCAAACGTTTGCTCTGCACATGGGTGGATGAATTGTGCAGTCTCAGTACAGGGCTGGAGCGGGCAGAGCCCACCCTTACACTGTGGTTCCCAGTTCCACCCCACCACCTACAGGTTCGAATCTCCCTGAGCCTCAGCTGTAAGCATAGGCCCCGTTGTGGCTGGAGCGGTGTCTCAGTGGTTTAAGAGCACTTGCTGAACCAGGAGGTGGTGGTGCATGCCTTTGATCCCAGAGCTTGGCAGGTAGAGGCAGGCGGAGGTCTGTGAGTTCGAGGCCAGTCTGGTCTACAGAATGAGTTCCCGGACAGCCAGGGCTACACAGAGCACTTGCTGCTCTTCCAGAGGACCTGAGTTTGATTCCCAGCACCCACATTGAGCTCAGTAGCTCTAGGGGATCCAATGCTTTCTTCTTATTTCCAAGGGTATCTTCATGCATGTGACACACACATACACACACACACACACACACACACACACACACACACACACACAAATATTAAAAAAAAAAGTTCCCCTCTCATGTTCTGAGAGTCCTAAGTATATAATAACCCATGTGTACGCCCAGCCAAGCCCAGGCTCAGCACATAGTGGGTTCTCCGCAAATGTGTGCAGTGCACCAGGCACCAGGACAGTATTTCCGACTACTCTAGGACAAACAATAGGTGCTTAATAAGGCCAGTATCTTCCTTCAGTCTCCATGCCCAGGCTCCTTCTCTACCTCTAGTCCCTGCAGGGGAGAGCTGTGCTCAGCCTGGTCGCTCCTCCCATGAACACAGTAGGTGCTCATGAAGTGCTCCTGTTGAGGATGTGCTGCCAAACTCTCGGAGGGGCCCAGGCCCAGACTGTCATTCTGCATGGTGGCCAGCAGGGGGAGACTGAAGCCTAGGGGTTCCTCAGTGGCTGCAGGGAACCACAGCTCCCACTGAGCATCTGCCTACTTCCTGCCTCCCGGGCCCAAGCTCTCTCCTTGTCTCACCCCAGGGTCACCTGACCTGGCGGCTCTAGTGGCCCTCTTCCCTGCACAGAGTGCTCACTTCTCCCGACAAATACACCACCCCCCACCCCCCCACCCCGCTTTAGCCGGCACTGTGTGCTAAAAGAGATGACCTCATGGCCAAAGGCGATGACCAAGGCTGGACAAGGCCGGTCACTAGCCAGAGGCAGCATTGTCCCACCACGTCCTGGTAGAGACGCCGAGGCAGGTCCCATGCTTCTGGACAAGCGTGTGACTGTCTTAAACATTTGTATTGGATCCTGCAGGGAAGGTGAGTGTGCCTGTCCATCAAAGGAAGAGAAGTACCATCTGTGACCAAAAGAGGGCGATGTTGTAGAGCTTAGTCGTGGGCTTAGGTGACCAGCTTCATGGCACAATTAGGCAAATGAAGGCCCTAGGAGTTGAAGAACATTCCTATAGGCTCTAGCTGCTGGTCTGTCCCATGACAGAGCCCTGCCAGAGGATGAGAGGAAGGGAGTCCAGGGTACCACCCAGTGATACAATGCTGTGTCCTGTACAGGCTGAGTCACTGCAAAGGGTCCGGATGAAACGACACCCAGTGGATAACTCCCTGGCTTGGGTGACCCAGAGACAGGCCAGATCTTCTCCTTGGCTTGTCTGACGCCTCCAGACCTGGTGTCCACTAAACCCTTGTGCAGACTCAGGGTGGGGTGGGAATCCTAGTTAGAACTCTGTGTTGCTTCTCCCCCTCTTCCAGACAAAGACCCCCCCCAACTCTCTCTCTCTCTCTCTCTCTCTCTCTCTCTCTCTCTCTCTCTCTCTCTTTCTCTCTCTAAAGGGTCTCTCTACATAGCCTTGGCTGTCCTGGAACTCACTATGTACCAGGCTGTCCATGAGCTCACAGAGATCCGTCTGCCTCTGGGTGCTCGGATTACGGGGATGCACTGACCCAGATAGAGACCTCTTGAGGCAGAGTATTCAGCTGATGTTGGCCTCTAGAGCGTGGTGTGTCTGTTGGGAGGCTCGGTTTCTTTTCTTTATTTGTGTTTCTTTTGTATAGCAAACCATTCCCTGTACCACCAACTCTTTCCTGGGCAGGGCTTGAAAACCCATGTCACATGGGAAGGGCTGAAATTACAGGCCATTCTGTCACGCACTCCCACTGGGACAAGGCACCGGGCCAGCTCAGGACTTTTCCGAAACTGTGGGATGATTTCTGTGCCAGGAGGATGAAGTATCCTTCGCCAAGTGTGTTTAGGACGTGGATATATGGGCCCTGAACGGTGTCTGCAGCCTCAAAGGATGATGACCCCCCCCCCAATCAACTCTCTACTACCTGGACTCAGAATCATCCCGAAGAGGCCCCCAGTCAGATGTTCCAGAGACAGCACCCCAAAATTGTGACTTGACCCCAGGGCAACAGTGGATGTACAGTTGGAACGGGACAGCAGAGGAGGGGACAGTGGTTTTGGTTTTTTGAGACAGGGTTTCACCATGTAGCCCTGGCTGTCCTGAAACTCACTCTGTAGACCAGGCCGGCCTCGAACTCAGAGATCCACCTGCCTCTGCTTCCCAAGTGCTGGGATCAAAGGCATGCACCACCACCACCTGGCTGACAGTATTAGTTTTAAGAGAGAGTTTAAAAAGTATTCCCCACACAGAGGAGAGAGGGAGACGTGGGGACTGAGGGGTCATTACTCGCAGAGCGAGCAAGCTGCTACTGCCCCCCCATAACCCATCACACCCCCTGTGCCCACTTGATAAATATTTGCGAGTGTGATACAGTGAAGAGGACACACCTGGGATCATTGTGGAGCCCAGAGGCTGAGTAAACAGCCAGGGTGGTGCAGAGGAAACACTTGCTGGGACACTCTCCTGCCCGAGTGCCCTGGGGCCCTAGGACACCCATCCAAGACGCTGTGTGAGTTGGTGGAAGGGAACTTTCGGGGGCTCGTCCACCACTGTGTTTTTTGATCATGAGGCAGGGTCTTCCGTTTTGTGGTGTTGGGGTTGGAACTTGGGCCCACACCCACCTGCGCTTTACTGTGCGCCACATGCCTGGCCCCTTGGAAGACTTTTAATTGGAAATGAATCAAAGTTATAAGAGGGCTGTGGGATGGCTCAGCAGGTATAGGCATTTGTCACCAAGACAGAGGACCCGAGTTTGATCCCCAGGCTCAACTCTTTGAAGGTTGTTTTTGATCTCCACAAGTGTGCTGTGGTCTGCAGGAGTGCAAGTGTGTGTGTGTGTGTGTGTGTGTGTGTGTGTGTTAAACAATAGGAATTGTTTAACAGCACCTCACATGTTGGTGGCTCGAGAAGTTAAAAAAAAAATATTTTTTAAGTTATAAGAAAAATCTAAGCTGGGTGGTGGTGGCACATGCCTTTAATCCCAGCACTCGGGAGGCAGAGGCAGGTGGATCTCTGGGAGTTCGAGGCCAGCCTGGTCTACAGAGTGAGTTCCAGGAAAGGCGCAAAGCTACACAGAGAAACCCTGTCTCGAACAAAGGAGGAGGAGGAGAAGGGAAGAGGGAAGGAAGGGAGGAAGGAAGGAAGGAAGGAAGGAAGGAAGGAAGGAAGGAAGGAAGGAAGGAAGGAAGGTCTAATGCTGGCTGGAGAGACGGCTCAGTTGTTAAGAGCACTGGCTTCTCTTTCAGAGGACCTGGGTTCTATTCCAAGCACTCACTTGGTGGCTCACAGCTTTCCTTAACACCAGTTCCATGGGTTCGATGTCCTCTTCTGATCTCTGTTGATGGTTAGGATAAACAGTGCTGGTGGCGGAGCCGGTTACTGGCGGAAAAGTCACAGGCCACGACCATGGCGAGACAACCAGAGTTACAAAGAGCTTTATTAGAAAGAAGGGGATAAGAGGGAGGAAAGCCAGGCCTGGAGAGAAAGAAAGATGGCAGGAACAGAGCAGAGCAGAGAGAGAACAGAGAGAGAGTCGGGGGTGGGGGGGTCTGCATCTGGCTTTTTAAGGAAGGTACATAGTCGCGGCACCCACTGATGATGTAAGATGCAAAACCCCAAGCAGCGCATGTGCCGGAGTGAGGGCAGGATCCTAAATCCGTGGCATCAGACACACACATGGTACACAGAGACATGTGCTGGCAAAACAATCATTCACATGAAATAAAATTTTAAAAATCTTAAAAAAGAAAAGTCTCAAGTTTCCACAGCCCCCATCCCCTACATTTTGCTTCATTTCTCTCCACAGCCCTTCTCCCCAGCTTTGCCTCGGGCTTGCCCATCAGACCTCGGCTTTCTCCTTCCGCTTGCTGCATGCGCATGCTCCGTATGCTCTTCCTGCCCTAGGGGCTCCCAGGTCCCCACCTGTGTTAGGGAGGAACTTAATGGAGGATGGGTCTGTTTGCACAGGAGCCATGACCCATCCTGGCGGAAGACATGGCTGCAGGGCAGCTGGTCTGTGCTGGTGGCATTTGTGGTGTAGGTGCTCACGTGTTGGTGGATCAGGACGGGAAACAGGGCAGGGCTCTGACCTTCAGCAGCTACCAGCCGGGCTACAGCTTCCCAGAGTTCCACACCCTCCCCAGACTGTGCCACCACCTAGGGAGCAAGCGTTCGGATACATGGGCACACGGTGGGAATTAGGCTTTCAAATCACAACACGACCTTCATCTGGGTTGCGGAACCCATCTGTCCTGAGCGGCCTCCTGCCCGGAGAGGGCGTGAGAGTCTGCTGTGAGCACTGGACTTGTTCTAGGCCCATTGCCCTGGGCGCGAGGCAAGCAGAGAGGCTGCAACGGATGCGGGCTCCATGCTAGGGACTGGTCCCAGGTGCCGTCCAGGCTCTGGGCTCCAGGCAGCCAAGAGCTGGGAGAATGTTGGGAGGAAAAGCTAATTCCAAGTGTGGAAGTGGATGGAGGCTCTGCAGGAGGTGTGCAGAGGAGAGGGGCAGTGGGAACAGATTGGGCGAGGTGCAGAGGTGACCTGGGGACACTGGCTTGGCAGATGGAGTTGAGGTTTGGATGAAGTTGGGGTCCCAAGGCCTGCTCTGGGCTCTGGAAATTTCTGGAAGGCCAAGATGGCCACTGAGGGGACAGAACCCCAGGCTGTGGGCCAGGGAGAGTGCTGGTATGGACGAGGCCTCACTGGGGGATCTTTTAGACACCAGTGCCTCAGGTACCCTTCTCGCTCCATCTCCGTTCGCCTCAGAGCAGGCTAAGGGTGGATCAGACCCACCTGTGTGGCTGGGAGGGCAATGAAGGCAAAGCAAGGAGGCCGGAGGAGAGGGTTCACACGGCAGGAACAGAGGAGGTAGAGGGAGCAGGGGAGGGTCAGTGACAGAGCACTTACCTAGCGTATGCAGGGCCTGGCTTTGACCCCTACGCGGCAACAAGAAAAACGTCCAAATGACATTTTTTAGAAGCACAGCCTTGTCCATGAGCATCTCCCTTGTCAGGAAGCTGTGTGTGTTTGTGTCTGTGTGTGTGTCTGTATGTCTGTGTTCTGTGTGTGTGAGAGTGTGTGTGTGTGTGTGTGTGTATATGTGTGTTCTGTGTGTGTGAGTGTGTCTGTGTATATGTATGCATATGCCTGTGTTGTGTGTGTGTGTGTCCTGTGTTTGTCTGTATTTTGTGTATCTCTCTGTGTGTGTATATATGTGTGCGCCTATGTTGTGTGTGTGTGTGTGTGTGTGTGTTTATGAGTGTGTAGAGGCCAGAGGCCAGCTCACAGGAATTGGTTTTCTACCCCGTGAGGAGTTGAACTCAGGGCATCAGGCTTGGCAGCAAACTCCATCTAGCTGGCCCTGTGTTTTGATATCTCATTTTGTTTTCTCCTTCGTCCTTGGTGCCCAGGCCCTGGCTCTGTCTGGATGCCACAACGGCCTCGAGTGTTTGGAGGCCTCCTGTCCCTCACCTCTGCGGCCAGCGCCTGCCCCGAGGCTGAAAGCCCTTTAGTTCTGTTTCCTTTCTGAGGCCTCCTGCTCCTATCCTTCCAGCCAGAACATTTTTCAGCCGTGAGGAAACCTGGGCTGCAGCCTGACTGCTGTGACGCCAAAGCTGGGAAGACACGCGGGGCAGGAGGGAGCAGCCTCATGCTGGCTGTCGTAAACCAACCTAGTCCTGCCCTGGGGCTGCACTCAGGGCTGCCCACCAACCTGGCCTGGCCTGTTCAAAGCCCTACCCCACCCAAGGCTGACCACCCCCCCTCCAGCCTGCTCCTGGGACTGACTCCCCGCCCTCCGAGGTGTGTCCTGAGTGACGAGAAAGAAGCTGTCAGCTCTGGTTCCTGGCCCTCGGCACGGAGGGCCCTGCGAGCCTCCATGTTTCTTCTTTGGTCTGCTGAGGAGATGCGGAATTATCTGAGTCACTTTTCTTGCCTCCTGCTCCTTCAGCCACCACATTCTTCTCTGTCACCCATGAGCTCAGCCACAAAGCCACCCACCGTGCCAGGCCTAAAGATGGCACTTGACGCACAGGTGTTCACTCTTGTGTGGTCGCGGAATGACGTCACACTCCCCAGGGTCTTCTCCGTGGGCCTCTGACGGTGCTCGGCCAAGGGAAAGAAGTCAAAAGTCACAGATGGGACTTAGGTGGATGAGCAGCTGGCCTCAGGCTGGCTTATTGTCCCCGTTAGCCAGGGGATTCCAGTGTCATGCAGGGGTGCAGGCAGGAAGCCCCGAGGTCAGAGCCAGGATGAGAAGGACGCAACACAGGACTGGGTAGACGGGGGCTGGCCTGGAAGACTGCAGAGACAACCTGCCGGCCAAGATGCAACAGCTTCTAGAAGCTGCAAAGGGCAGGGTCCGCTCCAGAGGGGACCCTGCCCTGCCCTCACCTTGGGTTTAGCCTCTGGAGAGCCAAACTGCTCTTCTGACCTTCAGAATCGTAAGAGAATAACTCCATGTTTCTTTCTGTTACCAAGCCTGTGATGATTGGTTAGTGCAAGCAAGGGGAAAGGAACACCCCGTGGGTGGTACCCCAGGGCCTGGCTGACAGGGTGACGTTGAAGCAGAGGCTGAAAGCAGGTGAGACTATGAGTTTAATGTGGGAGGTAAATCAGGCTGGGTGAGCGGTAAGTGTAAAGGCCCTGAGGTAGGAGTGTGTCCGGAGCCTCCTAAGTACAGACAGCATCGAAGGCTGAGCAGAGAGGGCAAAGGGTATGGGAAGGTAGCCAGGGAGTGGTGTGCATGCATGTGTGTGTGTGTGTGTGCGCGTGCGCGTGTGTGTGCATGTGTGTGCGTGTGTGCGCGCGCGTGTGCGCGTGTGCGTGTGTGTGCATGTGTGTGCGTGCATGCGTGCGTGCGTGTGTGCGGTGCGTGTGTGCGTGCGTGCGTGCGTGCGTGTGTGTGTGTGTGTGTGTGTGTGTGTGTGAGAGAGACAAGGGTTGCTGCCAGATAGCCTTTTCATACTCCCTTTGCTTTCCTTTTTGAGGTAGAATCTCTTGCCGAGTCTGGAGCTTGCTGTTCTGACTACGCGGGCGGGCCAGGAAGCCTCAGGGAGCCCTGGTGTCTACCTCAGTCCTGCCGTGACAGGTGCATGCCACTATACCTGCTCATGTGCTGCTGGGAGTCGAACTCGGGTCCTCGTGCTCGGGTGGTATATGCTTTACCAACTGTCCCGTTTCCCTGACCCCATGCTTCAGGACCTTAACGGCCCACTCCCCACCCCCCCAGCTCCGCCCAAGCCTGCCAGAGTGGTTTCCAGGTTACCAGGTTTCCAGGTTACCCCGTCCTCACTGCCTCTTTCCGGTTCTTGGCTCCCTGGGTGCTTCCGTTTCGGAACCATTCTCTTGATCTCAGTGAAACAGACCCCAGACCTTAGAATAACTGACTCCACGATGGAAGTGCCGTCCTGGCTGTAAAACTCAGCACCTAGACCGTACTACCTGCCGAAACTAAAACAAAGGCCTAATCCACCCAAGTCCATGGTTACGGGAAAGTCTCTAAATGCACCTTGCTTTTTGACTTCTACAGATCTGCTTTTGTCTAACTTTTCTTGTTAATTGAAGTATGTCAACACAGAACATGACGTTTGTCCTAAAAATTCACCCTGAGAAAGGCTCAGGGCCCCACCAGGATCCAAACCCCCCGTGCGGTCGCCAGCCGGCTAATAAGGACTTTCTGTTGGCTTAAACCAGAGTAGTCTTCTCCGATGGGTACCACACAAGCCTTGGCATCTGACAAGGCTGAGCAGGCCAGAGGGGGGGGGGTAGCAACCAGGGGGCTGCCAGGCCTGGAGGGTGAGGCTGAGGCCTTCTTGAGGGTCAGAGGACAGCCATTCCAAGCCTGGGCAGCTGTCGGTGGCCCAAGAAGAAAGGTCACCGAGTCTCCTCCCTTCCTGTGCCCCATGGCCTGGGGCTGGTGGCTCACCGTCTTGGGCTCTGGTTCAGCTCTGCCCCGAGTGCTCAGGTTAATCAGGGGCCTCAATGAACAGTTGATGCCTACTGCATCCTGCTCATAGCTGTGTTTACGTGTTTGCTCTAAATTAGTCGTCAACACTCAAAACCAGAGACAAATCTGGAAACTCAAGATTCCCGGCTTCTCCTGAGCAATTGGAAGATCTGGCCTTGTGGGTGACCAGGCTGAGGGAGCCACTGCCAAGTCTCCACCCAGCTCGTGTGGTCCTTGCTGGCTCCTGCCTGGGCTCTGGCGAGCTGAGTTTTCAGCTCTGGACTCCGAGGTTCCCTCCAGCTGAGTTCCTTTCTTCCTCTTTTATTTCCTGGGACTACCACCCCTGTGTGCGGGCACACCACGCATTCCACATGTGGCTGTCACTCAGAGGACAGCCCTTGGGAGTTGCTTCTATTTTTTTTTTTTTTGAACTCAGGTCACCAGGCCCCGCCCACCAAACCATCTTGTCTCTTTTTTCTTCCTCTCTCCCTCCAGCTCTTTCATCTTGTTACTATTGTTTTGTTTTTGTTATTGAGACACAGTCTCATCATATAACCTTGGCCATTCTAGAACTTGCTGTGTAGAACAGGCTAGCCTTGAACTCACAGAGGTCTGCCTGCCTCTGCCTCTGCTGGGATCAAAGGCGTGCGCCACACCTGGCACATTCCTTCCCTTTTTTGAGGTAGGGTTTTTCTGTGTTATCCAGGCTGGCTTTGAACTTGAAATAATCCTCTTGTCCCAGGCTTCCAAATATTGGGATACGGGTGTGTACCACCATGCTCCTTTGAATGTTAAGTAAACATGGGACCAAGTGACAAGCCTGGCCTGGTCGCTTCTCAGGTGACAAGCAGAAGCTCAGAGAGAGCATGTGGTGGTTGGGGCCACACAGCCAGGGTGGGGTCTGCATCTGACCCAAGCTGCCCATGGTTCTTTGACGCTGATTTCTGGAGTGCTGGCTCTGGCCAGCCCACGGCTGCTAAACAGATAGACAAAGCTCTGTGGTTGTGGCTCCCGGAGCCAAGTAACCCTTACAGAAGGTGCATGACACCTGGGCTGGCTGACGAGGACAGACAGGACATGGTGAGAGCAGGCTGGAACCAGGGAAGCCACCAGGTTGAGGTCAGAGCTGATGTGGCCCCTGCTGTGACCACGTGGTCATGTTGTTGGTGGTGGTGACTATTTCTTATGGCAGCAGAAGGTTCTGGCTGACTCCAGGGTGGGCGATAAGTCCTCTGTCCCCTGGCTGACCGTGGTAAACTGGAATACCTGGTGAGTGTGGGAGGAGGGATGGAGACCGCAGGGCTTGGAGCCTAGCCCTGGGGAGTCAGGCTTCAGGCCAGGACCCAGACGGTGTTATCTGTCTTCCCAGCAGTGCTCTGTGCAAACCCCCCAACCTCCTGACCCCACCCTCACCTGCTCCAACCCCGGGACAGACAGAGCACTGGCAGGAACCTCCCAGAGGAAAGTTGAAGCCACAACCACTTCCAAACAACCCAGCCCAGCTTGGCCTCAACTCGGCCCCACCTCAGTCCCAGCCTCAGGTTCTCACTTTTTCCAAACAGCATGGGTCCTAGTGGACAGATGTCCCTGAATCCTAATCTCCCTGCCCCTCCCCCAGCCAGCCCTGCCTCCCAGGAGAGGTTCTTCCAAGAGGTGGGAGAGGCATCAGCTCCCAGAGGAGCTGGAAGCTGCTGGGCCCCAAGGGAACTAGGAACACGATGAATCGGGGCTCTCCACTCTCCATCCATCTGCTCTCTGCTCTCCATCACCTTCCCGCTCAGGCACATTGCCGAAGAACTGTGGGTCACTGTGGAAAACATGGAAAACACTGGCAGCTGACCTATCTCATCCCCTCTGAGGCGAAGAGGCAAAGATAAGCATTTCCAAGGCTCCCTATAGTCGGGTTTTGTGTCCTGCTCCAGACCCGAGGGACACTTGGGGTCTCCAGTCTTGTCTTAAACCCATGGTCACATCTGGTGCCAGGAATGTGAAGGCCGACAGACATGATGAGATCCCCTCCAAGCAGGAGCAATACTCTGATGGGGAGAGCCTTGTTCCCTCAGGCGATCTCTCAGGGATCTTGCAGAAGCAGGGTAGGGATAATGAGCGACCAAACCCACTTCATCAAGTCTGCCTCATCAAGTGCCCTCCCACCCTATTCTCTCTCTGTTTAAATGGAAAGCCCACTCCGTGCCCTGGAGATGGGCAAGGCTCCTGCCTTCCAGACTCGGTGTGTGGTTTGAAAGAAAATGGTTGCCAAAGGGAAGTGGCACTATTAGGAAATACGGTTTTGCTGGAGTAGGTGCGGCCCTGTTGGAGGAAGTGTGTCACCATGGGAGTGGGCTTTGAGGTCTATGCTCAAGCCACAGCCAGTCAAACAGTTCACTTCCTGTTGCCTGTGGATCAAGATGTAGAACTCTCAGGTCCTTCTCCAGCATCATGTCTGCCTGCGCCATGTCCTGTCATGATGATAATGGACTGAACCTCTGAAACTGTAAGCAAGCACCAATTAAATGTTTGTTTGTTTGTTTGTTTGTTTTTTTTTTTTTAATAAGAGTTGCCATGATCATGGTGTCTCTTCACAGCAATAGAAACCCTAACTAAGACACTCTGAAATGTCCATTTTGGTTAAATGTCCTTCCTGTTGCTTCTCTGAGATGTCTGTAACTGACGGGTGTCCTCAGACGTGACATGTTGGAACGCTTTGGCCTGAAACCCCAGTTGCAGAATGAGTAGGGCTCAGAAAGGCCCATTCAGTCCCCACTCTGTCCCCTGACTGCAATGTAGGCATATTGTAGGCCTGTAATAAATGTCTGCTGGCTGGCTGAATGTGCAAAAATAACTAGATAGAGGGATGGGTAGACAGAGGGATGGATGCTACCCACTCATTTGGGTGGGTGGGTAGATGTGTGGATGTGAGGATAGACAGATGGACAAATGGATGCATGGATGGATGGATGGATAGGTTGATGGCAGATGGAAGAGTGGATGAGTGAATGGACAGATAGATGGATGTAGATGGTGAGATATATGAACAAATGTTGGATGGATAGGATTATAAATGACTAAATGGTGGGTTGGTAGATGAGAGGTGAGTAGATGGACATATGGTGGATAGGTGAGTGGGGGGATTATAGATAAATAGGTGGGAAATGAATGGATGGATGGATAGATGAGACAATGGATGGATGGATGGATGGATGAGTGTGAGTGAATGAATAAGGAGAGGGATGGATAGATGAGTAGATGGATGGATAGATGAGTGGATGGCGGTGTGGCTAGGTAGGTGTATGAATGAGTGGGTACATGGATGGACGGATGGATGGATGGATAGATAGATGGATAGATGGATGGGTGGATGGATGGATGGATGGATGGATGGATGGGTAGATGGATGGATGGATGAGAGGATGGGTCAGTGACTGAATGGATGGGTGGTAGAAGGGAAATGGATGGATGCATGGTTAGGGCCTAATTCTGAGAAACTGAGTCTGGAGAAAACTGACTAAGCCACCACCCTAGTCTCAGAATGACCCATGTCACCCCACCTCCCCTCCCTCTTGGACCCTTAGGCTCAAGGGTCCCAAGGAAGAGAGTCTCCTCAGAGCAGGTACCCAGGTAGTAGGAGAGAGGTTTAACCTGCGTGGGACAAGGTGGCTTTGGAAGGAGGGTCTGGACAAAAGGCGATGGCCCTCCAGCTCCTCACAGCCCAGGAGGCAGACTGCCTGGTCAGACCCCCTCTACCACCTCCTTGCTGTGGCCTAGGTGGGGGCTTCACCACTTGGCTTCAGAGGCCCAAGTCTCCTCATTTGGCAGAGGGTAACAGCATCGTCACATAGAGGGTGTGGAGGATGCAGTGAGGCCAGGTGCTTCTGCCCCCATGGGCCTGGCAGGCTGTGGATATCAGTTAGCACGGATCATTAGTTCTGTTGTGGTCACCTCTCTGCCTCTTCCTGTAAGTGAGATCACTGCATTCTGGGGATTCAGACTCTTCTGTGATGGGGACACTGGGTGGCTCGCTGGGGAGGAAGATTACTGCTGCTGGCAGGACGAGCGAGTCGTGGGTCACTCACAGGTTTGGTCGTGCTTGGGTGTCAGGGGGAGCCCATGGAAGGCCACTGCCTGCCTCTTTGCAGAAGGTTTAGGGTATGGGAGGTTAAAGTGACGGGAGAGGGAGCCTCAGCACAGAGCTAGCCTGCCCGAGGCTCTCCGACATCTACCAAGTCCTTTATAAGAAAGATGGAGTCTGGCCATGGGGAGCCTACCTATCACTCCAGCAGCTGGGAGGCTGATGCAGGGCGACTGTGGGTTCTAAGCTAGCCTGGGCTACATAGTGAGACCCTGCGTGATCTCTGGGCTTAAAAGTCTCCATCAGTAGCAGTATTTGGTGGATAAGATCACTGTGCCGGGGATTTTATTTATCTAGTTTCCCCTCTATTTATAAAGTAAGGTTGTTGGGTTTCTGTTTTTAGTAACTTCACTGACATTTTTGAGTGTGTTGTGTATGTGCTGGGGGGTTGTGTGTGTAGGTGCACTTGTGTGTACACGTGTAGAGTCCAGAGGTTGATACGCGTGTCTTTCTTACTCTCCACCTTATGTGTGCCAGACAGGGTCTGTCACTCATCCCGGGACTTGCAGTATTGGCTAGACTGGCTGGCCAGTGAGCCCCAGGAAGGGCTTTCCTCCCCTTCACGGTGTTATAGATGTGTGGTGCCACACCCAACTTTTTTTTAAAAAAATTATTTATTCATTTTATTATTTTACATTCCTGCCGCAGCTCCCCCCCAGCCCCCCCCCCCCCCCGCTCTGTTTCCACTCCCCAATCCACTCTTCCTCCATTTCTGCTTAGGAAAGGGCAGGTCTCCCATGAGTATCAACAAAGCATGACATTTCAAGCTGCAGCAAAACTAAGCATCCCTGCCCCCATGCATCAAGGCTGGACAAGGCGACCCAGTATGAGGAGTAGGGTCCCAAGAGCCTGGAAAAGAGTCGGAGACAGCCCCTGGTCCCACTGTTAGGAGTCCCACAAGAGGACCAAGCCACACAACGGTAACATATGTGCAGAGAGCCTAGGTCAGTTCCGTGCCGGGTTCCCAGGAGCCAGCTCAGTGTCTGCCAGCCCTGGGGGCTCCGTGTCCGCCAGCCCCGGGGGCTCCGTGTCCGCCAGCCCCCAGGAGCCCAGGCTAGTTGACCCCATGGGCTTTCCTGTGGTTTCCTTGACCCCTGACTCCCACAATTCCCTCTCCTCCTCTTCTTCAGGGTTCCCCGAACTCCACCTAATGTTTGGATGTGGGTCTGAACCTGTCTCCCTCAGGTGCTGGATGAAGCCTCTCTGATGACAATTGGGCTAGGCACCATCTGGTCACAGGAGATGGCCAGATCGGGCTACTTAGTCACTCTTGCTAGGAGTCTGAGCTGGGGTCCTCCTTGTGGACTCCTGGGGGTTCCCTTGGCCAGGTTTTTACCTGACCCCGCCCAGCTTTTACGTGGGTTCTGGGTCACACTCAGAGGGCAGACACTTTTACCCACCCACCCATCCTCCTCAGTCCCCTTTTATTTTCTTGACAGACTATTTCCTTTAGCGGTCCACTGAGATCTGCTGGCTCTGGTGCCATCAGAGCCTGGAGGTCAAAGGTGACAGGAAATGGCAGCCAGAGGGTTCATTCTCTGCATCCATCACCTGCTTAGAGGAGGCGCCTGTCTGTCCATGGAGAACAGAGCTGCCTGACTCTGCCAGGACTGAGGTGGGAGGAGATGGGGGGCGGTAAAGAGGGGGTGTGGAGATGGCGGCTCTCCCCGTCATATCCACTGTCCTCAGGCCTCAGGTAGGCCTTTACCAGCCATCTGTATAGACACAGTTTTGGGGTCTAGGAGAACAGTCTCCTCTGGGTAAGATTTTTTTTGAATTAGTTGTGCCCTCTCTTCCAACTCCCCTTCTTGAAAAATGAAATCAAAACTGGGAGAAAGAAACACATAATTTTATTCCCAAGTATCTTTAAGGAAACCAAAACATACTTTGGATTCCACTCCTCCCCAGGAGCTGGCGGGGCAGTAATGGCAGTGGGACCACTCTGGTGGCACTGGGTACCAAGTGAGGGAGCAGACTGTTCTGGGAGTTGGGAGTGCTTTCTACTGACTTTTGACCTTTGTCCTTGGGCCCTTCTCCTCCCCCTGGATTCTGCCTCCTGTCTCTAAGCCTCTGGCTGCCCACACAGGCAGGAAAGGGGAATCCCCTGTAAATATTTAGCTTGCAGTTCCTGGGGGCCTGGGAGGGGGTGTCCTGGCACAGGGCCTTCACCCAGCTTCTCCAGAAGGAGCCACCTTGGTCCCCTGGCCTCCGTCAGCACCCCATCCTCTTGGTCACACCAGTCGGGGAGCAGTGAGTGATGGCCCCTGGAGGAGGCCTGATGGTATTGTGTGAGTTTGAGTCCATGTCCCTCATCACTTACCTGCTCAGCAGGCACAGACAGCCACCTCTTGGGGCCAGACACTGTCCCCCCAGTACCTCCCACACAGACCAGGGGTCTGTCACCACAGAGCCCTCTTCGTGGCTGAGGTTAACACCCAGGACCCTGTGTCTGGCTTCTTTCCAGTCTTACAGTTGTGTTGCCAGTGGACACGGAGCTGGGGGACTCTGGGCTTCCGGCCGCTCCCCTGTGTCCTGAGAACACAGCCGTGGTCTGAACAATGGCCCACTTCACCTGCCGGAAACATTCGGTCGGGGATAGTCAGTCAGTTGTTTCAGCTGAGGGAAGAAGTCCCCGAGGCGAGGCGCTGTCCAGCTCCCGGGTGTGTGGGAGGGCAGAAGTCACCAGGCTGAAGACGCAGGCTGTCAAGTGCCTGGTCACGGTGGCTGACGTGGACGTTAAGGTAGATCGGCCACCTCAGAGCAGCCAGGGGACACAGGGCTCCTCAGCCAGCCACAGCCCTTACCTCTGGGTTCTGCAGCCTCCTCATCTCCTGCCTCCCTGCCTCTGGCTTGTTCTTCTCCATTACAGCCACCACACTCAGTGTCTGGCACTGATGCTGAACGCTCTACAAATGCCGCTCTCAGCATCCCTTAGAACAGGATTATGGGACGAACACTGAGACTGTCTCCATTTTAAAGGAGGAGAAAACGAGAGTCAGAGAGGTACAGAAACTGACCTAAAGTCACACAGCAAGACAGCAGCAGAGCTGCGACTTGAAGCCAGGCTTCTCTGAGACCAGACTTTTTAACCAGGATGTCAGCGGCACCCCCAAGTAGATGAAGATGGTGGGTGCTTCAGAATCCCTTGAGAGGATGCAGTGCAAACAGCAGGTCCCAGAAATGTGTGCTATGAGCCCTGCTGTGGTTCCTGATGCTGGTGGTGTGTGGTTCAGACTTGGACACAGACTCCAGGGGCCCCGTTGATCTCTCTGAAGCCCCCCTCCCCAACGAGCCGGAGCCTGGATATAGCACCTCTCTCTAGTATGCAGAGGGCCAGGTTTCTATCGCCCCGGGTTTGCACTCCGCACTCTTGTGTGTAACGCCCTTGGGCCTTCCCCAATGTGCTCCTTGGGCCTGTAGGCGCCCGGCTGGGGCCTAGCATCGGGGTGTGGCTTTGGCTAGCAGAGCATGGCATAACCTTGCTCCACTCTCCTCTGGGCCTCTGTTTCTCCTGGGTTTTTTGTTTGTTTGATTGTTTGTTTGTTTGTTTGGTTGGTTGGTTGGTTGGTTTTGAGTCCTGGTTGGACTGGGCCTCCCTGTGTAGCCCAGGCTGGCCTCATGTCACAGGAATCTGTCTGGTTCTGCCTCCCAAGTGTGGGAATTAAAGATTCATGCCACCCACACCCCACTTCCTCATTTTGTTTTTAAACCAAGAACTTAATCTTTTTATTTATTTTGCATTTGATTTATGTTAGTGTGGGCGGATGAGCACCTGTGTGTAAGAGGTCAGAGGTGCATGGAGCAGTCAGAGGACAACTTGAGGAAGTCAGTTCTCTCCTTTCATCATGTGGGTCCCGGGACGAAACTCAGACCATCATGCTGTCCCCACAGGCATAGCTCAGCCTTGGCCTTGAATGTGGGTTCTTCGGGATATCAGGGTGTTATGTGCCACCACAGCCCACTATTTCCTTCCTGGTCCATGAGAATTTGACTAGCCCCAGGCTCCCGGAGCAGGGCTGGCCACTGCAGCTGGTGCTGACTGAGTCAGGTGTCTGGGCCACTCCCCTTGAAACTGGGTCACTAGCTTGGCTTTAGGTCAGCGACTGCATCCCCGGCAGGCACTGAAATCTAACCATCCTGCTGAGAAGTTCCCGGCAAGTGAGTGTCTTAGTCGGGAACTTCTCAGCCTTCCCCATGCACCTTATCTCCAGCTTTCCCCACGCACCTTATCTGGACCCAGCTCCCTCCTAATAGTCAGACATCCAGCCCCCGCCTGGGAAGTGTCATGACTCAGAGCACTTCAGTGATGCTCTGAGCCCTGAGCTCTCACCCCACCCTTCTGGAGAGAGGAGAGAGAGGTCCCACCAGCACCTCTTCCTGGAGGAGACAGAAATGCCAAAGAAGAATAGCACTCACCATCACCATCGAGATTCTGAGTTCCTACCATGTGCGGGTCCCACAGCAGGGGCCAGGAGGCAGGGGAAAGGGCTCTGGGCGAAGTGTTTGTAAGGAAAACGTGAGGATGGAGATTCGGTCCCCAGCCAACACGATGGTCCTCCTTCTAGGTGAGGGTTCATGACCTCGGGCCGGGCTGGACAGAGCTGCAGCAGCGCCTTCTGTGAAATTTCCTCTAGACCAGGCTGTGGTCTATCTGCTCCTACCCCACTCCCTCCAGGCCCAGAGAGGTCGGGTCACTGACACGAGCCTGCAGTTAGTGCCAGAGCCGAGATGTGAACCCAGGTCCTCGGGCTCCGACCAGTTCCTGTGCTAGTTTCTGCAGGGGATCTTTGGTGGCGGGACTGAACTTGGGGACTCTGCTACCCAAGCCCGCCCCCCCCCCCTCAGCAAAACTGTGTAAAGAGGGCCTTCATTTTTGTGTGCAGAAAGAAACATTCCAGGGCTTATGAACCAGCAATGCCTGGGCCGCCTCCAGGTCTGGGCATATTTAGTTTGGTTAGCACTGTGTGTACGTGTTGAAAAAATGCACTTTGGAATACAGGCATTGCCCCTGGCCACAGTTTCTTTAGAAAACTGTAGGGCTGGGCTGAGGGCTTTAAGGGAGTCAGTTTACCACTGGGGCCCCAGCTGGGATGAGGCCACTCTGAGGCAGTTTCCTGTGCCCTGCCCGGAGGCCTCTTCTGGGCAGACAGGATCCTGCGGGGAGGATGAAGTGTCTTATTCCACCATTGTCTGTGAAGGACGACCAGGCCTCTGCTCACACCACAGATCTCACATCCCAGCTCTCTGGCCACCTTGTCAAGGCCTGTGCTTCTCTGGGCTCCATGTTCCTCATCTGTGAAATGGGCATGCACCCTGCTGATCCTCTTCCTTGTTTTTGGCAGTCCATCAGGGTTAATGGGTGTGTCATACAATCCAAGATCAGTTAACCAGATTCTCTTGGGAGACTTAGTCCTCCAGGAGAGCTGATGGGAACAAAGCAAACAGTTGAGCTAGAAGAGTTTGGGGAGCAGGGTGGGAGTCGGGGGTGGGTGTCTTGCTCTGTTCCTCCCTGCCCTGGAGTGGCAGTTCCTGCGTTTTCTAAGTCCTCTGGTTGGCTTTTCCTTCCAGTGAGTCAGTGTTGGTGTCTGCTGCTTGTCCAAGCCCGTGTGCCATCTTGCCACCAGGGTGACAGTCTGGTTAAAGCTGGTGTGAGTGTCAAATGGCCTGGGCTGTGTAGACGGTGACGATGTTGGGGTCACCCAGGCACTGGCCCAGTTTGCTCAGCTGGAAGGTGGAGTGACGGCTGGGCTCAGGACTGGTGGTGGGGTTTGGGAGGCTCCTTTCCAAGGTTGTGAGGAAGGCCTCCCTCCTGTTAGGACGGCCTGCTGTGTTGTTTTGATTTTTGTGAAGCAGGTTCTGATGTAGCCCCACCTCAAACCTGCTACCAGCTGAAGTTGACCTTGAACTCCTGGCCTCCTGCCTCTGCCTCCTGGGTCCTGTGGTGACTGGTGCATGCCATTGTACATGGCTCTGGAAGGCTTTTTTTTTTTTTTTTTTTTTTTTTTTCCAGAGCTGAGGACCAAACCCAGGGCCTTGCGCTTGCTAGGCAAACTTACTCTACCACTGAGCTAAATCCCCAACCCCGAAGGCTTTTTTTTCTTTTTTCTTTTCTTTTTTTTTTTTTTTAAGTGCATTGGTGTTTTGCCATGGGTGTTGGGTCCCTGGAACTGGAACTACACAGACAGCTGTGAGCTGCCATGTGAGTGCTGGGAATTGAACCCAGGTCCTCTGGAAGCAGTCAGTGCTCTTAATCACTGAACCATCTCTCCAGCCCTAGGGAGGCTTTTGTTATTATTTGCTATTGTTTATTGTTTTGTTTCTTTGAGACAGATTTTTATTATGTAGCCCTGGCTGTCCTAGAACTCTCTATGTAGACCAGGCTGGATCTAAACCCACAGAGATCCACCTGCCTCTGCCTCCCAAGTGCTGGGATTAAAGGTGTCTGCCACCATGCCTGGCACTTTTCTTTTTATTCTGACATTAATCTAGTCTAATATAATCCAATTTAATTTATTTATTGAGATAAGGTCTTGTTATGTAGTCCAGGCTAGCTTCAAGGTAAGTAGCAATCTACCTGCCTCAACTTCATAAAGGCTGTGCTCATAGGCATGGCCACACCCCAGCTGCCCTAGTTCCCATCTACCTAGTCCCTGACAGTAGTCCCTAAATCTCACCATCCTGGAAACTAACCAGGGTTTCTCTGTGTACCCCTGGCTGATCTGGAACTGACTCTGTAAATCAGGCTAGCCTTGAACTCAGAGATGTGCCAGCCTCTGCCTCCCGAGTGCTGGGATTAAAGGCGTGTGCCACCACCGCCGGCTTTACGCCATTCTTTCAGTCTCCTCATTGGAGAAACTTGCTTACCCAGAGGCCCTGCCGCCTTCCCAGATCAGCCGGCCCTCCCCACGCTTTACCACTCTCCTTCGTTCAGACTCGATCACAACAGTTGTGAAGGACTGTGGGTTGAACCCCAGCCAAAGGGGAAAAGACGTCGCCACCCATGCTAGAACAGAAGCCAAGTGACCGTCCTGCCCCAGCCTGCCTGCTGGCTGGTTTGGGTCATGGAGCTGTACCTTTTTTGCAAAAAAGAAATTGCCTTACTGGGTTATTTCTGCTTTGTTCCTGTGTGTCTTCGTGGGACTCCGAGAATGTGTGTTTCCAACACAAGTGTGAAACATGCGCAATTGTTTTACACAGTCTCTCAGCTGCCCAACACCACTTACAGAATAGCACATCTTTTCACCGGGGGTTTCGATGTTAACTGTTCTATTACATCACCTGCACATACCTACCCCCCCAACATATACATGTAATTAAAATAAAGTAAATCTTAGAAACACAGACACAATCATTGTAAAAAAAAAACACATTGATTTTTTTTACTGTATACTAATTTCTGAATGGATTTGGTTTTATTCCTAGGATATTCACCTCCTTCACTGACCTGTTAATACACCAATGTAAAAACATCAAATGATCAACTTTACAATTCCTGACGGAGCCCATGGAGTTCACTGGGACTCTTGTTCTCCTCCTTCTGGGGAATTTTCTGGATATTTCTGCTCATGAATTTTTCATTATTACTTTAAAATTACATTTGAAGGACTGTTGGTACTGTTAGCAACGTGACCTTCTGAATCACCCTGGGGGTGATAGACATTGCGTAGCTATGAGCCTTCCTGTCCATGATCATGGTATACCCCTCCATTTCTTCAAGTGTCCCTCAGGGGTCAGGTCAAATCCTCTCTAGGCAAGTCTGTTACATCTCTTGTTCCTGGAGAATTATTCTAAATTTTTTTTTGGGGGGGGCAGTTGTGTTGCATCTTGTGATACACCTGCCTCCCAAAGCCCAACTTGAACCAATGAGCTTATTGGGCTTACTTCCAGGAGTGTGGGTGAGGGGTTACTGTTACGGGGACAATTCAAAGGCCACTGCATCGCCAAAAAACCCATCTCAACACAGGTGATAGTTCACAGAAATTACAGCCCTGGCCTCAAACAGCTCCATAGGGAGCATCTCCTTCAGGGCTTCATCCATGCCTGGGAGAGGGGCTGTGAGCCAGGCAAGCCTCCCTCCAAGATGGAATGTTCCAACTCAGCTATACAGGGAGCTGCCCCGAGACTTGATGTCCATGGCAGGTGACTTCTGTCCCTCCGTCCTTCTGTCCCTCCGTCCCTCCATCCCTCCTCTCTCTCTCTCTCTCTCTCTCTCTCTCTCTCTCTCTCTCTCTCTCTCTCTCTGCCTTCCTTTCTTTTTTGAGAGAGGTCTCTCTGTGCAGCCCTGGCTGTCCTGGAACTCACTATATAGCTCTGACTGGACTCAAACTCACAGGGATCCCCCTGTATTAAAGGCGTGAGCCACCACACCCAGCCAGGTGCCTTCCTAATCTCTCACTGAGTCTGAGTGCTAACTGAACCCCTGGGATAGGCCTGTCTCTGCTCCGAGGGTGTGGGGGGAGAGGGGGGAGGGTCTACTGGAACAGACCCCCACAGCTGGCTTTTTACACCGAAGCCGGGAACTGAACGTAGATCTTCATGTTTGCTCAGCAGACCTTGTACCCACTAGCTCTCTCCCAACCCCTGATCTTTTTGTTTGTTTGTTTGGTTGGTTTTTTGAGTCTGGGTTTCTCTGTGTAGCCCCGGCTACTGGAACTTCCTTTGTAGACCAGGCTGGCCTGGAACTCACAGAGATCCACCTGCCCCTGCGCCCTGCCCCCCGCTGGGAGAAAGGCATGCGCCCCACTGCCCAGCTTGATCGTCTCTTCATCTTATTTAGACAGAGTGCTGGGACGGCGTGTGTGCTCACTGCGTGCCCTGAACATTTGCTCTCTCTCCAGCTGTGCATCTGTTGCCTCATCCTGCCCCGTTCCGTTCCGGTGCTTGCCATTCTCCTGGTCTGGCTAATGCTCTCTTACCTCTAACTACTTACTTTCTTTTCCCATTCCCATGTCTGTTTCCATCACTGTGTTTCCTGTGGTGCCAATTGATGCTCCTTCCAAGTTTGTCTTTTGTTTGTTTGAGACAAGGTCTCACTCTATAGCCCAGGTTGGTCGGGAACTCATCGTGTACCTCAGGTTAGCCTCAAACTCACAGCAATCCTCCTGCATCAACTCCTGAATGCTGTGGTTGCAGCATGAGCCACCACACTCCGATTTGTCTTAATTCCTCTCAGGTTCCCTCCCCTGTCCTTTCCAGTGTGTGATTGTATCCAGGGCCCTCACTGCCTGTCAACTCAGAGGCCGATGCATCGTAGCGGCATGGATTGAGTCTTCAAGCTGTTCTGACTCACAGAGCCAGCACTCGGAGAAGGCAGCAGGTCAACACCCTAAAAACCACCCCGTCTCATCTCCAGCCAGCTGGCTTTATGGAGAAAGGAAGGACAGAGGCGGTCAGCCATTCCTGTGCTCAGGTCACGTGGCCAGCCTCGTGGCTGAGACTTGTGACGTCTGTCTGTGCCTCTCTCGACCATCTCTTGCACTCTGCCCCGTTCTCTGGATGTCTGGATTCAGACTTTTTTTTTTTAAATAATATCGGGCCACACTCGGGATGCAGAGGCAGTTGGATCTCTGAGTTTGAGGCCAGCCTGGTCTACAGAGTGACCAGGACAACCAGAGATACTTGGAGAAATCCTGTCTCAAAATACAACAACAAAAGATAATAACTATTTTGTGTGTGTGTGTGTGCCTGTGTGTGTGTGCCTGTGTGTGTGTGTGTGTGTGTGTGTGTGTGTGTGTGTGTGTGTGCCTGTGTGTGTGTCTATGTACCACATGCATGCAGATGCCTGCAGAGGCCAGAAAAGGGCATCAGATGCCTTGGAGCTGGGGTTCCAGGTAGTTGTGAGCCACCCTATGTGGGTCCTGGGAAGGGACCCTGGGTCTTCTGCAGGAGCAGTCCAGGCTCTTAACCTCTGAGCCATCTCTCCAGCCCCTCAGGCACTTCCTAAACACTGAGTCTGGTTAGTTTCTGCCATAGCAACCCCTCCGGGGCCGTCAGGCCAGTGAGCACACGCTGAGCTGCAGTTACAACCCATGCTGTCTCCTTTCCTCAATTTGGAGTGTGTCTCTGAAATGCGGGACCCACGAGTGCATCCTCCGTCCCTCCCGTCCTAGCGTGCCCGCCTCGTGGCCATTTGACCTTTCCATTATCAAGTTCCTTCCTGTCCCCTCGGGAACTTCTGCTTCACAGTGTTCCTTCACAGACACAGCTGCCCTTTGATTCTTCTTCAATGTTTTTAAACCTTCAAATTTTGTTTTCTGGCTAGGCATGGTGGTTCCAGTACTGGGGAGACTGAGGCAGGAGGATCCCCACCCCCCCACTTCTCCAAAGTTGAGGCCAACCTAGAATACATAGACATATCCTGTTTCCATACGACAACAACACACATTTCACAGCAATGTGATTGGGAAACTGTTCCGTTTTGTTTGTTTGAGACACCGTCTTGCTTGCCATGTAACACAGGTTGACCTTAAACTCACAATCTTCCTTCCTCAGCCTCCCCAGTACTGGAATGATAGGCACTCACCACTATCCTGACTCCCCTCCATCTGTAGCAGGAGGGAATGCAACTTCCCAGGAAGTGTTTTATTTTGTTTTGAGACAGGCTCTCACTATGGAGACCAGGCTGGCCTGGAACTTGCTGTGTAGACCCGGCTGAGCTCAGATTCTCAGAGATCCAGCTGCCTCTGCCTCCTGAGTGCTGGGAATAAAGGTGTGCATCTGCCCCTAGCAAATGTTTTGCTAAAGCTTCCCAGGGTGTCACCACTGACTCCCCACTCCCCATGTGACTCCTCCTCTCTCAGCTGCTTTGGGGAAATGTCACCCCCACACTGAGGTCCATGGACCCCCTTCTCTGCTGGTTTTGTTTGCTTGCTTCTCTGTTCTTCAAGATGCGTTGGTACAGAAGAAGGGAAAGTGTTGCTGGGCAGCCCAGTCCCTGTACCCCACCATTTTATTTGGTCCCTCTAGCAATTCTAGACACAGGCAGAACAGCCATGATTGGTCCCCATTTTCCACAGAGAAAGGCAGGTTCCCAGGCTGGGGCTGGGGAGGCCTTCAAAGTGGCAGGAGAGTGAGCCAGCTCTGGGGTGTGTGGGGAACAGAGTGATGGAGCAATAGCACCTCTTCTCTGTCCTCCCTGCCAGGCTGGCCCTTGGCCATCACAGCAGGAGTGAAGGAGGCTGAGGGCTGACTGCTTTAAGTTTCTACTCCAGACAGCTGAGGTGGTTGGTCAGGAGCCACGCAGCTGCCTGTCCCCCAGTCCTGGGCACTCCGAGGTGGAAGACAACCTGTGTGAGAGGTGACATAGTGAATGCCAGCTCCCAGCCCCAGCCGGGGCCCAGGTGGAATTAGCCTGGCAAAGAACAGAGGCCACCAGCCAGCCCTGTGTTCATCTAGGCTGCCCTGGGCCCCAGAATCTGTTCTGACTACATTCTCCACCTATTCCCGGCTCTCCCTGGGGAGTCTGCAGCAGCTGGGAACGGAAAGGCCTGGCCTTTGGGGGAGAGCCATTTTTTGCTTTGGCTCCTGAACCAGACACACTTCATCTACTGCACAGAAACTTGAAGTGAGGTGGCTTCGACTTTTCTCCTTTAAAACTCCCAACAGAGAGGCTGGCACGGTGCTAGAGACTTAAGTACCTGACATGGGTACTTATGAATTATTATTATACTTTGTCCTTTCTATTTATTTGGAGTGTGTGTGTGTGTGTGTGTGTGTGTGTGTGTGTGTGTGTGTTGCTTGCGCATCCCCCACATGGTCACGTGGGGGTCAGAAGACAACTTTGGGAGTCAGTTTTCTCCTTCGGCCATGAGATCCAGGGCTTGAACTCAGGCCGCCAGGCTTGTACACACAGGCTTAACCTGCCGAGCCACCTGACCGGCAAGCAGAAGCTTGACTAAATCCTGGGGTCATTGCCACCCGAGTCCTGACCTCTGTGACTGAGCCCGAGTGACCCTTGCTTTTTGTGGTTTCTCAGCAAATTGCAAGGAAAAGCCAGGGAGGGAGAGAGAGAGCGCGCCACCTTGATCACCAGGTCACTTGGTTGCTGTTGCTAAGTGTCCCTAACTGAGGTCCCGTGGGTCTCACCTTGCCTTCCTGGGTCTGTCTGCCTCTCTCTTTGGCCTTACAGAACCGTGGGGCTGGTTCTCACACAGACAACTACAGATTGTTTCAAAGCACAGGCCCTTGGCACGGCTAGCCTCCGGGGATCAAATGAGGAGACAGATATATGTTGTTGGCTGTCCTGTGTTTTGAAATAATTTGAACTTCTATTTCTGGCTCAGGAGACCTGGCCGTGAGGGCCTGTCTCTCTACCCAGCTGTACTGGCTGGAACTGAGAGGCTGGGTCATTTGGGATGGGACATCACCATCCAGTTTTCCATGGTCCCCACCCTCCCCTGTGGCATGCAGACTTGCACATTCATTAGTGACATTTGCTGGGAGACAGCTGCCCCTTTCTCTTCAGGAGTAGAAACGGCAGAGATCTGTAGTCGGGGGTCTCCGTTTTTTTTCTTCATTGTTTAACCTTGTGAGTGGGGGGTGCCACCTTTGCGCGGAGGAGATAAGAGGGGCACTGGGCGCAGCTCCCAAGGGCTTCTCAGGGCTCCCTAGTTGGGGCCTTATGCACAGAGACATGGCTCCTCTCCGCCATGTTTCCGGGTGCTCAGTGAGGGAGGTGGGAGTCCTCGGGCTTCCTGGAACCCCCTGCAGCCCCCCACCCTTCTCCTCCTTCCTTCTGCCCTCCCCTCCCCTCCCTTCCTTCCTTCCCTCTTTCTCCACTCTCTCCCCCTTCTCCCAGTCTCCTCTGGCTTCCTCTCAAGTGCATTCCATCCTAGTTTGGAGGTGAAGTGTGCCACAAAGGCTTCTGCCCTGAAGGCGTGGTCCCCCACGCGGGGCTCGGAGGTGGGCTTTGGGAAGGTAGCCGGGTCCCGGAGCTCATCGATGGAGTCATCCACTGATGGACTCGTCAGTCAGTGGACCCCTTGGAAGTGGTGGGAGCTGGGAAGTGGGGTCTGGTTGGAGGAGGTGGGCCTCTGTGATCCCCAGCCTCCCACCCCTGTGCTTCTCGGGTGCTGTGAGCAGACCCCTTCCGTCATAAGCCCCCATCACAGTGTTCCGCTCGCCACAGACGCGTTGTCACAAAAGCTAACTCTGAGGCAGCAAGAACCCTTCCTGCCAGTCTCTCAAGGGTTTGGTCGCAGCTGTGAGAAGCTGGAAGCACACTGTCTTAATATGTCCTCGGGGCACGGCACCCTCTTCCTGTTCTGACTGATGGAGACTGATCCAACACCTGCCCCACAGCTGGTGTATATTACCCACAAAAAATGGAAGAGAAGGCATCCAGGTGGCCAACAGCACAAACCAGGGATGCAGGTCGGAGGCCTCTGTGTTCTTAGCAAAGCCAAGGGCATGTACACTCCAAGAGGACAACACACTTCCATACTCCAGCCTAGCACAGGAAAGTGCTGTGTGGCCTTGGGCAAGTTGCTGACCCTCTCTGAAGTTTGAGTACACCGTCTAAAGATTGGGGAGAATGACAGTACCCATTTTACAGGGTCCGTGTGGGAATTAAGTGAGCTATGAAAAAGATCCAGATGCCCTAAGTTACCAGCTGAAGCCAGGGCTTCTCTGATGGGCCAGTTTTCAGTGTTGAAGAGAACTATGCATGGTGTTTCCTTTCCTGGACAGTTTGTAGTCTTTCGGCCACAGACACAAAGCAGACAGGATCAGTGAGGAGCCAGGGCCGTGTGTTCCCGGGCAGAGCCCCCTGTTCCGAGGCTGTGTCCCGACACCGTCCTCTGACCGTGTGGCCTCAGGGAGGAGAGCAGAGGCTGAGTGGAGATTCGCCCAGCTGTCAGCCTGCTGCAGACAGGGGACATCTGGATGCAGGGGCTCCTCCAGAGCGAGGGCTGTTAACCACTGGATGCCTGCAGGATGCAGGGCTTCAAACCCAGAGGGGGCTCCCATGCTGGGCGGCAGGCTTTATTTTTTAAATTATTGGATTTCGTTTATTTATCGTGTGTTGGTGTTTGTGGGTGCACACCCCTCGGTCACCGTCAGGGAACACGTGGAAGCCAGTCCTCACCTTCCGCCATGTGAGTTCTGAGGACTGACCTTGGGTCTTCGGGCTTGGTGGCACCAAGCAGCCCCACTTGCCCCAGGCCGGGGTTAGAACTTTGCTGACATTTCCTTCTGTTCCCCAGTCCCAGCCACACTCCTGGTCAGGGCAGCTGAGGTCAGGGCAGCTGAGGTCAGGGGTCACTGAACCTGGCTCTTGGAGTCTTCTATTCCACCCTGGCCACCCTGATACCACAGGCCTGAGGTCACCTTCTGGGCAGCTCTCGCTCTTCTTCCTGTTTGAGGCAATAGCAGCCCATCCCTCAGGCCCTCAGCAGACTCCTTTTAACTAATCCTCAGCGGGGTAAGAGGCTGGGGAGTGAGGGGTGTCAGTGTGAGGGGTGTGGGGTGAGGGGATGGAGTGAGGGGTGTGGGGGTGAGGGGGTAGGGGTGTGGGGTGTGGGGTGAGGGGTGTGGGGTGAGGGGATGGGGTGAGGGGTGTGGAGTGAGGGGTTAGGGGTGAGGGGTGTGGAATGAGGGGTTAGGGGATAGGGTGAGGGGTGAGGGGGTAAGGGGTGTGGGGTTGAGGGGGTAGGGGTGTGGGGTTGAGGGGTAGGGGTGTGGGGTTCAGAGGGTAGGGGTGTGGGGTTGAGGGGGTAGGGGTGTGGGGTTGAGGGGGTAGGGGTGTGGGGTTGAGGGGTAGGGGTGAGGGGTGAGGGGGTAGGGGTGTGGGGTTGAGGAGGTAGGGGTGTGGGGTTGAGAGGGTAGGGGTGTGGGGTTGAGGGGGTAGGGGTGTGGGGTTGAGGGGGTAGGGGTGTGGAGTGAGGGGTGTGGGGTGAGGGGTGAGGGGTGAGGGAGTAGGGGTGTGGAGTGAGGGGTGTGGGGTTGAGGGGGTAGGGGTGTGGGGTTGAGGGGGTAGGGGTGTGGGGTTGAGGGGGTAGGGGTGTGGGGTTGAGGGGGTAGGGGTGTGGAGTGAGGGGTGAGGGGATGGGGTAGGGGTGTGGGGTTGAGGGGTAGGGATGTGGGGTTGAGGGGGTAGGGGTGTGGGGTTGAGGGGTAGGGGTGTGGGGTTGAGGGGTAGGGGTGTGGGATAGGAATTTTGAGAGGCAGGGAGAATTTGGTTTTCTGAGTGTTTTAAATTTTTACTTTATTTTGTTTCACGTATTTTATTGTATGTGTGGTAGTGTTTTACCTGCACACACATATGTGTACCAATGCATTCCTGGTGCCAATGGAGGCCAGAAGAGGGTATTGGATCCCCAGGCACTGGAGTTATAGATGATTGTGAGCCGTAATGGGTGTGGGGAATGGAACCCAAGTCTTCTTCAAGAACAACGAAGGCTTTTAACTGATGAGTCATCTCTTTAGCCCTGAGACAGACTCTTAAGTAGTTCAGGCTAGCCTCAAACCCACAATGTAGCCGAGGATGGCTTCAGAATCCCTGTCCTCTGAAGTGCTGGCATTACAGACATGTGCTACCATGCACGCCTTGGATACTCTTCCAAGTTTCCCCAACTGGAGTCCGAGGAGTTTCCACACCCTCTCATCAGGTGATGCACCACAGTCCTGCTGTGGCAAAAATGAGGTAACCAGCTAGATGGTGGTGGGCACTCCTTTAATCCCAGCACTCGGGAGGCAGAGGCAGGTGGATCTCTGTGAGTTAGAGGCCAGCCTGGTCTACAGAGTGAGATCCAGGATAGCCAGGGCTACACAGAGAAACCCTGTCTCGAGAAACCAAAATAAACAAACAAACAAATAAACAACCCCAAATGAGCCACTAGCCAGGCAGTGGCTCCGAGCTCTCCTTGGTAAGCACCCTGAGTGGTTTCTCATGCCTCAGTGAGCCTCCCTGTTTTCAGGGAAGGTTCCTCAGACATGCATGCCTGCAGTGTGGACAGAATGACCTGGTGTCTTTTCACTAGCAGCAGCTTACTGCGCTGAACTGAAGGACAAGGAGGCAGAGAAGATGGAAGACAACTTCATTCCCAGAAGCCCCAACAGGCATCCAGAAGGATCCAGCCTCTGGACTAAGCTCCCGCAATGAGGGGTTCCCATACTTCCTGGGAAGGGTCAAACAGGGCCCCAGTTCACGCAGTTCCACCAAGGGAGGGGAGCCGGAAGTGAACACATGCCCTCTCTCTTAGTTCTTTTCTATTGTCATGACAACACACCATGACCAAGGCAACTTGTAAAAGAAAGCATCTAATTTGGGGGCTCATGTTTCCGGAGGGTTAGAGGCCATGGCCATCACGTAAGGAACATGACAGCAGGCAGGCATGGCACTGGAGAAGTGACTGAGAGCTTTCATGTGATTCAGTGATTCACAAGCAGGAGGCAGGGAGGGGGGTGGGGAGAGAGAGAGGGGAGAGAGAAAGAGAAGAGGGAGGGAGGGAGGGAGAGAGGGGGAGAGAGAGAGAGGAGGGGGAGGAAGAGAGAGAGGGGAGGGAGGGAGGGAGGAAGGGAGAGAGAGGGGAGGGAGGAAGGAAGGGAGAGAGAGAGGGAAGGGAGGGAGGAAGGGAGAGAGGGGAGGGAGGGAGGGAGGGAGGGAGGAAGGGAGAGAGGGGGGAGAGAGAGATTGAGAATGGAATTGAGCTTTTAAAGCTCAAAGCCCCTCTATGCAAGTGACACACCTCCTCCAACAAGGCCACACCTCCTAAACCTTCCCAAATAGTTCCACCAAAGGAGGACTAAGCATTCAAACATGTGAGCCTATGGGGCCGTTCTCCTTGGAACCACGGCACCCACACCCATGGTGTGTGAGCAGGGGCTCTTTTTCTGAGGTGAGAGAGAAGAAAGCTCTTGGGAGGGATTCAGGCTGAGTCCCAAACTAACATTTACTGAGCACGGAGAGTGAACCTAGCCTTGGGCTGGCGGATTGCATCCTCTGTCCTCTAGTCCACAGAGATGTGGGAGGAAGGGCAGAGATGTCCCATTGCTCAGATGAGAAAACTGAACCCTGATCCAGACCCCGAGGGGCTCAGCTGGAATAAGTGGAAACCATAGTTGACTGGCATGGATGCTCGCTCTGTGTCAGGGACTCTGGGTGTCTTTGCTTCAACTGCAGTCTCCTGAGGGTCCCTCTCCGTTCTCCCCAGCTTGAGCATGCAGGGCGACTGACTGCCTGGGGACTGGGAACTGCTGAGCAGGCTGTGACCCCTGCGGCCATTGTTGAGTCCCGAGGAGCATTGTGGGGACTCTTGGCTTCACCAGCTGACATGCGGCATTCATAAACAAGAGGTTCTGGAAACTTCTCTTGCTGTTCTGAATCTTTTGAGTTCACTCAAGATCCATGTGGCTGTCTTGAAGGCCAACATGAAGCAGGCAGGCAAATGAGTCCCTAATATGACAGAGTTTGGGACACAGGGCCCCAGAAGTCGCCACACAGAAGTGCTGGGTGACAGTGTCAGATTAACGTCGCTGTGACAGTTGCTTTTAAATGTCAACTTGACACAGTCTAGAATCAGCTGGGAAGAAAGTCTCAGTGAGGAATTGTCTAGATCAGGCTGGTCTGTGCCTGTGGGGTGGGGGGGGGTGGGGTGGGGTGGGGTGGGGGTGTGCCTTGATGGCCTTAACCGGTGCAGGAAGAGCTATATTCGAAGTAGGAGGCAGCATTCCCCACCCATGGCGTCTCGGACTGTATGAGTAGAGGAAGGTGAGCAGCGAGCATGCATGTGCGTGCGTGCGCGCGTGCGCGTGCGTGCGTGCGTGCGTGCGTGCGTGCGTGTGTGTGTGTGTGTGTGTGTGTGTGTGTGTGTGTGTGTTCATTTCTCTCTGCTCGTGACCGTGGATGGGATGCCACCAGAGGCTTCAAGCTCCTGCCTTGACTTCCTGCTGTAATAGAGTTGTGAGCTGAAAGAGACCCTTCTCTCTGACTGACTTTTTTCAGGCTGAGTTTTGGTTTTTTGTTTTGAGCTAGGGTCTCCCTGGCTGTCCTGGAACTTTCTCTGTAGACCAGGCTGGACTTGAACTCACAGAGATCTGCCTGCTAAAGGCTTCTTATGTTTTTTTTTTTTCTTTTTGTCACAGTAACAGAATGAACGAGGAGGAGGGGACAGCTGGGCAGAGACATGGAGACACGAGCCTAGGAGAGAGCTGTGAACGTCTCTCACGGAGGGAGCAGCAAGCAAAGGCCCCGGGGTCAGTGTGAGATTGTAAAGTACAACAGATTCTTGGTGCTGCCACATGGCTCCATGAAGGAAAGCTGGGTGAATCCCACACATACCGAGGACCAACCTGACAGTGCCTGTCTTAGTTAGGAGTTCTATTGCTGTGACAAAACACCGGTTGACCAAAGGGCAAGCTGGAGAGGAAAGGGTTAATTTGGCTTCCACCTTGCTGCTCACCACTGAAGGAAGTCAGGACAGGAACTAAAACAGGGCAGGAACCTGGAGGCAGGAGCTGATGCAGAGGCCACAGAGAGGAGCTGCTTACTGGCTTGCTCAGCCTGCTTTTTTTTTTATAGAACCCAGGACCACCAGCCTAGGGATGGCACCACCCACCATGGGCTGGGCCCTCCATCATTGATCACTAATTAAGAAAATACTTCACAGCTGGATCTCATCGAGACATTTCCTCAACTGTAGCTGGAAGTTTCTCGGTCCCACCCAGTCCTGTGGTCTCACGGGTACTTATAAAATAATCACTCAGAGGCTTATATTTATTACAAACTGTATGGCCTATGGCTTCAGCTTCTTGCTAGCTAGCTCTTTCATCTTAAATTAACCCATTCCTCTTAATCTATATGTTGCCTTGTGGTGGTGGCGTTACTGGTCTGCTGGCATCTTGCTGCTCCTTTGGTGCGGGGCTGGCGTCTCTCCCAATTCCGCCTTGCCTTTCTTCTCTCTGTATCTCTGCTTGGATTTTCTGCCTGGCTGTAAGCTTTCTTGCTGTAGGCCAAAACAGTTTTCTTTATCATCCAATGGAAGCTACACATATTCACAGCATACAGAAAGACATCCCACAGCACTCAGCTGAGGCTCCTTCCTCCCTGATGATGCTGGCGTGTGTCAAGTTGACACACAAAACCAGCCAGTACGGTGTCACAGCTAAATCTACACAGCTTCTGGCCTTTTTCTTAGGGGTTTCTGTAGGTTATAAGATTGCCATGGGCACAATGGAGAGAAAGTAACTTCTTAAATCCTTTTATGTTTCCTGATTTCTGCTGGAACACGGGGAAACTGAGGCAGCAGGTTGTGGCCCTCAGTGTCTGGTAATAGTTTTGCTTCACCCAACCCAGAGGAAAGTGGCTAAGTAAGCCCTAGAGTTCAGCGGCATGGCGGTAAGAGCTGGCGGTAAGAGCTGCCGAGTGTGTCTCTTTCAAGAGACCCTGGGTGCTGCACCTGTGACATCGGACGGGACTTTGGATCCTGGTCTTATTTTGGAAGCACACTGATCGCTGTTATGATCTGGAATGTCCCTGGTAAATGCCCGGGGTCAGGACCTGGTTTTGTTTTGTCTTGGCAGGGTTTTGTAAAGATGTTTTGAAACAAGCCAGGGGCCTTGGAGACGCCTGTCACTGGGGCCTGGGCCACAGACTTGCTTGGCTACGAGACAAGGGAGCTCAGGTTTTGTTTGTAAGAGGTTTCACTGGGTCTGTGGGGACATCTGTGGACACATCTGGTTTACTCATCCACAGTGCATCTGTCTGTCCAGATTGTAAGTTACTTATTTTTTTATTTTGTTTGAACTTATTTCTCCTCCCTGCTTTGGAGACAGTCTCGCTATGTAGCCCTGGCTATCCTGGGGCTCTCGTGTAGACCAGGCTAACCCTGAACTCATAGAGATCGGACTGCCTCTGCCTCCTGAATGCTGGGATAAAGGGTGTGCGCCACCACACCCAGCTTCGATTCTGTTTTAATCTTTAATTCCACATTTGAGGAAGGAGACGGTTTGGACACCTCACTGCATCAGCTTTCTGGGGTGCGAGTGGTAATGTTGCTTAGTTTTGGGTACCACTGTTGTTCGATGAAGATCCAGAAAGCCAAAATTTCAGCAAACCTGTCTATTTGCATTTAAATTTGAACACCACTTTAAAATGATTTGTCTTGTATGGGAATTCACATGCCACTGAGCACATGAAGAGGTCAGAAGACAACTTGTAGGCGTTCTCAGCTTCCACCACATAGACTGCGGGGATTGAACTCTGGACATCAGTCTTGACGACAGCACCTTTACCAGCTGGGCCATCCCACCCGCAACATAAAAGTTCTAAGTTGAAAATTTTCATATTGGCTATAAAAATTTTGATTAGGATTTCTTCTAAACTAGATTCCGAAAAGGAAATTAAATTTACATTTATTTTCTTACTGAGTAGCCAAGGAACACAAAAAATCAAGAGGCTACAAAAATATTTTATGCTAATCAAAATATATTATTTGAATACATTGGAGGAATCCAAATGTAATTGCCTTATGACATTTTCTTCATGTATGGAGGCTGCCATGCATAAGCTTGCTGAGACTTATAAATAGCTCGATGCATAATTATGGAGATGAGATCAAAATCCCTCTAAGTGATGTTCATCAACATTTTTATTATGTTATTGCTGTGGGCTTGTCTTACAGGATTGTAATTGTTAAATAGGAGATTTTAGGAAGGAAGGATTACATGTAAGATCACAGGTGGTTTGGGCTGGCAAAATGACTCATCAGGTTAAGATGCTTGTCCCTAATTATGAGGACCTGAGTTCAATTCCAGGGACCCACATGGCTGAAGGGGAGAACCAACTCCTGCAAGTTGTCCTCTGAGCTGCATATGCATGCTATAATTTAAAAGAAAAGAACGTTGGGCAAAAGATGTGGCTTAGTGGTTAAGACAGACTGAAGCTCTTGCAGGTGACCCAAGTTGGGTTCCACATGGGACTCTGTAACTCCAGCTCCAGAGGATATGATGCCCTCTTCTGGCCTCTGTGGGCACTGCACTCATAGGCAAAGACACATAGACACATGAATAAGAAAAAAGATCATAGATGTATTGTAGCTAGAGTTTTCCTGCCTTGCCCACAGTCAGGACAAATCTCTGTTACCCGCCAATTCCACAGCCGCTCAGATCCAACCAAGTAAACACAGAGACTTATATTGCTTACAGATTGTATGGCCGTGGCAGGCTTCTTGCTAACTGTTCTTATAGCTTAAATTAATCCATTTCCATAAATCTATAGCTTGCCATGTGGCTCGTGGCTTACCGGCGTCTTCACATGCTGCTTGTCATGGTGGCAGCTGGCAGTGTCTCTCTCTGCCTTCCTGTTCCAATTCTCCTCTGTGTTAGTCCCGCCTATACTTCCTGCCTGGCCACTGGCCAATCAGTGTTTTATTTATCGACCAATCAGAGCAATTTAACATACAGACCATCCCACAGCAATGTATATGTTTGTTCTTTTTATTAAATACTTTTATTTTTGTGCATATGATGTGTGTATGCATTTGTGTGTAAGTGAGAGATGGCTTAGTGGTTAAGAGTATGTACTGTTTTTGCAAAGAGGTTCTGGGCACCCACTTCAGGTGGCTTACAACTGCCTGTAACACCTCCAGGAGATCTAGTGTTCTCTTCTGGCCATCTTGGGTGCTGCACTCATGTGCAAAATTCATACACTCTCTCACACACACCCAAAATTAAAAATAAAAATAAAATCTTAAAAAAAAAAAAAAAAAAAGCTGGCCTTGGTGGCATGCTTATAATCCCAGCTAGAGAGGTGGAGACAGGTCCCTGGGATTTACTGGCCAGGCAGCTGAGACTACTTGACAAGTTCCAGGCAAGTGAGAGACTGTGTGAAATTACAAGCAGATGTTGTCTAAGGAATGACACATGATGTTGTCCTCTGGCCTCCACATGTGCATGAATACGCACATACATTCACACAAAAAAGATTCAGAGACAGAAAACAACAACAATGAAATAACAAAAGCAAAACAAACCAAATAAACCCTTAGACTTTTCCTGTGCCAGACAGTCTGTCAGGAGTAAGAATGTGAGCCCCCCACACACATTAATCAGCCAAGTAATATCTGTGAAGCTGTCGAGGAGGCCACTTGCTAAGTTTAGCTGTGAGGCGATATTCAAAAAAGTTTTGTGATTGTTTTTGAACATAACACCAGAAGTCACCATTTTTTTAATTTGTATCTTATCAATTACTAGTATACATGGGAGGTGTGCATGCTGGTGCACATGGGTCACGGTGTCATGAGGTGTGCATGCTGGTGCACATGGGTCACGGTGTCATGAGGAGTGCATGCTGGTGCATGTGTGTCACGGTGTCATGAGGTGTGCCTGATGGTGCACGTGTGCCATGGTGTCATGAGGAGTGCCTGCTGGTACATGTGTGCCATGGTGTCATGATGTGTGCATGCTGGTGCATGTGTGCCACGGTGTCACGAAGAGTGCCTGCTGGTGCATGTGTGCCACGGTGTCACGAAGAGTGCCTGCTGGTGCGTGTGCCACGGTGTCATGAGGTGTGCATGCTGGTGCACGTGTGCCATGGTGTCATGAGGAGTGCAGAGAATAACTCACAGAGTTGCTTCTCTCCTTTCCTTTCCAAGTGGACCCTGGGGATTGAACTCAGCTCATCAGACTTAGCCACAAGTGCCTTTAGCAGCCGAGCCAACTTGCTGGCCCAAATATCAGCATTCTTAGGCTCAAAAGATCTAATTCTGCCAGGCAGTGATGCACACCTTTAATCCCAGTGCTCAGGAGGCAGATACGGGTGAATCTCTGCATTCAAGGTCAGCCTGGTCTGCAGAGTGAGTTCTGGGACAGCCAGGGCTACACAGAGAAACTCTGTCTCAAAAAACAAAACAAAACATTTAACTCTATTCGGTCTTATTCTGAGTCAAATTTTTGAAAAAGAAAAACCAATGAGTTACAGAGTAACAGCACAGATATGGTGAGATGGCTAACACTGACCGTCAGCTTGACAGACTGTAGACTCACCTGGGGGATGAGTGTGTGGGCATTTGTCTCAGTGGCATTAATTGAAGTGGGAAGACCCGCCCACTGTGGGTGGCACCATTTCCCCTCTGGAACCCGGACTCTATAGTGGATGTAAGTGGAGTGGGGAACTGAGTGGCAGTATGCATTCACCACTCTGTCCTGATTGTGGGTGATAATGTGGCCAGCGGCTTTGAGCTTCTGCTGTCTTGACCACCATGATGGACTGCACTCTTGAACTGTAAGTCAGAGTGACATCCCTAAGCTGTTTTGGTTGGGGGCGTTTTTTATCACAACAACAGAAAAATAATCTAAAACATCCAGGGCTTCAGATTTCTGGGATAATACCCTCTTCTGGCAATGTAAAGAATACGCTGTTTAGAACGCTAGAGGAATTTCAAAGGTTTACATCAATGGTTCTCAACCGTCCTGCGACCCTTTAACATGGCTCCTCAAGCTGTGCTGACCCTCAGCCATAAAATTAAGTTTCGAGAAACTTAAATGTGTGTATGTGTATGTGTGTGCATGTGTGTATGAGTATGTATGTGTGTGCATGTGTGTATGTGTATGTATGTGTGTGCATGTGTGTATGTGTATGTGTGTGTATGTATGTATGTCTGTGTATGTGTGTGTGTATATGTGTCTGTGTGTGCATGTGTGTGTATGTGTGTGTGCATGTGTGTGTGCACGTGTGTGTGTATGTGTGTATATCTGTGTGTGTATGTGTGTGTGCATGTGTGTATGTCTCTGTGTGTGTGCATGTGTGTATGTCTGTGTGTGTGTATGTGTGTGTGCATGTGTGTGTGTATGTGTGTGTGTGCATGTGTGTGTGTGTGTGTGTGTGTGTGTGTGAAGGTCAGAGGACAATTTGCACAAGTTTGCTTCTCCCTCTCCATCACGTGCATCTTGCTGGCCCATCATCTTCAGTTTTTGGGTTTGTTTTTTGAGACAAGGTCTCTCTGTGTAGCCCTGGCTGGCCTGGAACTCTCTGTAGACCAGGCTGGCCTCGAACTCAGAGAGATCCACTTGTTTCTGACTCTCCAGTGCTGAGATTAAAGGCGGGCATCACCATGTAAGGCCATCATCTTCGTTTCTGAGCACCGATAAATTAGACGTGCGGAAGTACTCACATCCCAAGCATGTCGTTCTAATAGCTTAAAGGTTTACACTCTTTTTTTGAAACTTTGTATCTGTTGATACAAACTTCAAACCTTGGTCAATTACAGAGTGTCATGGTTACTCTGTCAATTTGCTCAACCTGGAAGAGACTCAATGAAGGGCATCTATATTGAGTTAGCCTGTGGCTGTGTCTATGAGATTGACTTAATTAACTGATGTGGGAAGACCCAGACATCATTCCCCAGGCAGGGGAGTCCTGAACTATGTAAGAATGGTGTGGTGGTTTGAATGGAAATGCTCCCCCCACTGGCTTATAGGGAGTGGCATTATTTTAAAGGATTAGGACATGTGGCCTTGTTGGACTAGTTGTGACCTTGTTGGAGGAAGTGTGTCATTGGGGTGGGCTTTGAGCTTTCAGAAGCCCAAGCCAGACCCAGTGGCTCACTCTCTCTTCCTGATGCCTGCCGATCTGGATGGAGAACTCTCAGTTCCTTCTCCAGCACCATGTCTGCCAGCAGCAGGCTTCCCCCCACGATGACAATGGACTGAACCTCTTAGCTGTTAGCGAGCCCCAATTAAATGTTTTCCTCTACGAGAATTGCATCATCACAGCATCTCTTCATATCACTGAAACTCTATGACAAAGGGAGAAACAGAACTGAGCACAAACAAACAAGCATGCTGGGCTGGAGGGATGGCTCAGTGGTTAAGAGCACTGACTGCTCTTTCAGACACACCCGGGTTCAAATCCCAATCCACATGACAGTGCACAACTGTCTGTAACTCCACTTCCAGGGGACCCGACACCCATGGCAAGAACACCAATTAAAAAAAAAAAAAAAAGCAAGCAGGTGAGCATGTATGAATTTTTTCTCTCCGCTCTTGACTGTGGATATATTGTGACCAGCTGTTCCAAGTTCCTTTCCTGACTTCCCCACTATAATGAACTGTGCCTGGAACTATAAATGGAGGTAAGCCCCCTTCTCCCATAAGTGGCTTTTTTTTTTTTTTTTTTTTTTTTTTTTTTTTTTTTTTTTTTATTGGCGAGAGTATTTTATCCCAGCAGCAGAAATTAATCTAGATCAGAAGTTTGGTCTGTCAGCTTGCCACCATGGGAAACCCAACTTAAAGGTGACCTCAGAGAGACAAACAGGGAGAGGCTTCTACTGGATAACTTGTCAAAGAAGGAGCCTGGGTGGGCCTTGAGACAGAGCTCTGGCCAGGGCAGAATGCAGAAGTAGAAAGGGATTCTTTTCACCCAAGACTCAGTGTTCTTAAAACATAAGAATTTAGGCTGGCTCAGGGGTTAGGAGAGCATACTGCTCTTGAGAGACCAAAGTTCATTTCCCAGCATCCACTCAAGATAGCTCACAACCACCTATAACTCCAGCTCCTGTGGATATATGATGCCCTCTTCTGGCCTCCACAGGCACTGCACTCATGTGCACATACCCATACACAGAAACATACATATATACATTTTTATTTTTGTTCTTTGGGACAGGGTTTCTCTGTGTAGCTTTGGGGCCTGTCCTAGAACTTGATCTGTAGACCAGGCTGGCCTCAAACTCACAGAAATCTGCCTGCTTCTGCCTCCTCAGTGCTGGGATTAAAGGCATATGCCACCACTGCCCAGCTCATATACACATTTTTTTTTTTTTCCGAGACAGGGTTTCTCTGTGTAGCTTTGCACCTTTCCTGAAACTCACTTGGTAGTCCAGGCTGGCGTCAAACTTACAGAGATCTGTCCTCCTGGCTCTGCCTCCTGAGTGCTGGGATTAAAGGTGTGCGCCACTACCGCCCGGCATACACATTTTTTTTTTTTTAAGTAAGAATAGATTCCAAGTAAACAGCTTAAGATCTACTAGGTCTTCTAGACTCCTCAGGTGCTTAATTTTGATCAAGAAAGTCGGCTTTGGGCACTGGTCCATGCCCGCCACTCTTTCCTCCTTGTAATATCAGATCAGACCAAGTGAAAAGTCCTTACAAAGAGGGGCAATCAAGCAGCACTGTGTTCAGAAACTGCACCAAGACAAGGGAGGAAACTGAAAACCAAAAGGATACAGGGTGAGAGGCCAAACCAGCCTGGACCACAGAGTCCTCAGCAAAGAGCAGGCTGGACCTTCCCAACACACTGCAGCTGGGGACTGAGGCAGAGGCGGCTCTCTTCCCACGTGCTCAGCTGCCTGTTTCCTCCAAGCACTCGGCTCCTGGCAGTTCTTTCCGACGGGGACAGAAATGCTCTCCCCGGTCCAATAGATGACAGGGCCTCTCACATCCTTCAAGACTGAGGACAAGGCAAAGTTGGTGGGGGCTGTCAGCCTGACCTGTGGATGTATAGCAGACTCCCATGCTGACAGCCCGGGTGATGGAGAACCTGTGACCCTAGTTACCCTCCTGAGAACCACGCCAGGGAGGGACTGACAGAACTCCAGCCCAATCTACCCCTCTCCTTACCTTCTGACCTCTGTCTCATGGGTGTCTATAAATTTTAAGACTGCCGAAGCCGTGGTGAGAGAGATGGGTCTTACCCTAGTTTGGCCAAACCATACATAGATCCATTCTCCTTGGTCAATCTCTTTTTCCCGATTTCTCCTGGAATACAGAGAAACCAAGGTAGTGGGCTTTGGACCGAGTGTCAGGTAATGAGCTTGGCTCTTCGGGGCAGGGACAAGGATACCAGTGTGACCAGAGCAGAGGACAAGGTCTAGGAGTGAGGGTGGGCTCAGCAGATATGCTTGAGCTTGATATGCTCATATGCTTGATATGCTCAGCAGATATCCCCAGGTAGGGATGTGGCTGTGTTCTGAGAGACAAGGAGCCAGGGTGGGCTCTAGGCACGTGCAGGGAAGGTTCTGCAGAAGGTTCTGGTAGGGTGTGGGCGTGCGTGTTCCGTGCATGTGCATGTGTGACTGGGTTTTATGAAGCTCAGACCGGTTTCCAACTTACTGTGTGGCCAAGGCTAGCCTTGAACTCCTGATCCTCCTGCCTCTACCTTACAAGTGCTGGGGCTGCAGGCCTGGTAGCAGGCTCAGCTCTGGTAGGACCCTGCTGATACTGTGGGGAAGACGACAGGAAATGAGTGTGGAAGCCAGAAGGCCAGCTGGGGTAACGACTTTGGGGATGGTAAGGGCAAATGGGGAGGTCCAGGGAACAAGTGCCAGGACTGGGGGGGGGGGTCCAGCTCCACCTGGTCCCTTTCATGACACCTGGGAGAAAGTCTCAGTCTTCCTTCTTGACAGACACATCAGCTGCTCTCAGGTAAGCAGAGTCCTGACCATTGGTCTTGGAAAGAAACTGCCCTCGAAGCTAAGCCTGGAGCCTAGTCCTCCTAGAGAGCGTGTGTGTGTGTGTGTGTGTGTGTGTGTGTGTGTGTGTGTGTGTGTGTGTAAAACAGGCTAGGGGGCTGATTCTCTAGTGTACTGCGACCACAGGATCCTGAGGCCCTCCTGCGATCCCCACCACAATCAGGACTGTGGGCTTGGGGCAGTCCTGAGTGGCCCCAGTTCCTGGCGGGGTGGACAGTTCCACAGCTCAGACCACAGGGACGGAAACACAGGTCTGGGCGGGCGGGGGGCTGGGCTGGGAAGTGTGGTTTGCAGGAAAAGTGTCGGGAAGCCCCCCCCTGGTGGCTCTGGTTGAGTCTCCTCCTCTCTGCCCCCTCCCATCACCTCCGGGAGCCCGCCTCCTCAATCCCCTCTCCTTCCCTCTGCTGCAGCCCTGGCAAGCCCTCCCTTCCCGCTCCACCCTCTCCATCCCACGTTTTCCAGCCGGGCCCTTTGAGTGGGGGCCTCTGGGGCTGGCTGGACTGGCGCTCCTCCTGTGGTCCCGCGTTGGTGGCGGTGACCTGTTGCCACCCTACCGCCGCCGCACACCCTCGAGCCATGTCCTGGGCCGCTCTGCTCGGTCTCCTGCTCGCGCTTCTGCTGCTGCTGCTGCTGCTGAGCCGCCGGCGCGCTCGGTGAGTGTCCCCGGGACCCGCCACGGTGGGGAAGAGACGCCAGGTGAGGCCGAAGGTTGGAGGTGTGCGGCGGGGACAGAGTTGCCGTTACCCACGCTGCAGCCTCTCCCCGCGGTGTTCCGCGCGCACCTACTTTAGACTCGCTGTGGCTCGATCCCGCCCGGGTGGGAATGCTGAGGCTGGACTCGAGGCCCAGCTAGGGACACACACTGACCCTGAGGGATTCTCCCTCGTGGATGACGGTCCCATGATCCACGAGACGCCCACTGGAGGAGAAACTGAGGTCCACCAGTCCCACAGACTGGGTAAGGTCGAACCAGATTCATGGTCCTTAAAAAGTGTCTTTGGAGACTCTGCCATTTTGGAGAAACTTCTCTTTATGGTGGGAGTCCAGCTGGCAGTAGGTCTTTATGTAAGGTATTTTAAAGTTACTTTGAATTGCACAGGACCAGAAGATATTTGACTTAAACCAAGTACCCTCTCATCCTGAGTCTCCTCCCTTCTCCAGGCCTTTCCTGTTGCTCAGTTTGGGAGGAACTTTCCAGATTTAAAAGAAAAAGCAAAAAACAAAACAAACAGAACCCAGACACACACACACACTATTTCAGACTGGTCCGAAAGCTCCAGAGAAGAGGCAAGTGTTAGGAACTTCCCTCCGGCTCCGCAGCTCTGCGGCTCCCATCCGACATTCTTGTGGGATGTTTGTTTCATCTACAAGCCAGCCCTGGTCCAGGGCTGGTAGCTGAATTTCAGACTGTGGACTGTGCCCATCAGTCTCCTCCGTTAACTTTCCAGGGTCTGTCTGCACCCCTCTAGAGTTGTGCAACCCAACATGTCCCAGTGTTTCAGCGGCAGCCCCCTTACACAGACTCAGCTCTGGTATTACAGGGCCGCTCTGGTGTGTGTTTACATTACAGCGCCTTAAAATCCCAGAAACACTGAGAACCTTACATTTTAAACAGCGTGTGAGTTGAGTTTTCCAACAGTCAGCTCATTCCAGGCACTTTTCCAGGTGAAAGTTAAAACTATGTGTTTGCTTATCTGGCCCCAAAGGAGGGAAGGAAAATTCAAAAGCCATTCTTGTGAGGCATAGATGGGTGTCCGCTCTCTCTGCACCAGGTCTGGTTTCAGCTTCCAGAATTTCTTTTCTCACACCAGATGCTAGATGTGACATCTGTTCATGCTTCCGTCCAGGTCACTTGGGTGCCTCCTTAGCTTTTCTGTCCATGTTTTTGTCCATGGACTTTTTGGTTGTTGTGGGAGCTTTCTTTTTAGACAAATTTTACTTATTTATTTGTGTGTGTGTGTGTGTGTGTGTGCACTGTGGCACACATGTGGAGGTCGGAGGACAACTTGCAGGCATCTGCTCTCTCACCATGTGGGTCCTAAGGACCCAACTCAGGACCTTAGACTTGGTGGCAAAGACCTTTACCCACTGAATCATTTTTGCCGGCTCTGTTTCCATGGCTTTCTGTCTCAATATGGTGCTCTGGTTGCCTGCAGGGGTCTGTGACCTGTGCTGTGCCCTGGAGCAGGTAGGATAGCCAGGAAGTGGGTGGATTTTGTGAGGCAGGACATCTTGGCTCGGGCCATTCTCCCAGCAGGAAGGTTCCGGCCTGTGAGGCAAGTTAGTGTCCTCTGCCCCAGTTTAAAGTGATGGTGATGATGACGACGATGACGATAGTGTCCTGGGGTGGACACACACCTCTCAGCAGTGCAGTTTGGTCTGATTCTTGTCTGACAATCTGAGAGTGCCTTTATTTTGGGATGGAACTGTGGTTTTTGTATCTCTGGGTGTTAGAGAAGATTCTTAGTGTGGTACAAAGACACATGGGAACAATGCAGAAGCATCCCAGCAGGGTTCCTGTTCCAGAAAGGGCTGCACCAGGACCTAAGCCAGGCTAGCACCTGAGCATCTGTCTGTCTTCTGGTTCTCACCGTCTGAACATTTCAGGACACAGCTCTGGGGTGCTGTCAATTCACACGAGCCTCCCAGGTCTGGCCACCTCAGTCATTTCTCAATGATGTTTGGCTAGTGCACATGGCTGGGAAAGCCTAGGTCCCCTCTAAAAACCAGTGAAAAACATCATACAAAGCGATATGTCAACCATCAAAAAGTCCACCATGGTGAACTGGTATTACTTCCTTAGTTTGATATAAAAATGCGTTGACCTTTCTCACTGGCGGTGGAGGCTCCCATTTCCATGACCGCATTAGACATCCAGCAAGGTGCAGAGGCAAAACCAGAGAAGGACGGGGGCCTGAGGCAGAAAGCCTGAGGTACAGGAAATTCTAGGGCTGCAGTGATCCTCCAAGGACTCAGCGATACCAGGAAGCTTTAGGGGTGCCGCCATCTTGGCTCATGCCATGTGGTTGGTTAATGTCACCAGTCAAGATGCCAACTAAGTCACACTGTTGCCTCCATTTTGATGAGGTCACCAGACAAGATGGCAACAAGCCTCGGGGTTACTTTTTGTTTACTATGGACTTAGGTCTGGGAGGAGTGAGCCCACCCACATCGGGATACAGGTTGCTGTGGGATCCGTGCATTTCATAGGCTCAGCACAGACTCACCCCTTTTATTTTTTTCAAATGAGCATCTGAGTCAGATTAGCTTTAGGATAGAGCAGCAGAGTTACCCCCAATGTGTGGACCTAGACTTGCAAACTGAAGAAACGAGGAAGGAATTCTGTGGTTTCCAGCCCGAGGCAGGGAGTCCTTACCTTGCCTCACCACAAATTATAACTGGGAGTCAAACAATAGCATCTGGGTGTTTTGATGTCCCCTGGGTTCCTCGGTACATGCTGTTGCTGGGCTGGGAGTTCATGAAGGAAATGGAACACCCAGGAGGTGTGCCCAGTGCCTGTAGGGGGCACCATTTCTCTGGAAGGCTATGAAGAGACTGGGCTGGGAAAAGTGATCTTGGTGTTGTTCTATCACACCTGAGTGTGGCACTGCCTGGGACTGCTCTGTGACCTTCTTCACACTGGCAGAGATTTTTTTCTTTTTAGTTTTTATTTTATGTGTATGTGTGTCTTCCCTGAATGTATGTCTGTATACCATGTATGTGCCTGGTGCCTATAGAGGCCAGAAGAGGACATCGGATCTCCTGGAACCACAGTTACAGGTGGTTGTGAGCCATCCTGTGGGTGCTGTGAACTGAACCTGGGTCCTTTGAAAGCAACAAGTGTACAGTCCTTGAGCTGTCTCTCTAGCCGGCATTGGCAGGAATTAAGTCCTTGAGAAACCAACTTGTTAAAATAGTTAATCCCGATTTAAAATATTGGGAGCTGTGTGTGGTGTTTTTATTAGTCAAAAAAGCAGCTGCCTGGGACCATGTGGTCCAAGACAGTGTTGGACCTAACCACACTAAATGGATATCTCTTCTCCCTTTCCCCAAACCTGATCCAGAGTCTCCCGGATTCTCTGAGGAACAGGTTGAAAAAGGAAACAAGAAAGAATCCCACACCCAGAAAGGGGAGAATGGAAGTTACACTTAGAGTTTTGAGGTCTCTTGCATTGTTCAGTCCCTCCTTTGGTGGGCAAGGAAGGGATGTTGAATGGGAACCCCTGGGCTGGCCAGAGGCGTTGTCCCCTCCCATCTAGGGGAATCTATTTCCTTTCCTTTTTCTTTCTTTTTTTCTTTCGTCTGATTATTTTACATTCCAATCCTTAAAGATCAATCCCCCATTCTTGTATTGAAATACAGAGTCCATTCACTATAATATTTTCCTGGGCCCTTCCCTAAATTGCTGAGAAACTTTTCATTCTGGTATTGTTACTGATCTGAAAGAGTATCATTTGCCCCAGACCCTGTGGGCCCCAGCAATGGGCCATGGGATGTGTCTTCCCCAAGGGAAAGGATCCAAACTCTCTCCCAGATGGATCTGAAATCTAGGATGAAGCTTAAAATAGTTGGAAGAGAATAATCTTGACATCGCACAAAGAAACATACACACCGTGAAAGTAACTCGGCAAGGGACTCTCTTTTTTGTGAAAAGCGTGTGCCATGACCCAAACTGAGCTAGCGAGCGTGCCAGGGCAAGGCCACTTAGTGTTTATTTTAGTGCAAGTCGTGACTATGTCTTTCTCCAGTGGCTGGGGTCCGACCTTGCAGTCTTTTACAGTTGTCTAGTTTTAATCAATGCAAAGGAAATGAGGGAATGATCAGGTTCTGGGAGTGATGTAGTCTCGACCAGGGGAGGAGATGTCAAAGAGTTCCCTAAAAGTTGTACAAAGTGGCGGAGATTTATGGAATATTGGCCCTTGGTGGGCTAGCCAACTTCTTTTTTGTTTGTTTGTTTGAGACAGGGTTTTTCCTTGTAGTTTTGGTGCCTGTCCTGGATCTCACTATGTGGACCAGGCTGGCCTCGAATTCACAGAGATCCGCCTGGTTCTGCCTCCCAAGTGCTGGGATTAAAGGCATGCACCACCGCTGCCCGGCCTATCCAACTTCTTATAGAAAAACAAAACCAAAAACATTTCTCACATGGGCACCTGGGAAAGTAAGTGAGAAGGCTTGGGGTGACGTGGGTATGGGAGATCCTGGCCACTGGGGTGGCGGTAGGACCCCCTCACCTGCCTAAAGGCATTCTGGTTACTCCCATTGAAATGTTTTTGGCTTTTTTTAATTTTATATGTGTGAGTTTGTTGCCTGAATGTATATCTGTAAATCGTAAATCAGCAGAGGGTGTCAGATCCCCCGGAACTGGAGTTACAGATGACCGTGAGCCATTCAATGTGGGTGCTGGGAATCTGGGTCCTCTGGAAGGGTAACCAGTGCTCTCAACCACTGAGCCGTCTCTCCAGCTTTGGTTACCCTCTTTGTAGGGGAGGAAGCAGAGGCTCGGAGAGGCCCCATAACTTGCCCAAGTTCTGCCCTGGTTAAGACTCTGGGCTACAGGCATTTTCCATCCCGGAACGATGAGTCTTTTCCTTTTCCCTCTGTTGCTTCGCTGATCTGAGCACTCAAAAATCCCAGACGATAAGATCCACGGCTCTGAACCAAACAACCCCATGGAAGGAAAAGACAGACAGGCTTTGGAAGGCGAGCGCATAGGCGGGACCCAGAGTTTGGGTGGAAACGCGCAAGGCTCTCCTCCACCCTGCCTCATTCCTTTCTCCTGACCAAACCTGGGGGTGACTTCTACCACCCCATCACACCACTGAGGTTTGACGGGCCACACAGAAAGTACATGACATATCTATCCCTTCCGTACCCCAAGTTCCTGCTTGTCCCAGCAAAACTAGACTACACAGTGGGTGGGGGGGACGGTGTCCACCCTCCAGCATTTACAAAAAAAAAAAACCCAAAAAAACACAAACCTTCAATTTTGTTTTTAAATAAGAACTTTGTTTTCAGAATATGAGACTTACTACCCAGCACAAAGGAAGCAGGTCATAATTACAGTCATTTAGCAGGGTGTGATTCCGTACCTGTCATCTAAGACTGCCTTTGCCCTGGAGTCCTTATTAGCAACGAGGACAAAGACCAAGCACAGCCACCTCTTTCCTGGGACTCTTACGTTCTCGCGTGTTTTGCGATGTTCTTTCAAGTATAAATAAGCAAAACTCGGCCATAGGAAAGACGGCAGACGTGAACTGGGGTTCTCTCACGCCCCATGTGAGTCCCCAGAGCGCCACACCATGTTAAACATCATAAACTTGGTACACACAGAGGATTCAGCTGTGCCTAAGATGAATGATCCAAGAACCCCCTTCACCCCTTATTTGTCTAGAATATTACAGCTGTTATGATGTTTTGCTCCTAAATGTTCCAGAACATGTATCAAAAAGGGAGAGTCTTAATTCCACGATCCTGTCTGAGTGAAAAACAGTTCTTACTAACTTGCAGGTCCCCGTCCAGACGCAGATTTCTGTAACTGTGACAAGACTTTAAAGCCTTATTTAATGTGTGACTGTTCTCTCTGGGGACAGTGTGGACGACCTGGGGTTGGGGAGGTGGAGTTAGGAATCTCCTGTGCGGGGTGGGGTGAGGGGGAAGGTGGGGACGTGGAGGGTGGTTATTGAGTCCAATCACTTGTCAAGTAGTTACCAGTAACTTTTTCTTTTTGCTTTCCGGGACTCAGTTTCTCCACTGGTACTGTGAGGTATCTTGCAGAGGCTCCTGTGTGCTCAGTCCCTAGCCACTTACCTAGCTGAGTGGGGGCTGGCTGTGGTGGGAGCATTGAGAGAGGTCTCATGAGTGGGATCCTTGGCTGGGAGATTAGATGGGGTCCTCTGTGTTATTGAGGAAGGTGTGGCCTGGGCTGGGTAGGAGGCAGGATTTCTATGCAGAAATGGATGTCGTTTTAACAAGCATAAAACGGAGGTCACTAAATGGCTCTACTGTGTAGAGTTAGTTCTTCCCGGTACCGAGTGGGGGTGGGATGGCGGTGGGTGGAGGGCTTCATACACAGAAATCTAGTCTTTCCGCTTCACATGGACGTGAGAAAACAGCCACGCTTTCCTGGACTTGGTTGTCTAGCTCTCTCTAAGCCTCACCACAGCCCCTGCCTCCTACGGTTGCGCACAGCTGGTCTATCCATCACAGGTTCCTCTGCTGTGTTGTGGGGGAGCCACATGTAATAAAAAACTTGACTCTTTGTCCATTTCAAAAGCAAAGTCCAAACTAAGAACCCGCTTCGGGAAGGCTGTGCGCTGCTGCCAATGCTTTCTCTGAGGATTTGTTTACATGCGTGTATTTGTGCTTGCGTGTGCATGTGTGTGGGTATGTGTGCTGTGGGCACATGTGTGGAGGTCGGAGGACAACTTGGGGCGGGGGGTTGCTTCTTACCTTCCACAGTGGGTTCTGGGCAGTGAATTCGGGTTGCAGGTTTGCGACTTTACCCGCTGACCATCTCACTGGCCCTTTCTTGTGTGGGCACATGTTTGTGTGTGCTGTGCTTGTGTGATGTGGCAGATGTGGCCAGAGGTAGATACATGCTGTTGTCCTCAATGGCTCTCTACCTTATTTTATGAGACAATCTTTCACAGAGCCTGCAGCTCAAAAAGTAGTTATGTTTGGCTTTTTTTTTTTTTTTTTGGTGGATGATCTAAAAACCCTCTTCTTTTTCTCTTTTTGGGACAGAGTCTCGAGTATCTCAGGCTTGCCCTGAGTATGACCTTGAACTCCTGATCCTCCTGCCCCACCTCCTGTGTGCTGGGGTCCCTGGGGTTTACATCCACACCCAGTTTATTCGTGCTGACGATGAATCCAGGGCTTCATGCATGCTTGGCAAGCACTGTGCCTACAGAGCCTCAGCCACTCGCTGCAAGCTGCTTTTTCTAAGAGGCAATGAAGGAGGGGAGCGACACGGAATACTTTTCGGGGAGCCTGTGTCAGTGGCAGATAGGAATCCCCGGAGGCCTGTGGGCGCACTCTGGAGGGAGGCTGGGCTAAGTAGGTTAAGAGAACTTAAGAGAAATTCAGCTCCCCAACCGGCGGAGGAAAACGGAGCCCTGCTCCATTTCCCAGGAAATTCTCCCAGGGTTCTCTCGGCTCTGAATTGAAGTTTGTACAGGAAGGCAGGGCAGCCTACCGGCGTTGCACAGCTGATCTCGAGCTGGGCATTCCAGAACCCGGATTGCATGCCAGGCACTTCACCTGCCTTAATTTCCTGACGCTCTCAGCAACTCTGGGAGGCAAGCCTGCTCACTGAGTCTGACTAGGTGCACAGTATTTTCATGTGATGTATATTCTTTCAGTGCTTACTACGTTCCAGGCACAGTTTCCAGAATTCGAGTGAACTCTGGGTCCCCTGCTCTCTTGAAATATACCACCCAGTGAATACACCACCCTCAAGTGGGGGTTACCTTAGAGGGAGTGACAGCCACCACAGACTCCCTTCCCTGTCTCTCAAAGGCTGTGGCAGATCTGGCTCTGGGGTCTGTGAGTGAGGACCCATCAGAGTCTAGAGGTCCCTACCTGGTGAGATCAACACTCCAGGAGAGGCCAAAGGAGTGTCTTAGTATCTGGATGTGGAACTCAGGAGGGAGGGTCAAGCCTCAAGTACTTCCCTCCCCCAACTTCTGGCCTGGCAGCGCCTCAGAAGAGTAAGAGTGTCAATTAGCCTTGGGAGACCACAAGCTCTGAAATAGAACCTCCTTAGTCCCAGCTGTCCACAGGCTGAGTCACTCTGGAATGTGGCCTGGGCTCAGATTGGCTTGGGGTCCGGTGCAGGGGAGCTGCGGTCTGCCTGAGGGGCTGGGCGCCCAGGCTCTGGCTTCCTGCCTTTGTCTGTGCCTTCTCGGGTTTCTCTGTGGGAAGAAGGGCATGGCCAGAACAAACACCTGGTTCACTGCTCTGTCGCCACTGTGGAAGAAGCAGCCCCTCTGGCCCAGGCACAATCACGGGCGACTCTTTCCTCATCTGTAAAGTGGGCATACAAATGCTCACTGGGGTGACCACATGGAAACCCAGCACTCTCATGGGGAACCTCCAGGCTAGGGCCTCAGTCTCCCCACGCTTCAGTTTTCTCCACTGTAAAATGGACCCTGTGGTCCTCCTAGTGTTGGGAGAGGAGCCACTGAGTGTCGGGAGGAGCCACTGAGTTCTGGGCTCTGAACACCAGCTGCTACTACCCACAAGGCAACACTGGCTGATGTTCTGGGTGGTAGCTCAAGTGGAGCCATGGCTCAGTGAAGGACACTCAGGAGGCTTCTGGGTCCTTTTCCCAGATGCTCCTGGCTGCCAGGTGTCGGGTGCTCTGCTAGACACCCCTTTTACCCTTGTCGGATGGACAATGTTCATAATGCAGCTCTCCCCATTTTATAGACCAGGAAACTGAGGCAGAGAACAGCTAAGTCATAAGCTGGCAGGAAGTACAGCTGGGATTTGAAGCCAGGAAGTATGGCGTCCAAGTCTGGGCGGTAACCACTGGCTTTCCGGCTTCCATTGCACAACCCACTTCTCTGGGTATTGATCCCAGACTTGGGCCTGGCCTGGTAGGGTCAGGTCAGGTGCACACTGGCTACTGGCCTGTTCCCCTGTGTGACAGAAGAGCCTCCTAGCCCCGGGCTTCAAAGGGATTGGGAAGGAAGAAGGCTCCTGGCAGCCCCCGGGGCCCCTGGCAGTGGAGACATGCTGCCTTTGTTGGTCTCCCCTGAGCCCAGAGAGGCTGGGCTTTCCAGTGACTCAGAAGCAGTCCGGTGCAGGGCTGTGGGGCTGGAGGGCAAGGCACTTCCTGTGCCCCCCAACATCATCTCTGGGTCTGCTTCAGTCTTCTCCAGCCTTGGCCATCTGCCCCCCGCCCCACGCTCTCTGGGGACAGCCCGATGGAGGTGCGGAAGGCAGAGGGGGAAGGGTGGGGGAAGCCTGTGCTCCCCTGAATTGCTGGACGTGACCCAAAGCCCCTCACTCTGGAAGTGGGGCAGCTGATGCCAGGCCTTCCCTCCTGGACAGTCATCAACCTCTCCTGCCCTATATAAAAAGAGTCAGGTCACCAAGAGACTCCTGCTTCAACCCCTCCCGGGATCCTCAGTGTGTTTGGAGTAGAAGCCAGACTGTTTCCTTGACCTTCAGGCCCTCGAGGCCTTCAAGGTCATCTCTAACATCCTCACTCACATAACATCTACACATTCTCTACTTGGACCACACCACTCTTGAAAACCCCATCCAGCACGCTACCACCCCAAATGTTTGTTTGTTTTTTCCACTCTTTGGGGTCTACCACCCAGCTCCCAAATAAATACACAGAGACTTATTCTTATTTATGAATTCCTGGCCTTAGCTTGACTTGTTTCTAGCCAGCTTTTCTAACTTAAATTACCCTATTTCTCTTTAACTACATTTTCCTCTGGGATTTTACCTTCCTTTATTCTATTTATCTTTTTTCCTTCTCACTCCCTGCATGGCAGTGTGGCAGTGTGGCAGTGTGGCTGTGTGGCTGTGTGTGTGTGTGGCTGTGTGGCTGTGTGTGTGGCTGTGGCTGTGTGGCTGTGTGGCTGTGTAGCAGTGTGGCAGTGTGGCAGTGTGGCTGTGTAGCAGTGTGGCAGTGTGGCTGTGTGGCTGTGTGGCTGTGTGACTGTGTGGCTGTGTGTGTGGCTGTGTGGCTGTGTATGTGGCTGTGGCTGTGGCTGTGTGGCTGTGTAGCTGGCCCTGGTGTCCTTTCCTCCTTTTCTTGCTCTTTCCTCCTTCCTCTCTTCCCTAGATTCCTCCTCCTATTTATTCTGTCTGCCTGCCAGCCCTGCGTATCCATCTCCTGCCTTGCTATTGACTGTTCAGCTCTTTATTAGACCATCAGGTCTTTTAGACAGGCACAGTAACACAGCTTCACAGAGTTAAACAAATGCAACATAAAAGAATGCAGCACATCTTTGCATCATTAAACAAATGTTCCACAGCATAAACGAATGTAACACATCTTAAAATAATATTCCACAACACCCAGGGCCTTTGCACCTGCCATTCCCGCTGCTAGTAGGTTCTTCTCCCTCCTTCCAGAGTTTTCTACCCTTCAAGCCCTTCCCTGGGGACATCCCCCATCATTTTCTTCCACCCAGTCTTCTACTATCCTGGTCATTGTTGTATCCTTTTTATTTAATGAGATGTAATTCACATATCATAAAATTCACCGCTTACAGCTGTAACACAAGGGGTTTAGTATAGTTGTGGAGCTGGACAGCCGTCACTGCTAATTCCAGAACCTTCTCTCCCCGAACAGAAACCCTGAACCTGTTGGCAGCCATTCTTCTCCTTGTTCCCCAGGCAACCTCCAGTCACACCTAGCCCAGGGGGTCTCCCGACTCTTGGGTCTGGTTTCTTCTTAGCACCGTGCCTTTGTGGTTCATCATTGCTCCATCCTCTTCAAGGCTGACTAATACTCTGCAGCATGGACAAACCACATTTAGTTGTCTCATGCAGAGTCGTTTCTGCTCCATGGCTGTTATGAGCAGTGCTGCTGTGAGCCACGGTGTGCCTGCTTATGTGAGAACATGTTTCTATTTCTTGGGGCTAAGTTGCTTCATAGTGTAGTATGCTTAACTGCTAAGGAACTGCCAGGCTGGTTTCTAAAGCAGCGGCGTCCCGGTACATCCGTGTGTTCCAGTTTCTTATTTGTTTGTCTGTCTGTCCATCCGTCCATCCATCTATTATTTTTATTTTATTTTATTTTTTGGTTTTTCATTATTTTTTTATTTTACAATACCATTCAGTTCTACATATCAGCCACGGGTTCCCCTATTCTCCCCCCCTCCTACCCCTTCCCCTTACCCCCAGGCTACCCCCCATTCCCACCTCCTCCAGGGCAAATCCTCCCCCCCCCCAGGACTGCGATCAACCTGGTGGACTCAGTCCAGGCAGGTCCAGTCCCCTCCTCCCAGACTGAGCCAAGTGTCCCTGCATAAGCTCCAGGTTTCAAACAGCCAACTCATGCAATGAGCACAGGACTTGGTCCCACTGCCTAGTTGCCTCCCAAACTGATCAAGCCAATCAACTGTCTCACCTATTCAGAGGGCCTGATCCAGCTGGGACCCCTCAGCCTTTGGTTCATAGTTCATGTGTTTCCATTCATTTGGCTATTTTTTTTCAATAATTGAGTAGAACTGAAATTTATTATAAGCCACAGTCGTCCTAGGGACCTCCATGCTATATATATAGCCTCTATGGTTCTATGGGTTGTGGTCTGATTGTTCTTTATTTTATATCTAGAATCCACTTATGAGTGAGTACATACCATGACTGTCTTTCTGGGTTTGGGTTACCTCACTCAGGATGATTTTTTCTAGTTCCATCCATTTGCCTGCAAATTTCATGCTTTCATTGTTTTTCTCTGCTGAGTAGTACTCCATTGTGTATATGTACCACATTTTTTCCATCCATTCTTCTGTTGATAAGCATCTAGGTTGTTTCCAGGTTCTGGCTATTACAAATAGTGCTGCTATGAACATAGCTGAGCATGTATCTTTATGGTATGAATCAGCATTCCTTGGGTATATGCCCAAGAGTGGGATGGCTGGATCTTGAGGTAGTTCGATTCCTAATTTTCTGAGAAACTGCCATACTGATTTCCACAGTGGTTGTACAAGTTTACATTCCCACCAACAGTGGAGGAGTGTTCCCTTTGCTCCACATCCTCTCCAACATTGGCTGTCATTGGTGTTTTTGATCGTAGCCATATTTTTTGTTTTTTTGAGACAGGGTTTCTCTGTGTAGTCTTGGCTATTCTGGAACTCACTCTGTAGACCAGGCTGGCCTTGAACTCACAGAGATCCAGAGTGCTGGGATTAAAGGTGTGCGCCACCACTGCCCGGCATGTTTCAGTTTCTACACATCCTTGCAAACTCTTGTTTTCTGTTTAACTTAAAAAAAAAATACTGCAGCCATTAAAGTGGGTACAAAATAGTTTCTTGTTGTGTTTATCTGGTAACCAGGGAAATGCCCACTGATCATTTTGGCATCTTCTTTGAGGGGAACATCCCATTCAAATCCTTTGTACATTTGAATACTTGTTGGTTTTTTGTTTTGTTTTGTTTTTTTTTTTTAAATAGAGTCTTCATCAAAGCTGGTCTCAAACTCATGATTCTTCTGTCTCAGCCTTTAGAATGCTGGAATTCCAGGCCTGGGCACCATGTCTGGCTCATTTTTAAATATATATATTTATCTGCAGTGTTGGGGACTGAACCTACAGCTCCGCGAGTGATAGGCATACACTGCGCCACTGAGCCACGTGCCCAGCCTTTGTTTATTTGAGACTGTTTCCTTCTGTAGCCCAGGCTGGCTTTGAACTCACAGAGACCTGCCTGTCTCCGCCTCCCGGGTGCTGGGATTCCAGGTGTGCACCACCACTGCCTGGGCTTCACCTCGTGCATCTTTTAACTTAGGCAGTTTATTCTCTGTGGCCGAATCCCTGATGGGTTTGGGGGCCGTCTGCCCAGTTCTCTGCTGTGTCTCCAATACCCAGGGCAGTGTCTGCCCTGAAGTCATTGTTTGGTGAGTGAGAGAATGACCTATAGTGAGAGGGTAGTTAAGACAATACACTCATCGACTTTCATTCACTGACTGAATCACTCTCACTCATTCATACACCGGTCACTCATTGACTCACTCATTCACTCACCCATTTCCTCATGTTCTTATTCACTGGAATCTGAGGGAAAAGAATCTAAGTACACCGGGTTCTTTTGTCTGTTTACTTTGTTCCTCTGAGATTAAATTCTATCTACACGGCTTTATTTTTATTCTTTTTTTTTTTAAGATTTATTTATTTATTATGTATATAGAAGAGGGCGCCAGATCTCATTACAGATGGTTGTGAGTCACCATGTGGTTGCTGGGAATTGAACTCAGGATCTCTGGAAGAGCAGTCGGTGCTCTTAACCTTGGAGCCATCTCTCCAGCCCCCTATTTTTATTCTTATACATTGCTCCTCTCTGTTCCTTCTCTTCCTGAGTTCTCTCTCTACATGGCTTCAGTTCTGTTCTCACACTCAGCTTCTCCCTGTCCCTTCTCCTCCTGTCCTCTCGTAGCCCTAACTAAGCTCTTCCGCTATCAATCTCGTCTTTGTCTTCAGTTCCATGCTTCTTTCTTCCTTTCCTACTCTCCTGACCCGACCCAATCCCTACCGTCTGCAAAAACTCTGCCTCATGCTTTCTTCTCTGCCCACGGGACTCTGATCTGAGCTAGGAATTCTGCCTTAATCCTCCTTTACCAGGTATGCAAAAAAAAAAAAAAAAAAAAAAAACAACTTTTTTTTTTTTTTTTCCTGTCCTGAGTCAATTGCTCTGGAATGCCATTTGGCCTGAGCGGGGAAGGAGGGTCTGAACTTCATTTGCATAAGAAACAAAGCTATACATTTACATATCCACTTGTCTCTTAGGCCTAGGAGACAGGCCTGTAGGGATGTTACCTAGTTAAGATCAGCAGGAGGTCTGAGAACCTTACTCTGTTTGCTGTTATGGCCTAGGAGTATGTGAGCACACAAAAAATTGATAGCAGGAAACAGCTGATATATTAAAAGCTGAATAACATCACGGATTTCTTGTATTTGACTTCTCCTCCAGAAGGATTCCTTGATCCTTCTAGGTATAGCTTTACCATATACAGCTGAATCTCTGTTTCGTATTCCTGTGGCCTGCAGCATACTCACTCACTCACTCACTCATTAGGGCATGCACTCCATCACTCATTCATTATTTAGCAGGTAGGTATCTGGGCTTTCTGCATCCTGTGGTTCTGGACCTTCCAGGGACTTGGGGACTTCCCAGGGGCCTCCTTAGCTCACAATGCCTCCCATAGGAGGCAGCAGATGAGACGTGACTTCCCATGGAAGCCGAACATGAGGCCTGGGAGTCTGTGTGGTAGTTAGTTATTGTAGATTTGAAGCCAGTAGCTGGTCCTGAGCACACAGCGGTTGGGGTGGGGATAGGCAGAGCCCATGTGGAGGACAGAGACTCCTGTGTCCCTGTCTACTCTGTCTTTTTTTCTTTTTAAGCTAAAAGGAAGCTGTCCACAGAGACTGACCCTTGTATCCTTTCCTGATTTAATCTCTTTGCCCGGAGAAGCCCCATCTCCCCCTTAGGACTGGCTCATTAGGGAGAAAGCTTGTTTTAAAGACTGCTCCCTGGCGCTAGAGAGATGGCTCACCCATTAGGTGCTGCTCTTACGCGGACCTCGTCAGGGTCGCAGCACCCATATTGGACTGCTCACAACTGCCTGTAACTCCAGTTCCCGGGGATGTGATACATTCTTCTGGCCTCTCCAGGCCTCACGCATGTACACACACACACACACACACACACACACACACACACACACGCACGCACACGCACACGCACACAACACGTACACACACATGTACACTCACACACACACACATACTCCAAGGCGGGGTCAAACACAGTGTGGCTGCCATGGGCTGTGGTAGGATCCTGCCTTTCTCAGGGGTCTGCAAGCATCTTACATTTGTTCTTTGCCAGGGAACCCTGACTTTGGATAGCACAGACATAACCTTTGTGGGCAGGTGAGGCGGCCTACATCCTTGGCCTTCCCCTGGCCATGGGCCTGGCTCTTGCCACGGAGGACTCTCGGGTTTGGATCCATCGAGGGGAGGGATGAAGCCTGTGTCCTGCCAACCTGTCACCGACACTGCTCTCTTCCTGTGGGCAGGAGAGGAAATGTGACATGACCTAAGCCCAGACTGACTCAGAGAACTCTGCCCTTCTGCTGGGTGCTGGAAGCTTCCTGGCACAGGGAATCTCCCACGCAGTAGACCCTGCCTGGACCCCAGCCTCCTCCCTCCCCTTTGTCCATTCTCTGCACAGAGGCTGATGGGTTTACAGAATTTCACCAGGCCGGTCATCCTCGGCACACACCCGCTCAGGAGCCCCACCTCAGACAGAGACAAAGCCACAGTCCTACTACCCACCTGACCATAGGCTCTCACCCAGGACCTCTCTGGCTCTGGCTACAGCTGCGAATACTTGTCCTTACTCTGTTGGCCCACGCACACCCGCCCCCATACTGTTCTTTGAGGCCACAACACCAACCCCAGGGCCTTTGCTCATGCTGTTCCTCTTGCTGGGAAGCTTTTCTCTTGGAAGAAAACCTCCAGCTGTCTGTCGAGTGCCTCCTCTGACTTCCCCATGGCCGCGACTCTCTGTCCCTCTCTTGCTTTATCACGTGGTGCTAAGTGCTGTGGTTTCTGCAGGCGACCTGGCGAGCCTCCCTTGGACCTGGGCAGCATCCCCTGGCTGGGCCATGCCTTGGAGTTTGGGAGAGATGCTGCCAGCTTCCTTACCAGGATGAAGGAGAAGCATGGCGACATATTTACTGTGAGTATCTCTAGGAGGGAAGGGGTGAGTGGCTGGCTCATCACTGGGGCTGCTGACTCCTACAAATGACCCATCCATCTGTCATCGGGGAGGCTGACTGTCTGTCTGTCTGTCCAATACACACCATGTATTGTCATCAGCAGAGTGCTGTGCTCTAAGGCTTTCTAGAACCACCCTCACAGGCACCCCCAGGGATGGGCTTCTGTTTAAGCTGCTTCTCAATGCAACCAGATTGGAAATTAAGATTAAATATTACACTTCCACCCATCCATTTATCCATCTCTCTGAATACCCACCCAATATGTCTGTCTGTTATCTCTCATCTACCTGTCTATCTAGTCTATCTTTTTCAGATTAATTTTTATTTAGGTATACATCTGCGTGCGTGTGCGTGTGCGTGTGTGTGTGTGCGTGCGTGCGTGCGTGCGTGCATGTGTGTGTGTGTGTGTGTTTATGACGTCTGTTTGGATGACTGCAAAGACCAGAGGAAAGTGTCGGATCTTCTGGAGCTGGAGTTACAGATGGTTGTGAGCCACCATGTGGGTTCTGGGATTTGAACTCAGGTCCTCTGTAAGAGCAGCCAGTGCTCTTAACTGCTCTCCAGCCTCTGTCTACCTATCAGAATTCACCCACCATCCTTCCACTCATTCACCAACACCCACCCAGCGTCCATCTCTAGATCCCATTTCCACTGCCTTCTCTCTGTTCATCTCCCCACCTTTCTCTCCATCAACCACAGCCCGCCCAGTGCTCACCATCTATCTGTTCAGCACCTGACTCTGGTCTACTCTCTGCACATGTACTTTTGTGTTTCATGCATCCATCCACCCACCTACCTACCTGCCCACCTACTCACCCACTCATCCATCTGTCTACCTACATCCACCCATCCATGCATCCACCATCCTTGCATCCCTATATCTACCTACCCACTATCCACCCATGCAGGTATTCACCATCCATGCATCCCTATATCTACCTACCCACCATCCACCTATGCATCGATCCACCCACCTACCCACCCATTCATCTATCTACCCTTCCACCCATCTATGCATCCATGCATCCACCCATCCACTCATCCACCCATCCATGCACCCACCCATCCACCCATCTATGCATCCATATATCCACCCATCCACTCATCCACCCACCCACCCACCCACCCACCCATCCACCCACCTGTGCATCCATATATCTACCCATTCACCTACCCGCTCATTCATCATCTGTCTTTTCAAACACCTCTCATCCTCGAATGCATCCACCTCTTGGTCCTCCAGCATTCATCCTTCAGGCTTTTGTTTGTTCTACTTAGCATCTTGTCACCCATGTCCCCAACATTCTAACACGCAGCCATCCACCTAACAGATTTGTCAATCTGTCCTGTTCCCCACTGTCCTGACTGTTCTCCACCTAACACCCCCTTTCTTACCTTCCTCTTGCATTCCTGTTTTTCATCTACCCATCCTTTTTTTTCTTCAGTTCATTTCTCCCTCCTCTCTATCGGCCCAGCTCATCTACAGCCACCACTAGCGCTTACCCATCCACCTACCCACATTTGCATTCACCTGCTCACTAGCCACCCACCCACCCACTCGTCTACAGTGAGTCTGCTGGCATTTACCCAGCAATGTCCATCCATCCACTCCCCCTTTCCCCCTCTGTGGTCCTGGGGGTTGAACTCAGGACCTCATGCATGCTAGGCAAATACCATGCCATTTTTCATTTTCATCCCACAGCCTCCTTCTCCCTCCTCATTTGGAAACAGGGTCTTACAGTTACCTGGGTTGGACTTAAACTCACCCAATCCAGTCAGGCCTTGAACTTGGGATCCTCCTGCCTCAGCCTCTTGAGTAGCTGTGATTATGGGCCTGACTACAACCTCTGCTTTTGGAAGGCTTTGGCTGATCTTAGCTCTGCTGCTTTTCAGCGTCGAGATCTTGGGCATGGTGTCCCTTCTCCCAGCCTAGATGGGGGAGTGGCAGTCCCCAGCTCACAGGATTGGTGGGACAAGCAAGAGTGCTGCTGCCCAGTGCCTGTCGGCCGGTGCCTGCCCACAGATTCCTGACTGCAGGGTGCTGCTGCCCGGTGCCTGTCGGCTGGTGCTTGCCCACAGATGCCTGAATGCAGAATGCTGCTGCCCGGTGCCTGTCGGCTGGTGCTTGCCCACAGATGCCTGAATGCAGAATGCTGCCATCATTCCCATCCACCCACTCCTCCAACAGGTGCTGGTGGGAGGCAGGTACGTCACTGTCCTCCTGGACCCACACTCCTATGACACGGTGGTCTGGGAGCAGCGCACACGGCTGGACTTCCACCCCTATGCCATCTTCCTCATGGAGAGGATTTTTGATCTGCAGCTTCCAAATTTCAACCCCAGCGAGGAGAAGGCCAGGATGAAGCCGTGAGTAGAGCTGGGCCTGTGGGCGGGCCTGGGCGGGGCTTCAACCCCACCCCTCAGGTGGGTTGTGCTTGGCCCCTGTCTTAGCCAGGGTCGATATCGCTGTGATGAAGCATCATGACCGAAGCAGCCTGGGGAGGAAAGGGTTTATTTGGCTTACCCTTACACATCATAGTCTCCACATCGTAGTTCATCACTGAGGGAGGTCAGGACAGGAACTCAGACAAGGCAGGAGCCTGGAGACTGGAGCTGATGCAGAGGCCATGGAGGGGAGCTGCTTACTGTCTTGCTCCTCATGGCTAGCTCAGCCTGATTTCTTATAGAACCCAGGACCATCAGCCCAGGGATGGCACCACCCACGATGGGCTGGGCCCTCCCCCATCAGTCACTAATTAAGAAAATGTCCTACAGGCTTGCCTACAGTCAGATCGTATGGAGGCATTTTCTCAAGTGAGGCCCCTCCTCTCAAATAACTCTAGCTGGTGTCAAGTTGATATAAAACCAGCCGCACAGCCCTGAAGCCAGCCTAGGAGAGACAGTTGAGAACAAAGGCAGCTGGAGTCACCATCTGGCCCGCACCTGCTGGTTCTTGTCACCACCGCTAGGTTCCACCCGCGGCACCACCCCCAGACCCTCCAATCACTGGCTGCCAGTTGTGGCTTAGATTGAACCTTCCATGTAGAGACCTCGCACCCTTGCTGTGGGCAGCAGCTCCCCGGGATCTGCTCAGCACGAAGGAGGCCCAATACCCCCCTCACTCCCGCTGCATGCTTCCCTAGACCGTGCCATTCAGGTTCACACGAGGAGACCAGGTCGGTAGCCCAGGCTCTCTGTGTCCCAGGCCCGTCCATCTGAAATTGTTGTAGTAGCAGCCTGTGCTGGATTTCACAGAGGAGGAGCTGGCTTCCTAGGCCCTCCTTGTCCAGAAGCCTGTGGGTCCCTTGTCCAAATTTGTGCACCAGGCAAGGACAGACTGCCCTGGCCAAGAGCTCGGAATGTGGAGTGGGCCGGCTAGGGTTTAGGCCTCGTTGTACCACCCACTGGCTGTGTGGCCTAGTCCAGATGCCGTCCTTCCTGCCTGAGTTTTTCCACTGTGAAACAGTGTCTCGGTGGTCGCTGCCATTCCTTTGACAGACACGCGCACACACACACACACACACACACACAAGAGTCTTTTTTCTGAGTACATGAAGTGGCGAGTAACTAACTTCTGTCACTGGTCTCAGCATGCTGATGCACAGAGACCTGCAGGCGCTCACAGAAGCCATGTATACCAACCTCCGCACAGTCCTGCTGGGCGACTCCACAGAGGCAGCCGGTGGCTGGCGCGAGACAGGCCTCCTCGATTTCGCCTACAGCTCCCTGCTCAGGTGAGCCCACAACCTTGTCACGGCCAAGGGAACTGGGGGGATCCTGTGGGCGAGGACACCATGGGAGATGCTCAAAGCAGAATGGAAGAGGGAGGTGGTTCAGGTGGGACCCCAAATTCACCTCACACAACCTGAGCTGTAAAGCAGACACTACCAGCTGCAGAAAGGTCTCCAGCGTCCCCTGGAGCAGGAGTCGCCCAGTCGGCCTTCACAGAGCCTCTGTGCTTGGGTTTAGACTCTGGCTGTCAGAGGCCAGCAGAGAGGATGCTTGGGGAACCCAGGGAGCTTGCCCTGAGGCCAGACCTCACGACTGTAGTCAAAACAGTGCAGCCAAGTTCAACTCCTTCAGCTGTGCTGGGTCCTCAGTGGTCCCACGGGACATAGCAGGGAACACAGCAGATGAGTTCCTTATGCCTGAGAAGGCGCAGATCCAAGGATAGGACATTGGGGGGGGATGTGCTTGCAGCCTCAATGATGAGGTCTAACTGTGGGGCTGAGGGGCGCCTGCTGTGCCAAGACCCTGGTGAGGAGACAGAGAGTGCAAAGGTCCAGAGGTGGGAAGAAGCTGGGCGAAGGGGCCAGCGCCAAGGGGCGGGGCCAGCGCCAGGGGGAGGGGCCAGCGCCAAGGGGAGGGGTGAGCACAAAGGGGGCAGTGCAAAGGGGAGGGGCCAGCGCAAAGTGGGGGCAGCGCCAAGGGGAGGGGCCAGCGCAAAGGGGGGCGAGCACAAAGGGGAGGGGCCAGCGCAAAGGGGAGGGGCCAGCGCAAAGGGAAGGGGCCAGCGCTAAGGGGGCAGGTGGCAGAGGGGAGAACAGGTGGAGATGTCTGCAGAAGCCGGTCTCACAGCCAGGAGGAAGGTTTGGGAATGGTGGCTCAGTCAGGTGGTGGCGGCGATCCTTTAGGGACTTAACAAAGGAACCCCGATGCTATCTCATTGATAAGCTTTATGCTCCCATGTAGGGGACATCTGTAGATGAGAACCAGGCAGAGGGACCCACTAAGATGTGTGGTCTCCTAGGTGGGTCGCAGTGGAATCCTGTAACTGCGAGAGGTCAAGAACACACAGTTAACAGGGCCTACTGAAGGCTTTTAACCGGTGGGGAGGGTTGAGGGACTGTGTATCTCAATGGTTGGCAGCACCATTAAAAAAACGACATTTTAATTATTCCCAGAAGTTCAGAGCAATGTGTGTGCGTTTTTGATTTTGCAGACTCCACTTGTTAGATGGGGAAACTGAGGCCTGGGGGCTCACCTAGAGTCCCCGCCGGGGTCATAGGCAGCTGCTCTCAGCCACACGTTCAGTGGGGCACTCTTCCCTTCTCCTGTGAGAGTGTGCACACAGCAGGGCTATACTGGCCTTTGTTGCTGGGGCTCCCTGTCTGGAGACTGCTGAACCTTGTCTCTGACTGTTTAGGGCACCGAGCGCCACCTAGTGGCGTTCTGGATCCACTTCCGCTTGTGAGGGAGCTGACTTACATTCTGGACTATGCCTTCCCCACATCTACCCAGAGTATAGTCAGGAAAGGGGAGGAAGAGAAACTTCTGGGCTGAGGCTGAGGTAGGGGAAGGTTGAGCTTGACGTCTGACCAGAAGTGGGCTTCTTGTTGGCCACTTGTCTCCAGGGACACAGATACTAGGCTGGGCTGGAAGTAGGGTGCATACGGGGATGTGATGGAGGCCTGGATGGTTCCTGTCAGACAGAATCATGATAACCTGTCACCAGAGACCTCAGGGGTGTGTTCTATTTATCTACCCATCTTTCTAGCCATCCTCCCACCACCCACCCACCAGCCACCCACATTCATCCATCCACTCACCCATTCACCTATCCATCCGTCTATTCACCTTCCTCCTCACCGTCCATCTACCCATGTATCCACTCACCCATCACCTCCACCCACCCACTCATCCATCTGTGTATCCACCCTCTCACTCACTCACCCACTCACCCATCAACCTATCTACCCCTGCCCCACTGACCCAACATTCATTGCGGCCTACTGCTGCGCACACGGTGTGGGTGAGGTGCAGGGTGGGGTTCTCTGTCCCACCCTCTCATTCCGGTTTCCACCATCTTCCTGCTTGGAAAATCCTCTTCTGGGAGACCCATGACTGGGGGAGCTCAGGAAGGTGGGGTGGTGTTCTGTTTCATTCTGCTGCTGTGGTAAAACATTCTGACTTGAAGCAACTTGGGGAAGAAAGAGTTTATTTCATCTTACATTTCCAGGTCACAGCCCAACACTGAGGGAAGTCAGGGCAGGAACTACAGACAGGAGCCTGGGGCAGGGCAGGAACTACAGACAGGAGCCTGGGGCAGGGCAGGAACTACAGACAGGAGCCTGGGGCAGGGCAGGAACTACAGACAGGAGCCTGGGCAGGCAGGAACTACAGACAGGAGCCTGGGGCAGGGCAGGAACTACAGACAGGAGCCTGGGGCAGGGCAGGAACTACAGTCAGGAGCCTGAGGCAGGGCAGGAACTAAAGACAGGAGCCTGGGGCAGGGCAGGAACTAAAGACAGGACTCTGACTTGTTGCTGTCACCCCAAGAGCCGGCTACCTGACCCTGTATGGAGTGGAGGCCTTGCCACGCACCAGTGAAAGCCAAGCCCAGGACCGTGTCCATTCAGCCGATGTCTTCCATACCTTCCGCCAGCTGGACCTGCTGCTCCCCAAACTGGCTCGAGGCTCCTTGTCAGTGGGTAAGCACCATGAGGTCCCGTCAGAAATGGGTGGTGGGTCCTGCCTTAGAGTCTCTATTGCTGTGAAGAGACACCATGACCACAGCAACTCTTATGGAGGAAAAACATTGGGGTAGCTTACATTTTCAGAGGTTTAGTCCATTATCATCATGGTGTGACATGGTGGCCTGCAGGCAGACCTGGTGCTGGAGAAGGAGCTGAGAGTCTTACATCTTACTTGCAGGAAGTGGTCTGTCTCACTGGGTGTGGCTTGAGCATATGTGAGACCTCTAACCCACCTCCAGTGACACCCTTCCTCCAACAAGGCCACACCTACTCCAACAAGGCCACACCTCCTCATAGTTTTCTTTCGAACCACCACAGGCCCCATGCATCGGCTGGATGGTATTTCCCTTAAGAAGCACCAAGAGCCAGGCATAGTAGCGCACGTCTTTCATCCCAGCACTTGGGAGGCAGAGGCAAGCACTTCTCTGAGTTTGAGGCCAGCCTGGTCTACATAGCAAGTTCTAGGACAGGCGAGGCTATATAGTCAGACCCTGTCTCAACAACCAAAATTTAAGCTAACTAATGAACTAACTAACTAACTAACTAGAAAGAAGCAGCGAGAACCTTGCTGTGATAAAGTATCCAGGGAAAACACTTTAAAGATGGAAAGATGCGGCCGGCGTTGGTGGCGCACGCCTTTAATCCCAGCACTCGGGAGGCAGAGCCAGGCGGATCTCTGTGAGTTCGAGGCCAGCCTGGGCTACTAAGTGAGCTCCAGGAAAGGTGCAAAGCTACACAGAGAAACCCTGTCTCAAAAAAAAAAAAAAAAAAAAAAAAAAAAAAAAAAACCCAAAAACCCCAAAAACTAAAGATGGAAAGATGCATTTGGCTCCGGGTTTCAAAGGCTTCAATCCACAGCCGCCTGGCTGCATCGCTCTTGGCCTGTGATGTGGCTGAACATGGTGGGCAGGAGCGCTTGGCAGAGGAGGCTGCTTGCCGCGGCGTGGCAGCCAGGAAGTGGAGAGAGCTGGAGAAAGGGCCTGGAGGAAAAGGCACATCCCTGTGACCTGCTGCCTCCAGGCCCCACTTCCCCTAGTCCTTTCTGGCTGTGAACTCCTCTGGGCATTAACCCACCCACGAGGCTAGTGTCTTCACAGTCCAGCTCTCTCTCCATAATGCCACCAGCTGGGGACCAAACCTTCAGTACATGAGCCTGTTGGGGACACATTTCATATCCAGACCGTAGTGGTCCACTTGGATTCGGAGCTCTGGAGGAGACCAAGCCAAGTGTACATGTGATGGGAGCCGTGAGGAGGCCAGGAACAGCCGTGTGTTCCGGCATCTCTGCTCCGCTGGCGGCTTGCAGATAACCACTTCCCTCTGCCCCCTGCTCTGGTGGCACAGTGCAGGAAAGGAGAGGAGAAGACAGACTCAGGGCTCCACCTCCCCATGTTTCTGTGGTCTCACTGTGTCAGATGGGAAGGATGGCGCCATCTTTGAAGGCGGTGTTTAGGGTTGGCCGAGGTCCTAGCAGCACTGCTTGCTGAGGACTTTTGTTCTGAGTGTGGTCACATCTGGGGTCCAGCTTAGTGTGTTTGTTTGTTTGTTGTTGTTTTGAGACAGGGTTTCTCTGCATAGCCCTGACTGTCTTGGAACTCATTCTGCAGACCAGGCTGGGCTCAAACTCACAGAGATCCGCCTGCCTCTGCCTCCTGAGTGCTGGGATTAAAGGTGTGTGCCACTACCTGGCTCATCTTTGTATTTTTAATGCTTTATTTCTGCTTCCTTTTGCTTTTTTGAAGCAGGGTCTCTCTGTAGACAAGGCTGGTCTTAAATTTAGGATCTCAGCCTCCCAAGAGCCAGAATTACAGGTGTGCACAGCCATGGAGCAGTTCACACCCCTCGGCTGAAAATGAGGCATCTGCCATACCCTAGGGCCGCCACCCGTCTTTCTGTTGGTTTGCCAGTCTGCTGGGTAGACACTGGTGGCTTTCTGTTGTCACTTGCATATCGTCACAGCATTGTCAGAAAGCTGTCATCGGTCTTTGAATTCTTGCCAGCCCGGAGGGCAGAAAAGGGCATCAACACCCTGCTCCTCTCCCCGCCTACCACGCTGAGGCATTGTCTGGCTTCTCTGGCCTCTGCATGCCTTCTCTGTGAGCTGGCCACACAATCATCTTTATAGAGATTGTTCATCGTCTCATGCAGTCCTGGGGGCTAACGTCACAGAAGCCCCTTTGCAGAGAGAAAAACTGAGGCTCACACAGATGCATGCTTTTGTCATTAGATGCAGCAGGTGGGTGGCACCCTTTGTCTGATTGCAAAATCCAGTGTGTTAAACACGTGTCCCATCCCAGCACCAGTTGCTTCTCCAGAAAACCTTGGCATTTTTTTCGTTGTCCCTCCCTCCATGGGAGCCTAGTCCATGACGAATCCATGAAAGGTTGCTTCCCAGTTTGAGCAGCAGGTGGCAGTGTTGGACAGTTGCCCTCAGGTGGAACCAAGTAGTTGACGACCATGTTAGTGGAGTGTACACAGATGACCCTCTGGACCAAGCCCACCAAAATATCAAATGTAGATCTTTTTCTCCTGTGCTCTCTCCCAGGAAATGATCCTCCAGAAATACACACATATGGTGGCAGAGAAAGAGACTCATGGCCACATTGCCTGGGACAGCAGGAGCTAGAACTCACCTGGGCCAGAGTAGGGGCTGATTAAATACATAAGGTATCACGTGAGAGCAGCCCCCAAATCTGTGAAATAGAAGGGGACGAAATCCGTGATAGTTGCTGACCAAGATGCAGGACGTTGGCCAGAACCTTCCACCTCGATCCAGATGTGGCAATGATGTGTTTGGATTTCTACCTTCAAGGATTTAGATAAGGAAGACAGAATGAATTTCTACAGCACAACCAGTGTGACCTCTTAGGTTGCTGCCTCCTCCTCTTCCTCCTCCTTTAAAAAAATACACACACACACACACAAATATATATATATATATATATATTCAGAATCTCTTGTAGGTTGGCCTCAAACTCCCCTGGTATCCAAGGATGACTTTGAACTTCCAATCCTCCTGCCTCCACTCCTGGGTGCCAGGATCACAGGTGTGCACCACACCGGGTTTGCTTTCTCTCAGCGTTCCCTGTATGTATGTGGAGTTCTCCATCTTTTCAAGTATCTTTCAAATATAAATATATCCACATTGGCAAAATCATACATGTTAAAGGGAAGTTGACCCTCCAGGGCCTCTAGTCTCGAGAGTCTTATGCAGTAACAAATAAGGGGGTGTATGTTTTACTTTAAATATTTTTTTTTTATGAAAAGGGGCTTTTAATAGCGGGGGAGGGGCTTGAGAGGTAACCTTGCTGTGTAGGACGGGACAGCTGGGAAATCCCTGTGTCGCCCAGGCTGGCCTCAAACTGGCGACCCTCTTGCCTCTGCCTCCCGAGTGCAGATGTGTGCCGTCACACTCAAGAAGAGTCATTCACAGAGTCATGGTGTGGTCAAGATTCTAAAGGCCCTGAGGTAACACACCAGGCACTCCCAGCTTGTCTCTGCCGGGCCATCTCTGAGCTGTGGTGTCCAGGAAAGACACTTGAGCTGCAAGGCTGAAGGCTTCTCTCTGTGGATAAGGAAGTGACTGAGTCCCAGAAATGGTTCAGGCCTCAGTCAGACCCACACGACACAGGCTTCTGCATCTCCCATCTGGGTCACCGCCTCTGTCCTTAGAACTGTTCTGGGCACAGGGACAGATGGGGCCAACCATCCTGAGGTGCTTTCTAGTTGTTATAAAAGTCCATAGCTGGAAAAGCCGGGCGGTGGTGGTGCACGCTTTTACCCCTACCTAGCATTCGGGAGGCAGAGGCAGGTGGATCTCTGTGAGTTCGAGGCCAGCCTGGTCTACAGAGCGAGATCCAGGACAGGCTCCAAAACTACACGGAGAAATCCTGTCTTGAAAAACAAAAAACAACAAACAAACAAAGAGTCCAGAGCTGGAAAAGTGACTCCTGGGTAAAGTGCTTGATGTCGGAGCATGAGGACCTGATTTGGAACCCCGTTACCTAAGTAAAGATTAAGTGTGGTGGCATTTGCCTGTAACCCCGGCACTGGGAGTGGGGGGGATCCACCAGGATCCTTTGGGGTTCGCTGGCCAGCCAATGTGGCTAGAAGGACAAGTTGTAGGTTTAGTACGAGATCCTTTCTCAAAAAGAAAAGGTAGAAGAAGGCAGTAGAGAAGTGGTTCTCAACCTGTGGGTCATGACCCCTTTATGTCAAATGACCTTTTCACAGGGATCACCAGAAAACACAGATTTTTACATTATGATTCATAACAGTAGCAAAATGACAGTCATGAAGTAGCAATGAAAATAATTTGATTGGGGGTCAGCACAACCTGAGGAACTGTGTTAAAGGATCGAAGCATTAGGGAGGTTGAGAACCAGGGCTGTAGAGAAAGGCTCCCAACAACCATCTCTGGTCTCTACATGCACACATCCACACAGCATACACATGTGCACATGTGTACACACACACACACACACACACACACACACACACACACACACACACGGCCACAGTGACTGCACAACAAGAGACTGACTGATGTTGTGAGATTGGCCCTCAGGGACAGCCAGACATTTCTGTGGCTGTGCGGAACCCTTGGCCTCTTTCCTGACTATCTGGTCAGGTGGCTCTGAGGACATCCGGAGCATTGCTGGGGTGATGCTGTCACCTCCTGTGTCCCTTGGTGGTTTTTTAAAAATCCCCCATGTTGATATCTCCCGGGGATTCACGGTCAGCCTGGCTGGAGTCTGGGCCCCCAGGACATGAGGAGCGCTCCAGAACCCCGTACAGAGGGAAACAGGAAGTTTGTGCTTCAGATGAGCCCATAGGCTCCCTACTTTAAATCTGAAATGTTGCACCACCCAAAATGGTACGGAGAAGTTGGGCCCATTGTCTGGAAATATTGCCAACCGACTCTAAAACCAGTGAACAGTGGGAGATGACTTGTCGGCAGAGTGTAGGCCACACACACGTGAGGACCCGAGTTCCGGTCCCAGGGCCCATGTAAAGTGGGGTGTGACAGCATGCCCACAGTCCCAGCACTGGGGTTTACTGCTTTTGAAGTCGGTTGGCGGCTTTTCAGTGGGATCCCCTGGCCAGTACACCAGATCCGAAAGCTCCAGGTTCAGTGACAGATACACAGTGTCTCTGAAAGAAGCTGGAGAGTGACTGATACTCAGCTTTAACTTCCTTATATACATGTATGCGTGCCCCTCAACATGTGCACACTTGTAAGCCTGTGCATGCAAGTCCCCCTCAACATGTGCACACTCCTAAGCCTGTGCATGCATGTGCCCTCAACATGTGCACACTCATAAGCCTGTGCATGCATGCATGCCCCCTCAACACGTGCACACTCCTAAGCCTGTGCTTAGCCACACGCTCCATTCACACAAGCTCCTGGGATTGAGGCTGCCAGGTCTCAGTCTGTTGGGCAGGTCACCTGACACAGTGAGAGAGCTTCTAGCAACCCCAGGTGGTGCCCAATTTCCCCAGGGGTAGCTTTGGAAACCAGTGAACCTCATGTTTGTGTGTGTGCTGTGAGGTGGGGTATAAAGATGAGACCAGTTCCTGGGAAAGCATTGCCAGACGATGCCACCCTGGTTCAGATGGGTAACCACTGTGGTGTCCCCGGGGGATGTGACAGGTGGGACAGCTCACTGGATAGCATTCACGTCAACAACCCAGCCTTGCCTTGTAGCTCACAGAGCACATACCAGCAGTGTTGTTCCGTGTAGACCCTCGGGGCCTGACTTTGTTCCAAGCACACTGCCCTGTGGGTCCTCTCCTATACCTGCTTCATGTCCAGGCTGGTGTCCTTGAGGCAAAGCTGAGCTTCAGATATTCTGAGGTGCTCTTATGGCCTTTGCCGGCTTCAATGCCAATGTTACAAATGGAGAAGGAGACTAGGGTGCGGCTCAGCATGTGCAAAGGCCTGAGTTCCAGCCCCAGCCCCAGGATCTATAGACAGACACACGTGAGTTTCTACAAGAGACCTGGATCACTGGCTTCTTTAGAAAGCACCGACTCTGCCTGGGTGGAGCCGTTTGCTCTGCCAGGCCGGGAGCGGGGGGGGGGGGGGGGGGGGGGGGGGGGGGGGGGGGGAGTGGGGGGGGTGTTGCAGCAGCCTGGAGGTCTCCCCATTCTTCAGGTCTACATGGCCTCCTCAGGGTCTCTTCCTTCGTCGACCTTACCTTTCTGCCCCAGATGAAGTTGAGTGGAGCCCCATATCTGTTTCCGCCAATGGCCAGTGCGGCTCCTCCTGCTGTGCTGAGCCCCTGGTCTTGTGTGCGTGGTCTGGCCTTGCTCTGGGCTAGGTCCCGAGGAGGGAGGCTCTGTTGTCTGGAGTGTGGTCCTCCTACCTGACCCTATAGAGCCCACACGTTTACCAGGTCTCAATTTGGTTTTTGCAAAGGAGAGTTCTCTCTTGCAGGGACAGGGCCTTATGCCTTTCTGCTAAGCGACATGGGTCCCAGGCAAGGTGACTCTTACAGAGCTTCACCCCAAGCTTTCCCACCAGTGACACCCAGAGCACTTATGGCTTTGTGCAAAGCTGAGGCTGGGCGGCCCCGGCCCTGGCAGAACTCAAACCTTTCTCCTCTGTGGTCTGTCCCTGCAGGGGATAAGGACCACGCATGCAGCGTCAAAGGCCGCCTGTGGAAGCTGCTGTCCCCAGCCCAACTGGCCACCAGGGCGAACCGGAGCAGCTGGCTGGAGAGTTACATGAGGCACCTGGAGGAGATGGGGGTGTCGGAGGACATGCAGGCCCGAGCACTGGTGCTGCAGCTCTGGGCCACACAGGTGGGCACGGGTGTGCAGGTGTGTGTGTGCTGGTGTGAGCGGATGAGGGTGTGAGCACAGCCTGCTGGCCGCGCCCACTCCTCGCTCTTTGTCCTGACCAGCAGTCTGTATGACAGGCATTGATTATTTAACATGTGGGGAAATGACAGACTGATAGAAAAGAGGGTCTCGTGGAGCCCAGGCTGGCCTCAATCTTGCTATGTAGCCAGGGATGACCTTGAACACGGTGATCCTCCTTCCCTCACCTCCTGAATGCTGGGATTATAGGTCTGTGCCACCATGCCTGGTTTATAATGTGCTGGGGTGGATGAGGCCTTGTGCATGCGGAAAGTTCACCCGCAGTTTAATGAACTCCTGGACCTGGGCCTCCAGCCCCTCACACCGCAGATCTCTCCCCCCCTTCTCCTGCTGTGATTTTGTCCCATTTGCGGCGAGTTGCAGAGAGCCCAGCTCTTCCCCTCTGCTTACGTCAGAACTTCCTCCCATGGAACCACAGCCTGATGCCAAACTAGGAGGCTTAGCCCAGCCCCGTGATCGTGGTCTAACCTTGTCTCACGATCATCCCAGCGATGCCTCTGTCTTCGTTACTTTCCTGTTGCTGTGATGAGACACTCCAACAAAAGCCAGTTCGGGAAGGGAGGCTGTGTCTTAATCACAGTTCCAGGTCACAGCCCATCACTGTGGGAAAGTCACAGCGGCAGGTGCCTGACATCTAGTCACTTGTGGTCAAAAAGCATAGAACAGAGAATATCGTCTATGCTCAGCTCCTCCGCCCCCGACACAGGGCAGGACGCAGCCCAGGACTGCAGCCGCCCAGGGAGTGGTTCCTGCCTCGGTTAAGGCAGGATTGTCCTCACAGGCATGCCGGAAGCCTTCTCCCCAGGGGTTCTTCTGAATCTCAGGCTGACAACTGAGAAGAGCTATTGCGGTCACTTAACGCTCATCCCGGCCCGGCCCTGCGTCAGCATCCTATGTGGCACTAAGCCCTTCTGCCTCTTCAGCTTCCGTTCTTCTGGTGTTCTCTGCTTCTCACTGTTTTCCATGACCTTGGCGGTTTTATTTGTTTTTGCTTTGAAGTGTGCAGACCAGTGATTCTGAGAATCACTGAAAAGCTCCTGTGAGTGCTTTCAGCAGGTCCTTCTGGGAATGCTTGCATTTCAGCTGGGCTGGGGCAGGAAGCTGAGATCCAGGAAACTGCTCAATGGCCAGGGAGGAGAATGTGTGGTAGGAAGCAGGGCTGCGGTTGGAGCTGACCGGGGTGTCACAGCTGGAGGCTCGGGGAGGCCCCTCCAGCAGAGATGTTTGAGCTGTGTCTAGATGTCAAGAAAGCTAGCCTCAGAGATCTGGGAATCTGGGAATATTTCAGGCAGGGGAGGCGGCAAGTGCAGTGTTGAAGCCTGCCAGGGCAACAGCAGAGACTTGAGTGTGGCAGAGGCCAGGTGAGTAAGCACACCGAAGGAAGAGCAATGGCGTGAATCTCCTCGCAAGGTGGGGGGGCAAGGGAGAGTTGCAGGGTTTTCCTTTTTTAAAGAAACTATTCATTTTGAAGATTTATTTAAGAGAGAGAGAGAGAGAGAGAGAGAGAGAGTGTGTGTGTGTGTGTGTGTGTGTGTGTGTGTGTATACCTGGTACCTAGGAGGCCAGTAGAGGGCAGCAGATCCCATGAAACTGGAGTTATAGAGCTGCCACGTGGATGCTGGGAATTGAACCCAGGTCCTCTGAAGGAACAGTGAATGCTCTTAACCTCTGAGCCATCCCCCCAGCCTTGATTTCTGGGATCTTAAGGTTCCCCTTACGGACAGGAACAGATCACCAGTGAGGAGGCTATGCTGGCCACTGAGATCTTGGAGCATCAGGTAGACAAAGGGAACTAAGATGTCAATCAGTGATGTTAGGCGTGGAGCAAATGTTGACCTGGGAGGAAAGCGCCATTGCTTGGATGCTGAGTCTGAGGCCTGGTCACTGCTCCCACCCCGCCCGGCCCCTTGCCTTTTCTAGGCCCCACTTGGCAGTGACTGTGGGACAGGCTGGTCTCCCTGGGTGATTCCTCTCCATCGACTGGCAACTTATTTTTAGTTGTCCTCAGAGCTATTAACTGTCCTGCAGGCAAAGGCTGGCAGCGGCAGGCCAGGGCTTAATCAGCAGTTGGCCCTACGCATGCCTGATAACATATTTATGGGCCAAAAGGACAGGGTGCTCCAGAGTGTCCTCAGGGCCCCCTGTGGAAGTGACCTCTGTCCACAGAGTAGGGAGTTGGCCAGGCACTTGAGAGCCAGATCCCAGGGAATGGCCTCCAGCAAGGCTTGGCGGGCGTGGGGACAGGTCCTCCCAGCAGAGGGGCCTGGAGGACTGAGTCATGACATCCGGGCAGAAGGCTGTATGGTCCAACAACTCTGGACACCAGCTGTGGGGTCTGCCTGGATATCAGGTGGCTTTCATTTTCTAGCAAGTCAGTCACCACACCCTGCAGTGCCTCAGTTTACCCACCCATACAATAGCTGTGCAGCTCCTTCCTCAGGGTATGGTGGGACAGTGAAAGGAGCTTTTGACCTGCACCCAGCAGGTGGCAAAGGCTTCCCAGGTGTTTCAACAGAGATCTGTAGAACCAGGCCGGTGGCATACACCTGCCATCCCGGCACTTGGGAGGTGGAGGCAGGAGGCCACAAGTTCAAGGTTACACTCTTCTATGGTGAGTTTGAGGCTAGCCTGGGATACATGAGACCTTGTTTCCAAAAACCAACCAAATGAAACATCAGCAACAGAAATGTATTCAGCCTCCATGCGCATGTGTACGTACGTGGCTTCATTCTAGAAACTGGGTATCGAGTAGTGGGCAGGGCAGATGAAAGTTCTCGTCTACAGAGCAAGCTTCCAGCAAGGGAGAGCACGGTTAATGCATGGGTGAGTCTGTGAGGTCACAGGAGAGGATAGTAGAGAGGCACCAGTGGACAGGTGACTTCCGAGCAGAGACTTGGCGTGAAGGGTGAGCCACCACGGGGGTCTCTGGAATGAGAGTTCCAGGCAGAGAGAATAGGTGCAAAGGCCGTGAAGTTGGTGTGAGGGTGATGTATGGAGAGGTAGCAATCTGAGAGCCCCCCAGACCCCCCAGACCCCTCCAATGAGGGAGCTTCATTCCAAGCAGCAGATGTGGCCTGTTGTGCTTTAGAGGAGAAATGGAGGCCAGGAAAGCACAGTCTCTAGGTCAGAGAATGTGGGGTGGAGAGGGCAGGGGAGAGGTGGCAGGTCCTGGAGTCCTCCATGGTAGGCGCAAGGCTGGGAGCCAGTGTCAGCAAGTATCCAGTCAGCTTTGGTGGAGCCCAGGAGGGGGAGAGGCTGTTAACAGCGGGGGGTGGGGGGGGCGAGGAGGGGCAATCAAGGCGGAAGCTCGGGGCTTGGTCGCATGAGATGCAGATGATGGTCTAGAGCTCAGGGTAAGGATGTAGGCCAGAGAAAACCTGTGGGACCAACAGTGGACAGACGGCAGTTAATGCCATTGCACTGGGTATGGGGGTGGGAAGCAGAGAGCCAGCCAAGGAGGCATGCGGGGCAGTGCCGAGGTGGGACACCCACACAGACAGTGTTTGGGGGGCATGCAGGGCAGTGCCGAGGTGGGGACACCCACACAGACAGTGTTTGGGGGGCATGCGGGGAAGTGCCGAGGTGGGACACCCACACAGACAGTGTTTGGGGGGCATGCGGGGCAGTGCCGAGGTGGGACACCCACACAGACAGTGTTTGGGGGGCAGGTTGAGGAGCCGGAAGAAGCTGCCGAAGTCGAGGAACTGTGCCTGTGATGGCTATTGCATATTGGAGACCGTGAGTCACAAGTAATAACTCCGAGTGATATTGAGCTGTCCTGTGGGCCAGCCGTCCCATTGAGTGCTCTACAAACATCGTCTGGATCTTCTCCAAGCTGCCTGAAACTGGGGGCCGAGGGCCAGGAGGAGACTGATGGGGAGGTAGCATCCCAAGACCTGGGAGGAGGCAGCTCCTGAAGAACGAGATCTAAGGTCCAGGCTGGGGTGTGTTGAGGGTGGAGGAAGGTGTCTGGAGCTGGGACAGGCTGGCTCCAGTCTTGGGCAACCACTGCCCTGGGGACTCTGGTGATAGGGAGCTGACTAGCTTCTCCACCTCAGGCCAGCCACCTTTCCACATCATCTTCCTGTTCCACTACTGCCTCTGCCTTCAGCCTGACCGTGAAACAAGGTTAGACCAGAAAAATTAGACCATAAGCTAGCTGAGGCTAGCCACCATGGGGGAAATCCAGGGTGCACATATGTGTGTACACACACACCGTGCAGTTGGCCGAAAGATGCTAAGGCCATTCACTTGTCTAAATCCAGCTTTCTATTTGATTTCATATCATAACATGGACAATCCTCACAACATGACAGACCACCATGAAAACCACGCAGGACACTCCTGCAGTACACCCGTTAAAAGCGGAACATCCCGTAGGAAATCCAATCGGGCCCAGATGTGGTGGCACACACCTTTGAATGCCAGCACTCTGAGGGTAAAGACAGGTGCATCTGTAGACCAGCTTTGAAATTAGAACCAGAGTATCGAGTTCTAAGTTAGTCAGGGCCACATAGAGAGACCCTACTTTGAAAAACAAAAAACCAAAACAAAACAAAACAAAAAAAATGAAAGAAAGGGAAAAAAAGGTCATGGATTTAAAAGAGAGCAAGGAGTGTATGAAAAGAAAGGTTTTGAGGGAGGAAAGAGAAGGGAAGAAATGATATCATTATAGTATAAGCTCAAAAAATAAAAGAAAATTAAAAACAACAAAAGAAATTGAAACAGGTTGAATGGGTATGTGAATGCAAAGAACGTCTGTCTGGGGCTGGGGACATGGCGGGGAGATGAGCTGTTTGTCACGGGCTTGCCGTGTACACACGAAGACCCGAGAACATTCCCAGAACCCATTTACAAAGAACAACAAGCCAAGCGTGAAGGCACACGTCTGTGATCGCAGCACTGGGGGGACGAGACGGCCAGACCCCCGCAGCTCGCTAGCCTAGCCTACCTGTCTTAAAACAAGGCGGGTGTCACCTGAGGAACGACAGCAGAGGTTGCCCTCTGACCTCCACATGTGAACACACCCCCATACTCACCCCCACCCAAACAGGAAGTCAGTCTGTCCCCTCAGCCTCCCAGCCCCCAGCCTCTGTCCCACAGGGTCCTGTGTCTCCTAGTCTTGTTCCCTCACATGACCCCTCTTCAAACACACAGCAGCTCCGACGAGCCCTGCCCCATACCTTGCAGCCTTCTGCTCACTCCTGTGGGTCTTTCAGACCCAAAGGAACTGGGATTTTGTTGTTTGTTTTGTTTTTAGAGACAGGGTTTCTCTGTGTAGTTTTGGAGCCTGTCCTGGTTCTTGCTCTGTAGCCCAGGCTGTCCTCAAACTCACAGAGATCTGCCTGGCTCTGCCTCCCGAGTGCTGGGATTAAAGGAGTGCACCACTACTGATTGGCTAGAACCGGGATTTTTAATTTTTTTTTTTAAACAATTTACCACATGATAGGCCATCACTCTCCTCTCTGGTGTCAGCTTGTTTCCGATTCCGGGGTTCTGTATTAGGACTGCAGTTCATGTCCTCTGCCCAATGCAATTATGTTTGTAAGACCGTATTGGGAAAGATGATGTCTAATGATGCTGTTTGAGTCTGTGACTACAGTCACTTTTAGGATAGACAAAACCTCCCTGCAGGTTGAGGTTGCTCGGGATCCGTGTTCGAATCTGTGAAAGGTGCGGAGGAGCCCAGTGAAGATGTTTAGGCAGGTCTGACCTGGTCTTGGAGCACACCATGTCATTGATTTTCCTAGGTGATCTTTTGGGAAGTTTCAATGAATTTTTGTTAAAAAACTAACAATCTTTATTTAAATGCTTCTCTGCCCATCCTTCGAGAGATTAACCGTAACACAAGAAGCATTAAGGAAACTTGGTCTTCTAAACTATAAATAGCTATTGTTATCAGCTAGTTAAACCCGGCAGCCTGTGTTGATAGACATGTGCTCACAGGTCTGTGGATCTGGCTGGGTCTAAACTGACCCAGCTGGGGCAATTTAGCTGTGCCCTGTGTGTCTTTCATCCTGGATCCAAAGGCCCAGTCAAAGCGGGGACGTAAACAAGGTCTCTGAAGGCCAGAGATCTACTATTCATTAATTCCACTTCATGTTATTTGTTAGTCAAAGCAAGTCCATGACTGAGCCCAAGTTCAAGGGCAGGGAGACGTCGTCTGCTTCTTCTGTGGAAACTGTAGAGGAACACGGGAAGCCCCAGGCTTAGCCACCCTCAGACATTCCCAGTGTTCTGCCTCTAGGGCTTGCTCCTCTTTTACACTTGTTTGGATGAGTTACGGAGGCTTCCCTGCGTGACCCCAGACCAGGGGCTTCACATCAGTTACGGAGGCTTCCCTGGGCGACCCCAGACCAGGGGCTTCACTCGACGTCAAGACGGCAGGAGTGGCCTTCATGCAGGTACCAGGCTGAACCAAACAAAGCTCCAAGAACACTTTGGCCACAGTCTGGGGCTGAAGATAACTGACGACGTCTGGGTGATGGGCCAGCGTGGGGACCAGGCATGCTGAGCGCTGCACTGTAGCTCAGCCTGAGGAGACCTCTTGTTTCATTTGGTGAGTGACAGGCTTCTCCTTGTTGCAGGGGAATATGGGTCCCACGGCCTTCTGGCTCCTCCTCTTTCTCCTCAAGAATCCTGAGGCCCTGGAGGCTGTCCACGAAGAACTGAAGCGTGTTGTCTGGCAAGCAGAGCAGCCTGTGTCACAGATGCCCACCCTCCCACAGAAGGTTCTCGACAGCATGCCTGTGCTAGGTAGGATGGTCAAACCTGCTAACCTGGCTACCTCCAAGGGTCCCTCCGTGTCCTCCATGCCCAGTATCACGACCCAAGTCCCCTGGTCTCAAGGGATTCTTGAGTGTCAAGTGTTTCTGAAACACCTGTAATGGAAAAGGGACTCAATCCGAGTCGTGCAACTGGAAGTCTCTAGCTTCAGGCTCAGGTGGACCCAGGAGCTTGAACGGTGTTGTCAGGGCTAAGTCTCTCCCCGTCCTTCAGCCTCATTTTCTCCTGGGGTGCCCCTGGTCTGTGGAGGCCAGCAGCTGCCGGCAGCTGGAGGCGGGGCCTCTCATCCAGCATTCCTATCTAAAGTCCCAGGAATGTGTTCATTGGCTTTTTGGGTTATATGCCTGCCATCCAGAACCAAACACAGGGCTCAGGGGGCTGAGCTGAGCCCATGAAAGCTCAGACCCGCCAGCTAAGAGTAGGTCAACTGTCCAATTTCTGGACACAGGGGTGTGGTTCCTAGAGGAACGTCAGGGGACTATTTCCAGAATGGAATGTACACTGTAGGTAGAAGCAGACACCTGTCCCGGCCAGTGGGATCTTCAGCAGAGACGCTAGGAGGGGGAATGGCGAATGAAAGGGACAAGAGACACAAAGAATTGACAGCAAGACAGTATTCTGATCAAGATGCAAAATTTTATTTTTCTCAGGTGGGTTTTATAGTAAGCAGAGCAGGAAGCTTTCATTGGGAAAAGATCAGGGGACTGTTGGGTTGCCAAGCAACCCAACCAAGCAACCCAACCACAAAACATTGTTACTAATGGTCACTGTAGCAGAAAGATAAGGAAATGTTATTTTCTAATAACTCAGGACTTGTCCAGGCATGTCAAAAGTTTCTGGTTAGTGGCTCAATACTGGACAACAGAAACTTAACTCAGGCAGGCAATATGGCATGGCTCTTGAAATTGTCCTCGGCGGACACCGAGGCCCTAAACTCCCCCTCAGCTCTCTGATATCCCTATGGCTCCCACTTTCCCATGTCCCCTCACATCCAAGCATTTCTCAGGGACCACAGAGCGCACATTTCGTTATCTGGCTCTTCCCACCTTGCTGTGTGACTGTGTGCAAGGTGTGCAGCCTCTGGCCACTGCTCTGTTTGTCCAGAGGGTGAGAGGGCAGCTGGCTAATGCTTCCCGCCTGGTTCTTGCAGACAGTGTGCTAAATGAGACCCTCCGGCTTACGGCTGCCCCCTTCATCACTCGTGAGGTCATGGCAGACCTGGCTTTGCCTATGGCAGATGGGAGGGAATTCTCTCTTCGACGTGGTGACCGCCTCCTCCTCTTTCCTTTCCTGAGTCCCCAAAAGGACCCAGAAATCTACACAGAGCCAGAGGTCAGTATCGGGGGCAGGACTGATCATCTCAGGGACTGTGGGTGTGGGGGAAACGAGCGAGCGAGCGGCTGAGGGATCAGCTGAGTGGCAGCCTGCTGTGATCCTTGCTCCCTCTGCAGCCTGGGAATCGGCCTCTCCACAGTCCCTCAAAGCCGGCCCCTGTCTGGTCACTTCCCATTATGCTCAGTTATGACAAGTCTGCACGAGATTCCCAGTCCTTTGTTCTGGTGCAGGCTTGTGTGGAGTGACGTCACACCTCACCCTCTTGTTTCAGGTGTTTAAATACAACCGATTCTTGAACCCAGATGGGTCAGAGAAGAAGGATTTTTACAAAGATGGGAAACGGCTGAAGAATTACAACATGCCATGGGGAGCAGGGCACAATCAGTGCCTGGGGAAGAGCTATGCCATCAACAGTATCAAACAGTGAGTCCTCAGGGGGCAGTGCCCACGTGGGGGCAGCATGCATGGCCCAGCAGGGAAGGGGCCCACTGGTGGGGTGTGGCCAGGGCAGGACTTGGATGTGGTACAGGATGTAGCCAAGGTGCAGTGACACTTGATACCTTTACTACTCTGACTGATGGCCTCAGGCTGATTCCAAACCTGCAGAGACTCAACTCCTGTCCGCAAATCTGTTTGTGTTTTTAAAAATCAGAAGAGTTCTTGGGGAAAAAACAAAAAGCCATGTTTCTGATTTCTTACACAATGGTCAGATCTGGCAGGAGTGTTCTCCCTGTGAGGGTGGCGTGGGAACACCAAACGCTGGCTGCTGGGTCCAGCTGGCCATGGCTGTCCATCTGTAGCTGCCCCCATCTGCAGCAGGTTCACACCTTTGTGGCAGAAACTGGCTGAACTCCAGGGTCCCCCTCTTGGCTACTGTAACTCCCGAGAGAGCTGAGAAGCTCTGATGTGCTCCTCCTGGGATTCCCCTGACCCTCAGTTTCCAGGGTCACAGACTGCTTGGACCAGGGACTGTGCTATCTGCCCACTGCTCCATCCTGGAACCTTCTGAGCCTGTCTCCTCAACTATAGAATGTGGGTGCTGATTGCAGCTCCAAATGGATCAGCATGGAGCTTTCTAAGTGCCCATCCCACCACGTGACTCATCACAGGCTTTGAGAAATGTTAGCTAGTGTCTGTATCATTCACATCATTAACATGCAGGCGCCATGCCAGGGGACAGTAAGTCATGTTAACCTTTTGATCACTTTCCTCAGAGTAAAGTGGAAATAACATGGAGTCACTTCTGCCCTAATGCTTAATGTGCCTTCCTCCAAACCGCCTTGTCATGCATAGTCAGGCAGTGAAAACAGTGGGTGCCAGGCTTAGGAGCACTTAGAGTGCCAGCCATGGGGTAGGCTGAGGCAGGCGGATGGCGAGTTCAAAGCCTGCTTTGGCCACTTCATGAGCTCTTATCTCAAAAGCAAGAATAACAAGATGATTGAGGTTGGGTCTTGATGTGGGACGCTGGCTAGCACACACGAGGCATGAGGCTCCATCCTCAGCATCACAAAATAAACACCCCAAAATAAAACCACAGGTTATAGGCAAAGGGAGCCTGAAGCCTAGCATCTGAAAATGTCATCGGTGACACCTGAGGAAGATTAGAGCCAAATGGAAGGTGGTCATGCAGTTTTACACATGCTTAAAGAATGCACAAAGGGTGGAGAGCGGGCTCAGAAATGAAGAGTGACTGAGCTACTGCAGAGCACCTGAGTTTAGTTCCCAACACCCTGGTAGGGCAGCTCACAACTGCCTGTAACTCTTGCTGCAGGGGATCTGATGCCCTCTTCTGGCCTCTTCGGGTACTGCACTCATGTGCACATACATCTCTCCCCACACACACACCTCCCACATGCACATAATAAAAAATAAAACTTTTTAAAAGGACACAAAGTCTGATGAACGGGGCGGTCAGCTGATGCTCATGCATGCATGCTTGGCTAGTGCAGGCTCTGCATTCACCGCTGCATCTGGAACGTGAAACAGCATGTGAGCAAATGTGAGGTCACCTCTGCTCATGTTTGTGCCCTAGCCTATCAGTCACACCAGGAAAGATTCTCTCATTCAGATTAATAACTATGACAGAGCTTTGCTGTTCCTGCTTCATCCGGTTAAGGGACAGGCAAAAGAGGTGTTGGGTTTTATGTGTTTAGCATGGTACCTTGTAGCATGAATCTTAAAAGTTCTTATTAATAAAATCAAACTCGAGGCCAGTTATTGGGGTCCATGCTGGTAAATCAGAGAGACAGAATAAGCCACAGCTATCTCACCTTGCCAATTCCTTAGCTGGTCTTGTCTCCTCAGACTGGAGGCCTCTGAGTCCTCATCCCAATGGCTCTCAGCTGAACTGCTGCTCGAAAGCCTGAAGCTTAACCAGCCAAATGCCTAACCAGCCAAAATGCTTCTAGTTTCTCACCCTCACGCCTTATATATCTTCCTGCTTTCTACCACCACTCCCTGGGATTAAAGGCTGGCTTTCTGGGATTAAAGGCGTGCCACCATGCTTGGCTATTTCCAATGTGGCCTTGAACTCACAGAGATCCAGAGGGATTTCTATCTCTGGGATGCTAGGATTAAAGGTGTGAGTGCCACCATTTTCTAGCCTTTGTATCTAGTGGCTGTCTGTTCTCTGACCCCAGATATTTTTATTAGAGTACACAATATTTTGGGGAACACAATACCACCACATCTCCTCTCTTTTTGTCTAAAATTAAAGAAAGCTTATAACTAATACAAGAAAACTATCTAATAAGTATATACAATATATACAGACAGAAATTACATTAATGATGTCTAGTCCATTAACATTTGACAGATTCAGATAAAAACTCCATTATATATATTAACAATGTCCAGTCCAGTAACATCTGATAAACTCAGACCAAAAAAATTTCATTACTTTTCTTATTTAAAACAAGGAGTTCCTTTTTAAAAGTAGATTCCATAATCTCCCCTTTTATCTTATCTGACTCATGGCACCTCAACAAATGAGAGGATGTGTTGTGACCTCGGTCATTGTGAGCTCCCTGATAGGAAGCTCTCAGCCAATGGCAGCTGTGCTAGCTCTGACCGTTGGGGACACAGGTCGTAAGACCTATCTCAGATAAACTCTCTTTCCAGAGCTGGAAGAGCCAGCTTGCCCTTACTCCCTTTGACCCCCCAGGAAAACCAAGCCCCCAAGTGGGAACAGACCCCGGGGAGGGTCACTTCTCCTTAAGTCTAGTGGGCCAGTTTCCCGCGGCTCATCCACTTGCCAGCTCCTCTTGCAGTGAGAAGAGAAAGTCCTGGCTGTGTGCTCTGCCTGGCTTTGGGCCCCTGAGTTGAGGTGGGGGACGGTGATGAGGCACGGGACAACTAGGATCACATGGACAATAGTGAGTCACAAGGCAGAGCTTGTCATTGTCACTGAGGCACTGATGGCATCCTAGACATGACGGCTTTATGTGTCTCCAGAAGGTGGTGGCAGAGCGTGCCGCCTTGCAAAGGTGGTCCCTGGTGACAGTTGCGTCACTTGTAAGAAGTCTTAAGGGAGTGGTGCCGGCTTTAATTTCACAGGCACTCCTGGTGGGTGTGGCCCTGGCCGGGGCTGACTGTGAGATTGCTAAGCTTAGGGAAAGGGGACACAGGCTTGTAGAGAGGCTGGAAGACACAGTCTTGTCACCACGCGCATTGTGATGCATCTGGGACTCAGGACTACCCAGGTGCGTGGGTGTGGGGTTGCAGAGACGTGGCTGGGGCCCTCCCTCTGGCCGCTCCATTATCTGCACATGATGCTGCAGGCAGGAGAGCTGGGGAACCACACTCTGGCTCTTAGGGCTGCGATGTAGAAATGACAGCCATGGGCACAGCCACTCAGCTCGGAGCTGTCCTCGCCTTACCAGGCTCTGCCAAGCCCAGAGAAGCACACAGGCTGACACCCTCTCTCCCTACAGATTTGTGGTCCTCCTACTGAGTCACTTCGAGCTGCAGCTGGGCAGCGAGGACACAGAGATCCCCGAGTTTGACCTCAGCAGATACGGCTTCGGTCTGATGCAGCCCGAGGAGGACGTGCCCATCCGGTACCGTGTCAGGCTGTGACCTGTGGAGCAGACACGACACTCACCTGGGGTCTCCTGACTTCCCGTGCCTTCCTCACTGGCTCTCTTGTTCTAGAATGCTGTATCTAACGGAGGGGACATAGAGGACATGGAGAGCCAATAAAAGCTCTGTATCCCGCTGTGAAGACTTGCTTCCAAATCAGGCTGCCTGCGCTCCAGGTTCCCCAATGCCTCCTGTCCCGTGGTACCAGCAGTCCCCACCACCATGCCCCCGACTCCCAGAGCCGTCGCTGTCCCCACCTTTAACAGCTGGTGTAGTCCAGGCCTTGGCCAGAGTGGCAGATGTGGGTCATGGAGGACCCGTAAGGATTAGTCAGTGTGTTTTAAGTTCTGTCCCCAGATTATTAAAGAGACATGGCCCTCCCTTTCTTCACGTGGATGCCTGTCCTCTGTCCTTGATTCACAGACAGTGGGTAGTAGGGCTTTCCTTGTGTTAAGACTGGGATGCAGTGTGACCCGGAAAGGCCTGGCCCCGTGAGATGTTTGGAGAGTCAGTCTAGGGAGTCTGTCCCTGCATCCCAGCATACAAACCCCTGCTACAGTGTACACAGGCCGGCAGAACAGCTTTGTTCAGCCTGTACTTCAAAAATCAACATAGCCAGGCATGGTGTCTCATGCCTTTAGTCCTTACGAGGCAGAGGCAAGCAGACCTACATGAGTTCCAGGACAGCCAGGGCTACACAGAGAAACCCTGTCTCAAAAAACCAAAAACAACAAAATCAACGTAGTAGCCAGGTGTGGTGGCGCACACCTCTAATCTCAGCACTCGGGAGGCAGAGGCAGGAGGATCTCTGTGAGTTCTAGGCCAGCCTGGTCTACAGAGCTTTGTCCAGGACAGCCAGGGCTACATAGAAAGATCCGGATAAACAACACAGTATAGATCATATTATCTGTGGAGGATTCCTGTGGATGCCCTGGCCACATGGGGCCGACGGTCCCAAGAGTAGCTCTGCTTGGGGTCCCCAGCATTCCTTCCTTGAATGAGGTTTTAGCCGAGTCAGCATTGGCACCCCTAGTCCCTTCTGGTCCCGAAAGCACTGGAGTCTGGCCCCTGTTCTGACTCTTGGGGGCACTGGTAGATGAAGTGAAGGAACCAGCCAGCTTGTCCTCTGGCCTCGCTGCTCACCTGACTCTGGTCACCACAGCCTTTGCCCAAGTCAGTGGTGAAAACTCACCTTTGTGTCCATTTCAGACTGACTTCAAGGGCACCGTGGCTTGCAAACCTCCCTGTGACCGCAAACGTGCTCACTGCTATTAGGCCTTGTTTCCCAAGTGTCTTTATTCTTTTTATTTTTATTTTATTTTATTTTTGAGGCAGGATCTCTCGGGATCTTACTATGTAGACCAGGCTGACCTTGATCTCAGAGATCCACCTGCCTCTGCCTCTCAAGTTCTGGGATAAAAGTGTGCGCCACCATACCCAGCATTCCAAGTGCCTTTAAGTGCTGAGATGGGCACAGCAGACCTCTATTTCCATTCTGCACAGCATCCTGAAGAAGATATGGTGTTATGCCAGCTTTCCAGATGAGAAAGCCAGCTCAGAGAGGTTAAGTGACTTGCCTGGGGTCACACAGCTCTTGGCAGTAGAGCTCAGCCCACACACCTCTCCTAGAAGCAGATGTTGGGTGGACAGTCTGTTCTTCATGCCTAGGGCTCCAGGGGTAGCGGTGGGACACTTCTGTTTGGCATTAGAGAGCTGGCAGCCAGGAACACCCAAACATGGTGCAGCTTATGAGAGACAGGCACATCTGTGATGAGGTCCTTTTAACTAACCGGAAAGACAGAAGAGGCCCTGCGCCCATGTGTTCCAGGGGCTCACCCCTCAGAGCAGAGCCAGGTCTGGGAGGCTTCCCTGGCCCTGGGTCTCCAGGCACCCTCGGGATTCCCGGATAGACAGTGTGATTGGCAGGAGTCTGGGCATCCCCAGGGAAACCCATCTCCATGCTTGGGTGACCCCCCACTGCTGCCTGCTTCTTCTTATCTTTGCAGGAAATCAGAGCTGGCAAACCTCCTGTGGGAGGATGAGCCCGTTTCCATGGCAACCCCCAGTTGCCTCCTCGCGGCTGGAAGGGGAGGAAGAAAGCGGCAGAAATAGCTGCTGAAGGTCTCACAGGCTTCAGTCCTGGTGAGCGAGAGGGAAGCCCTTCAGAGCCCCATCCTAACTGAATCAGACGAGACTGTCCCCAAGATGCTCACCTCTGCTCAGCCACGGGCTGAGTTCCCTTGAAAGGTGGCGCCTCCTCAGCCACAATCAGGAGGGGATCGAGTATGGGGAAGATGGTGAAGACCAGGCAGCCCCAGCGGGGACCCGAGGAGCTGAAGCAGTGTCACGCATGCCCCCATTTAAATTCCTCCCCCTTTCCATGTCTTTCCTTCTTTGTAACAGGCTGGGAATTTAGCCCGTCGAGAGGTTAGCTAGCATGCACAAAGTCCCGAGTTCATCTCCAGTTGTGCAGAAATTGGGTTATGGTGGTGCACGCCCGGAATCCCAGCAAGGTAGAGGCAGGAGGATCAGGGGTTCAAAAGTCACACTTGGCTACATAGTGAGTTTGAGGTCAGCTTAGGATACACAAGACTGTCTGGAGAAAGAGGAAGGGCCGGAGGAGCTGGCAGCTTAGAGAGGAGAGATGAATTGGCCGCCTGCACGGGCAGATCGCACCTCTCCATTCCGGGCTGTACCCAGGGTGGCAAGACGTGCTACCATTTCCCGTTTGATCAGATGAGGTGTTCCCTGGCCTTCTCACTGTACTTCTGCTGTTCTTTGCTGTTCATCAAATGTTCTCCTTTAAGCAGATTCGCTAGTTTTTCCAGGGCTGGCAGGAGTGGGCCTATTATCATCCACGCCCCGTAGAACTGTGAAGAGTAAACCGGCCCTGGACAGTGGAGGTCAAGACTCTGGGCCCCAGAGCCTGTGCTCTTGGGTTAGATGAGCCAGTGTGCTGGCTGGCTGAGGCCTCGCCCATGTCTCTCCTCAGGTTTCTCATTGGTGGACCCACTGTGGGCGAGGGGTCCAAAAGAGGGGTGAAGTGCTTATGGCAGGGGGTGGGTGGTAGCCCAGTCTCCGGATAGAGGAGCCTACACTGAACATCTATCCCAGGCGTCATCAGTCTGGATGCTTTTGTGATTTTTAATAAACACAGCGTCACAGTGTGTTTCATGAGCGGCATAGTGGCTCGGCCTTGCCGTTTCAACACAGCGCTCAAACTCTGTGTCATGCTGTCAGATGGACACGCGCTTATTAAAGTGGCCTTGCTCATGAACTGCCTCTGTGTGATTCTGAAGAGGGAGCTCCTGGGTCTGGAGGGGAGGTCGGCTGCTGGGAGGCGGCGGTGAAGAGGAGGTCCTGTCCCACCAGGTCTCACCCTGGGAGCTTGTTCCTTATTGTGAACAGCTGGAGTGAAGGGCTTAAATGGGGGGCTGGGGGCTTAAATGGGGGGCTGGGAGGGAGGGTTAAGAAGAGAGATGGGGGGGGGAGGACAGCAGGGAGCACTAGCCAAGGACAGCAGAGAGGAGAGGAGAGGAGGCAGGAGAAGCCCCAGGCCTGAAGGACACGGAAGTTGAGCTCTCACCAAAATATACCAGGAGCATCCGCTTGCTAGCCCTTGATCCCTGCGGCTTTGGTTTCTCCTTTTGCTGACTCCTCTTGTGTGTCTTGGAGTTCCCTGGCTCCTTCGAAAGGAAGAGAGATTAGCTTACCTTTAATTGCTCTGCTGGAAGCCTGCGCCTTGCTTGTTGCAGTATTTCATCATCTTTTGGCCCCACACCCTGGAAGTCAATGGCTTTCAAAGTCCTGGCCACAGAGAGGCTCCCTCTGTGGGGACTTTCTGGTGGCACTCATATTTCTTCCCCGGAAGAGACCCCAGGAGACCTTGCTGGGGGGTCTTACAGAGCACAGTGTGCACAAAGCATTATAATGCACAAAGCCCTAGGCTGTTGTTAGGTGGTGGGTGGGAAGGTTCAAGGATGGATTGGGGTGTGGTGAATGGGTGGATGGATGGATGAATGGAATGATACATGAGTATCTGGAGTGGATGTGTGGTTGATGAGTGGATTCATAGGTGGATAACTACATTGTGTGTGTGTGTTGGGGAGAGGATGGATGGATGGATGGATGGATAAATGGTGGAAGAGTGTGAAATGGGTGCATAGGTAGACGGAAGGATAGATGGGTGGGTGAATGACAGAGGGACATGTTTAAAGGTAAGTGGTAGGAAGACAAATGGACGAGAGGTTGGGTGGACGTGGGAAGATGGGCAGTGTGGGAGATGGGACTGATGGAGAGACAGGAGTGAGTGGGCAAGTGTGCGGTGGAGAGATGGCTGGTGGGGCTCAGTAACTGACAACATGGATGAGGGGATGACCAGGCCAGCGGACGGGCGATAGACTAAAGACGACATGGAGGAATGAGTGAGCTTCAGGTTGGTCAGAAAACGCGTTTTGTTCATTTGCAGGAACTTGAGCCAGGAAACCCAGGGCTTGATAAAGACAAGTGGACTCAGAAAGAAAAAAGCAGGCATTGGAGCCAAGTCTCATGGTGCAGGGCCAGGATCCCAGCTACACACACAGCTGAGGCAGGAGGATGGCAAGTGTGAGGCCAGCCTGGGCTGTGTAGAGGGACTAGACTCGGACACTGGGCCACCCAGGGTCATCCAACAGTTTAATGGTCTTGTTTATATTGTTGTCCTCAGTGCCTGGTGCAAGGGGGAGATAAAAATCTTCAATGGGCAATACACACAGACACGCCTTCCCCCCACCCCAGTGTCTAATGTATAGTACACGGTCAACCGGTCCTGCCCTTATTACTGTGGTTGTTTCAGTGAGTACTTCTCAGCATCAAGTGGGATGTATTACCTCATTCACACTCCCAGGATCCTGCCAGGTGGAGCCTGTTACAGTCACCAGGGTTGATTACGGAGCATGACCAAGTGGAGCCCGAGAGAGGACAAGTCCAGTTGACAGTTGATCCCTGGGGCAGCAGGGGCCCCATGTAACATGCACTCTGTTATGGACTGACGCATCCATGTCCCCTGAGTCTCTGAGGGCCCCTGTGTCCACTCTCAAGCTGCTTTTCTTTACCATGGAATTCGTGAACAAAAGTGTGTGCACCTGTGTGTGTGCCTGTGCGTGTGTTTGGGGGGTGTCTTAGTTAGTGTTCTGTTGCTGAGAAGGAACACCACGACCAAAAAGCAAGTTGAGGAGGAAAGGGTTTATTTGACTTACACTTCCATATTGCTGTTCTTCACTGAAGGAAGTCAGGACAGGAGCTCAAACAGAGCAGGAATCTGGAGGCAGGAGCTGACGCAGAAACCATGGAGGGGAGCTGCTTACTGGCTTGCTCCACGTGGCTTGCTCAGCCTGCTTTCTTATAGAACCCAGGACCAGGGATGACACCACCCACCACGGACTGGGCCCTCCCGCACTGATCACTAATTGAGAAAATGCCTTACAGGTGGGTCTCATGGAGGCATTCCCTCTGAGGCTCCTTCCTCTCTGATGACTCTAGCTTGTGTCAAGTTGACACACAAAACCAGCTAGAACGGGGGAGGGGAGTATGGTATTAAGTAGCCTCACTCTACCCAGAAACTCCAAGAAACCTGAGCAGGCTGCCCAGTGGGACATAAATGATGGGTGGTATCATGGAATTCAGAGAAGGCCAGACTTTGAACAGAGGAGCCTCTTGCCGGCACCGTCGGAGGGAGTGGCATGGGTGGATCTCGGCTCCTCCCATCAAGATGCCGGACTGACGCCTCAGCAGACATGTTTTGAGAGAGCAGTGGCCTGGAATCAGACAGTCTGATGTCAGAACTTGGCTGCACTGGGATGCTGTCCCCTCCATAAATGTTGTGGCTTGTCTTTAAATCAGAGGGCTATGCAGGGTCCCTTTGTTATAGAATATTTCAGTTGTAGTTCATTTTCTCTCCTTCTCTCCACTGCTTCCTTCCTGTTTACTTATTGGGTTTGTTTGAGACATGATCTCACATAGCCCAGGATGGCCTTGAACTAACTACTTAAGCAAAGATGACTTTGAACTTTTAATTTAATTAACTAATTAAATGTGTATGGGTGATTTGCCTGCATGTATGTCTGTGTACCCCATGCATGCCTAGTGCCTACAGGGTCAGAAGAGGGCATCAGATCCCCTGGGACTGTGGTTACAGTGGGCTGTGATTTTGATGTTCCTGCATCTGCCTCCTGAGTGGTAGGAATACAGGTGTGAGCCATCATCATACCAGGCTTCTCCCAGGTTCTCTTATTTTTTTTAAAAAGATTTATTTTATTTTTAATTATGTGTGTGCGCCTCTCTCTCTCTCTCTCTCTCTCTCTCTCTCTCTCTCTCTGTGTGTGTGTGTGTGTGTGCCTGTGTGTATGTGTGCCTGTGTGTGTACACACATGAGTGCAGGTGCCTCAAGGACGACAGAGGTGTCAGATCGCTAGAGCTGGAGTTAACAGAAGTTTGTAAAGCTGTCTGATTTGGGTGCTGAGCATGGAACTCGGGTCCCCTGCCTGAGCAACCACTGAGCCACCTCTCCAGCCCCCTTTCCAATTTCTTATAATTTCTCCCTAAGCTAAGAAAGTGTCTGGTCTATGGGGAGAGGACTGTCACTGGTTAAGATCCTTTGGGTATGGGTGACCGACTGACAGCGGGCAGGTCAGGAGTTATTTCACAGCGCACACAGCTGGGAATCCAGGGACGCTGGCTTCAGGAGTGGCTGGATCCAGGAGCCCTGATGATAGACCCTGTTCAGCTCCACCTTACCCTGTGACAACTTTATTTCCAGGTGGACTCAGCTGTGGAGGACAAGAGGCTTTCCCCCCATGCTGGTCACCTTACTTTGAATGTTTTCATGAAGGCAGATGCCTGGCACAGCAGTGGCCTTTTTGCGAAGATCAAGCACCATGCCTGGGGACAAAGAGCCTCTGTGTGAGGGAGGCAAAACAAAATGGTGGGAGCAACCCTCTCCTAGGCTCCCCCAACTTCTACATGGATTAGTTAGGCATTTTTAAAACAGTTACTTACTTATTCTGTTTTCTGTTTGTGTGTGTGGTATGTTTTGTGCATGTTCACACGTATGTGCACGTGGATGTCAGAGACTGATGCCAGGTGTCTTCTCCAGCCACACTCCACACAGGGTCAAACAGCGTCTCTCACTGAGCCTGGAGCTTACTGATCCTGCTAGGCCAGATGGCCAGTGAGCTGCAGGAGTGTCCCCGTCCCCCCTCCCCCTCCCTCCTGTCTCTGCTTCCCTAGTGCTGGGATTACAAGTGTGCCCTGACATCACTGGTTCTTTCATGTGCATCCTGGGGATCTGAACTCGGGTCCTCATGCTCGAGCACGAGCACTTTACTGACAGAGCTGTCTTCTCCTCCACCAGCTAAGTGTTCTGGTTACTTAGGTCGAGCTGGACATGGAAGCCCCTCCCTCAGCAACCCCAAGTTGCCTCAGTGACCTGCAGTTGACCAGACAGAGCCATTGGTGGTAAAGGGCTTTAAAAAGTTCCTCATAGGGTCTGGAAGGATGGCTCAGTGGTTAAGAGCATTGGCTGCTCTTCCGGAGGTCCTGAGTTCAAATTCCCAGCAACCACATGGTGGCTCACAACTATCTATAGTGGGATCTGATGCCCTCTTCTGGCCTGCAAGTATACATGCAGTACATGCAGATAGAACAGTCGTATACATAAAATAAATAAATCTTTAAAAAAATATTTCTCATAGACACCCAATATTGATCTCTGTCCACATACATACCCACATACGCACAAATATATACACAAAAAAGAGAATTTTTTAAAATCCCCTTATAGCCAGATGGTGGTGGTGCACGCTTTTAATCCCAGCACTCAGGAGGCAGAGCCAGGCAGATCTCTGTGAGTTCGAGGCCAGCCTGGTCTACAGAGCAAGTTCCAGGAAAGGCTCCAAAGCTACACAGAGAAACCCTGTCTCGAAAAACAAAAAACAAACAACAACAACAACAACAAAATCCCCTCATAACCTAATAAAGCAGACATTATCTCTATGGCTACCCATTTTAGAGGTGGGAAAGTTACAGTTCAGAGAGGCTGGATCACCATTCTGCACCTCCATTCTGCCCAGGCTTCCTCTCTCTTTGCCACGAGGCCACACTGCCACCTGAAGGAACTTTCCACTACTCCTTGTTGAGTGAACATGTAGACACACAGCCACAGGGCTGCATGGGGCCTGACAGAGCCAGCCCTCTGCCTGCATTTTTAGGTGCAAGGGGATCTGCATGCTTCTCCCCTAAGCTGGCAGCTAGAACTTATAGGTGTGGCAGGGTGACCCAATCACATGGGGTCTTTGGCGATGGCCATGGACTTGCAGAAGAATCTCTGCAGAGGCCTGTGGCTGGTGAATTGCCTATCACTTGGTCCAGGGCTCATTACATTTGGTCTGGACAATTGCGAGAGCCTTCTTCTGAGTCTCCTGAGACTACCTTGCGTTGCTCAGCTCTCCCTGGTGCTCCCCTTTGATGGAGGGCTCACTTGAGAACAGGGCTGAGTGCCTCTGTGGAAAACTAACTGCCAGGGCTTCCCAACACAAGGAAACTCAGACTCCTTCCTTCTTGGAAATAAAAGGCCCTGAATCTAGATATTCTCGAATATTCCTGGGCTCTGGGGACTTCCCTGATGTACCTCTTTCCTCAGCATTCACAAGGTTGATGTCGCTCTGTGATCCTCAGTTTCCCTGTAACTACCTTGTCAGGAAGCCTCCCTGGACCACCTCCTCCAACACTGCTGATGCCTCCATCAGTCATGTGCCTTGCTCCCTCCTGGTGCTTTTCATCACCGTACTTACTACAGCTGGATGCCCTGACTGGCTGACCTGTATGTTTACTAACTATACAGGCATTGAGTGATGTCTGTTTTTCCTGCCCTGTGTCTTCAGTGTGTCACAAAGGAGATGTCCTGTGGACTGAGAGAAGAGCAGTTTTAGGTTGGGAAACACCTTTGCCTTCCATGAGGCTTAAGTGGGGTTTCTCAGGCTTGGTACTATTGACTTGCAGGGCAGCAGCTACATTTATTATCAAGGTGAAGAACCATTCTGTGCACGGCATGATGTTTAGCGACATCTCCTTGCCTTCACCAACTAGACACCAGGAAGATGTCCCCTCCCCCAGAGTTGTGATAACCAAACCCCTGTGTGGATGTTGTCACATGTCCCCTGGGATAAACAATGAAACATCTGCATCCTTTTTGGGGAGAAGAGCTTTCCTGGGCTTTCAAGCCAGGTTTCTTCCTGGAGACTGCAGTTTTCAAGGGTTCCCTGGGTAGATGGGAGCTCTGGGTAGGAGCTGGTGACAGGCTGCTGTTTGGGAATACGAAATGACATCCAGGTTGCATGATTGTCCCTTTAGAACTCACTGAAAGAGGAGGGTAGATACTCATCCTAAAACAGGAGCAGAGAGAGAGGCCTCGTGACCTCAGCATGTAGAACCCCATGCTACTCAGATGAGGGTCACATGTGCAGGAGAACACAAAGACCAGACGGGCAGGCAGTGGACCTGAGGGGCTGCAGAGGACAAAGGCAACCCCTCAGACCAGTGTGGGAAAGTGGCTTACCCCAAGGATGGCTGCCAGAAAACCACCCACAACCAGGACTGGCGGCTCAGGCCTGTCACCCCATCTAATCAGGAGTCTGAGGCAGGAGGATGGCTGCCAGGTTTGGGGACAAGCATTGCTGAGCCATCTCACAGGCCCCTCAAATAATGTTCTGGAAACAAAAGATACCACAAGCAAAAAATTAATGTGCAGGTGACAGAATAGACATCCAAAGTCCAGGAGGGATTTAGCATCTAGATCATGTAAAGGATTCCTGAAATCCAGCAACTACAGTGACAAGCAGTACAACAGCCACTGAACAACCATAACCATAACAACAACCACCGCAACAACCACCAGCCATAATAAATAGGCACAACCATAACACCAACCACATCAACAATCACCGGCCATAATAAATAGGCACAACCATAACAACAACCACATCAACAACCACCAGTCATAACAACAGGCACAACCAAAATAGCAACCATGGTACCAACCACAATAGCAACCATAATTATAACAACACTCACAGTAATAACAATCATCAAGCATAACAACCACAACCATAATAGCAACCACCAACCACAATTAAAAAAAACCACAATCATAACAACCTCTCAACCATAACAACCACAACCAAAACTAAAACAGCAGCTATCACCAACACAACCACAACAGTCACTACCACTACAACCACAACTATAACAACCACAGCAACAGCCACCAAACAACCATAACAACAACCACAGTCATAACAACCATAGCAACATCCCCCCAACCATAACAACTACAACTACAGTTATAACAATAGCTACCACCACCACACTGTAACAACACCCACTACTACAACAACCATAACTATACCCATAACAACAGTCACCACCATAACCACCATAACAGCCATAACAATAACAACTACCACAACAGCCACCATCACAATAGCTCAAATACACACACACACACACACTCCAATGCATATGAAGCAAACCTGAGATTCATCAATAGTCAATGAAAGGGACATTTCAATGCCCTGAGCTGTCTCCTGGCACACACTAGACACTCAACGCTCCACTCTCTGGATAAAAGCTAATGGAGGCCGAAGGACTCCCAGCACTTTAGAGGAGATGCCACCAGAGGCAGCGGAGTCTGGGTGCACTTAGTCAAGAGCGTACACACCCTGGGACACACTGTTCCAAAGCCTCAGGAAGCATGTTTACAAAGTCACCGTGTCAGGGCCGGGGACAAGGCTCAGTGGAGAGAGCACTGGGCTCATCTCTTACACTGTGTAAATCAGGTGTGGTGGTGCAAGCCTGGAATCTCAGCACTTAGGAGGCGAAGGCAGGAGGATCAGAAATCCAAACTCATCCTTGGCTGTGTAACCAAGTTCAAGGTCCACCTGGGCTACAAGAGACCATGGAAAGAAATCACCACACTGGTCTGTGAGCAGATATGAGAGGGCGCCCTCAGGTGAGTCCAGTGAGTAGTAGGACTACAAGTGACTTTGAGGGACTGGGCAGTGAAGAAGGACTGGTGAACCCACATTGATGTGAGTAGCTCTCCTGAAGATAAGAAACCACCTTAGAGTCACAGCACAGAGCACATGGGTAAGGTGAAACATGCCTAATGGTGCCGGCAGGTAAACCTGTAATCGCATACCCCTCAAGAGGACAAGACAGAGAGCATGGCGAGTTCAAATCCAGCCTGGGCTACATATTCAAATATTTTCTGGGCGTGGGGGGAAGGCAAAACAAAACAAATAAAAAACAAGCAAAACAAAAAGTATGAGTTGAGATATAGACACAAAACACCATTTTTTCAAGATCTCACACAGAAAAAAAAAAAAAAAACAAAGCATAAAATCCACTAACCAGGAAACCAGGGCTGCCCATGAGGGAGGGAGCAGTCTCAGGGGGAGTGGGAGGGTAAGGAATGAAGAAATGAAGGAGGCTGGGGAAACGGCTGTTGGTAAAGTGCCTCCCTCACAAGTACAGGGCCTGAGTCCAATCTCCAGAACCCGTGGAATCAAACAAAAACAAAAACCAGCATTGAAGTATATGTTTAAAACCCCAAGGCTGAAGCAGCAGAGACAGGCAGAGCCCCAGGGCTCACTGGTCAGCCAGCCTAGCCTATTTGGTGAGTTCCCAGCCAATGAGAGAAGCTATCTCTAAACAAATAAATAAAATAAAAAAGATGGATGCCGCCTAAGGAACATATCCAGGGCTGACCTCTGGTCTCCATGACACACACACACACACACACACAAACACATGTGCGCATGCATCCTGTATTATTCTAGAGAAACAGAATCAATAGGACACACATCTTATATATTAAAATAGAAGACATTTTATATATCAAATATGTTAAAAAACGTATTTAGCCCGGCGGTGGTGGCGCATGCCTTTAATCCCAGCACTAGGGAGGCAGAGGCAGGTGGATCTCTGTGAGTTCGAGGCCAGCCTGGTCTACAGAGCAAGATCCAGGACAAGCACCAAAACTACACAAAGAAACCCTGTCTAGAAAAGGAAAAAAAAAAAAAAGAATTTAACCAGCTTACTCTGAATATAGTCCCAATACCATGAGGCTGAGAATCTGGTGGTTTCTTGGTCCTTGAGGTGTCTCAGCAGTCCCAAGCTGGCACCAAAAATCTGGAGGTTCCTGGAGACTTGAAGGTCCTTAGTTCATGATGGATGCCTGAAATCGCTGGTTCTGATCCCAGTGAAGAAATCATCATCATCGTCGTCGTCGTCGTCGTCGTCGTCGTCATTGTCATCATCATCATCATGATCATGAGCAGCAGCAGCAGCAGCAGCAGCAGCAGCATCAATCAGCTCTGCAGCAGGGCAAAGCCAAGCCAACAAAGGTGAGGAATCTTCCTTCATCCACACACTCGAATCTGGGCTCCTACCGATCCCTGCTGCCCATATTAGGATAGGTCCTCTCACATCAATTAAGAAAATTAAGACAATTCCTCAAGTGAGGCTCCCTGCTCAGGTGATTTTAATTTGTGGCAAGTTCACACACACACACACACACACACACACACACACACACACACACACACACGGCATAATAGGGAAGGAAAGCAAGTCTTGTATTTTCTATGCCGATTTTGTGGTGGCCAGGGATTGGCTGTTCCTCATTTGCCTTGACCTCTAACCTGGACACACTCTGCATGGGACTCCTCTTATCTCCCCAAAGCTGACTCCCTTCTTACCTGTGGAGTCTGTCTTCCACCTCTGAGAAGCCCTCCCTGAGCCCCCCCCCCATAAAGCTCTCAGTATAGCCCACCCCTCCCCATCACTGAACTCATGATTTCCTGTTAGCACTCATGATTGGCTGAAACCTTCTCATTAAAAAAACAAATAAAAATACATGTAGTTGCTTGTCTTGCTTCCATGGTGGGCAAGCTGAGAAGAAGAGGGAGGGACTGAACCAGATCTATCAGGCCAGAGCAAGGAAAAACCCTGGGAAGGCTTTCCTCCAGTGGCAGCCACATTCAGTTCAGCAAAGGGAACATCCATTCTGACAGCCGTGGCTATCATCGTGACCTGTGGGAGGCGGAGAGGGATGGGGGAGCTGGGAGCAGAGGTCACAGGGAGAGAAGGCAGTGGCAACTTGGGCTGCGTCATGATGATGGAACTGATGAGAGTGGATAGGTATCTACAAACAGTTCTGTGTGATGCAGTTGGGAAGGAGGCCAAGAGTGGAGAGGGGAAGGGCCGTATCTTGGGGCACTAAGTCTCGTTAAGTTCTCTCTCTCCAGGGCACGGCTCTCTTTCTGCATCCCTGCCACCTTAATACCACACAACAGATGTGTGTGTGAGAGGACAAACGGCAAAGACCAGGCAGGCAGGGCCCAGGTGTGAACGGCTGGAGGGAAGCCTGGCCCTTCTGCATGCAAACCTTCCCACCCCACAGTCATTGGGAGATGGCCTGATAGAAGGTGCCCGCCCCGCTGCACAGAGTGAGGCAGGGGCGGGGGATCCCTTGGTTGAGCCTGACACTTAGCTCTACAGAAGCAGCCGTCCAAGCTGGCATGAATGGGTGAGTGACTGATCAGGCCATATAAGCTCTGAGTCCTCACTGCCCCCTCCTCTGGCCTTATGCTTCTCCTCAGCCCCAACCACCCACCTGCCCACTCGTTTCGCATGTTTGTTTGTAGATAGACATACTGTCCACCTTCCTCTAGAACCTAGAATTTGATTTTAGAATCTGCAATGGAATCCAAGCAAGGGCCATTTAAAATTGCCCCCTGCCTTCTCCAGCTCTCCCATCCTCCCAGCATCTAGCCTGTCTGACATAGTCCCCTACTTCTGTTTACAGTCGCTCTCCCGGCAGCCCCGCGACCCGGAGACTGGTTGTATCTATGCGCAGAGCCTGCATGCAGTAGGCGCTCAGCCTCGTGGTAGCCGGGACGCAGACAGCCCGCCCGGGTGGGCCCCGCGGCCTTGGGCCAGGGCCCGGCCGGGCACGGAGGGGTTAAGCCGCGCGCGCTTCCGACCCGCAGGTGGCGCCGTCCCGCCTCGGTGCCACTCGCCGCGCTCCGAAGTGCGGGACAGAATCGCAGCGAGCGCGGAGCCGAAGCTCAGCCCGACTTGTTGATCTCGCGCAGGCAGCCGCGGCCGCCGCCGAGCCGAGCCGGAGCCCGAGGTGGAGGCGGAGGCGCCGCCGATCGCCCGGGCCGCGCAGTCTCCGCGCCCCGCAGAGCGCCCCGCCCGCGCCCCGCAGCCCCGGTGCCGCCCGCCCGCCCGCCCGGCCGGCCGGGGTAGGCCCAGCCCGGCCCCGGGACCGCCGCTGCCGCGGGCGGGGGCGCGGGCGGCCGGCGAGATGCGCGCGGCGCGGCCCCGGGAGGCGGCCGGCCTGGGGGTGAGTGTGGTGGGGGCGGTGAGGGTCCACCCCGGGGCGGGGGGGGGGCGGGGCGTGCGCCCGGCGTGCTGTGGGCCCCGGGAACCCCCCGAAATCACCGGTGCGTGGCGGGAGGAGGGCACGCTCCGAAAGGCCAGAAGATTCCGCTGGTTTCCCCGCCTCCCACCTCCCCCACCCCTTCCCTCCCGAGCCCGGGCAAAGGCGCAGAACCCGGAGTTATAAAAAGCCATCGCCGGGAGGAGCGAGGAGGAGGAGGAGGAGGAGCGGGAGGAGGGGGAGGAGGAGGAAGGAGGGGGAGGGGGCGGGAGGGGAGCATTGAGCAGGCTGATCCGGAGGACTCCGCGCCCCTCCTGCGCTAGGGTTGGGGGGGGGCGCACAGGGAGGTGCAGACCCCGCTGGCTTGGTTCCTTCGACTCTCACCTGGTCTCGGGAGCGACCTCAGGTCCTGATGTTGTGAGGAGTGGGGTCGTCCCAGGACAGGGTTGCCTGGTGACCTCCGACAGGTGGGCATCTGGTAGCCTCCACAATCCCCACTCGATCCAAAATCTTTTAAGATTTAGAAAAAGCAAGCCCAATGCCATCGCTATGCTCCCACCCCAAATCCTGAGCATCTTGGGGTGGGAGGAGATGAGAACTCACTAAAAAGAGAAAAAAAGAAAGTTCTCCCTGCCTCTGTCGGTCTCCCCATTGCGGGGCCAGGCTGGGCATTCCATCCCGAGACCCGCAGAGCGGGGAGTTTCAGCACTCGACGGGGCGGACAGCGCCCCGGGCGGCCGGATTGCGCCAGGGCGGGGGTGGGGCTTCCCGGGAGCCTCTTGGGGGCCTCTCCTGCCGGGAGGGCCACCCCTCCCTCCGTCCTGGGGTGGGGCTGACTTCAGCACCGGCGGGAGGGACAGCGGCCATCAGTCCTCCCCCCCCTCCCCCCCGCCACTCCCCCCCTTGAGCCGCTTAAGCCTCGGGAAGGTCAAGGCCGGTGGGGACCCTGGGGGAGGAACCTCGCAGCGCGGTTCGCTGACCCGCGTCCGCTTTCGCTTTCTGCCTCGCAGCCGTCGGGATGGAGGTGAGACGGCAGCCGTGACGCCCGCCCTCGAGCACCCCTGCACCGCAGCGGCCCGCAGCGCTCCCCGCCCCCCGCCCCCGCAGCAGCGGGCCTTGCCGTCGAGTGACAGCGGCCTGGGGGGGCAGGGGGGGCGGGGGCGGCCGGACCAGCGATGCCGGCGGGCATGACGAAGCATGGCTCGCGCTCCACCAGCTCGCTGCCGCCCGAGCCCATGGAGATCGTGCGCAGCAAGGCGTGCTCACGCCGGGTGCGCCTCAACGTCGGGGGCCTGGCGCACGAGGTGCTGTGGCGCACTCTGGACCGCCTGCCCCGCACGCGCCTGGGCAAGCTCCGGGACTGCAACACGCACGACTCTCTGCTCCAGGTGTGCGACGACTACAGCCTTGAGGACAACGAGTACTTCTTCGACCGCCACCCGGGCGCCTTTACCTCCATTCTCAATTTCTACCGCACGGGCCGGCTGCACATGATGGAGGAGATGTGCGCGCTGAGCTTCAGCCAGGAGCTGGACTACTGGGGCATCGATGAGATCTACCTGGAGTCCTGCTGTCAGGCCCGCTACCACCAGAAGAAGGAGCAGATGAACGAGGAGCTGAAGCGCGAGGCCGAGACTCTGCGGGAGCGGGAGGGCGAGGAGTTCGACAACACGTGCTGCGCCGAGAAGAGGAAGAAACTCTGGGACCTGCTGGAGAAACCCAACTCGTCGGTGGCCGCCAAGGTGAGTCTGGGGTCTGCTCCCCTCATGGAGGCCTACGCGGCGGCTCCCGACTCCTCACGATGAGTACTAGTGAAAGACAGGGACTCCGAGTGAGTTCTCCAAGGACCACCACTCTTGTACCCTTCCCATGTGTCACGAGATACTCCCCCGCAATGATTCAGTGCTGTGTACCCCCACTTGGTTGGGGGGAAATGGTTTATAAGACTCTAAAATGCTACAGCCGCCATGAGAGCAGAGGCGCGTTTTGCTGGGTAGAGTCGAGTGTCTTGCCCTTCGGGCCCCGAGGCCAGGCCGGGGTAGGTAGCCCTGCATTTGGAGTATCTAGCCCCGTATCATAGCCCCACTCGGCCACTAAAGAAGGGTATAAACGCAGCCTACAGGCACGCGTGGTGAAGGCTGAGGCACACACAGGTATTTTAAGAGATGACAAAAGATAGGGAAGTCTAATGGCAAGGACAGCCTGCCCAAAGGCTCAGGGACTGTGGGTGAGGGGCTGGTTGGCTCCTTGTTTATGTACTTGCAGTGTGGTGCAGTTTCAGTCGGCTATTGGAGGAGGATGTGGATTTCCAAATCAAAGCAGAAGATAAGCCTAGAGAAAGGGGCAGGAGTGGGTGCTGGAGACCACACAGGGTGGGCTGCTGGAGACCACACAGGGTGGGCTGCTGGGGACCACACAGGGTGGGCTGCTGGGCAAAGGTGGAAGCCTCGGGGGCCGGGAGGGGCTCGGGGTAAGGGCCTGGGCAGGTGCAATTCCTCCGAGTCAGGTTGGCACCAGGGAGTGTCTGGAGGGTGAAGGCTGTCTCACATGGCCTGCGTGTTGGGTACCAGGAGTAAAGGACATCGCAGTGTGTTCAGGGCTGCATGGGAGGTTGGGCAGGGGCCCAGAAAAGAGATGTGTGGGAATCCAGAGAGATCAAGTTCGGAAAGAGACAAGAACGTCTCTAAGAGTGGAGCCCAGGAAGCAGGAGCAGAGGCGAAGGACCGAGATGGCCTGTTCAGCCGGCCATAGTTGAGTAGCAATACTGGCTCTTGGCCAGCCTGACCTCTCAGTGTGGAGTCTTGGTGGCTTAGCTGGTCCCTCACTGGTCCCTTCTCTGAAGGGACTCTGGGGTCATCTCCAGAGACTGCAGTAGACACGGCAAAGGGTGTCTAGTGGGGTGATAGGAAGAGCCTATAACCATTTTCTGTCGCCTCTGGGCTCTGAGGACATAGAGGCCCCTGGGCCTGGTCCTCCTCCTCCTGGAAGACTCTGACCGTAATCCTTCCCTGTTTCCGTGTCCAGAAAGCCTCCCTCTAAGATGGAAGGTACTCACCCTTAGCCGGCTTAGGATCAACAGACTTATTTTGCTATTTCTAGGCCTGACACAAGTTCCCCCACTGTTGAGCCCATTGAGACCCAGGCAGGCCCCTCCTTCCTCACCTGCCCCGTCCTTAAGACGATAGATCCAGGGACAGGAAGTGGGGATTTGCCCTCCCCACGAAGAAACAGCCAAAGGACCGTGTTTGAGTTGGCATCTGGCTGCAGGGCATAGGCGGGCGTCTTGCAGGAGGCAGCGTGTGGGAATGAGCAGTCTCTCGTCTTTCTCCACTTAATCGGCTCACCCGGACAGCATCTTGACCTCACTGTGATCCCGGGCTGGGCTGTCAGCTCACATTCTGGCAGTTTCTGCAGCCAGAGCTGAAATGGGAATACTCACTGACTGTCAGTATAGAAATGTTGACAGCCACTGACAAATACAAAGGCAGGGCTCAGAGAAGTGGAGCAATTTGCCTAAGGTCACAAAGCCCCACATCTAGAAGTAGCCAGAAAGGTACCCCTCAGTGAAGTTTGGAACACCCTGTTCTTTCTGTGGTGACTGGGGGCCACAGATGCCTCCCAAGCGCCTTCTCTCACTTTGCTTCCCACAGTCCCTTCCCCAGCAGCCCAAGGTGCAAGTCAGATTGCATTATTCATGTTTGAAACCCACGGAGGTTTCTATCACATTCAGCATGAACTCCACATGCCACCGTGCATCTGAGGTCTCAACTCTGGCCTCGGGGCTCCTGGGGCTCATCTTTTCTGCTCTCTTCTGGCTCATGTGGTCCCAATTCCACCGGCTTCCTTACTGTTCCCAAGCAGTGATCTGTCCTACCCCAGAACCTGTTCACTTATACTTTTCTGGCTGCTGACAATTGCCTTCCCCAGATCGTTCCATGGGCTCCTTCTCTCCTTGTCCCCATTAGCTACAGACCCTGCTCTACTGTTTCCCCTGGAGACCCCCTTGACTCCTGTCATCTCCCGGTACCCTGTTACCTCATGCAGTATCTTTCCTGCATGAGCTTTAAACTGTTTGAAATCATATTTGGTCCACATGCTTCTGTTCTACACCCACAAGGATGTATCATACGCACTGCTGTGTTCCCAGCATACATCATGGTGCCTGGTTTAGAGGGCTCCAAATAACTATATGTAGGATGGAGGGGTGTGTGTGGGGTGTAGATGGATGTTTGGGTGAATGGATGGATGGATGGTTAGGTAGGTAGATAGATTGGTAGATTGGTGGGTGATGGATGGGTGGATTGGTGGACAGATGGATGGGTAGATGAGTGGATAATGGATGGACAAGTAGATGGATGGATGGATTGGTAGATGGGTAGATGGTGGATGGATGGATGGGTGGGTGGGTGGGTGAGTAGATGATAGATGGATGGATGAATGGATTGGTAGATGAGTAGATGGTGGATGGATGGGTGGGTGAGTGGGTAAATGATGGATGGGTGGATGAATTTATGGATTGGTGGATGAATAGATTGGTGAATGGATAGGTGAGTAGATGGATGGGTGGATGGATATATCAAGCAAGCAATCAGGCACTGACTATCTCAGGGTCCTGGGTCCTGTCAGCCACTCCTTTCTCACAGCCCTCCTGTGGCTCCTGCATCTTTGCTCTCTATCATCCGCACCTGCACCCCCCCCCCCATCTGACAAGCTCCAAAGCCAAGCCTGTTAGCATGATGAGGCTTGGGGGAAGGGTTCTCAGAGAACACACAGGCTGAGGGCCACATGTGGAATCATTTCAAGGTGCTTGTGAGGTACAGAAATGACCACCTCTCACATATTCTGGAGAAAGGACTGGCCAGGGTTGCAGGATCAGCCGACCCCTCTCTACTCTCTGGCCTGAAGCCATTTTTTTTCCACCTCTCTCTTCCCTGCCTCCCATCTGTAAAAGGAAGATTGAAGGCCCCTTTGCAGTGACATTGTGTCTGTGGTAGCTTAGCTTAGTGCTCAGCTAAGGTGCTCACCCTCAGGGAGGGTGCTCTTCTTCTCAGTACTGAGTTGCTGTGTCCTTCCTCTGGGCAGGGTGGGCAGCAATCACTTTCCTTCCGATCGCATCCTGGGGAGCCTGAGCTGATGTGGTGAATAATTGATGGGCTGTTCTGCCGAGTGAGGGACAAACCAGCGCGCTGGGGCCCTGGATACTCACTCCATCGGGGAGAGAAGAGCAAAACCCATTAGGCTCTTGGGAGGTAGGGTCAGCCCTGTCAGGCGGGCGGCGCTGGCATGGCCTCCTCCCAGGCTCTGCTCTCTGGGAACACTCTCAGGCTTCTCTCAGTGGGGTGTGAGGAGAGCTAATATGTGAGGCTAGATTAAAGCTCCAAGACAGCTTCCAAATTGCCAGAGTGTTTATTGCGCTGGGCACAGATCAGTGGTCTCTGGAGCTGGTGTGATCCAGAAATTCCTTCTGCAGCCTTCCTGGGCAGTGGGGAGCCCATTAGGGCTTCTTTGGGTTGTGAAGTGATAAAGCAGGAAACTCAGAGCAGCTTCAACAAGGAGGAAGATGTCTCACGGCACGTCTCCTCACATTCCAGGACAGCAGAGGTTTGGGTTGGCCAGGATTCTAGGGGTGTGTGTGTGTGTGTGTTTAATTACATTCATTTGTTGCTTTGTATGTGTGTGAGAGCCTGTATGGAGGTCAGCTTGGGGGAATCAGATCTTTCCTTCACCATGTGAATTAGGCTTGGTGAGAAGGGTCCTTGCCTGCTGAGCCATGTTGCTGGCCCTAAGTGGTGCTGTTCTGAGCTGTATGTATTTTGTTACATTTGTTTATTATTTATTTATTTCATGAGTGTCTGTGTGTGTGAATGCAGTAGCACTGTTGTGGAGGTCAGAGGACCACCTGGGAGAGTTGGTTCCCTCCTTCCATGTGGGTCCTGGGAATTGAACTCAGGTCATCAGGCTTGGCGGCATGCCGTCCTCCACTGTGCCATCTCCCCAGCCCAGGATTCAAGATTCTCCCCATCTCTCTGCTTCTCTAGACCCTGAAAATGACTGGGTACTTAAGCTTGACGCCTCGTGACAGCAGGCGACTGTCGGGTTCCAGCCCTCAAATGTAGACGTAATGATGTCCACCCCTCCCCCCAAGAGGGGTTGTTCCTCCTGTGCTCCAAAATGTGCTCCATTTTGTTTTCCTGTAAGGACAACCTCTTCCAGGAGTTCCCTAGCAGAAGTTTTTGATGGTGTTGTCCATCGATCACAGACTCATGCTTCAGCAGTGAGGGAATCTGGGAAAGCAAGTGGCTGGTGTTTTCGGGTGGTCGAGGGCACGTGTTTGGTAAGTGAAAACAAGACCCTATCAGTGGAGGAAACAGGCTCCATGGAGTGAGGTGCCTTCACCCGAGCCTCGGCTAAAAGGACCATGTGTTAAGGAGTCGGAATGGTGGCGTCAAGTGTCTTAATTACCGTTCTGTTGCTGTGACAAAACGCCATCACCAAGGCTAATTTAAAAAAAAAAAAGCATTTAATTTGGGGCTTGCTTACAGTTTCAGAGGGTTAGTCCGTGACCATCATGGCAGGGAGCATGGCAGCAGGCAGACACGGCCCTGGAGCAATAGCTGAGATCTACAGGGCAGACTGGGCTTGGCATGGGCTTTTGAAACCTCTGAGCCCTCCCCCAATGACACACCTCCTCCAAGAAGGCCACACCTCCTAATCCTTCCCAAACATTTCCTCCAACTGGGGACCAAGTTTGAGCCTATCGGGACCACTCTCATTCAAACCACATCAAGGTTTCGACCTGATTCTTCTCAAGCTTGGGTGGACCAGTTACACCATCTGAGTCAGTTTGTCTTCCCAGTGGGCACAGTGGCCACATTCACCCTCGGGGATATTCTAATGAGTTAGGGGGATTTCAGATGGGAGAATGAAGCTTGAGATTAGAAATTATAAGGGTAAAGCTGGGAGCGATGGATGGCACATGCATTAATCCCAGTACTCGGGAGGCAGAGCCAAACAGATTTCTGTGAGTTTGAGGCCAGCCTGGTCTACAGAGCGAGATCCAGGACAGTCAGGGCTATACAAAGAAACTCTGTCATGAAAAACAAAACAAAAGAAGAAGAAGGAGGAGAAGGAGGAGGAGAAGGAGAAGGAGATGACATTATAAGGGTAAAATTTGGAGGCCAGGATTAATCAGTGAAATGCTTGGCTTGCCAGCATGAGGGCCGGAGTTCAATCCCAGCACCAGTGTAGAAAAGCCAGGCATGGTGGCATGTGATTGTAGCTCCTGTGCCAGAGAAATGGAGACAGGAGGATCCCTCCTAACTGGCCAGCCGCAGGTCCTGGTGAGAGACCCTTTTTCAAAAAACAAAGTGGTGAGTGACGGAGGAATGACACTCTGTCTTCTGTCCTCTCCATGCCCCCCACATTCACCTACACATCTATACACACATAACATCAGAAGGGTAAGCTTTATTATTATATTATATCAAAAGGGGGAGTGGCCATTAGCTGGGACAGAGGCTAGACTTTTGCCCCCACTGACTGTGGGGTGCAGTGCATGTGGGTTTCTTTCTCATCGTTTCTGAGGACTAAGCATACGGGTGAATCCCTTTGCTCCTGCAAGTCCCGCGTAGGAAACGGGAATTAGGAGGAGGCCACCATGCAGGCCCAGGACATGATCAAGTAAAGAGTCTAGCCAGTTCCTGGCGTGAGGCGGCACTTGGCGAGTGGCCCACACCCGTTCCTGGCATTCCCACATGTCCCCCTTTCTAGACACATGTCCTGTTGTGGTGCTGGATGTAGCTTGATGAGGTCACGGCTTTCCCCACCTGACTAGGGGGATTTGTGTGAGGAGCCACTAGGCATTCAGGGTCCCCTGTGCTCTGTGCTGTCTAGCTGAGCCAGGCAGGCATCTCAGAGGCCTGTTTGACTTACAGGGATCGCTTGCCCGTCAAGACCCAGAATCCCAGCTGGAGGTTCTGTTCCAGAACTGATTGTGATTCCTGTCTTCTCCTGACTGTGGCCTCTGGACCCTTCCTAGCCTTGTGTTCCACTCTGTAAATGAGAGTGCTATAAACCCGCCCTTGGGGCTGTGTGAGGGTGAAATATGATCGTGTATGAAAAGCACTGAAGTCATACTTGATGAATCCAGGCTCCTCGCCGGGGAAAGGGGAACCCAGGGGCTGGAATGCTCCTTTGGCTAACCTAGTTACACCAAGATTGGGGCCATTCCCAGGTCTTTGCTGTCTCATCTGTGATCCAGGATCTCTGGTCTCCACCCCAGGGGAGCAGTGGCAGAGCTGGAAATTGGCAGAAGGACCCTTAGGAAGGCAGAGTGCTGTCCAAAGGAGCATGGGAGTTGGGGAGAATTCTCATGCTTGGGCACTTGGTCCAAACCCAGCTCAGTGACACCCTGACACCATACTCAGTAGCACTGTGGCCTGGATGGCAACCTCTTTGCACAGCTGGGCAGCCTTGTTCCTCACCCTCTTAACTATGTGATTTGGGGCTAGGTTCCTTCAGGTGACAGCCACAGCTTTGGCTTCCTCATTGAATTGCCCCCAGAAGTCAGTGGTCACCCACATAAGGAGCACACAGTGACTGGAGTGTTTAGGGTCTTAATGTCTCTCTTGATCCATCTGTGGAGTAAATAAACCCCTTTCAAAACGTATTTCTGAGCAAATACCACATGCTTGCTGCAAGTCTGCAAGCTTTTTCTCTGGCCACTGGAGCCCAGGAAAGTTGGGGACCCAGCACCCCAGCAACAGCTGTCCCTGGCCATTGACTGTGGGAGGAGCAGAATGATGGGTATTGCAGCCGCCTTGTTCCAGGCCGGCTCTCAGCTCCTCTTCAGGATGGAGCCAAGGCCTGAGTTTGCTTGCTAACCACTTTTCAGGAGGTCACTTCCCTCACCACATGTACTTAAGATTCAATTCTAGAAGAACTAACCAAAGATTGGTCCATAGAAGTCTCACTTGGGGTGTCCTATGGGCTAGAAGGGCATCTTACAACAGACCCCCTAGCTGGGGTGGTCTCAATAGCACGGACCCCAGGCTGGCTGTGCCCACTCAGTTTTGCGGTTGTTTCTTGGATTAAAATAGAAACAAGAGCAGCAATGGTGACAGTCACCGTCAGTGCCGACCCAGTGCAAAGGGCATTAAATGGGGCTGGGGAGATGCCTCGGCGGGTGAGGTGCATAAAGACCCAAGTTCAAATCACTAGAACCCACGTGAAGCCAGGCCCAGACCGCACAATGTAACCCCACTGTTTCAAAGGCAAGATGGGGTGGGGGGACAAGAGGCTGGTGGGCAGCCAGCCTGGCGTATGTAGTGGTAAATAACAGAGACCTGATGTTAGACAAGGTGCAATGACACCCGAGGTCACCCTGAACCTGCCCACACACTGCGGCACACATGTGCCCCGCACAAACACACACCAAGGGGACCCCAACAGCCACGTTGATCTGTTCTACTCTTAGAGGTGTGGAGACTGAGGTCCAGGGAGGGGAGTGGCTGGCCCAGGGCCACACAAGGAATGGGAGGCTGGGCAGAGTCCATCCAGGACTCTGACTGATGAGTCTGTCTTGAGCAGTGGGAATAACCTTCAGAAGTACCGACGAGTCCCAGGGTGCCCCGCCCCCAGAAGCCACTTTTCTTACTGGGAAGTGCTAGGAGATAAGAGACATGCCCAGTGTCTCCTGCCTGGCTTGGGAGTGGTCCTGGCTCTGTCCTCAAAGGGCGCTTGATGGACCAGATGGTCCTGGAGACACAAGAGTGACATTTACTGTTATCTATAAGATGATCTACACAGAGGTGTCCCTGTCTGCTCCCTAGGTGAGTGTTCTTGCTTTGTGTGTCTCTGGTAGACTGAGGTAGGGCTTGTGACAGGAAGGCCACCCCAGTTCCAAGTTGGGAGAAGGGCAGGAGCCAGAATCCACAGATGAATGTCCAATTCTCATGTTTTTCCATTGGTGACATGAATGAGATGTAATGTTGTCATATGAGACTCTCCTACAGACTAGGGTGTGTCCTGGGTTCAATCCTATCCTCTGGACTCCCAGGCTGTGTGTGCCCCAGAAGCACCTCACCTTACTGGGAGTGGGAAGTGACTGCATCCTGGGGTCACTGGAGCTCTGGTGACCAGGGCCCTTGATGGGAACATGCCCGGGTGCTTTTTAAAATTTGCTGAAATTTTGTAAAATCCACATAATGTGAGATTTTCCATCTTCTCCATCTTTAAGTCTGCAGCTTAGTGTACTCTAGTTGTTGTACAGTCAGCCTCAGGAAGGGTCGCTGCATGGAGCCACCGTTCCCACCAGACAGCTCCCACCCCCAGCCCTGGTCCCTCCATCACCGAAACCGAGCCACCCTCACCACCAGACAGCTCCCACCCCCACCCCTGGCAACAACACTTGGACTTCCTGTCTCTGAATTTGAGTCTTACAGGAAGCTCCATACAGGAATCACACATCGCTTGTCCCTGGTGCCTGGATTCTTTTATGTGGCATAATGTCCTCAGGGTTTGTTTGCACTGTGGCATGTCATAATGTCTTCCGTTTTAAGACTGAATGCTGCTCCTTCATGTGGACATCCTATGTTCCATTTCTGGCTTCATCTGTTGAGGGACACTTGGGTGCCTCAACCCGTGGCTGCTGGGAATGTGGGGTACAAACAGCTGTGAATCTGACTTCCAATTCTTTCCAATCTGTACCCAGAAGTGAATCCATTATTGTTCATCTCTGCTCCCCTTTCTCGTGTGTGTGTGTGTGTGTGTGTGTGTGTGTGTGTGTGTGTGTGTGTGTGTGTGCGCGCGCGCACGCGCAGACATACTTGTGTATGTGAGTCTGGGTGTGTACACGTGACAGCACACATGTGATGGTCCTCTTATTCTCTGTCCCAGGCTGGCCAGCCTGGGAGCTTGGGGAACCTCCCATCTCTGCTTCCCAATCACTGGCATCACAGATGTACCCTGATGCCCGGTTTTCACGAGGGTTCCACCACTGCTGTGTCGTTTTCTCCATGGCATCATCTCCCTAGCTTCATGGTGAAGTTTTTAAGAAGCTGTTTCTGCACCAGCTGTACCATTCCCTCGACATTCCCACCAACAAATCGAAAGGGTTCTAACTTCCTTACACCGTGCCAGCGTCCCACTTTTTTTTTTTTTTTTTTTTTTTTTTTTTTTTTTTTCCGAGACAGGGTATCTCTGTATTTCCCTGGCTGTCCTGGAACTAGAACTCATTCTGTAGCCCAGGCTGGCCTCAAACTCAGAGATCTGCCTGCCCCTGCCTCCTGAGTGCTGGGATTAAAGACGTGTTCCACCATGACGATCCCACTTAAAAAAAAAAAAAAAAAACAACAACAAAAACTAGTCTCAAACTAGACATCCTCCTGCCTCAGCCTCCCCAGTGCTGGGATTCCAGGTGTGCACCACTGTACCAGCTCTCTTTGTTTGTGTGCAGTAGCCGTTCAGATGAGCCTACCTCCCCTGTGGCCTTGTACCTACCTCCCTAACATTGGAGAGACACCTTGCTCAGATAAAATTACTTTATTATTTATCTAATAAGCTTTATTTATGTGTGTATGTGGTGTGTGTGTGTGTGTGTGTGTGATGGCCCTCATGTGGTGACAGAGGACAACTTTCCTGAGTAGGAGCTCCTCTTCCACCAGGTAAGTTCCAGGGATCTGACTCAGGTCGTCAGGCTTGGCAGCGCATGCCTTTACCCTCTGAGCCGACTCACCAGCACCCTTTGTTCAATTTTAAAGTCTCATGGTTGGACTGTAAAAGTCCTTTGGTGTGTGTGTGTGGGGGGGGTGCACCTGTGTGTCTGGAGGTCAGAGGTCGGCCTTGAGTGTTGCTCCTCAGGAGTCATCGGCCTTGTTTTGTGAGGCAGGCTCTCTCACTAGGAACTTCTCCTGTCTTTTTCGGCTAGGCTGGCTAGCCAGAGAGCCGGAAGAATCCCCCATTCTCTGACTCTGAGCGCCACCCCAGCACCAGCACACCTGCTTTGTCCTGTGCGTTCTGGTGATTGGACTCGGGTCCTAATGCTTGCACAGGGAGCGCTGGACCCGGGGAGCGAGCCATCTCCCAGCCTTTAAAGCCCTTTATATATTCAGGACATCCATTTTTTATCAGCTGTGTCGTTTGCAGCTGCCTTCCCCCGTCCCGTGGGTGTGTTCTCTCGGCTGATGCTGACGTTTGCAGCCTAGCTCCTTTTAACTTCGATGAGGTCCAGTTTGTCTCCTTTTCGGGCAAGGTCTTCTGTATCCCAGGTTGACCCTGACCTCTCCATGCAGCTCAGGATGACCCTGAACTTCTGATCCTCCTGCCTCCAGCTCCAAATGCTGGGCTTGGGATCAAACCTGGGACTTGGAGCATGCTAGGCAAGCATCCTGTCACCTGAGCCACCTCCTCAGCCCACCCTTATGTTTGCTTCCGTTCCCTGTGCTTGGGTGTGGTCCGGCCCCAGGCTCTCTTCTCGGTCTTGTGGCTCTGGTCTCACGTGTGGCCCTTTGCTGTGGTGTAGGTGGAGAGTGAGTGGCATTCTTTCCTGTGGGTACGCTGTTTCCCACCCCGTCTGTTTCCCTGGGTGACTCTGAGTGGCAGGAAGCGCCATGCAGGTGCAGTAGGTGGCTTGGGAGGAGAGTGTTGATGCTCATGGGGCCCCACATTCTAGAAGCTCTAGAAGTGTCTAATGGCCTTCTGGGTCGGGGCAGCCAGTCATTGCTGTGGGATAATGGACATTTCCAGGCGCATCTCCCTCTTACACCTATGGAAGCTTGCTGGAAGAGGGCTTTACTTTGGTGGCAGCTGAAGGGGATGTGGCCATGAGGATGGGGAAGACATGGCAGTAGGAACATGCGGCCTCTGGACATTTGTCCAGAGTGTGGTCACTGCTCACCACCCACTGCTGGTCCTGCCCCCTCCTCTCTTACCCGGAGCCCCTCGCACCTGCTGCTTCCCCCACCCCAGTCCACACCTTACCTTGCCTTCCACACCCACCAGCTGGTTCCTTTGCTCAGAATCCCCCATGCAGAGTGAGGCTGTAGCTGTCAGGAGAGAGCTGGCCTAGCATGCAGGAAGCCCTGAGTTCTGTCAGCCGCGCTGCCCTGCGTAGACTGAGCCTGGTGGTGCTTGCTGATAACCCAGCCTTCCGGAGCTGGGGCAGAAGGATCACAAGTTTGAGGCCATCCTCCACTACTCAGTGAGTCCAAGGCCAACCTGGGCTACATGAGACTGTCTTAAAACAACAATAAATCTGACAGGGCCCCGCTCCCCTCTCTATGCCCTGCACCCTCCTTCCCTACCAGCCCCCCCTTCTCAGTTCTCCTCATACCTCTCTTTCACACAAACCAGGCACTTTCCCACCCCAGGCCTTTGCACTAGCTCTTGATTTTTCTGGGGACAGTCCTCCTGGAGACAGCCACATGATTCACCCCCCCACACACACACACACACTGTGTTCGGATGTCTGCTCAGATGCCCATGGTTCGGGCAGTCTGTGGTTGGGGCCACTCTGCATTAGAGGCCTTCCTCAGTTCTGTCTATGCCTGTCTCCTGCTGGCTTCATTCACACACACACACACACACACACACACACACACACACACACACACACCCCACCCCTGACTGTGCATTCCTCCCTCATCGCACCCCTTGGATGTGGTTTTAAAGGACAGGACTTTGTCTGGTTAGGTTAAGGCTGCCTGTTCAATGCTTAAAGCAGTGGCTGTCAGAATAAAACATCAAGACCTGTTTGATGAATGAGTGAAGGAAGGAAGGAAGGAAGGAAGGAAGGAAGGAAGGAAGGAAGGAAGGAAGGGGCTGTCACAGAGCTGGCTGAGAATTTCTACTAATTGGAAAAAAGGGAATTGTTGATGTATGGAGGACCATCACTGTCATTACTGACACGTGGCTAGATGTGTGACCGTCAGCCACATCTGCTGCCTTTCACTGAAGAGCCTGTCTGGAGCGTCACACACCCCAGCTCCTCGCCCCCGGCCTCACCCACACACCCCAGCTCCTCTCCCTCAGCCTTGCTTCTGTTTGGGGACGGTCTTGGGATGTGTAACTGACTGCATGCCCAGGGTGCATCGCAGGGTTCTGAGTGCCCTGTGGAGAGTGAGCATCATCAAGACAAAGGTAAATCCTGCTCACAGGAAGTGATGGTGAGTTGTAAGAGGGTGGAGGCCAAACCCTGACTGAGTGGTGGCTGGATCCTGGATCCAGACTGTCTGTGAGACTGTGAGGCAGCTCCAGGGAGCCACTGCCCTGTGGGCACAGATATCCAGTCTGTCTGTGGGAGTCTTGGGCACTGCTCGGTGTTAGCCTGGGGTGGAGTGCCTCAGTTTCCCCCACTGCACAATGGAGGCAGCTGCAGCCCTCTCCTGTGAGGAAACTGTAAGGGCAGTGATGGGCTGACTGTGATGAACCAAAGCCATAAACAGCCCAGGCTGTTGCTGTGGGGCCTGGTCATGCCCATTCAGTCAGGATTTATTGAGCTCTTGCTGTGTGCCTAGCACTGTGCTGGGTATTGGGGGCCCTGCAGAGGGAAAAACAGAGAGGCTGACCCCATAGCCCTGGCCTTCTAGAAGGAGGGAGAGTGAGACAAATACAGACACTGATGGAGTCATGGCAACCACAGAGGAATCGGGAGACAGTCAACAGATGGATGCTCACTGGACAGGCGACGTCAGTCAGTGAGGAGCGACCAGTGAGCAATGCCATTGTGACCATTGTTATCGTCTGTGTCTGTTCAGGACACATAAAAATATTTCGGGATGGAACACATGCCCCCTTTCTGGCTTTTGGAGGCAAAGTCTCATGTAGCCCAGGCTGGCCTAAAACTCACTATATAGCTGAAGATGACTTTAAACTCCTGGTCTTCTGGTCTCCAGCTCCCGAGTGCCACATGCCAGGCGTGGTCACAGGCGTGGTCACAGGCATGATCACAGGCGTGGTCACAGGCATGGTCACAGGCTGGTCACAGGCGTGGTCACAGGCTGGTCACAGGCGTGGTCACATGCGTGATCACAGGCGTGGTCACAGGCTTGCTCCAATGTGCCTAGCTTTCACATCAGTCTTGATTGTTAGAATATCATGAAGTGAGGGCTGTGGGGTAGGCAGAGAGAAGTGGCCCTTTGCCTTCACTTACAGACGGGCCATCTTTGGACACTTGAGTTGTCCTACATCCCCACTGCTTCTCTTTCACTTGGCAGTGGGATTGGCCTCCACTGTAACTGGCCCCTGAGGCCTGGCAGGCAGGAGCAGGCTTTGCGAGGACAAAGTTGATCGCCAGCTCCATGCTATCACTTACACCTGTAAGGTGTCAGTGACTCACAAAGCTTCTAAAAGTAGACAGTCATACTCGCAATAGCCGTCAGGACCCAGCCCTGACTTGGCCAGGCTGGCCTTGCCCCTCAGATCCTATGTAGACCTACTTGTGCACAGAGGTAGCTTGATTGGCAGCCACCCAAGAAGACAGTCCAAGGCAGTGGGGAGTGTAGCGGACCTCCCACCGCTGACCGGCACACTGAAACCCTGCATCTGCATGAAATCTCTTACTTGTTCTCACGGTAAATGTGCCTCTTCATCTTGGGGGATCTTTAAAGTAGTGGCGGCAATTTGTCTTAGTCCCCCACCCCCAGCCTGGGGATAGTCTCTTCAGCTCCAGAGTTGCCAGTCCTCAAGTTAAGTGGGTGTGCATGTGCCCGGATGCCACCTATTTGTGCAACAACCGTTTAGTGTGTGTTATCATATGCTGGGCATCGTGCCGGGTGCTGAGGAGGCAACTGTTGGGACCTTTTGGTTACAGGTGACAGAAATGAATCTCAGAGTATCGCAAGCAAAACCGTATCTAAAAATTTCTGAATTAGGTGAGGCTTCGGGTATGTCGGAATCTAGAGCTTGCAGATGTCCTCAGGTTTCCTCCATCTCTAGGCTCTGTTCTTACCTTAGCCTTCTCAGAGGGAAGCACCACCATGCCTTTGGCATGCCAGGCTTCTGTCCTGTGCACCATGTCAGCAAAAACTCAGAGTTGATTTTCATTGGCTCATATCTGAGCCAATCACTCAGCTGTGTCTGGGTCATCAATGGCCGGTGCTGACATGGCCTGAGAATGAGAAAGAAGGGTGTCCCCAAAGGAAACTGGAAACACTCTGACCAAGAGACGAGGACCCGTGTAAGCTGGGAAGAGCTGGAGGGTGTTCTGAGTCCCTGTGTGCGGCATGTGACGTTATCTGACCCTTTCTCAGTCTGTTTTCCCAGCTGGGAGATGGGCATGGCGGCCCCCAGTGTTGGCAGTCAAGTGTCTCACTCCTGGTGCCACTCTGTGCCCAGCAGGGTGCAGAAGCAATGCTGGTGTCCCCAGCCCTGCCTAGCAACACCAGTGACCTTGTGGCCTGCTTTACCACCACACAGTGACCGTGCAAGAGTGGGAGGGAGAGGCCCCAAGTCACCTCCATCCTTAGTGGGGACAGTAGCTTCTCAGCTCCACAAGGCTCTGAAAGCTTGTCTCATGGAAGGTCCCACCCCTGGAAGTGTTAAGCATTTGAGCTCTTGTTGGCATTGGGGCCGGGGGAATGCGCGTCACACTCTGGTGAGCCACATGAGTGAACAGCCCTGGGAATAGCAGGTGGGGGTTGAGAGCCCCTAAATCCTGAGGTACCCATTGGTAAGGCCAGCTACACATTTATGAGGTGCAGCCAAGATGAAAATGGGAAATCCTTCTTCAAAATGTTGTCAAGTGAGGACAAAGAACAACTCAAAACATGCCTGACAGTGGCACACGCCTTTAATCCTAGCACTCCAGAGGCAGAGGCAGGTGGATCTCTGTGAGTTCAAGGCCAGCCTGGTCTACAGAGAGAGTTCCAGGACAGCCAGGGCTGTTACACAGAGAAACCCTGTTTCCAAAAAACCAAAACCAAAATAAAAAAATAAATAAATAAATAAAAAGAACTCTAAACATAGGGCAGAGCCTTGGGCACCTGAATTTGTTTCAGGATGAGGGGTTTGTTTCTTTTTATTTTGTATGTGTTGGTGTGGTCACACTTGGCGTATGCAGAGGCTCACATCACACCTGGCTTTTACGTGGGCTCTGGGGATTGAACTTGAGAACTCATGTTTGAACAGCAAGCACTTGACTAACACCCATCTCCCCCGTCCTAGAGTGGAGCTTTGGAAACACCAGGCCCTGAATGACTGGGTCGTCCCTCAGGTGCCTTCAAAGCGGTGCCACCATGCAGAATGGCCTAAGTCTCCTTGTCTGGGGATGGGAAGCCTACCAGGAGGATGGCACCCACAGGAAGCAGCTGGAAGGAAGGACTGCAGGGGCGGGTCCCAGATGGCTGCCTGCCAGCCCACCTTCACCAGAGGTGGCTGGCAGGGACAAGTGTGGACTGCAGCAGACCTGAGTACCAGCTATGGAGGTTGGCCACTGCTCTTGAGAGATGGGCTGGGCCCTGGTCAGCAGAGAAAGTGACATGTCACATGAGCTGTCCCAAGTTCAACATGAAAAAGAAGCTATAAAGTATAGAGAAGACCGTGGGCCTATTGCACACTTGTCCAAGGGCCACAGGCACTTTACAACTTATAATTTTAGGTGGAGGATGTTTTGAGACAGGATCTCATATAGCCCAGGCTAGCCCCCAACTCTCTTTTGTAGCCAAGGATGACCTTGAAGCCCTCATCCCCCTGTCTTCATCCCCACTCCCACCCCCAAGTGCTGGGATTACAGGCATGGGCCGCGATGCACTGGTTTATGTGGTCTGGCCTCATGAGTGCTAGACAGAACTTCGCCCTCAGTGCTGCAGGGCCAGATTCTTCCTGGCCTCTTGTCATGCTCAAGCCCTCAGCAGTTAGGGAGGGGTCTGAGGAGTCCCCAACTCAAATGCCAACCTTGCCATCTCACCTGAGACAGGCTGATAGACACACCCCGAACGCTCCCTCTGACCACTCTGTGGCACAGCTGCCTGACATATGCCAAGCTAACCATCCTTTATTTCTGGTGATGCCAAGGCTGGAACCCAGGGCCTTGCACATGCTAAGCAAGTGTCCTACCTCTGAGCCACGATCCCAGGCCCTCCCTAGGAGATTCTAGGAGAATATTCTATACACTACCGCTGAGCTATGGTGTAGCTTCTCATTGGTGGATTCTAGGTCAGGGCTCTACTGCTGACTACACCTCCAAGCCTTTCTGGGGTTCCTAGGCAAGTGCTGTACTGTTAAACCAGGGTCCTAGCTCCTTATTGCTGTGTTCCAGGCAGACACTATACTGCTCAGCCACAGCCTCAGCCACAGACACAGCCTCAGCCACAGCCACAGCCACAGCCACAGCCTCAGCCTCAGCCTCAGTCACAGCCACAGCCACAGCCTCAGCCACAGTCACAGCCTCAGCCACAGCCTCAGACTCAGCCACAGCCTCAGCCACAGCTTCAGCCACAGCCACAGCCTCAGCCACAGTCACAGCCTCAGCCTCAGACTCAGCCACAGCCTCAGCCTCAGCCACAGCTTCAACCACAGCCACAGTCTCAGCCTTCTGCTCCATCTTTTTATTCTTGGCATCAACACAGCCCAAGGTGGCAAGGATTTACGAAATGAATGACTTCCACGCAGGTGAGCCTTGGCTTCCCAGACGAAGTAATCTTCTACCTGGCAGACACCAACACCAGTCAGGGCAATTAATGGGTAAATCTTAAGCCCATTAAGTAGTGACTTCTGAGACCTTCACCCTGCCTCTGACCAGATCCGAAAACGGAGGGTACAGCAGAGGCCAAAGCAGGCAAACCACGGATGTTGAGACTGTCAGCTGAACTGGATCCAAGCTCAGGCCCTTCATCTGTAACATGGGTGTGATGGAGTCCTCGGGGCTGTCAAGAGGCCGGAAGGAGATGAGGCGCAGGGCAGCATGGCATGCAGCAGTGTGAGCCATTGCTTCCTCTGTCTTCCTCCTCCTCATCATCTGAGCACTTGGTGGGTTTCCACAGACACACTTGAACTGTGGCAGCGGGTGACCTTGAACTTCTTTTTATTTCTTTTTCTTTTTCTTTTTTTTAGAGACAGGGTTTCTCTGTGTAGTTTTGGTGCCTGTCCTGGATCTTGCTCTGTAGCCCAGGTTGGCCTCAAACTCACAGAGATCTGCCTGACTCTGCCTCCAGAGTGCTGGCATTAAAGGTGTGCACCATTGCAGCCTGGCTGACCTTGAACTTCTGATCCCCCGGTCTCCACTTCTCGAATGCTGAGATCACAGGTGTGCATCACCATACCTGATGAGGTGCTGGGGATGGAGCCCTGGGCTTTGTGTATTCTGGGCAAGATTTGACCTACTGATCCATATCCTAGCCCCTGGAAGGAGGCTTTCAATCATTCAGCATTGCATCCGTATGGGGAAACACCAACTCTGTTTCAGGCAGAGGGACCTGGGCGTTCAGTGATTCTCCTGGGAGATTAGGGTGTCTGGGGTTTGGCTTTCTGAATTGGAATCCAGGCACCCAGGCTCACTGCTGTGTGTCCTGTGTTGGACACCACCATTCAAATTCAAGGTCACTGTCACCCTCGGTCGGAACCCTCAGATCCATAATTGGACCTAGGGAGTAAGGCCAGAGCATCGTTCTGTGTGATAGAAACTAGCAGGCAAGGCCAGACAGCTGATGTTCCGGGTTGGAACTCATGTCCAGAGTTGGAATCCCGAGGCTCAAGGTCATGCAGAAAAGAACTGCAGCTCTCTGCTCATCCCAGCGCGCGCCTGCTCCCCCTCTGCATGCCACTGAGACTCCATCATGTCCTCCTGGCAGCGGTCCTGAAGAAATGGAAACCACAGAAGGTTCCCAAGCCTCCACTTAGCCAGCAGGCTCTTCCTACCCTCATTGAGCAGGGCAAGCCTGGCTCTCCTGCCCAACCTACCACAGTCCCTGGAGTCTGGTGTCATCGCTGTGCAGGGAAGAAGCCTGAGGCCTCTCGGGGCTCCTGGAGGACCTCACCATGTCAGACAGGGGTTACCGGCTGTGCCAAAGGCTTGTGGCTACGCGGTGTGGGAAGGTGTGACGAGCAGAGGCAGTTGGGAAGTGGAACAGTCTGCAGTTTGCTGTGGTCACTGTGAATGCCCTGTGGGGCCAACTGAGAGCGCTTCATCCATGGTGGAGTGAGGGCTACTGAATCAGCGTAGAGTGGCAGGCGCTGCTGGAAGGGGCTGGTAGGAACGCTGGCCGGCACTCCCCAGGCCCACCGTTAAGCTCACCACACCACACCACACCCTCTGTGTTGCATACCCAACTCGTCCTCTGAGTTTCTTGTGTTTTTTTTTTTTCCTCACAGGCCGGTCTTTGAGGCCTCTCTGTGTCTGTCTGTCTCATCCTTCCATGTCAACATGTCCCCTATAGAGGACCTTGGCAGGCTTTACTCAGTTTCCCCCAAGATGCCCAAACTTTGTCCAGCAGAGAGTCTTGTTTCCTGGCTTTCTCAGCAAAAGCCCAGGACAGGCTCCTCTCGGACACTGTGCAGACACAGTCTGCTAGGGACAAAGGGTGGACATGGGCCGGAGGATCGGCTGGGTCTCAGGCCACTGTGACATCTGGAGGTGCCCGATGTGGGACTGGCTTCAGTTTCTTTACTAGCTTGTTTATTTTAATGAAAGCAAGTGGATGGTTGGGGAATTGACTTCACAAGCAGCTTGCCAGAAGCCACACAGTGGAGTTGTGGCTAGAGCCCCTGATGGGTGGACAAACAGGTACCAGCTGGCTCAGGTAACAGGAGTTGGGTCCAGACAGTTGGGGAGGATGGAGATGGGAGTTGAATTTCATCCTGGGAACTGAACCCTTCTGGGACTGGGAGACTGACAGAGGTTCTCTCAAGACTCTGGTGCAGAGCCCTCCCCAGGGACTAGAAGGATTCTCTCTCTCTCTCTCTCTCTCTCTCTCTCTCTCTCTCTCTCTCTCTCTCTCTCTCACACACACACACACACACACACACACACACACACACACACACCCTGACCAACCCAGGGCAATCCCTTCCTGTAGCCCCAGGGGTTTGTCGCACCTTGCGCCAGCATGGGACACACACCACCTGCAATGGACTCCCTAGTCCTGACCCTCATCGGCCTTGCTGCCTGGTAAGGTCACCTTGGGAGCCTCTGTACCGGTGGCTGGGTTCCTGTCTCACCTCCGAGCTTCAGATTAAATGGCCTTAACAGAGATTCTCCGAAGAGTCTCCCATGTGGGCCAGACCAGGTTAGCTGCCCAGAAACAAAGATTGGTCAGCTGGTCCCCAGGGAGGGACCACCCTCGGTAGTTCTCCTCAGACTTTCTGCCTCCCTGCAGGAAATAGCCCCAGAAGGAGGCAACTGGGATTTGGATGCCTTGCTAACACACAGATGGCCCCTTTATCCCAAAGAGAAGGCACCAGGCTCCTGTCTCTGGCAAGAATGCCAAAGTATAGTTGCCGGTATATTCATATTCATATTCATATTCATATTCAGAAAGGCCAAGAATCCGGTAGCTGTTCCGTTGTTCAGTCCATGAGGCTGCATGGCTCATCATTCTCAGTCTGGTGCTGGAGTCCCAGAGGATTCCTGAAGAGCCCTGGTCTTCAGTCTGTGGAATCCAGAGTAGGTGATCCTAACCCGGTGAAGGAATGGATGCCTCAGCAGCAGGATGGATGAACTGGCCAGTGAGAGCCAGGGCAAGCAGGCAAAGACAAAAGCTTCCTCCTTCAAGTCCTTTTATGTGGCCGCCACCAGGAAGTGTGGCCCAGATTTCTCATGGGTCTTCCCCTCTCAAATGATCCAATCAAGAAAATCCCTCACAGGCGCGCCCAGCTGCGTGGGTTTTAGTTGATTCCAGATGTTAAGTTGACAACCAAGATTAACATCACAACCAGGGACACATTGCTGACCTAGGAGACCTTCAGGTTATCTTTACTCTGGGGTCTTTGAGAACTGCTGAGCAGGGAAAACCCACATGTCCCTTAACTAAACGTCTATCCCTACAGCAGGGCAGTTCCCAAGCCCCACACAGCTAGGGTGGCCGAGTCTCTCCCCAGACCACAGGTCAGTGTCTCCTGATCTACATTCCCCATGTAGATCTCAGGACACCTAAGTGCTGGATCCCAAAGTTTAGGGTCTCAAGTGGGCACCCTAAGAACCCAGACTCCAGTCCAGTTGATGCAACAGCACGAGGAATTTATTGAAGCTTCTGTACAGAAGGGCAAACTCTGCTCCTAAGAGCAAGAGCCACATCTTACTGCAGCCCCATGGGGGCTTTTAAAGGAAAAACCCACAAAAGCCATAAGATTACAATTCCCATACAATTTTGTTTCACATGATCATGGTCTGGTCACAGAGTGATCACAGAGTGGGTACAGTTACGTCAACAGGTACATTCTTCCTGAAACCTCAAGGGGGGTATCAGGGCGGGAGTGGAGTTTACACAAAGGTCACAGTGGTCCTTCCTGGAACACCTGCAACTATCCCAGTCACAGTGGAGCACATCTCTTAACAGAAATCTTTTTACATTGTTACATTGTGGCAGGGGTGATTGAGTAGTGGCTGAGTCAGCTTGCCCTTGGAACTAGATTTTTAGTTTCTCATTCCCTGGTGCTTGAAGTTTCTCTTTTCCTGAGGCTTGGGGGTGTAAGCCTGAAGGGTTAGGGTCTTTCACTAAGCACGTTCTCAATGCCTTACACTCTTTGTAAAAGCCCCAATGCAGACACCTAGCCACATGTACTTCAGCCCTCCTGCAACAGCCTTTTCGGGTGGACACTGGGGCCCAGAGAACCCTCCTCCTTGCCCAGGATCTGCAAGGAGTCCAGCCAGGCCTGAGCTGGGGTTCGATGAACATGCTAACTCTGAAGCCGGGGCTTTTCCTGCCTTTGTACAAGAGGAACCTCAACGATAACACGTCCAAAGCGAAACCCCTATCTCTCCCCTTCAACCTCTGAGGGGGGTTCCCCGATCTTAGCGTCTGATTTAGATACAGAGGTTGAAAACTGAGGGCCGTGCCGTGTGCCTTCCGCTCACGCTGTGCTGGACTCTGCGCTGACGCCAGGCCCGGCTCCCCAAGCTGTCCACAGTCTGACCTCTTTTCACCACCCCGTTAACATCTCTGACCAGGAGCTGCGAGCAGCTGCTTCAGGGACCTCACAGTAAACACTTCCGGTCTGTGGCCCAAGAGGCAAAGTCAGGCTGTTAGAAAGTCGCTTAAAACGGAGCCATTTAAATCCAGGAGAGCTGTCTCCATTACGTTTTTATTTTCACATCTTGCCTGTTGCTTGGATTTTGAGACATAGTCTTGTTATTAAGCCCAGGCTGAAACTGGAGATCCTCCTGCCTCAGCCTCCCAAGTGCTGGGATTCCAAGTGCATACAATGACACTCAGCACTGAGGTCATTCTGTGGAAAATTGGCATCCGGCTGTATTTCCTCCAGCAGCGGTCATTGGCTGACCTTTGACCCGCGGTCGGTTACCGACGTCTGGACACAGTTCTGGTGTGCGGTGAGGTGAATGTGCATACAGCATTTCATGAATAGAGAGAGGACCAGAACACCGCTGAGCATCCGTAGCGGGTAAGCTCAGAGGTTCCCACTCCCACCTGAATGATCTATTCCTGAAGCCGAATGTGCTGGGGTAGATAGCCTGCAAGACCCACTAACTGTCACCTGTCACCTGGACCGCTCCTCACTGGACCCCTGCTTCCCTCTTCTCCCCACAGCAGCCGTTCTGAGCGAACTCACGTCATACCATGGGGCCTGTTACACAAAGCCTCATCGCTCGGTGTAAAAGCCACTTGTTTATAGTGCCCAAAAGGCCCTTGTAGGATCAATCCTCCATGTCCCTTCTGACCTCTCCCCTACCTCCATTGTGAATCTGCCCCAGGGCCTTGGCACAGGCTGCTCTTGATATTATTGGCCTGACTGGCTACCTCCCTTCCTGGTTTGTAGACTGCGACTCCTTCCCTCACGGTCTGCTTTCATGTACCAGGGTCCACCTCACCCCTTTCCCTGCCTGCATATCTTCACTAGAGCAACTGTAGTCTCCTCCCGGACCCACGTTCAGCACACCTGACTTTATGAGGTGTGGGACAGGGACTTTTGGAGGTTTACTGAGGTGTCCCGAGAATCCATACCTGGCACACGGTAAGCGTTTGATTAACGTTTGTTAATGGATGCTGTTAGCATGGTTCTTGAGGCCTCTGTCCCCAGGCAGAGAATCTTGATCGCAGTTCACTCACTTCAGAGTGTTGAGCTGCAGGCTGGGTGCTCACTGTAGAGGGCTGTGCCCAAGTGGGGGCTATAGCTTGGTCTTGTATCAGGACATTGTGGCTGTGAGTCCTTGTCACCTGGGGTGGAGGCTGCAGGCCAGGCCCTCGGGTACCAGAGGTCCTTTATCTGTGTCTCTCCTCTGCTGTCAAGCACACCTCTCGCTCTTCTGTGCTCTGGGTCCCCCTAGTCCCAGCCCAGCTCTCTTGTCTCTCTCTATCATGTAGCTTCCTTTGCCCCGTCTGTTCCCTGGCTGATCCTGAGCAGGCGCAGGGGCTCTGAGCCTGAAAGCTCCATCCCGAAACCCTCTTTGCCGCATTGACTCTGGAGGTGTGTACATTAGATGGACATTAGTATATTAGTGTGCCGCCCACCTGAGGGTGTGGACGATGCCCTCCGAGGTCTCAGGCTATGTTTAGTGGCCTGTCCTGGGGGCTGGGTGTGGCTGCTTCTGAGGTTGCCCTGAGTCCTGTTGCTTTTAAGGAACTTGTATAAAGGGTGGGCAGCTGGGACGGGAATGCCGTAGGGTTCCCCTGACATCCCGTGGCAGATGGCACAGTCACACCTGACTGCCGACAGCACTGAATGCTTGCTCTTAGCTGCTTGGAGGATGCCACATCCCAGCTGTCCCCTCACACTTGCTCCTGGCCTCTTGAGGGGTTACCACATGTCCTGGCTCCCCTGTCACACCCAGCAGCCCTGAGACAGGTACAGGAAAGCTTGGTCCTCCTGCTTCCAGGTGGACTGCCCTGTCTTGCAGAGTTCCCGGGGCTCCCATAGGGTCAGGTCAAGGTCAAGACCAGGTTTCAGCTGAGGCCTGGCCCCAGCAGAGCCCCTACCCTGCTCTGATTCTTCAGTGAATCATGGACAACGGAACCCCTGTCCCTGGCTGGCTCTGCCTCGGGCCCCCTGGTACAACATCAAGGGGGAGGAGCATGTCCCCTCCCCAGCATCTCCCCGCCTTCACTGTCCCCACTGGCCTGAGAGGTCTGGCCCGTTCTGCTGAGTTGGTGTAGATATGGCCAGAGGAACGGCAGGCCAAGCGCCTGTTAGCAAAGGGCTTTTAAAGGCTGGCCTGCTCTCCCTTCCGCCTCGCCTGCCAGGAACACAGCCTCCCCCGTCTCCGCAAGCGCTCTGGCCAGTCGGGCCTTGTTTCCTTAGTGGTGGTGTTCCTGAGGTTTGGCTTGGCAGCCTTCCGTGCCGACCCTGGACGACTTAATGAAGCTGGGAGGGGCCTCGTGCCAGCTCCACATTAGCTCAGCTTTCAGAGTCCCTCAGGGTTCCTGAACCTTCTTGCCCGCCCAGGCTGGGAGACAGAGAAGGTAAGTGGAAGGGAGACAAAAGGTCAGTGGTTCAGAGACACGGTGGGACCCTCAACAAGCCACACCCCTTTCTGGGTCCTTCAGCTATGACAGGAAGTCGAGGGGCTGAGAGATCCCCCCAGGTCCCTGCTGTGCCCAATCATTGGGAAAACATCCGTTGACCACCATGGGTTTGGCTGGCACTCTCCTAGGTTCTGGGAGCAATAAAGGAGGCAAAGCCCTGTTTTATGGAATAAAAGTCCCTAATGGAGGTTGGGAAAAGGACGGGTTTTAGAATCAGAAGGCCTGGGAGTTTGACACTAACTTTTTGATTTACGTTTATTTTTTTTAAACCATGTGAACATATGCATATGTGTTTCTGTGTGCAGATGCACATACGTGCATGCATGTGGAGGTCATTCTTCAGCAGCCTTCCTCTTCCTTTGAGGCAGGATCTCTCCCTGGCCTGGAGCTCGCCAATCAGGCTATGTTGGCTGGCCAGTGAACTCTGGGTCCTCTTGTCTCCACCTCCTCAGCACTGGGATTTTTAAAAGCCAGCTTTTTTTTTTTTTTTTTTTTTTTTAAAGCTGAAGCAGTGATATTTGTTTTCTTGTTAAATACATACAAACACACCCATACATGTATGTGTGTATACGTATTTACCATACATTACTTCGCTACTCTCATCGTCTGCAACATCAGTTAACAGGAGACAGTGTTAAGTGTGCTGAATGGTGCTATCTATGGCCCATGATAGGGGATGCTTGCATTGTAAAAGCCAGCTTTTTAAAATGTGGATTCTGGGGATCAAACTTGGGTCCCGGTGCTTGCAAGGTAAACTTTAGCAACTGAGCCGTCTCCTCAGGCCAAGATTTTAATTCATTTTTAAAATGTTATTCACGTAACGCTCACACACAGTCACGGGGTAGAGTACGGAATGTTGATCCAAGCAGGCGGATCAGCACACACACTACCTCAAACATTTATAAACACTCCTTGTAGTGAGAACATTCGAAACCCTCCGTCTCTGTTTGCTTCCTGTTGCTGTGATAGACCACTCTGACAAAATCAACTTAAAGGAGAAAGAGTTTATTCTGGCCTACAGCTCAAGATTGCAGTTGGTCACTGCAGGGAAGTCGAGGCACAGCAGCTTGAGGCGGCTGGTTACATCATATCCATAACCAGGAAGCAGAGCTTTGAACGCATGCTGTCCAGTTCCCTTTCTCTGCTTATACAAAGCAGGATTCCAACCAGGGAATGGCACCACCCACAGTGGGCACATCCTACCAGCTCAGTTATCACACTCAAGATAACCCCCAAGGCGTGCCCAGAGGCCCACATCCTAGGAGATTCTAGATTCTGTCAAGTTGGCGATTAGCTCTGTCATCTCCTCCCTTCTGGCAAGTTTGAAAGACACATTATGTTATTAACTCTGCTGGCCCCACTGCACAGAAGAACTCCAAGGCTTATTCCTCCCAATTGTAGCATGGTAGCAGCCGTCCAGTCCCAACAGTCTGGGTCTCCCTCTTCTGTTCTCTACTTCTGTGAGTGAGAATGACTGTTTCAGATTCTGCATCTGAGCGAACTATTCAGTACTTGCCCTTCTGTGTCTGGCTTATTTCACTTAGTATGATGTATGTTTTCCTGGTTCCTCCATGTTACAAATGGCAAGATTTCACCTTTTTTGTGGCTGAATAATCTTAATCTTCCACTGTGCACATACACCACATTTTTCATCCATTTATTCATTGGTGGACACTTGGCTGATTTCATAGCTCACCTCTTGTGCATAGGGCTGTAATAAGCATGCAGGAACAGACATTTCTTGGCCAAACAGCGTCCATTCCCTTTGGAAACATTTGCAGAAGTGGGATTGCTGTAGTGTTCAGTATTTCTATTCTTTTTAAATTTTAGTATTTTTATTTTATGTGTATGGGTGTTTTGCCTGCATATATGTCTGTGTACTATGTATGTCTGGTGCCTGGAGAGGCCAGAAGAGTATGTCAGATCCCCTGGAACTGGAGTTACAGCTGGTTGTGAGCTACCATGTGGGTGCTGGGAATCAAACCCAGGGCACCTGGAAGGGCAGTCAGTGCTATTAACCCCTGAGCCATCTCACCAGCCCCCCCCCATCATCCTCCTCTTCCTCCTCCTCCTCCTTTTTATTTTTATTTTTGAGACAGGATTTTTCTGTGTAGCCCAGGCTGCCCTGGATCTCGCTCTGTAGACCAGGCTGGCCTCGAACTCCCAGAGATCCTTCTGCCTCTGCCTCCAAGTGCTGGGATTAAAGGTGTGCGCCACCACCCGACATAGTACTTCTATTTTTTAGTCAAGAGATGACCTCAGAGCTGTTCTCTATGGCGACTTTACTGGTTTACATTCCCAGTGACAGGATGAGCATGCTTCCATCTCCTGGCACCCTCACCAGCACTTCTTACCCTGTCTTTCTGTTCAAATCCACTCAGTGGCCACAGTCACTTGCTGAGCTTCCTCTTCATATGTAAATGGGCTATTCTGAGACATCCATGAGGTACTAAGTAGCAACTTCTGACATTTATTAAGCACCTACTACGTTCCAGGGCATAAACCTTGTCAACAGTCCCTATAGTCTGTCCATGAGGAGAACATGGAGCTGTCCTGGGTTCGAATCCCAGCCATGCCATTTTCTAACTGTGTGACCTTGGACAAGTCGCTGGACGTCTCTGTGCTTCAGATTCCTTGTCCATCAGAACTGTTAACAGCTGTGAGGGACAGAGAGTAAATTAGGGCTTGTACAACCCCTAGGTCAGGCCCTGCCTCCTCGTGAGGCTCCCCGAGACACAAAGCAAAGGGATTCGTAGTGCAGGTATGTCAAGCATGTGTGTGCAAATATGTGGGTGCACATGTTTGCACCTGAGCACGCCTCGTCATCCTTGAGAAGGATGCATCACGTGATTCCATGCACATGAGGTTCAGAGAGGCAAAATGAACCTGATGAGAGCTTGGAACAGTGGTTCCTTTGATGGAAACCTTCTGCTCCCTCACTAGGGGCCGGGAAGGCACCGGCATGTTTGTCTGTTTAGAAGCATTCCCAGGACTGAGGCTATGCTCAGTCAGTACGGTGCTGGCTGGCAAGCACAAGGACCTGACTCGAGTGCCCAGAACCCATGTAAAGAGCCAAGTGTGGCAGCACAACTGTAATCCTAGTGCTGGAGCTGCAAAGATCAACCCCTGCACACACGCACACACACACACACACACACACACACAGGCATTGCAAAGAGCCCATAAACATGTGCGTTTTATTATGCATATACCAAACTTCACTCAAAGAGTGAGAGTGCATCCACTAAAGACTCACTCTTGAGTGCCAGACCAGTGTGCACGGGTGTGCACAAATCTTGTTGGAGTGTCAGAGGCTGCCTCTAAGTGGATATGTGAATGGTTTACACACACACCCTCAGAGGCCTGGGCTGGTTTGCAGATGGGAGTGTGTGTGGCCGCGGACACCGCGCAGATGTCTGCTGGCACCTAGTCCTCGGCTGGTGAGGGTTAATAGCTGCGCTCCGTGCGGCCCTGCTGGGTAGTAAGGTACCAGCAGGGCTAAGCAGGGCCTCTGGTCTCTGCAGACAACTCAAATGCTGGAATCAGAAGATAATGGCAGGGATCGACAGCCAGCTGCCTGTGCCAGGAGGGTTGAGGAGCCTGGGCACCAGGCAATTAGCTTCTCTGAAGGGTGTCTCTACTGAATGGTAGCTAATGGGCAGACAAGGCCCCACTGGGCGCGCACACAGCGGTTGGGGGGAGAAAATGACAGCCTTCCCCCAGGAGCCATCGAAAATCAGCACTGCTGTTGGCCCTGGGGTTTGCCCCAGAGGGGGTTGGTTACACGGTGATCGTTTTTTTTACAATTATTTTATGTGTGTAAGTGTTTGCCTACCTGTGCACATGCACACCATGTGCAGATCTGGTGCCCAGGAATGCCAAAAGAGAGCATTGGATTCCCTGGGAGTGGAGTCACAGATGGTCGTGAGCTACCATGAGGGTGTTGGGAATTGAACCCAGGTCTCAGGAAGAGCAGCGTCCTTAACAGCTGAGTCAACTTGCAGCCCCAGGTTACACTTTGAAGAGGAACTCTTAGGGATGTGAGCAGATTCCTCCTGCTTCTGTTTTATTTGATTGGCCAGTGGACCAGGAGGATATGGAGGCTGAGAAACAGAGGTCATGTCCAGGCTCAAAACAGCCAGTGACCCAGGTACAGGGCATAGATTTCCGGCCATTGTGTGAGTGTGTGTCTCCCACTGTTGCTACACCCCACCTCACCCCAACTCAAATGCAACTTTCATGATTCAGGAGCCTTACCAAGGCTCCTTACCAAGGATGCAGTTGTTAGCTCTGTTTTTACCCCTTTTCCCTGTGTGTGTGTGTGTGTGTGTGTGTGTTATATTTGCATGTGGAGGCCTGATGTTGATGTGTGGAGTCATATTCATTTCTCATCCACCTTATTCACTGAGGCAGAGGCTTTTATTCACGGATGTGGCTAGTCCTGCTAGCCAGCTTGCTCAGGAGACCTCGGTCCTGACCTCCACTTTCGGAGACCGAGATTACAGGCCTATCGCCATGTCCACCCAGCATTGCTGTGGACACAGATCCTCAGGCTTACAGGGCAGGTATTTTAACTACTAAGCCATCCCCTGATCCCAACTCACTTTTAAACATTGTGTTGATTTAAGAAGGAACCTGCTATTACAGAAGCCAGCACCCGACCTGATACTCATAAACTGAAGCCGGGCGACCAACCATCCCTGCTCCGAATACCAGGGACTACGGTGGCTCTTGACTGGGACCTCTAAATTTAAAATCTGAGTGATCCTGGCAGAGCTGGCCACCCGAGACAGAAGAAAATGAAGCCCATGAGAATCAAGTAGGTTACTGAACTCCATCTGACCGCCATGGCCAGTTTTGCCCTAGTCTGGAAGTCAGTCTGGCTTCCCGATCACATGCTGAGCCAATCACTGTTGGTGCTCTCTAAATGTAGAGTTCTGATTGGCCAAGCGTGGAGAGGGAGGCGGAGCTGGCCTCCACCTAAGCCTCAAGACCCATCACAGAGAAGGGGCGCCTAGAGAGATAATTCTCCAGACGTGTGAGAGGGGGTGTCACCAGAAGGGAGCCCCCAGAAAAACCCAGAGCCACCCCACAGTGGCCCAGCCCCGGGTCCTCCTGGGCTTCTCCCCAACTCCGTCATCTCTGAGTATCTCTAGTCTTGTTGAGATCAGCCATCTCCAGGCTGGTAGTTGCTGGGATTTGGTGGGTTTCTCACTACTTTTCTCCCACCCACTTGCCCAGAAATGGAGAGGGTGACGTCACACCATTAGACGAGCATAGGACATCACCAAGTTCAAATCCTGGTGTGGGTGCTTTGGGGCTCTATGCTTTTGAAACAGAGCCTCTCACGTGGCTGAACCTCAGTCTCCTTATTCATAAAAAGGGAAAACCATGGTTTCTCTGTGAAGGTCAGGGTGGGGACTCAAGCTGATGCAGAGCAGTGTTGTGTGGGTGTATTTACATTCTAGAAATGAGAAGCCACAAAACACTGTTGACCGCAGAGGCGTCACCCCCACCCCCACCCCCACCCCAGGGAGGGCAGTGTTGGTTGAAGTGGGAAGGGGTCCCCAGGTATCTCTGTTCTGTGCTGCTCTGGCTGGTCAGATTTTCTTTGGGGCCCAAAGGTTGCAGTCCTTGCATCACGCGGGGTCAGCCGGAGGGAAAGAGGACTCACTCCCGGCATCCCTAGCCAGCCTCTGAGGTCACGAACTCTGAGCAGGCCTGGTGCTTATTCCTCCAAGTCCTGAGGGACCCTGGCAGTATAGGGAAGGGCCAAGAAGGAGACTAGTGCCTGGGAGTGACAGCTGTCAGCATCATGGGTGTCTGCATGTTCTCAGGACTGCTCCTGTTCAGGACAATCATTTTGGATGCTGAAGCTCAGAGAGGAGGCACATGGTGTCACCCAGAGAATGGGGACCTGGGAGGGTTACTAATGACTGCAAAGGAAGGAAAGACTAGAATGTTTGACATACCTGATGCCTAACCGTTTAGTCCCCTGGCCACCCCACAAAGGGGCGTCTGTTGAGGATTCCATTCTGCAGGTACAAACGTGTGGCCCAGTGCTGGGGTGACTGGCCCAGGAGGCCGCGAGCTGGCTCTGCATACTTACCAGAACAACTGCATGGAGTGTGCAACTCCTGCATGGTGGCTGCTTCCCAACCCCATTTCTTACTTGAATGCTCTGGAGGCATGCAGAGGTTGTGGGGTACATTCTCCAGAGGGACCCAAGGACCCCTCTGGGCTGTCAGGCATTGTCTGTTCATGTTGCCTTGAGCAGATTTCTCTCTCTGTAATCTGCCTCTCCCCAACCTCTCCCCACCTCCTGCCCTTTCTAGTTGGCAGCCTCACACTAGGAGTCTGGAATCTTCCTGGCCCTGGGATGAGGAGGTGCACTGCACGGTCCAGGCTTTTGTCTGTCGGGGCCCCAGGGCTCAGTCGCACCCCGCTACCCCCTCTCGGGCCCTTCCCCGGCACTGGTGTTGTGCCAGCCAGTGTTTGAGCTTCTGCAGCCCTGGCCAGGCTCGAAAAAGGAATTATTTCTGTCTCATGCATAGTTCTTAGCCTGATTCCCAAAACGGGAAGTGGCGGGAGGGCTCCCCACCCCCACAGCACACAGCAGGGAAGGATGACTCTCCCCCCACCCCCACCCCATGTAGCAGGGATGGAGAGCTCTCCACCCCCACACCATGCAGCATGGAGGAAGGGCTGTGTCCCCCCACACCTACAGCAGGGGGGAGGGCTCCCAACCCCCATAGCATGAAACAGCAGAGCGGGCTTGTAAGAGATGGGGACAGGAAGGGCCGAGCAAGGACTCTACCCACCACCTCCAAGTTCATGTACACATGGGCACACACATTCACGTGCACCCGTATCCACAGAGCTAGCTGCCCCTCAGCTTTCCTGTGGCCTGTGGAAGGAGGCTGGACGCATCCGAGATGAGAGGGTGCCTCCTGGGGGGAGGCACAGCGGTGGGTCAGATGTGTGGTCACCATTCCTCAGCTAATAGAGGGCAGAGTTAGAGAAGGGTGACTGAGCAGCCCAGCCTACTGCTCTTCCTCCTCTTCCTCCTCTTCCTCCTCCCCTCCCTTCCCCCTTTTCCTCCTCCTCATTTCGGAAGCCCCTCTGAGGGTGTAAGGGCTGCCATGGTTTTTGAGATGTCCCCAGGTGTTCTGGGGGTACAGGGGATCGTGTGTCCCTGTTTCCTCACATCCTCCAGTGTCTGGCCATTGGCACTGTCCAGTCGGTCTCGATGACCAGCTTTGTCACAAGCCGAGTAGCAGTGAGGTCCAACTGACAAACCAGGTGGGTGGCTGGGGCTGTCTGCCTGGTGTTTATGTGGAAAAGTAAGTCATGTCCCCATGTCCGTCCATCCGTCTGCCTGATAGACTGTGGGTCTGTCTCCAGGGTGTTTGGGGAGCTGTAAATAAGTGGGTCATCAGATCTGGCTGCCCCTGTATGGATCATCAGTGACCAAGGCTAGGGACCTGCGTGCAACTAGGATCAGGACTCAGTGTGATAGGGCTGATTCTTGACAGGGCTCATGGCTCAGTCTGAGATCAAGCTCAGTTTGTGACTGTGTTACCAGGGTCAGGGTCCTGGGAATCACTGAGCAGGGTAGGGGCTTGGCTTGTGCCCTTTCTGGGGCAGGAGGTAGGTTCCATGGGGACCTCTGAGTTCAGAGAGAAGTCTGATGATGCCTCCCTGTAGGACCGTGGGCAGAAAAACGATGTGCACTTAGCCAGCTTCTGTTCACCTTGTTCCTCCACCCCCTGGGCTCCAGAGCAAAGCCAGACACCCCCTGAGCCCAGGAACCGGGAAGATAAGCCAGGAGTGAGGGGGTGTTCTTGCAGAAGGCCTAGATTTGAATTGGGGATCTGCTACTTGCTAGCTGTGCGACCTGGGATAAGTTAATAAAACTCTCTGTACTTCGATTTTCTTGTCAGCAAGAGATAGGCTAATAATTTCTGTAGAGTCATAGGAAGGGTATTAAAGTTCATGTGTGTAAAGTACTGGCAATGTGGCTGGCTAATTGTAAGTGTTCAATGAATGTTAACTGTTACCATGCTGTCGAGACCATACCTTGTAAACAGGCACATGGGGAGAGAGTGGAGCCCAGGGTCTGACGGCTGGCCGGGCCCCAGAGCTGCAGGCCTCCTCTCCGGTGTATTTTGGTCATCATAACAACGATGGCGGTTTCCCCAACATCTCCTCCACTCCACAGCTGTCTCCTGTGCTCAGCACTGTGTCCCCAGCACCCAGCACAGGGTAAGTGTTCAAAAAATTAACGGACAGGTAGCAGCCATGCCAGCAGCTGTCCCCCTGAGCCAAGCCATGCTCTCTCCCTTCCTTCTGAGGCCTTACAAGTCTTTTAGAGTCTGACACTTCCGATGAACAAGCCCTCCCTCACCTCCTCTTCCCCTGAAAAACCACTTAAACAGTGAGCTGTGGAGATGTGCCCAGCCCAGCATCCCCTTGTGCGTCTTTATAGAAAATCTGCACAGACCTGTTCATGGTCCCGTCCCGTCAGCCTGCAGAAATGGTGACTTGTTTGTTTTATCTGTCACTGGCTGCTTAGAATAGCATCCGGCTCGTAGTAGGTCCTAAGTCAGAAGATGTTGAAGGTTCACCCTCCCCCGCCCCCCCCCTGCCATTCCGAATGCTAATGGGACGTCGTCATTATAACATTCTGTGCTTTGGTTTAACTACTTACTAGTAAATCCACCTCGGGGATCCAACCTCAACAAAAGCCACATCTTGCCTGCTGAGCAGATGCCATGCTTTTACTGACTGCTAGACACTCCACTGGGGCAGTGTGATTTTCTTCTGTCCATGAATGTGACCCCTCTGATAAGCATCTATTTCAGTTCTCTAAGAGTTGTTGCTCAGTTTGGCTGAGGAGATCACATCTCAGAGAGGTTAAGACGTTGGCATAAGGTCACACAGCCAACCTGAGCCCTTGCCAACCCACCAGTGCTCCTCGCTGAAGCACCTCCATTGCCAACTTCACAGAGGGACCCTTGTGACATTGCTGCCATGACCTTGGTTAATGTCACCTCGGAGTGGAGCCCCAGAGGATCATGGTGCCCAGATGGACCCACAATCCTTGCCCCCAGAGCTGTGCTAAGAGAGTGGTTCTCCGTGGGGAGCAGGGGGGTGATTTTGACTACAGAGGACTCTTAGTAAGGTCTGAGATGTCTTCAGTTGTCATACCTGAGAACACCGGGGAGAAGCCACAGATGTCACCTAATGCCCCACATTGCCTACGATGACCCTACAGCCAAACAGCCCCCCCCCAAATGTCCTTGTGACAGAAGTGGAGATGTTGGGTGAAGGGTACAGAACCCTGGTTCTAGACTTCCTGGAACCAAACACTGGCTTGTCGCCTCTCTGTGCCCATTTTGTTGTCTGTGAAATAGAGGCTGTCTGTCGCTCTTACGGGTGAGGTGAGGGATCGCTGGGACTGTGATCGGCTGCAGAGCCGTGCTTGGAGTCAGTGTTGTGGAGTGGAGAGAGCAGACGAAGGTTGCCCCCCACTGCCCCCCCACAGCGCAGCCTCCCCTAGGGAGTATGACCTCAGCACGAAGATGGAAATAGAACCCCAGACGCCGCCCAACTCGCTCTGATGGGAATGGAGGAAATTTCCCTCCAAAGACTGTTTCCATTTTGGGGTCTAAAAAGCAGTTCCCAGGAGACCCTGGGACGTGGGTTGTGAAGACACTAAGCATTCAGGGAAGTTAGAGATTAAGACTCCAAGCCCTACATTTGACAGAAGGGAAAGCTGAACACCCCCCCCAATGCAGCAGGACCCCCATCCTGCCCTGAACAAACCTGGCCCCCAGAGGCTACCCTATCTGCTTCTCTCAGGCTAGACCTGTCTGTAGTCTGAGGGCCTCAGCTCCCAGCCTACTGGGCAGCCGAGCCTTTGCAGGCCCAGCCTGGACATCACCTTAGCCCCAGGTCAAGCCCCATGCCACCCTCCCCCCTTGTTGGCTTTGGGTGGTCCACATCCAAGCTCCTGGGCCTCAGCAAAGTGAGTACTTCTGGGTCTGCTGTTGAAGGAATCAGAGATGCTATGTAGAGACACCCACACTGAGCGGGTACAATCCTAACAGGCCACGCGTCTCTGCAGGGGAGGGACAGTGCCTTAGAACATGACACGGGCACCTGCCCTTGGACACAGCGGCTCTTCTGGCCACACTCGCTCTCGGGCAGATGGGAGATTATGTGCCTGGCTAGTCTTTGTGATGCTATTTGAGATAGTGTGAGGTTGGGAACAACTTCCCAGGAGGGACCAGCTGAAGACTCAATGAGACATCAGCTCAGGCCTGTGACACAGTCTTTAAAACTTGGGGTAGCCAGCCACTGTGGCCCCAGCTGGGAAAGAGGAGCCAGGAAGATCCCTGGGATGCACTGGCTAGTTGGCCTAGCTAAATCTGAGCTCCAGGCTTAGAAAGAGAGACTCTGTCTTAAAGAATAAGGTGGAGAATAACAGATAACCTGCCATTAACCTCGCCTCCATATGTACAGGCACATGCCGCTGTACTGCAAGTACACATGCACGCGCACGTGTACACACACACACACACACACACACACACACACACACACACACACATATACAAGCTGGGGGAGCTGTGTGTGCTGATGTGTGAGAACCTCCAGCATCTTTCATTAAGTGAAGACGAAAGATCCTGAAGGGTGAACGAGGGATGTGCTGCATGCGGTGTCTGTGGAAAAATGCAAACGGATGCTTGGCCACAGTATATCTCTCAGGAAGATGGGCAGCTTCACATGTCAGGGAACCTAGCTCCAGGCCTTCCTGCTTCTCTGTTCTCAGTATGTGGCCTCCAGCCATCTAGACCACATTCCATAAAGAAAGGGGGTGGGGGGTAGAGGTAAAGGCAAAAAGGAAACATAGATGCCTTTTTCCCTAAGCACTTTGACTTTGGGGGACGGTGGGAAGGAATGCTCTTCCTGAAAGATTTCTACAGGACTGAGTCACATGACTGCTCTAGCGGCCACGGAGTCTGGGAACATGAACGTTTTCTGGCTGGGCACTTTGCAGTCCGAATAAAAGTGGGATTCAGTAAGAAAGAGTTTGCCATTCATAGCCCCCCTTCCTTCAGAGTTCTGCAGAGCAGGGGGAGCAGTGGCAGCTTCCTGGGTGGGGGTGAGGAAGGAAATCCCTTCCAACTCTGTACCTTTTTATATTTGTTTCAAGCTTATCATGTATTCCCTTTCAAAACATAGTTAAGGCTGGAGAGATGGCTCCATGGTTAAGAGCACTGGCTGCTCTTGCAGAGGACCTGGGTTCAGTTCCCAGCACTCATGTGTTGACTCACAACCATCTATAACTCCAGTTCCAAGGGATCCAGTGCCCTCTTCTGACCTCCGTGAGTGCTGCTTACACATGGTGCATACATACAGGCAAATAGTCATACATAAACAACAAATAAATTTCATTTAAAAAGCATCCAGAGAATTTTTCAAAAGCACAATTTGTATATAAATGCAGCCTCTAAAGAAGTGGTGCGCAGACTTGGTGTCTAAATGCAGCAGACGCCTATGGCGCGGGGCTTCTTGCCCAGATGTGGACACAGTGCTCCTGGCCACACCTGGATCTCATGACCTGGGATGGATCTTACATCTTCCAGGGTTTTCCGAGTCCCCGGGGGTGGATGAAATGGGAGCAGGTTCTCTTCCCAGCTGCAGAATTCCTCCCTAGCTCCAGTGGTGTTGGGAAGATGGCTTCTCCATGGCTCATAACACGAGAATGTCTGTGGGACGGGGGTGGGCGATGAAGCTCCCCAGAAAGGGAGTGGCCTCCCACATATCCCAGGGCACCAAGCATGGCTGTGCTGTGGTAAGAGCTGGGATGTTTCTGCCTGGGTTCTCTTTTTAATCCTGATGATGCTTTCACGAGTGGTCCCCTGTGTAACCTCCTTCTGGAGGAAGACGCCATCAGAATGTCGCTGTGGGTGGATGGAGGCTGAGACACCAGCCAGCTGCGGTCAAGACACTTGACGCCAGAGACAAAGGTGGCGAGGATCATGAATCTGTGAATCTGGGGGCGTTTTTGAAGCTCCGTGGAGGGCCTGTGGATCCAGGAATGACCTGTGGGTTGAGGGGGGTTCACAGACCATCTGCTGCCGGGGGAACCCCAGCTGACATCTGGTTCAAGTTCAATGATGATAAAAATCCCTGTCATCCCCAGGGGTGTGGGAGTCTGGGTGAGATGGTGTGCAAAAGGCTCCATAGGACCCAGCTGTGAGCACCTTGGACCCGGGTACCCCATCTGCTGTGAGCTCCAGTGTCTCTCCCCTGGTCTACTTCAGGAGGCTTCCCAGTGGTCTCTGGTTCCCATCCGCCCAGTCCACCTCCCAGCAACAGTAAGGCTCTGAAAACCCAAGTCAGAGCCAAGACCCTCCTGTGGTTCACTCAGAATAAAGCCACTCTTCTTGCCAGGGTCTTCTAGCCCCATTATTCCCCAGCCTCAGCTCCTTCTGGTTCTTCATGTTTCCTCCAGGTCCGCCCAGCACTGCCATCTCAGGGCCTTTGCACACACACGTGCACACACACCCGTTCTCCTGGGCGTCTGTAGCTCCCTCTTTCCATTCAAATGTTGCTCTCCAAATGTCACCTCTTCAGAGTGACTTCCCTTGTCCTCAGGGCCTCTGCTCACCCTCTAAAGCAGTCCCCCACCCCTGTTCCCGGCCTGTACCCCCTTAGCAGCCATCTCTTGGCCTCATTTGCTTCTCTGTTGCTGTGTGAAACACTGACCAAAGGCAACTTGAGGAGGAAAGGGTTTATCTGGCTTCTATGTTGGCGTTTCCGTTGGTGTCATCCTTGTTCCGGTCATGTTTAGGCAGCCATGTTGACGAGACTTACGGGTCTATCTTCTCTGACATTTCTAAGAGACACCATCTCCCAGCAAACTTCCTGTTCCTCTGGCTCTCACAGTCTTTCCACCCCCTCACTTGCTATGATCCCTCAGCCTTCGGTGCAGGAGCTGTGTTGTAGATGTATCAACGGAGACCAGGGACCATACGGTCCCTTGTTCTCTTCGTTTTGATTGGTTGCGGTTTCCTGTAATGTTCTCTGTCTGTTGCAAAGATACGTTTATTTGATGAGGTGTGAGGACTATACTTACCCGTGGGTACAGGACAAATACTTAGACTACAGTTAGGGATTGTGCTGGTTTACTAAACTTTAACTGTAGGTTTTCCTCCAAGATTCACCACTTCACTAGTCCTGGGTAGTTGTCTAGGTTTCCAGGACCAGGCATAATGTCCCCTCTTGTTGAGAGGGTCGTTAGTCCAGTTAGAGAGCTGGTGGTTACGACCTAAGTGTGAGTGTCACTACTGCAGCCTTAGGGTTTGGTACCACGCTGGTCACTGTTGTGGTTCATAGATGTCACAGCTGGGTAGAAATGCTGGTCGCTTCCCTCCTTTGGAAGCTTCTTCACTGTGGTTGGCTTTTGTTGTTGTTTGTTTGTTTGTTTTGAGATGGGATTTCATTATGCAGTTCTGGCTGTCCTGGAACTCACTCTGTAGACCAGGCTGGCCTTGAACTCACAGAGACCTGCCTGCCTCTGCCTCCCGAGTGCTGGGATTAAAGGTGTGCGCCACTATACCCAGCACTGTTCACTGTGGTTTTGATTTGCATATTCCCCTGATGGCTAATCATGACTCTGCCCTGCAAGGGTGAACTCTGCTGACTGGAAGGCCTACTTAGGGTCAGTGTGGCTAGAGCTTTGGAAGTCTTCGGAGGCCTCTAAGGCTGGTTGGAGTCCTGGGTTGGCCATATGGGAGGCCTTCTCTGCTCAGGATGTGTGTGAAAAGCATCAGTGGTCTCTACACCACACCACCCTCAGCCAAGCCTGGTGGTTGACCTGCAGCTGCTGCCGGCTTTATGGCCCAGGTTTTGGAAGCCTGACACCTGCCCTCCCTCCCAGCCTGGCAGAGGTTTGCTCCAGGCCCCTCTTCCAATTGCCCTTCAGCCATTGCAGGGGCAGCCGGTAGGCAGAAAGGAATGTCAGAGTTGCCCTGGCCCCAGGCACCCGCCAGCGACATCTCCTCGTAGAGACCCGGTGTTCACCTGCTGCACAGAGTCTGAGACTCAGAGTGACTGAGCAGAGTCCGGTCCTGTCGGAGCTGCATCTGCAGTGTGGACACTGGCCACAGCCTAAGACACCCCAAAGTCTCAGAAGGAGGCGGGGTTTGGAGTGAAGCCGCCGGTATGAACCTGTACTGTGTTTTATTCCCTGGGTGGCAGTCGGTTCTTGGACTTGGTGAACACTGGTAGGCAGGGTTGTCCGAGGCCTCCCTCGGGAAGGCACATCACACCCTCCCTAGATAGCTTACTCTTTGAATTTAAAGGAAGATAATAACAATGAATCAGTGGCAGGGTGACAAGATGGCTCAGCAGGTAAGGACCCCACAAGCCTGGCAATCTGAGTTTGATGCCCTCTGACCTCCACACATGCAATGACACACGGGCCCCTGCCCCAGCACATTAGTGGAAGAGAGAAGTTTAAACTTCCTGTGTGAGTAGAAGTGAAGGCACAGCTCAAAGGCCCTGGGGCGGGAATGCCCAGGGCGGCTTCTAGGAACAAGGTGCTGGTGGGTGGTGGGCACGGGCAGAGGCAGAGCCCAGAGCTGAGGCCAGCCCCTGGAGTCTCAAGAGTGGCATCCATGTTCTCCTTTATGTTCTGATCTCCCTGTCCTGACCGGGAGACACAGCTCTTGCTGATCTGGGAGCTCCTGCCTGGAACCTGGAGCCACCCAGGTGACTTGGCACCCCGATACCTCCTCCTGTCCTGACTCCACTCAAGCCCCACAGAGTCCCAGCTCTGCCCACTTCCTCATTGTTGGTCAGGTGCAAATGATGTTGCTCCCGTGCCTCAGTTTCCCCATCTTCCCCATGAAGATAATGTGAGGACTCACCTCAGAAGACAGTTGTTGGAGTTAAAGTGGACACCCAGCGATAACGTAGCACCCCACGAGTGCCTGTTAACTCGTTGTCATGTTATTTTGTTTTATCTTTTCTCTGCTTTTTGAAGGTGGGGGAGGCTCCTGCCCAGCATCAACTGCAGGCAGGGCCATTCTTTCTGGCTGAAATTAGAAGGAGGGAGAGAGAAGGAACGGGGAGGCGGAGGGGAGCGCTCACCCTCACCTTGAGCTGACGCTGGGCTCACTTTCGGGGGGGGGGGGAAGCACTGCATTTTGTTTTTGAGTCTCTGCGAACAAGGACCCGCCTCCTCGTGCGCAGTCTACCCTGGCTAACAGGGAGCAGTTGGCCCCACCAGCAGGTCCCATGGCCACTGTCTTTAAGAGGGAATTCGGAGACACTGGTCTGGTTGAATCCAGTCAGTTCTCCTGGAGCGCCACCATGAGGGTCATCCTTTGGAGGTGCAGGTGAGCCCAGATGAAAGGATCCTGGGCCAGGTGGCCCATTTAGAAAGGACTCAAGGCCAGCATCTGCCTGGGGCCCAGGACCCAGGAGCCTCCTGGAAGGGGAGGGTGTGAGCAGCCCAGCCGCTCCCTGCTTAAGGTCCCTGAGATTATTTGCCAGTGTTCACTGCCGTGTCCTGGTCAGCACGTGTTGCAAAGAATGAAATGCCTTTGCTGTGAGTGGTAGGGAAGCTAATTGCTTAGGGTTCTGTGGGCGAAGAGAGAAGGGAAAGATGGAAGGGGGGGCGGGCAGAAGGGCCGGAGGTGAGTGTGTGAGCGCTCCGCACTCTTGACTCCTTTCATAAAAATGATCAGCCCTGCTGCCTGTGGCTGCTCAGGTGTCAGCATCAAGCACGTGACAGATAACAGCGTTTTCTTCAGCCTAAATGTGTAGTTAAAACCCGGAAGTCCTGTGAGTCCCAGGCTTGGTGCCGCGCCGTGTGGCGAAGTCGGCCTTGGAGGAGGCAGGAGGAAAGGGAGGCTGGTCCCATCAAGACAATGGGAGGAGCCGGGCACGGTGGTGCATGCCAACACTGGGAAAGCTGAGGCAGGAGGATGGAGATCTGAGGCCATCCTGAGCTACATGAGAGACCTTGTCTTAAACAAACAGGGATGGGCAGATGGCTTAGTGGGTAAAGCACTTGTCTTGCGAAGCCAGACTCAGTAGCCTGTGTCCGTAATCCCAACATCCCAGTGCTGAAATTGGAGGCAGAGACAGGAGAATCTCCAGAAATTCAAAGGTCAAGTAGTCTGGGGTACACGGCGATGAACAAGAAGCCCTGTCTCAAACAAGGTTGGAAACCGAGGACAAACACACATACACCACCTTCTCACACATGAACACACACAACACACATAAAAAAGATAAAATGATAATGATGCCAGGCATGGTGGTACACATATGAGTTCACAGCTCATAGGAGGCTGAGGCAGGAGGATTGCCACAGGCCAACCTGGGCCACAGAGAAGCTTGAGGTTAGCCTTGGCTACAAAATGAGACTCCATCTCAAAGCAGTGCCCCCCAGGTTGAGGCCCAATGCCTGAGCTCTTCGTTGCTGCCTCCCAAACCTGTCCCTGCCGTGGCCTGTCCTCTCCTGTAACCTCCACTTCCTTTCCCGACTCCTCAGCATCCGCTCCGACAACAGCCCTGCACCCCACTGTCCATCCACTGGCCGTGCCTAGCCTGCCCTGGTGGTTCATGCCATCCATCCCAGGCAGGCTCCGCCCAGCGTGCTATTGGTAGGGATGCTGTCACCTGCTGTCACCTTTTTCTGCCACTAATGTGACTATTTACTCCCAAGAAAATGCCCTTAATTTACAAGGCATTAGTTCTAATGCTGGATGATTAAGGCCATTAATATTTATGGCTGGCACTCCGGAGGGGACCTGGGTGTTAATTGGCATTCTTTTCCTGTGTCTCCTTTCTCAATGAGGCTGCTGGTGGCTGCTGCCTCTGCTCCTGCCTCTTAGCTTCAAAGGGAAGCGTGACACTGGCCTTTTCCTCTTTTTTCACTTCTGACAGCAATCTAAAAGCATCCCCTACCCCCTGAGCTGAGGGGGTCCAAGGTGCCAAACCTGCAGAGAGAAGTGCAGCTATTGGGGTACCCTAGGGTCTGTCTGGGGAAGAGGAGGGGAGGGAGGCGGCAAGAGTGCGTATGTGCCCCAAAAACAGAGCGCCATCTCAGACACCCACGCCTTCCTCCATCTCTAGTCAAAAATGTTCTAGTGTTTTTATATAAGGTGGAATCTAAGCCAGCCACCCCAACACCCCAACCCTGGGTCTGCTGAACAAACGGAGATGTGTGGGGTGTCTGTTTTGGGGGCACAGATTGGAGAATACATATCACACTCCTCCTTCATGCTCTCTGGCTTTGGGGTGCCAGGAACAGTCAATGCCTGGCTGAAGAATGGGCTTCAGGTAGAAGATGCTGCATAAACAGCATTGGTTGCCACAGCAGTGGAGGCAGTTCCTTCCTCCCTGGAGAAGAGAGTACCCTGCCTGGGGTCCTGGAGTAGCCTCATCACCCATGCCCTTCCCATCAGCTGTGGGGCCTCCATCGGCAGAGCTGGACAGGAGAGATGTAGCCGGGGGTGACCAGGTGCTTGCCTCTGGCTGCTGTCTGGCTCCAGTCATTTTCTGACATACAGAAAATCGGACTCAGGGCTGCCAACCTCTGACTGCCTCAGAGAGATGGGCAGTGTGGTTATGAGCATGCCGCTGCTGGCAAAGAACCCAGACAAGAATTGTTCTATAAGAGCCGTGTGGCCAAAAAGAGTGTGGCTGTGGGTTGGCGCTTGGGGCTGCCCAGTCCAGTCACCATTCTGTAATCTAATCAGGAGACGTCATTCAGAGGATGGCTGCCACTGCATCCCAGGGGTCCTGGAGGAAATGAATGAGAAGATGGTTTGGGGAGGGGAGGGGAGGTAGGAAGTAGCCTCATTCCCCGCCCCCCCCCAAAAAAAGACTTGGGATCAGAAACTGGAACCTGTCCCATTGCATCCAGGGTCTCCAGTGATCACTGGGCATCTGCCATTGGAGCAGATGTGGTGGCACATGCCTGGAGCCCTAACCTCCGGGCTGAAGCTGGAGGGTGGCATTTCCAGCCTGCCTGGGCTACAGAGCGAGACACTGTCCGAAGGCAAACCAGGATAAAACAAAGCGCTTCAGACAGAGAGGTGTAGCTAGAGTTTTCCTGCCTTGCCCACAGTCAGGACAAATCTTTGTCACCCCATGTTGGGCGCCATTTGTAGCTAGAGTTTTCCTGCCTGGCCCACAGTCAGGACAAATCTTTGTCACCCGCCAGTCCCACAGCCGCTCAGACCCAACCAAGTAAACACAGAGACTTATATTGCATACAAACTGTATGACCGTGGCAGGCTTCTTGCTAACTGTTCTTATAGCTTAAATTAATCCATTTCCATAAATCTATACCTTGCCACGTGGCTGGTGGCTTACCAGCGTCTTCACATACTGCTGGTCATGGCGGCAGCTGGCAGTGTCTCTGCCTTAGTCTTCTGCTTCCCAGTATTCTCCTCTCTCCTTGTCCCACCTACTTCCTGCCTGGCCACTGGCCAATCAGTGTTTTATTTATTGACCAATCAGAGCAACAGATTTGACATACAGACCATCCCACAGCAGAGAGGTGCTCGCCCTGCAAGTACAAGCATCTGAATTTGATCCCCAGAGTCCAGGGGAAAAGCTGTGTGTTGTGGGGCACCCCTGTGATTCTACCACTGGGGAGGCAGAGGCAGGAGGATCCCCGGGGTCTGCTGGCAGCCAGGCTAGTCAGTGAACCCCAGTTCACTGACAGGAGGGGTCCTGTCTCAAAAAAACAAACAAGATGGAGGCACCTGGCACCTGAAAAATGACACCCAAGGTTGTCCTCTGGTGTCTGCATGCATACACACCCATACTACACGTGCGTACACACACACACACACACACACACACACACACACACACACTCACACACACACAGATGGGTTAAAAAAAATCCACCCTGAGTGAGAACTGCCAGAGGATGTGTGACAACCAGCAGTGATCTGTGTGTGACCCTGGTGATACCACAGTCAGGGCTGCTGAGGGGCTTTGGGAAGGGAGGAGAAGAGACGCCTTGTTTCCATCCCTTAAACAAGGCATATCTTCACATGATGGCAGTGGCAGCCATGCTGGGTCCATGAGGTAAGCCAGCTGGGAACAGAGCCAGGGCAGAGCACCCAGAGACAGGACTCTAATGTGTGGGCTGAGAGATCCCCTGTAGTCCAGCCTTTTGCTCACTGATTTCTCATCTGTAAGCCAAAATCTTTCCTGACTGATATATCCTAAATCATATTTCCATTTCCATCTTAAATGGCACCTTCCTCACCGAGCCCTCCTCATACTCACAATGGATATTTGGTCCTCATGTTCTTTGGTGGTATCTGTCTCAATTTACAGACACACCTATATGTATGTACTAAGACCGGTTTCCTCCTAGACCATGAGTTTGTGGTGACAAAGACCTTCTCCATTGTTTCTTCAATAAACACTGGTGCAAAGCAGCCTTCCTGGAACGATTGTTGCTCAGTATGTGAATCAAACGAGAAATGTATGAGTGAATGGATGGAATGGGTGGATGGAAGAGTAAATGAATATACGATTGGATGATGGTAAATAGGTAGATGGATGGATGCGTAGGTGGATGGCAGATAGATGGGTGATGGATGAGTCGACAAATGGGTGGTTGGGTAGATGGATGGATGTGTGTGGATAGATTGGTGGTTGAATGGATGTTTGGATGGGTGGATGATAGGTAGATGAATGGGTGGGTGAACAGATGGATTGGATGGGTAGGTAGATAGAGAAGTGGATAAGGATAGATGGATGGGTAGGTGAATAGATGGATAGATGGATGGATTGATGGATGGGTGGGTGGAAAGGTGAGTGGATGGGTAGGTGAGTGAACAGATGGGTGGGTAGATGGACCTGCTGATCCACTGATGTGTCTCTTGGTGTCTCCATTCTCCTGCATGTATACTTAGCAGTGGATCACTGGGCTGTATGGAAACTATAACATTTTGTATATCTGCTGGCTTTGGTCTCCTCAGTCCTGGAACTTGGCAGTATGATTCAGTTCTGAGTAATCCTTGTGAATCAAGACTCCTGCCTCACAGGTAGGCATTTCAGGGTCTCTTCTATCTGAAGGTTCTAAGAAATGCCCCAAGCCTTCAGCACAGCGTCAAATCCTGCTTCTCCCTTCTCCAGGCAGTGTGATCTCAAGCAGGCAACTAGCCTTCTCTAAGTCTATGTTTTCAAGGAGACAAAAATCAAACAGCAGTAGAGATGTTATTCACTTGTCTCACGCATCCAACACAGCCATGTTTATTTGCCAGGACAAGGCAGCCAATGCTGATGAAGAAATAGGTCTGAGGTCTGGCTTAGGCTCTGGTCTTTTCAGACATAGCTGTGGCCAGTGCTCTGTCATCCTGAGCAAACTGGCTTTCTCTGCCTGCCTCAGCTGTACCACCTGTAGGTCTGGGCTAGACCCATGCAGATGCAGGAGAATCCTCCCTTCTCTCAGCCTGCTCATTGCAGGGGCACAGGGGTCAAACACAGTGCAGGCCACCCACTTCCATGTGGCATCCTCGGATGTGGGGTGGTGCTTCCGGAGCAGATGGATCAGGCAGATGTGGGGATGGGTGGGCGTGTGACCTAGGATAAGATACCTGATTACTCAGTCACCACCACCTGTTCTGGCCCCTTCCAATAGCATCCTCACCTCTGTGGGGCTCATGGCAGCCATCTGACATCTGCTAGCCAGTCTACAATGAAGCCAGACCTGGTGATCTACACCTGGGTTGGGCCGCAGCTGAGCAAGGGCACCCTGGGAGTGTACTCACAAAGAACAAAGACGTGGGCAGAGCCCAAAATAGTGCATGAAACCCACGGTTTTCTGTTTTCTCCCAGGGAGGGTAGCTGAGTGATCCGCGGCAGGGGACCTGGGACGTCCCTACTGCAAATGCTGTTATTATGAACCAGCTAGGGTGGGGCTCTGGGAGCTGAGAGACCTGGTAGAAGACACCACCCCATCACTATGTGCACCCTAGCCGAGGGGAGGTGGCCCTGAGAGAACCCTGAGCCAGACTTCACTCCACTTCCAATTCTGGTTATGTCCCCTCGCTTCCTCCAGAGTGTTGTGTGGAACACCCCTGGATAGAGTTGAGGTGACCCAGGCAGCCACTCCATCCCCTGTGGGTCCCGGTGTCATGTGACATGGCCAGCGCCTTCCACTCCAGCTGCTCACTAGCACTCCCAGACCACCAATTGTGCTCACGACCATTGTCACCCGACCTGCCACCTGGAAATTTCTATAGAATTTCTATAGAATCACTTCTAACTCATCGAAGGGGAGGCGGAGGGGCAAGGAGAACGGTTGGCTGAAATGCAGGCTTTCAAATTCCTTTGTGGTGTCCCCATGTCCCCGCCCTCTGGCCCTTGTTTCCTCTGCATTGGCTTTACTGTCAAGGGCCTGTGTGATGGCTCCCTGCAGCCCCAGGCTAGTGTCCAGCTGTCAGAGTGGCCTCACTGGGTGCCAGTGGCTCTGTCATTATGGGCCTGGAGGCATCATAAACCCCTGAACCAACCCCATGAAGGCTCTGACTGGGCAGGTGTGGTCCACATCACATCTGGAGCTGTTGACCCCAACCACAAAGGGTGGAGAGATGCTGGGCTGCTGGAAACAGCAGGCGTCCGTACAGTGCCTGTCAATGGGGCTGCACTGAGATGACGTCATCGGGGTGGAGGTCTTGGGGAAGGGTGGAGATACTCCCTTGGGTGGAGCCTGTGTTCAGGGCCACTTGTCTCTCCTGAGGTTCAGAAACGTGAACTCCAAGCTTGGCCCAAAGTCTTCCCTGCCTCAGTAAAGAGCCCTTCCTTCCTCCTTGGTGAGCCAAGCCAAGTGACGCACTGTCCCCGAGGCCAGAAAGCCAGCTCTGTCCTGCTCGCCAGGCTCCTGCCGCATGCTCTACCATTCCAATGGCCACTGTTTGAAAGGTAGTCCTTGGGACTGGAAGCCACAGGCTGTGTGCAGTCAGTGGACATGGTTGTACCCCCACCCCTCAGCCCTGAACCACGCCACATTCCCTGTCATCTCCAGCCAGGGCCCTCCACCCACTCTCCTGAGAATAGGGTTGCGAATAGTCTCCTAGAGGCTGGATGGGCCCCGTGAATGAAGGAGGACGACCACATGGGGCCTTTGGCACACCGGCAGGAAGTCTACCCGTAGTTCATTCTTTCAGAATTTAAAGTAGAGACACTAGGAATTTAAAAATGTAATCTCCTAAATATGTGAATGTTAACAGCTATGAATGTTAGTCATGTTAATTACGTTAACATAAGAGTCTTAGTTATGTTAACAGTCAGGGATTGCTGGTGTAGGGTTTTTGAAACACTGTTTAGATGAAGAAAAGCATACCTGTGGGAACAGACTCAAATTCCAGGCTGCCATGCTACAGATGGGGAAACTAAGGCACACATCTGTATTGTGAGATATATATATATACCTGAGGCTAGATAGGTAACTGCTTTCTTTAGTGGTCTTGGTGGCATCTCTCTAGAGGGTGGAATTGGAATGGGGACATGAAAGGGTAAGAGAGTCAGGTTGTGGTTATCTGAGGCGAGAGCTTTCCTGATAGATGAGACCATGCAAAGGCCCTGACACAGGCCAGCACCTGTCTGTCTCAGGAACAGCAATTAGGCTGTTGGGTTTTAGTGCAGTGATCATGGAAGGAGATGAGGGTAAAGTTATGGAGAGTCCTGTTCCAGACAGGACTGATCTGAATTTAGAATGAACAATTGTAAGGATTGGATGGATGGATGGATGGATGATGGATGGGTGGATGGGTGGATGGATGGATGATGGATGGGTGGGTGGGTGGATGGATGGGTGGGTGAGTGGATGGATGGATGGATGGATGATGGATAGGTGGGTGGGTGGATGGGTGGATGGGTAGGTGGATGGATGGAGGATGGATGGGTGGGTGGGTGAATGGATGGGTGGATGGATGAATGGATGGATGGATGGATAGGTAGATGGATGAATGGACTCCATCCAAATTGTTTTCATGGGAACATTCATATGTGATGGGGTGTGTGGGTGTACCTGATGCCTCCTAGGTTCTGAAGTCTTCTAGAAGGTGACCATGCTGGTGGCTGCAGTCTTTAGGGGTTGTATGAAACTTGTTTTGAGCCCACATGTGGAGAGGAGTCTCTGTGACACAGAGTCAGGAGGTGATAAGAGTGCAAACACTCTGGGTACCAGAGGCAGAAGGAATGGCATTCACTCAATAGCCCTCACAGCACTGTGTTCATCCCAGCAAGCCGGGGACTCTAAGCTGCTGTCAAGACCCTGGACTGGACAGGGAGTCCACAAGACTCCTGACACCCAGCCCCTCCACCCCCAGCCAGCCCCTGTCCCCCACAGAGTGCTGCAGCGGGTGGCTCCTATCCTCGGCCGCTCTCAGCCTCCAAGACTATTTCTGCCTTCGTTAGGTACTGGCATCCCAGCTGCTGGCAAGCAACTTGGGTGGGGTTGCCATGGCGACCCTCGGGCACGGATTCCCAGAGATGCTCCTGCATCCTCCCCAGCCACTGCTGATTGCCGGGGGAGAGCGTGACTCACCGTTAAATATATCACGGTCATCCCAAATTGGCTGCTCAAACCCAGCAGCCGGATGTGGGGACAGGTGTCCTCTGGGGTGGGGGCAGGAGTTGGGAGGCTGAGGTGAGACCTTCTGGGTACCACTAAGGCCTTCAGATGCTGCTGTTCTTAGCTGCTCCCATCCCTGCTTAGAGTTCTTGCCTCTCCCAGCCTGCCTGGGGCTTGGCCCCAGATCTGCTACTGGTTTTCTGTGATCATGTTTGTGATCGCATGCGCGCGCACGTGTGTGTGTGTGTGTGTGTGTGTGTGTGTGTGTGTGTGTGTTCAAGCAAAACAGGTGAACAAGCTCACATGTGCATGTTTGTGTGGAGACCAGACATGGATGTTGAGTGTCTTCCTCAGTCATTCTCCATTTCATTTTTTAAAAGATGTTTTGTTTCATATTTATTTATTTATTATGGGGGGGCACACATGCCATGGCATGAGTGTGGAGGTCAAAGGCCAACTTGCAGAAGTCCACTCTCTTCCTACCATGTGGGTCCTGATGATTGAACTCAAGTCACCGGCCTGGCAAGCCCCTTTATCCAATAATCCATCTTGCCAAGCCCTTCACCTTATATTTTGATACAGGGTCTCTAGCTGAACCTGGAGCTGATCAGAGAGCCCTAATGATCTTCCTGTCTCTGCCTCCCCAGTGCTGGGATTATAGACGTATGCCACCACCCTCAGCTTTTCAGAGGAGTTCTGGGGATCTGAACTCAGGTCCTTGTGTTCCCATAGCAAACACTTTACCAACTAACTGGGAGTTTCCTCCAGCCGCATAGCTGTGTGATCTTGGATAAGAAGCATGAACTCTCGTCTTTAAGTTAGGCCTGAGGTGTGTACTGATGGACAAAGGCTTGCACGCAGCTGCTGAGTTGACCTATAGCAGGCCTCAGCTGACTGGTGGGAGCCTGGAGCCTCCTGGGTGAGAGATGAAAGACTTGGCTGATCACAGTCCAGAAGGCACGGGCTCTTCATATTGATTTTCTTTGTCCTCACATTTAATTGAAAGTGGTCCACACAGACACAGCACACACAGCTGTGGATCCCCAGGCTTAGGAAAACCCCGCTCGTGATGTCTCTGGCAAGCTTGGCCAGCCTTTGCCCTGCTAGACGTCATTGTCAGGCTGCTGGCAAGAGCAGTGATGCCCTGCCTGTGGTTCCAGAGGAAATGCTGGCTCTGTCTTCCCTGGCTGCTTGGTAACCAGACATCCCAGAGGAGGGTCAGTAGACACACAGACTTTGGGAAATCCACAAGACCTGTCCTCCATCACTTTTGGGACAAGGGCTCTGGGCAGGCACATGCATCTTAGATATGAGCCACTTTTTCGGGGTGCTGGGGGGCAGCATCAACACTTCACCAGCCATCACCATCAAACTTATTCCTCCCCTCTTGTATGTCATAGCCTAATCCTTTCCAGCTAGCACATACCTGTCGGCCTAACATGTCCCAGCGAGGCATCCATAGTCCCAGCCTCCTTCTCCTTTCTAGTTGGTTCTTTCGGAGGGCTACTAGATGTTGAACTCAGGACTTTGTGTGTGCTAGGTTAGTGCTCTTCCCCTGGGCTACACCCCCATCTCTCTTTTTACCTTTTATTTTGAGACAGGGTCTCACTAAAACCGTGAACTCATTCTAGCCCAGATGGGCTTTGAACTTGCAGTTGTCCAGGCCAAGCAGCTGGGATTACAGGTGTGCACCACCACATCCAGCTTGAGTTATAATTCTTATGTATACAGTTTGTACATTTTGAGTCTACGCATCAATGAATTTTGGTAGGTTTACAGAACTGAGCAGACACCACCGCAATCCAACTTGAGAACATTCCCGAAGGAACCTCATGTCCATAATGCCTTCTATCCCACTTCCCTGCCCTTGGGCAGATGACCACTGTAGTCAGAAGTTTTCCTGTGTCCCACCCGGTCTGCAGCTGCTCAGACCCAAACAAACACACAGAGGCTTATAGTAATTACAAATTGTATGGCCATGGCCTATGGCTCAAGCTTCTTATAACTAAGCTCAGCCCATTTCTATTAATCTACATGTTGCCACATGTTTTGTGGCTTTACCTGTGTGTCATTATATGCTGCTCCCTGGAAGGTGGAATGGCGTCTCTCCCTCTGCCTTTCTTCTCCCTGTCTCTCCAGTTAGAATGTACCGCCTAACCTTATTCTGCCTCACCATTGGCCAAACAGCTTTATTTATCAACCAGTCAGAGCAACACATATTCACAATATACAGAAAGACATCCCACAGCAGACCACTGGTATTGGTGAAATTATTTTGGCCACTCCACGTAGTTAAAAGGATATTTATTTAATGGCGTAACTCACAAATTAAGTGATAGGTAGGTCGCGGGGTCTGGGGAAGGTATATCGCAGTCCAGCGGTGTTCTCTGGAGCTCTGCTCAGTCAACCTCCACCGTTCAGCGTCCCGGCACAGAGAGAGCTCACAGAGAGAGCGCTGGCCCATCCAGCTCTCAGGTCTCCCAGCGACTACCCTGGCCCCGCCTCGTAGGCGTGACAGTTGCCAGAGTCTCAATGGGGGTTGGAACTTCCAGATCCAAGCTGGAATGGCTACCCACTACACACTGGTCCATCCTGGATCTTTCCAGTGCTATTCTTGGACAGTTCATGTTAGCAGAGCCCCATAGTCACCACCTGAGTAAGCATCAGTTTCTGAGCCAGAATCAAGGGGAAGAGAGAACATCACCTTGGAGACAGTGGGGGTGACATTCTGAGACTCTTGTGACTACAAGTTCATGTCAAGGAAGGGTTCAGGTTTGGAAGGACCACGCGGTATAGAACTGACAGACCACAAGGCTGTCCAGGAACAGGACAAGGCTCAGCAGTCTATGGTGGCTAAAGATGGCTAGAACCAAGTACGTCTTGTCTGGTGGGCAGAGGAGAATGCAGCCCAAGGTTGTCTGCCCTCGGCCGCTGGTCATTGTCCCTGCTGTGTCCCCCAAGAGGCTGAGCATGTCGAGTCTAAGACCTCCTTACCAACCTCAGCTGTGTCTGCCACATGAATCCGCAGGGCACTGTGCACATGGCTGCCCCAGGGCTCTGGCTTGACCAAATCCGGAGGGTGAGGCTATTTCCAAACTGATGTTTCCCTCTTTGATTCTGTGGGATGTTCGGGAAGTCACTTCACCTCCCTGAAGCTTTCTTTTCTGGCAAACAGAGACAGTATTTGGATAGTGGAGGTTTCAGTAAGAAGGCACACAGTGTCCTCCACCCAGGACCAGGCCCGTCACAGCCGCTCTGCTGATCTCCATGATCGCTGTGGATGGTTGTTTTCCATGTGATAAAGTGTTGAGACTTTCCTGGAAGGGGATCCAGCTTCAGGGAAAGCCTCACTTGTGATTTGCAAAGACATAGCCTCTGCCTTCCTCCTGCTTCCCTGAAAGCCCTGGGTCCCAGCAGGACTCACTCTATGTCTCCCTTAGAGTCTTAGAGTCGCCTGGGCTCCCACTTTGATTGACAGCCTTGAGGAAATGGTGGACTCTATCTCCAGCAATGAAGTACTCTAACTAAAGAGTGTCACCTCTGAAGTCACCTGGACACGTGGACAACAGATACATGGGGTCCACCTAGAGAGGGAGGATGGAGGGGAGAGGGAGAGAGAGAGAGAGAAACCCCAGAGCCACCAGAGTCTGTTTGTGCACACGGGTGTGTATGTGTGCATGTGCACATGCATGGGCAGATGTGTGTGGAGGCCAGAGGCCAATGTCTAATAACTTCCCCAGTCACTCTCCTCTTAGTTTTTGAGACTGTCTATCACTGAGTCTAGTCTCAGCTGTTTTTAGCTTAGCTGCTAGGCAAGGGAGCCCTGGGGAAATATGTTTCCTCCTCCTTGGTGCTGGGATTCCAGGCACAAGCTTCCATGCCCGGCTTTTCAGTAGGTTCTGGGATTTGAACTCAGGTCCTTGCACTTGCACAGCGAGAATTTACCATCCAAGCTGTCTCTACAGCTATTCCAAGAAACCTTTCAACACCTTCACCAGGCTGTCGCTTCACTGGATCATTACGAGGCTTTGGAGGGTGACCCAGGCTCATGAAGGTACATCCTAAAATGGAGAGAAAACTGGAAAACAGAGAATAAGATCCAGTTTAATATATAATACCTGCCTGTAGATGTGACATTTGGGGAGCAAAGGGACAGTGGAATGGACGACAGCACTCTGGGAAAGCTGTCCTGGGACGATGACGGTTCAGCAGAGAACTGAAAGTGAGGAGAGGAGGTGTGAACAAGGTCGTCGGGGAAAGTCCAGCAAATACAAAGTCACTGAGGCTGCAGAGGCGGTCAGGATGGCAGGAGGGACTGGAGCAAGGGGAGCCGTGCAGGGGCATCTGACCGAGAGGTAGAGAGGAGCCGGGCCGCAGGGTTTGGGAGTCGTGTGAAGGTTCTGGCTTTTGCCTTGAGGACAGTGGGAGATAGGGGAGCGTTTTGAGCGAGAAGGGTGTCAGGTCTGTGGTGGGTTCTAACGGGCTCCTCCTGATGGCTGTGGAGCAGGAACCAGCTGTGGAGAGGAAGCAGCTGCGATGCACAGGGCTGTGGTCACACTCAGGTGTATCCGAAAGTAATAAGAGGTGGTTGTGTTGTGGATGCTTCCAGAAACCAGGCCAGGGGGTCTTAGTGACGTACTGGATATCCTGAGTCTCATCAGGGCTGCAGCAACCAGTGTCTGGCTTCTGCTTCCACGCCCTGAACCAGAGGCTTGTGCCCGGGCCACAGTTTTCCCAAGGTGACTTGGAGAGCTCTCCGGAAACACTGTGGAAGCCATTCCTCAGCTCAGGGACCCCAGGTGAGTCCCCTCCCCAAGCAGGATGTCTGGACATTAAGAAGCCAGCATGCCGCCACCACTTCCCCTGATGGGTTGGGGCTGTTGCGGGTCAACTTTAGACTTAGGCAGCCGAGCTGTGGAGCAGAGGAACTAGAAGATGCTGTCAAGTGGGCAAGACATTCATTTTCAACATGTCATTCTGAGGTCTCTGCCATCATTCTGGCTAGCAGGAAAGTTTCACCTTGGCTCAGGTCAGCTCAAGGTCATGGTCAGGTCAACATTTCTCACTTTGACATGGAGGGTAAAATACCTGGGCTCTGGACTCGGGGCCAGATGGAGCCCCTGGCTGAGTGCTAGGGGTGGACACCTTTTCCAGAAGAGGCAGCAGGCACCACAGATGCCCCCAGCATGCCCTTTTCTCCCACATTCAGTTAGAACTTCGTTCCCAGGGGTAGGTCCCGCAGCCCTGTGCCCTTGGCAAATTTATCACTGTCCCCCGGGGGAGGCTAAATGTGGGCATGTGGTTGCCATGCCTCCTGAGAACTAAGCCTTCCTCCTCCCTCAAGAAAGCAGGGGCAGGGTCCCTCGGGACAGGTGCCTGGAACACTTCTATTTTCTGTAGCTTTGGAATATTGATCAACGTAGAAAGAAACAAGAAAACACCCCTCAGGTTGGTGCTCTTTAAATGCCAGGTGGAGCCGGTCTGCACAAATGTCCGGCCACGAGAGAGGAGGCCACAAGACAGACTGTGTGGATTCTGTGTCTGAAGGTTTCTGCTTCCTGTGCTCTATGCCGGTCTCTGGGAGTAACTCGGTGACAGATATGGGAGCCTTTTTACACACCATCATTCCGCTGCTGTTTGTATACGCAAACGCGGCCCATTTAGAGATAAGGTCGAAATTCTAAAAATACTACAGCATTGGGTTTTGAATGGTGAATATAGTTCCCTGTTGGAAAGTCAGAGTGTTTAAAGAGCACACAGGGAAATGCTCTTTCACCCTGGCTCCAGGCACCCGGTCCTCCTTAGAGGCAGACACTGGCACCAGTTTATGAACCCTTCCAGAAGCAGTACGTTCGTGTGTTAGCAAGCCCATACACATACATATTTTTCTTCTGTTTTTGCCAAAGTAGGGCCTGTCTTTGTATAATCCTCACCTGATTTCATTTGCTAGCTGCACAGCTGAGAGCATGTTCCCTGTTCATGCAAGAGACCCTTCTCTTTTACAGCTTCGGAGTATTCCGTTGTGAGTTTTAAGTCGTCCCCCCCCCCCCGTAATGAACAGAGAGCCCATTTCCAAACTCTTTAATGACCAGATATAATCTACCAGGGAAACTCTTGTTTAAGATCCTTGTGGATTCTGGTCTGGCTGGAGAGTGTGGTGTGCCCTTCCGTATGCACCAGCTCTTTTCTGGAGACCGAGGCTTGCTTGACGCCATCACAGAATGTAGGGGGATAATTTTCGGTAAAGGAAACTGCAATGCAAAGTCCCCAGAGTATCGGTGAGCTTGGTACAGTAGGAAAGCAGCCTCAAGGTCACCAAGGCTACCGTGGGGCAGGGGGTGGGGAGGACCAGGGGGGGGGGTCTAGGGGAAGAGGTGAGACTGACCGCTGGAGACAGGTGGGCCAGGAGAAGCCACCTGCATGATGCATAAGCTGTTGTATTTCGAGAGGCATTTGTGGCCCTTGCCTCACTTTTTGTTGCTAGGAAGGCCTTCCCCGCTACATTTTCTAGGTCTTTCTTCCGTGCCTGCCCAAGGAGGAAGAGGCTGTGCATTGCTGCAGACCTGGGGTGCACCCTCCTGCCCCCAGCCCCGCCCCACAGGCTCTAGCTTACCCTGGTAACCTGAACCAGGAAGAATGGGAACTCACGGGGGTCCAGAATCCTCCCGTGCCCTGTCCCTGTCCTTGTCTCCCAAGAATGCTGCCTCTTTCTGTCCCTCTGTCTTTACATGGATGCTGGAGGATCACTTCAGATGGCCAGCTGTCAATTGTCTCCTCTTCTGCCACCCCCCCCAGCCCCACCCTATCTCTCTAGAAGCCCTGGGCCAGTCCTCAGTGCCTCCCAGCATTGAGGACTCCAGAGGCTCAGGGCTTGGTGTCTTTATCTTGCTTTTCTGCATTGGCCAGGGAATCACCTGAGATGGTCTGGTCCCCCACCTTCCCCTCCCAGCCTCGGGGTCTTCCTAGTCAGAGTCAGTCCTGCCCTCTACTGCAGAGGTATTGAATTGGATCTTACAGGCAGGCAGGGGTGAGGTTCGCTCAGCAGGAGCAGCTGGGCACAGCCCGGGGAAGGGGTATGGAGGGGGTGTGGAAGAAGAGGGCTTAGCAGGAGTCAGGTTCTGCCTGGCCCTGTCACAAGAAGGAGAGTTTGTCCTGAAGGCAGAGAGAGAGAGTGGCAAGATCAGATGTTGGAGGAAGATGGGTAGGGTTCTCTGGAAGGGAGGTCAGAGGAGGCGGGAGCAAGGCCAGATGGAAACAGCATTGGCTCTCCCATCTCCCCTCCTCCCCCTCTTCCTTCGTCTCTCTTCCTCCTTTCTCTCTTCTCCTTTCCTTTCTTCCTCCCCTCTTCTATCTTTCCCTTCACCCCCTTCTCCTCCTCCTCTCCGTCCTTCTTCTCTGTCTGGCTTTGCCTTTTCTCTCTGGCCCTGCCTCGCCTCCCACAGCTCCGTCACCCCTGCCCACCCTGCTGTCTGCCGCCACCCCAGGCCCAGCCATAATTCATCCTTTGCTGCGGGCGCCGGCGCCCTTGCTCTGACGCAGCTCATTATTTTTATTAAAGGCTGGAATCTGTTTCCCTAACCTGACATCTTGCTTAGAGAAACCAAAAGAGGCGTCGTCGTCGTCGGGGCCTAGAACAGGAAGCAGCCGGAGGGGCACCATGAAGGAGAGGTCCCGTCACTGTGCCCCAAGAAGAATGTCTCCTCCGCCACACGCAGATACACAGGTGCCGCCGCCTCCCCTGAGGGTGGCTAGCCTGTGGCCTCCACCCGCTTTGCCCTCTGCTGTGTGATGGACAGTTTCTCTGGTAGGGTTTGCAGAGATCGAATGAACTAACAATAAAGGACATAAATTGATTCAGTGGGTCCCAGCCATTGGTGAGAGCCTGTGCTGCTGGACAAAACATATTTCACACCCTACTCCCTGGTCTAGAAAACACAAAAGCACTTTGGAAAATGCATACAGTAGGTGCTTAAGACTGCAGATAGCAGCAGCAAGAAGAGATTTCCTGTTTTCTGGTGGTGCCATGGCTTCCACCCCTGTGGTAGTTGAACGTGACTGCCCCCATAATCCCATAGGGAGCAGCATTATTAGGAGGTGTGGCTCTGTTGGATCGGGCAATCCCTTTTTGTTGTTTTTGGTTTTTTTCGAGACAGGGTTTCTCTATGTAGCTTTGGAGCCTGTCCTGGATCTCGCGCTGTAGACCAGGCTGGCCTCAAACTCACAGAGATCGCCTGAGTGCTGGGATTAAAGGCATGCGCCGCAGCAGCAGCAGCAGCAGCAGCAGCAGCAGCAGCAGCAGCAGCCGCCGCCGCCGCCGCCGCCGCCGCCGCCGCCAACAATCCCATTTTAAACATGGAGCCAGTCTCAGAGAAAGCCTGCCCCTTGGGACTCATCCAGCTACCAGGGAGGCCTGGGGGAAGCTGGGACAGAGGGACCTCTGGACTGGGTCACCCTATCCTGGGGCAGCAGGAGACTCAGCTCTTGCCAGGACACTCCTGAAGCCCAGAAGGGAAGGTGGAGGATTTTCCCTTCCCCCTCTTCTAGAAGTATATCAGTGGGGGACGGGGTGCTGAGACCGAGCAGGGCCCTGGGTGGGGGACTGTTGGAAGACTGGGTAGTATCATGTCTGAGGAAGGACAAATGTCTGTGGGAGAAGTGGGTGGCACAGGTCCCAGCTGGGGACTGCTATGGCGGGGCTCCTGTGGCGTGGCTTTGGCTGCTGCCTGGGCTCCATGACTGCGCCCATTCCTCCCCCTTCTGGGTCTCAGCTTCACGTCTGTGCCATGGGTGTGGCCCCTCTGAGAATCCTTAGCAACCACTCCGTTCAGATGTCCTGAAAACGCCCCCGAAGTAAAGCCTCAGGTGTTTCATCTTTACCACCGAGGCAAGGTGTGTGTTCACTCACCCAGTGAGTGTGTGCTCTGTACCAGTGTGCTGGAGCTGCTTGGTGGGTTTATACGATGCCCTTAGAGACTCACAGGATATATGAGAGTTAAGTGGCTTGCTTTATTTATTTATTTATTTATTTATTTATTTATTTATTTATTTATTTATTTATTATTGAGACAGGGTCTCATAGTCCAGGCTCTTTGGATTCTCCATGTAGCCAAGGTTGACCCTAGACATCTGATGCTTCTGTCTCCATCTCCTGAGTGCTGGGATGACTGGTGTGTGTTTATGCAGTGCTGGAGATGAAACCCAGGATTTCCTGCATGCCAGACAGCGCTCTGCCCACTGGGTCACATCCCCAGCCCCTGGGAGGTAGCCAGGAGTCCTCTATAGGGGTGGCACTGAGGGGTCCTCTATGGGGTGGCATTGAGCTGAAACCTGAGGCTGGAAAGGAAAGGGACTTCTGAGGTGGGACGGAGCCTTGCTGGAAGAGAATTCTGGTGCACAGGCCCTGGGTGGGGCATGGGAGCCAGGGAAGTCCAGGTGGTTGAAACAGTGTGAGCGTGGGCAGAGGTCCCAGTGCCAAGGTCTTGAAGGCCATGAGGAAGCCAGGGGCTTTGTTCCCGGAAAGTGGGGGTGGAAGGCACCGAGGGGGCTTCTGAACAGGTGGGGGTCTATTTTACAAAGCTAGTTCTGAGGAGAGTGTGGACTGTGGAGATGAAGTGGGTGCAGGGACACCAGTGAGAGACATAATAGTCTCTGTGGGACATGTGGGTGGCTTGGGCCAGGGCAGCAGTCATGGGAAATTAGTCAGGACATGGGCGCTTTAATGGAGGGGTTTGTGAAGTATGCCTCGAAGATCAAAGAACAGAGGTCCATGGAGCAGCCAGTGTGGCGTGTGGGGGACAGGAGTCAGGGCCTCCATTTGGCCTCAAGAGAGTTCCCAAGACTCTGCACCTGCCGCAGATATTAACTCCCATGCTGCAGTTCTTCCTGCTGGGGGCTGTCCGGGAGACTCTGGGCAGGCGCTCTGAGCCTGCACCTGGTCCCGGGTCTCTTCCGGATGATGGTGGGGAAGAGCAGTGGAGCCTTGCTTCCCCATGTCTCAGCTTTGGCCTCTCACAGTGACAGCTGAGTCCGTGTGTGCACTCAACCATGCTCTCTCTGCCTTCAGCATAGGCCTCCTTCCTCACTTCCTCTCACACAAACCCAGCTTCCTCAGCTCCTGTACCAGGCCTCAGAGCCTCCGAGCAACTTCCCAGTGTCCACTTAGAATAGCCGGAAGTGGCTGTGAGTGTTGGCTGCCCCCACGCTCCCCAAGAGTGCTTTTTCTTCCTGACTTTAGACTTTTGTTGTCTTTGTTTTATTACAAGAAAATTAAAATTCAGGGACATAAAGTCACCGCCTTGAGGTCATATAAGAGAAGTGACAGTTTCAGACTCGAGGTGTCCTGTGCTGTTGTATAAAGCTACTTGAATCCTCTCTCTCTGTATAAGAGACTGGGAGCTCCTTGAGGCATAGGTAGAATTTGTTCAATTTCTGCATCCCCATAACCTGGCAAAGGCTTTCTGTAAATGTTTGCCTGGTAGATGGATGGGATCTGTGGGTGAGTGGATGGATGGATGGATGGATGGGTGAGTGCATTGACAGATAAATGGATCAATCAAGAAAAGAGAGATAAGAAGAGGACTGAAGAGGGACTCAGTTGATAGAACGCTTACATAGCATACACGAAGCTCTGAGTTCAGTCCCCAGGACCCCACCAAACTGAGCATAGGGATGCACACCTATAATCCCAGCACTTGGGAGGTAGAAGCAGGAGGATCAGAAGTTCAAGGTCATCCTTGACTCTATAGCAAGTTTGAGGCTAGCCTGGGCTATATGAGCCCCATCTCAAAGACTAAAAACAACCAAACAAAATACACAGAAGTCTTAAAGAGAATCTCCTGCTGGGAGGACGAGAGGAAAGTGGACGGCACAGTGGTAGGAGCAAACAGAGTCCACACGTCTACTCACTCCCCCTGTCCTGCAGGCAGAACAGAGCCATGTGGTGTTTCTAGCTGCAAGGGAGGCAGGAAGCCGTCTTACTCCGGGAAGCCATTGTCTCCCTAAATGTTGATGAAAGGGGTGGGTGAATCACAGGAGCCATGCTCTGCCCCGCTCGCTGCCCTCCTCCAGCACTGGATTTCCTTGGTGCTGCCTCTCACTGATGTTGCTTTATTTGTTGATATCTCTGAGGAAGAAATGTGGGCAGCTGTCCATGGCTGTCCACCCAGCAGTGTGAGGGAACAAAATGAACAAATGAACAAGGGAACATAGGCAATTTGAGTGCTACTTCCTTCCACACTAAATTCTCTCTCCCTCTCTCTCTCTCTCTCTCTCTCCATCTCTGAGTGACAAACATTGGCTGTCATTGTACATACTGCAATGCTGGGAAGGTGACACATCTCTGTCACAGAAAAACATGCTTTAGCTGAATGTGTTTTCCAGAATGTTATGTCAAATGATGCTGTGAAAATCTCAACCATGAGCGAGACAGAAAAGAGCATCTGTGTGTGTGTGTTGTGTGTGTGTGTGTGTGTGTGCATGTGCGTGCGCGCACATGAGTGTGCTGATTTTAGAAGTCACTGGGCTGCAGGCAGGAAGAAAGGTGTCTGGACCTGAAGCAGGGGCAGCCTATGGGGTCTGGTGAACACAGCAAAGAGCAAAGGCAGACACTGACAATTCAGACGTGTTCACACCTAGCCATGGGTGGGATTGGAGCCTAAGGATAGGAGCTCAGAGAATCAGGGGCACAGAGGCCCTGTGACTCACCACACCCAGCCCCAGGTCCCTCCATCTGTGGAGACTACGTTAACTCATCCTGTCAGTGGTCATCAGACAATGAATCTATACATGACAGATCTATTATACCTGTAATACCTGCCATCTACTATACCTGTAATCCTGGCACATGGGAGGCAGAGGCAGGAGGATCGGGGATTTGACGCCAGCCTGGGTTGCATAAGGAGACTGTCTCAAAAAAACAAAAACAAAACTTATTTTCTACCCATGTAACCGTTTAAAAAAAGAATCCATATAGTCCCTAACTTCATGAAACAGGGAATTGCAAGGAGATGATGTGCATGTGTGTTCATTTGCATATGCAAATGTCTCCTCACAACAATGACACCAGAAAAGGCCACTGAGCTGCCAGGTGCTCACACTCTACAGAGAGAGTGTGACAGAGACAGAAACACACAGACAGGTTGTTGGCTGTGCCACGGTGCCAGTGGGTGAGATCTGAACTGAAGGAAAGGCAACTCTGGTCCCTTCTTTCTCCAATCAATGCATTTTCTGGGAAGTCCAACATAGATTAAAACCACAGCAGAGCTGGGGATATGGCTCAGTGGGCAGAGCACCTTCCTGGTGTGCATGAAGCCCTAGGTCCCATACCCAGCACCCCTGTAATCCCAGCACTGGGGAGGCAAGAAGGTCAGAAATTTAAGGCTATCTTCGGCTACAGAGGGAGTTCAAGGACAGCCTGGGCTACATGAGACCCTGTCTCAAAAAGACAAAGACATGGTTGGGGATTTAGCTCAGTGGTAGAGTGCTTGCTAGAAGGCCCTAGGTTCAATCCTCGGCTCAAAAAAAAAAAAAAAAAAAAAAGACAAAGACAAAAGAAAAGCCTCAGAATCTAAGGCTGGAGAAGTGTAACGTAAGTTGTCACTGCCTGGAGGGCCTGTCACCATCGATGCAAGGGGAGAGGCTTTCTCTGAGGATCAGGTCCATCTGGTGTCTCCCAGATCACCTGGGGCCCCAGCCTCTGCTCCCTCCTGCCCATGGAACATCCTTACAGAGTTTCAGAACACTTAGCTGGAATCCTGGGCCTAACCAGCCCCTGCGTGGCTCACTTGACTGTTAGCAGCTGGTAGCTGACTGATGGTTTGTTTACAGAGCCATTGTCAGGTCCCCTCTCCATCCCTGAGCCTCCTGGGTTCATCAGTCCTGAGAGTCAAGAGGTCTTGAAAGCACTGAGAAGACTCCAGGAAGTCAGCAGCCCTGACTCAACCCACCGTGGATGGCTCAGCAGCACTGTGTGCACTGGCCGGCTAGGAGTCACTGCCGCTCCCAGGTGTGTGTGGTGACGGCAGCTGGGAGGATGGGGACCTCTGCCCACACCCCTTAGAAATGGTCTGCAGAAGTTGTAGGTGACAAGGGACTTTTCTGGGGAGCACTGTGTCATCGAGATTCTGAGAACAGATTTCCTCTCACTTGAGAAGGAAAGGACACTAAAATCCCCTCCCTCCCTTCCTCCACCTTCCACCCTCTGCCCCTGCATGAACTGTTCGCTCTCCTGCCTAGGAGAGGGAGGCCACATGGAAGAGGAGGCTCATCATTGCTGGCTTTGAAGCAGGGTGTGCCCAGCACCTGGGCAGCTTATGCAAAAGGATGGAAAGCCTGGGCTACAAAATTAGTTCAAGGCCAGCCTGGGTCACATTATTAGTTCAGGGCCAGCCTGGGCTACATAATTAGTTCAAGGCCAGCATGGGCTAAATGGTAAGACTCTGTCTCAAGAAGGAAAAAAAAAAAAAAGAAACAGAATTGTTGACTTTTGACAATTTCTAGATCCGGTGTCCTCAGGATTTCGCTTTCAAAACTGAATAACAAAGCTTCCTTTTGGGGGCCAGAGAGATGGCTTCATGGCTGAGAGCTCTGGCTGCTCTTCCAGAGGACGAGGGTTCGGTTCCCAGCACCCACATGGCAGCTCATAACCACCGGTGACTCCAGGTCCTAAGGATCTGCCGAGCCCTCCTTTTGGCCTGACAGGGCACAGAGGGAGAGAATCTCTCCCCCCTCCCCCCTTGTACTGTTTATTTGTGGAACTAAACCGATGACGATGTGGCTTTGCATCGTTTCTAACCTTCCCTGCCACTGACAGATGAAAGCAGGCTCAGAGAGGGCCCTGGTTTACCCAATGCCACACAGCAGTGAGGGGCAGGGCTGGGGCTTGGCACCCGGCCACGAACTCATTTTCTCTCTCTTGGGGCAGAAATAGCTGCCTGTGCCATTTTCTACCAGGGAGTTTTCAGAAGAGGCTTCTGGGAAGCAAGCGGCAGAGCCAGCATGGTGGAAACAGTAGCACTTATTTGAAGCTCGGGGCGTGGAGATTCACACCCACCAGCCGCCCGGCTGCCCCGCACCGACAACAGCCCTGTCTGCCTCCAGCCCCACAGACCAGCGTTGGCAGCAGCCTGTGTTTAGCCAAGGTCCGAAAGGGGACTGGACTCCCCACATCTCACCGGGGGTGGGGGGTGGGGTGGAGGGTGGGCGGCTGTACAGAAGAGAGTGCCTGTCACTCACACTTAGAGGGAGGGACTCGCCCTATGCACAAGATCAGTTCCCCACTTTTCTCAGACTCTTATTTTTTAATTAGGGCATTTTATTCATTATAGATTGTTCTAATTGTGTGTGTGTGTGTGTGTGTGTGTGTGTGTGTGTGTGTGTGTGTGTGTGTAATGAATGCCAGTGTGGAGACCAAACCCAAGGCCTCTCACATGCTAGGTGGGCCATGTACTACTGATCCATTCCCCCTATATTTTGTGTTAAGTCTTATTTGAAGACAGGGTCTCATGTAGCCCAAGCTGGCCTAGAATTTGCAGTGTATCCAAGGCTGGTCCTCTGACCTCCACCTCCCAAGGATTTCCGGCACAGGCTGCCACGCCCAATGTATGTGGCGCTGAAAACTGAATCCAACATTCACGCATGCTGTCCCAACAACCTTTTTTTTTTCTCCAATATTACACCAAGCACTACGAACACACCTGAAATCCCAGTGCTTGGGAGGTTGGATCAGGAGACTTGGAAGTTTAAGACAACCTGAGCTACATACTGAGAAGACCTTGTCTCCAAAACAAAGAAATCGCCTTTAAAATCTTTTGAGCATTCTCCGGTTGGGAATGGTTTGACTTAAGACATTTTGAATTTATGTGGTGGTTGATGGTGGGTGACGGTGACTCATTCAGTGGACACCGTACTTAGAATTTTAAATCTTGATTTTTCTCCCCCTCCAGGCTACTGATGTCTGGTGTGGCTTGACAGTCAATGATTCTGAGCTGGGCCGGTCCTAGTGGCAGAGGCTCATGATCCCGGCTGTTTGGAGGTGGGAGACAGGAGGATCACCAGTTCAAGGCCAGCCTGAGTCACTTAGTGAGACCATTAAAGAAGCCTGTCTTAGGGACTGGAGATGCATGGAGTAGAGGGGTAGAGTGCCTGCCTGGCATGTGTGAAGGTCTGGATTGTTGAATCCCAAGGAAGGAAGGAAGGAAGGAAGGAAGGAAGGAAGGAAGGAAGGAAGGAAGGAAGGAAGGAAGGAAGGAAGGAAGGAAGGAAGGAGAGAAAAAAGAAGAGAACGCTCTGGCAGGGCAGCCCGCATCACCACCAGTACGTTGGGAAGCAGCTGGGCTCTGCTGGGAACTTTGGTGGTTGTATCAGTGGAGTTTTGACTTCCAACGTTTCAGCTTCTCAGGCCTTGCTCCATCATGAACTGAGGTTTGGGGCATTCCCCCAAATCTGTGCCCTTGACCTTTTCCCTCTCCTTCCGGCCCAGCTGCCACTTGCCAGCTTGTCACGGCCCCACCTCCCTTGATCTGCAGCATCCCCATCTGGGAGACTGGGTGCTGGGGGTGCCCACCTCCCTGGGATTCAGCCAGCACGCAGCTGTGGCTACCACCATGGGAAAGGGAGAAATCTAGGGCACTGTTGGCATAAGGACCAGGATGTGACTTTGTGACTCAGGGCTACTTGTATATCCCAGAATGGGTCTTATTCCCTGTTTGTACCCACTTAAAACCACTGTGACCCCCCCCCCAACATCAGTACCGTGGTAACCAGAAACACCTGCCCTCCCCATGTTTCCAAAATGCCTCCCAGGGCCAATGCCACCCACCATCACTGGGCTAGATCATAGTCTTTTGAGTCACACAGCCTGGGCACAAAGCCAGTTTGTCACTTAGCTGTGTGACCTTGGGCAAGTTGACTAACCTCTCTGAGCCCTGTGTTTTCCTCCTCATATCTATCTACAGGGGTGATTTTAGTATCTTCTGCCATCCTGTGGCACCCTCATCTCCCTCCCCGCTTCTGGAGGCTGCTGTTGTTGTTGTATGCTCAGAAACAATGAGCTCCCAGGGGAGCTGAGCTTGCTTGTCATAATTCAGGGGAGGGAGGGACACCCAGCTAGCGACTGGAAGGTGTTATGAGAGGAGGAGAAAGACTTCATGCCTAAATGTGTGAACTTCGGCTGAACTATATTTGCTCAAACTGACCTCCAACTTACAATCCTCCTGCCTCAGCTTCTTCAGTGCTGGGGTTATTGATGTCCTCCACTAAGCCTAGCTTCATTCACATAATTTAATTTATTGAAGTGTTCGTGCACATACAATGTGTGTGTGTGTGTGTGTGTGTGTGTGTGTACTTATATATGTTTATATTATTTATATTTATAATAGCTTTCTTTGCTGGCTTCTATGAAGAAGCATGGAAATCAGGCCACCCTGTGGACACCTCCACACCCTTGTGGAGCCGCTGAGGGCTGCCCACGCTTCCTAGGGTCTCACACCCAGCCTGGCCCAGCCTTGTGGATTTCCCGCTTGGTCCCGGCAGAGAAGAGAGGTCAGGCCCTCTGGCAGAAGAGAGCTAGGACAATCCCACTCCTTGGCCTCTGGAAAGAAATATGACAGGAAACTGCCTGGGTCTATCCTGTCCAGGGCAAGAGGACTTGAGACTCAGGAAGTCTCCCCCCGGCAGGAGAGGTCAGGCTAGAAGTAGAAACCAGGGTCTCACCCCTGTGTGGCAAGCACTCTGCCGCTCAGCCCCAAGCCCTAGCCCCATGAGAGCCAGGAAAGACTCGTGTGCCCGGGAAGGGGGCTGCAGGAAGCCCAGTGCCCAGCTGAACAGAGAATCAGGGGCCTGCCTCACTCTGTTGCCCAAGAAAGCCAGAGCTTGGACGTGTGGCCTCAGACCCAGCTCCACCCTGACCCTGTGAGCTCCTTCACGGTCCTTCCCCTTGGCTGACTCCCAGCCTCAGGCTGCAGAAGCCACAGAGAAAGTCTAGACTGAGAAGGAGGCTTGTGCACAGAAATTTGACGTCATTCTCTTCCTTCTTTCCGTTATGCCAGCACACAGTAGGTACCCAGTCTTTGCTGCTGGTTATCACAGAGCTGGGCGGCATTTTCGTCCTAAAGGCGGACGTGCGCATCCTCTGTAGCCTGGACTGTCTAGCACCGTGTCTTCCACAGGCAGAGGCCAGAGACAGCTGAGGAACAGCAAGAGAAGTGATGTTGCTCATAGCAGAGTCCTGATGGGGCTGGAGAGATGGCTCAGCCGTTAGAGGCTCACAACCGAAACTAGAAGAGAGTCCTGCTGAGGCCAGAGGGGACCTTCTGTGTGCAGATGAGACTGGGATCCTCGGAAGGGTTTAGGAGAGGCTGGGGACAGGAAATGGGAGCCACACCGCTGGTTCAGATGTGCTCTCAGAGGAACTGGTGGCCATTTTACTCACAGCAGCTGACGCGGGCCTCGGAGCTTGAAGGATCTGTAAGAAATTGCTAGAAAGAAAGGAAGATGAGGCAGGGAGATCCCCTGGCGCTGCCCAGCCATCTTCCCGGGATGTGACGTGGTTTGTTGTGTGTAAAGCGCTCCGAACAGAGCGTGGCACAGTGAGCCGGTGCTCAGTGCACATGATTATTTCTCCTGTCTACGGGATGGAAGTCAGAGCGCCAGCCCGTGGGGCGGTGTGACTCTGAGAACCCTCCCTTTGCTGGATGCTCCTCTCCCGGCTGCAGACAGCCCTGTGGTCTCACTTCAGACAGCTGCTCCACTATTAGGCTGTTTTTCACGACTGTAATGAAATCCCTGAAGCAAGGAGCTTTATTTAGCTCACCGTGTCACAGGTTGGGAGTCGGAACAACACCGCTCCGGCTCTGGTGAGGGCCTCTTGGCTGCAAGGCTTCCTGGCAGGTGGCATCGCAGTGGCTGGCGTCTGAGTAAGAGGACAGATCAGTGGCCTGCAGAGGCCTACAAGTTGGGGGTCAGAGGCTGGGAGAGAAAGGGGGGCTGGACACTGGGGAGGGACAAGGGCCAACCTTAGAAACAATGCTCTCACTAGGGCTAATTCAAGAGTCCCAAGACCTAAGACTCCACCAGATACGCCCCCTTAAAGATACCCTCCCTCAACACTGCCACACTGAGAGACATGCCTCCATCATGTGAAGTCTGAGGAGGGCATCCGGTCCATACCAGCTCCACAGAGAAGCCCCTGACCAACACAGTGAACAGCTCAGTCACCCCCTCCCTGTTACCCATCGTCTTGCCTCAGTAGCTCCTGAAGGGATGTGTGAGTGGTCACTCCTGTGTGGAATGTCTGCTTCTGCCCAAAATGTCACACACACACACACACACACACACACACACACAAACACACGGTCAGGTTCTGGTCGCTGTGTGTCCTCCGGCTGTGGGATGGTACTTGGAACATGGTATGGGTTCCATACTTATTTGCTGAAGGGGTGAATGAGTGAATGAATGAATGACCTGATGAATTCCCTGAAACTGTGCACAGTTTGACAGCTAGCAAGGAGGACCCTGGGGACAGAGGTGCAGGGACAGAGAGGTCTCGGCTGTGGGTGGCCCTCCCAGTGCTGCGGGTCCTCCAGTCAAGGTCAGGCTAAAGCCAGCAGGGCGTCTGTCTGCTCAGTCTGGGTAATGCTCCCTGACACTTCCGATGTCTAGTGAGATTAATACAGACACTGTGCCCCAGAGGGACCAGAGCATGTGTGACAGGCCATGCTCCGACTCCAGACTCTTCCTATCCCGGAGTGGCCTCGAGACCCTCAACCCAGGGCTGTGAGCATGGCTCTGTCTTCTTTGTCTGCATTTATTGGGCGCCTGCTGTGTACTGGATGTGATGCTGTGTCTCTCTCGGTCCTTCACCATGGCTCTGTGGTGCTCAGGGAGCTTAGCTGTCTGGGAGAAAGAGAGAGGTGAGCTCTCCTTCCCATAAATGTTTGCCGAAAGGCGGGGTAACCTCACTTTTGCTCAGAAGCCCCCACAGCCTCGTTGCCTGCAGGGTCTCAGCGGGTGTCCTCAGCCCAAGCTGCTCATCACACCTGTCCCAGGATACGCTGCCACTCTGCCCGGGAGCCCAGGACAAAACCTGGGGGGCAACTGATTGGCTCTTCTCTCCCACACCCCACAGAGCTGCCCCATCAGCGACCTGCCAGGCCTCAGCTCCAGCCTTGAGTTTGGCTTCTGAGTTCTCAGTAGCCATCTCCCTCCCAAACACCTGCCATGGCCTCCTCTCTGGCATCGCTGCTTCAGGCCAGCTTTCCTACAGGTTGTCTTTAAACGCGTGCGTGCGTGCGTGCGTGCGTGCGTGCGTAGGCGCATGAGTGTGTGCGCGCCGCCTGCCTTCCTGCCTGCGTGCGTTTGTGCGTGCGCACGCATGTGTGACTACTAGCTTGACATAGAAGCCTCTGTGGCTCCCAGGTTCTCGGAATCACCTCGTCAAGTGTGTAAGGCCTTGCTCACCTTCCACCCCAGCGCTCTCCTTGCTCTTTTCTCTTGCCCGTCGATCTCTCCCCAGCCTCAGGACCTTTGCACTGGCTGCCATCTTTTCCTGGAAACTCTCCGGCCCCTTTGCCTTCCCACGAGTCGCCTCCTCAGAGCGGCCCTGCAAGCCGTGTGAGCCTAAGTCCTGCCATTTCCTTTGGTGTTACCTGTGTGTGTGAGCTTGGCATATAGAGGGGCAAAGAGATGGTGTCACAGAGGAGGTGACGCCGTGGATAAGACGGGGGGATCTGAGAGGCCTCATGGGCCTCTGTGGCTGTGGATTATATGTGAGAGCAGCAGGAAGCCACGTGGGACTCCAAGGAGTGACGAGACCTAGCTCGCCGCTGCCAGGACCACAGGAAGAGTCCTCATTTCTCTTTAAACTTCCCGGAGGAGGTGGCGTTTCCTCTCGTGCCAGGCCAGGGAAGGCAGACAAGGAGGCGCCAGAGCCGCCATTGCTTCCCCTTTGCAACAGGAAGACGTGAAGCCCGCCCTCGGGGTCAGGGGAGGGCGGGAGGAACAGGTGAAATCTGCACACGCTGCTGGGTCCTGTGGACTGGAGGTGTGCGTGCTCACAGCGGTGGGCTCCAAGTCTTGCCTGAGGTCTCTGAGCAGCTGGGTACCTAGTGCCTCAGTGGTACCACCGGTCAGAGAGGTGGGCAGTCTGTCAGTCAGAGAGGTGGGCAGTCCGTCAGTCAGAGAGGTGGGCAGTCTGTCAGTCAGAGAGGTGGGCAGTCCGTCAGTCAGAGGAGAGGTGGGCAGTCCGTCAATCAGAGAGGTGGGCAGTCCCGTGCGCAAGTAGCACTGCCTAGCCTCCTTTTCCTGGGGTGTTGCTGAGCTAACCATCATTGTGTCGATTCCTCTGAGAGACATCTAGAGAGAAATGTGCAATTCTCTGACTCATCTGGACGTAAACAGCCAAGGGGTGGGGTGGTGGCTTCAGAAGGTTGTCACGGCCCGGCTCATCCCCTCTTTCTGCTCAGCCTTTCCTTAGAGAGTACAGCTTTCAGCATGATGGCGCTACATGGCTGCTGTAGTTCCAACCATCACATCATCATCCCTGGCAGCAGGATGAAGAAAGATCTAGAAAGAGGAGGCAGTGTTCTCTGCTTTAAAGAGATTTCTGAATGCCCACACAACACTTCACCCATCTAACAGCAAGGAAGGCTGGGAAATGTAATCTTTAAGCCAAGAATCTGTGTGAGGCAGTTGAAAGTCGGGGCTCTGTTGGTGTGAAAGATTAGGACATGGGCACTTGCTGTCTGCAGCATGTGGCTTTCCTGGAGTGTCCCTGGGCCCCCGGGGAGCTCACCACTGAGACCTGGTGAATCAGGGACTAGAGGAGGCCGGGACAGGGTTCGAAACAGAGGCCCAAGTTCAGAGTCGTATGGCTAGCGTTCTCCGTAGCTTTTTCTCCTTTCCACGCGGGGCTCCTGACTAAGCCCCGCCCTCCCCACTCTGCTGCCCAGTGTCTCCTGGGCACAGCTGAACACTGCCAGCACCTCCCAGAGGACAAAAGTGGAGGCGCTTCCAGGACCGCCTCCTTCACGGCTTGTCATCCCAGCCTGCGCTGCACTTGGTGGAGAGGGGACCCTCCCTGTCTGCCCCTTACCGCTTTCTCTCTCCTCCCCTCCCGCCTCAAACACAGTTGCCCAGCAGCTTCCCACCCCAGGGCCTTTGCATCCGCCGTCCCTTCATCTGGAATGCTTCCCTCGGGCCAGCTTCTTGTCCAGCCAGAGCCCGGGCAGTCACCTTTGCCGGGAGCCCCCGGGCCACCCCAGCCGGAGCAAACCACCTCTTCCCCACGAGCCTGTTCACTCTCCAGAGAAATTATCGTACCACATCCATCTGTTTTGTCATTGGTCTTCGCGCCCCCCTCTCTCTGCAAAGCCTCGGCTCCCCTGGCACTCAGGTTTCTGCCACTGTTATTGCTGTGTCTCGAGGACCCAGAGACCTGGCACGTCAGTGAGTGAGCGAGTGAGCGTGCAAGCGAGCCACCGATGAATGCATGAGGACGTGAGTAAATGAGCGAGAGAATGGGTCGTTAAAAACACCACTGCTTGAGGTAACAGTCATCGTGCTCGCCAGGCAAGTGCCACCACCTGAGCCACATCTCAGCCCAAAGTACAGGTCCTTAGCCACGCGCCCACTGCCTCCCTCCCGCTGGGCGTGGCTCACTGGTCATTCCAGACGCCATTGATTCTACGCACAAGGCCCTGGATTCCATCCTCAGCCACGCTGAAAGTGGTTCCCATTTGTTTCACCTTCTTGTTCTAAACACATGAGAGACGGAGGTCAGGCCAGCATGGGCCTGTCTTCCAGCCAGTCTGGAGGCTGAGGCAGAAGGATCGTAAGTTCAAGACCAGCCTGGACAACTTAGTCTACTGTCACCCCCTCCTGTCCCCCGTCACCTCCCGTGGTGTAGGTGGAAACTGTACGCTGGGGTGAGAGCGTCACTGAGGAAGGGAACAGTGCCAGAAGCGCCCACTAGACTCTCAGTGGACAGCGCACCGTGAGGACCTGAAGACCCTCGCCGGAGGATGCCCAGTTGGAATTAGAAGGCAAACCTCTCCTGCCCGTTTTTTTGTGTGGAGTGTCATGAGAAAGTGCTGTTGCTCCCCAGCCAATATGGCCGTGAAGAATGGCCTCCAGAAGCCCTTGCTGCGACTTAAGTCATTAGCCACGCGGTCCCCGACTCCAGCATCTCTCCTGACACATGGGGCGCACTTCCAGCTGTGAGTCACCGTGCGCTGTCTCCTGTCCCTCCAGTCCAGGAGACAAAGGCACCAGCCTGAGGCTCTTTAGACTCTGTGGACACCTCTGTGCCTAGCCAGCCACATACCCCTTAACTTTATTCTCAGTGCTGCTCTGTACAGCAGGGTCAGCCCGAGCCGTTTGTCAACGCTGACTGACAGTCCCTCAGCTGCTCATGTCCTCAGCAGGTCTAGGCGACTGGCAGTCACCCAGCCGGAAGGGCAGAGTCCCTGACTCTCCCTCTCAGAAAGGAACCTTTGGAACACCTCCCCACCCCACCCATGCAGACCAGAGCCGACCTCTGCTTTCCTCTCACAAGGTTGCTGAGGAGACGGGAGCGGTGACTCTCTCCAGCCCCTGACCTTCGCAGAGGAGCCTCTGTCTTCTGTACATCTATGTTACAGATTTTAAATTATATTTGATTATGTGTGTTCATGTGCATGTATGCTGGCCAGTGTGCATTATGTGTGTATGTGTGTGTGTGTGTGTGTGTGTGTGTGTGTGTGTACCTGTGAATGTGTGTGTGCCACAGTGTACATGCATGTATACCACAGTGTGTATTATGTGTGTATGCCACAGCGTACGTGTGCATGTATGGGTGCCATAGTGTGCGTGTGTGGGGGCCGCAGTGTACATGTATGTGTGTAAACCACAGTGTGCTTTATGTGTGTGCACCACAGGGGGCACGTGAGTGTGCGGGGGGGGCTACATCCTGCACGTGGAGGTCAGAGGACAATTTGTGGTAGCCTACTCTCGCCTTCCAGCATGTGAGCACCAGGATCGAACCCAGATCGCCAGGCTTGGCAGCCAGCGCCCTCCTCAGTGAGCCATCTTGCTGGCCCAATGCTAGACTTTTTGTTTGATTATTTTACAGTGCTGGGAACTGAACTGGGGACTCCAGTATGCTAGGCAGAAATTCCTCCACTAAGGTATGTGAAGCAGGGGTCTTGTGTAGCCTAGGCGGGCCACAAACTCCCTATGTAGCCAAAGATGACTCTGAACTTTTTCCCCCCCAAGACAGGGTTTCTCTGTGTAGCCCTGGCTGTCCTGGATCTCATTCTATAGACCAGGCTGGCCTCGAACTCAAGAGATCTGCCTGCCTCTGCCTCCCAAGTGCTAGGATTAAAGGTGTGCGCCACCACTGCCCTGCTGACTTTGAACTTCTGATCTGCCTTCCTTTTCACTTCCCAGGTACTGGGGTGACAAAAGTACCCCACCACACCTGGTTTAGGCAGTGCTGGTGGTGGAACTAAGGGCTTTGTGCATGCTAGCTCAGGGCTCTAACCACTGAGCTGCACCCAGGCCATTGATTCATTCCTTCATTCACCGAGACAGGGTCTTGCTGTGTAGTCCAGGCTGCCGAAACTAGCAATCCTCCTCCGTTAGACCGCGTGCTGGGATGAGCGCATGTGCCACCATGTCCATCTTTGCTCTCTGCAGCTTTGCTGAGCTCTGCCACGGGCCCTGAAGACTCGCATTTGAGACTCAGCCCATATCCACAACCTGGAAAGTGCCTATGGGGAATCTCACTGCTGAAATACCCTGTGGACATTTCTGGGAGAAGGGTAGCCTGTGCCTCTGGGGACAGTCAGAGTGGCTTCTCTGAGGAGATGACCTCCCGTCGAGTCACAGAGGAGAAGCAGCCACCTAGCAGGACGGAGGGGAGAATATCCCAAGCACAAGCAGCAGTGTGGGCAAAGGCCGGGGCAGGGGGGTCACAGAGACTAGGGCGGGCCTAGGAAGGCCTGAGAGGCGTGAGCAGAGGGGGCTTAAGACAGATGCGGCCAGGTCTGCCGACCAAGCTCCTGCGGCTGCGAGATCCCAAACACTGTGGCTTAAACCACACAGACCAAGAGCTGACAGATTCTCTGTAAGAGGCAGCCTAGTGCTGGGGCTAACCTCATTCTTATCGCAGAATACCATCTGTCTCCCAGCCAGCAAGAGAGAAAGGAGAAGGCGCCGCACCAATTCCAAGTGCCTTTTGCTGCCCCACCCCGATCACAGGACCTCATCTAGCTGCAAGGGAAGCTGGGAAATGCAGTCTGTATCTTAGATTAGATGGTGTGTGCCTGCCCAGCAGTGGATGCAGGAAGGAGAAGACACTGGAGTGCATGGTCTTTGTAGTGACTGTGGGGGCGGGAGAGGCGTCTGTGTGCGGTGGTGCCAATGGGAGTGGGTAGCAGTTGGGCAGGGCGGTGGTGGTACTGGTGGCAAAAAGAGGTCAAATCTGGAGATGTTTGGAAACAGGAATCAGCCAGATGTGAATATGGGGAAAACTGGGGCAAGATGGTAGGAACCCACTACACACACACACACACACACACACACACACACACACAGTGTCAGGTCTGTTAATAGCTATTGTCATTGTGATGGCACCAGGTAGGCCCAGGAGCGCAAGAGCACATGGCTGGGCTGCAGAGGCCTAAAAATGAGGTGTAAAGGTCCTGAGGCACTGGGAGCCTGCCCCTGGGAAGGGGTACCTGCTCCTTATCACCACCTAGTGGCCACCACTGGAAGTACGGGTCAGTGGAGCGCCTCTGATTTGCTGAGGGAATCCATACACTGGATTTGCATGTGAGATCTCCCAATTTTAACTAGATGTGGTGGTGCATGCCAGTAATCCCAGCACTCGGGAGGATCTCAAGTTCAAGGTCAGCCTGTTCTATGTAGTGAGTTCCAGGCTAGCCAAAGCTACACAGTGAGACCCTGTCTCAGATAGATGGACGGACGGACGGGGACACACACACACACACACACACACACACACACACACACACAGGGAGACACACATACGGACACACGGGGACACACACACACACACCAAAAAAATAAATAACTTCCCAATTTTAAAACATGGACAGCTAAGGAAAATGAATGTCCTTGCCCTAGGTTTCTGGCTGGCTGGGTGGCCCTGGGCCGTGTTCTGCACCCTGTCTCCTTCTGACGGCTTCTCTTGCCAAGGCCCATGTGCCCACCAGCATCTCCTGCTGCTCCAGCCTCTCCCCAGCCCTGGCAGCAGGCAGGGAGGGGACAGCCCCTCGGGCTGCTCCCAATCCCTTTAATCGGATCTGCTCCAGTGACCCTTCCAATTAAAACTCCCTGATGTAATCCCCCTCCACACCCTTAAAGCCGGGGAAGCGGAAGGGCCATAAAAGGAGCTTCTTCCTGTGTCCTTGAGCACTTCTTGGGGAGCCCCACGACCTGAGACCACATCCCAGATCCCACACCCGCAGGCAGGATGGGTGACCCTGGAGAGGCTATGTCTTCCCCTGAGGCTGGGGGTTCACTCCCTGCTCAGTTCCTGCACCCACTCTAGCAGGCACCAAGTAAGGAGCTGGGGACATCGTGAAGGAGGCAGATCCCGCTCTGGCTCCTTGACTGACTTAGTTATGCCTTTGTCTGCCTCGGCCTCCCTTTCTCACCGATACTACATTACTTAGTGTTCAGTGATGGCTGGAACTCACTCGGTAGATCAGGCTGGCCTCGAATTCACAGAGATCTGCCTGCCTCTGTCTCCCAAGTGCTGGGACTAAAAGGCGTGTGCCACCACAGAAAATGACTGTCTTATTTTATCAAAGTGTGTTTTGCATATCACAATTTATCCACTTCTCATGTACAATTCAATGATTGTTTTTAATTTTTTAAATTATTACCTGTTAACATCTCCATGTCTGCTCACTTTAAATACTGACCACTGTCCTCTCCCACCTCCCTCTCACACACACACACACCCTCACATCTCTCTCTGTTCATGTCTATTGATTTAGTTTGGGGACCCACCGAGATTAAACAGAGCTGTCTGTGTGACTGTGGGCTTGGAGTGTCCCTTGGAGCCCGCTGGGCTCAGCAGTCAGCTCACAACTGAAGACACTTCCCCCTCTCCCAGGGCCTACCAGTGACCAGGAGTTCGGAGGGAGGCCAAGGTTGGGCCCCACGAGTCCCCTCCACTTCTCTGACTAGTTAGCGCTGGTCCTGTGTGGGCCTAGGGCAGGTACCAGCAGGTGATGTGTGGTCATGGTTACAATTACTGTACTGAGCCTAAAGAACGGTGCTTTGTAGCATCCCTCTGCCGTCTCGTGCCTCTTTCTCAGTGTTTCCTGAGCCTTTTGAGGGTGTGGTCTAAGGAGCTTGCTCAGGGCTATTCTGATAGCTGGATAGTTGTCTTTGGCTTGTCCAATCATGGATTTGTGGACATTGTCCTTAGGAACAGTTATTAGATACACACACACACACACACACACACACACACACACACACACACACACGTAGGAGAAGCGACTGGTGAGCCCCAAACGCCCTAAGTAATTTGCCAGGGAGCCCTGTGTCTCTGCTGGCCACGGTGGCCGAGTGACTGTGGATGCGGCCTCTCCTTTCTCTGCTGAGTCTCTTCATAGAGAAGGGTTGAGCCTTGTGCTATTTGGACACTCATCTGCCATACTGGAAGGGCAGGCTGGCGGCAGCAACAGTGGGAACAGCGGCCAGGCTGGAGCAGGTGAAGAAAAGCTGATCCAAGCAGCCCTGAGCCCCCTTTACATCCCTCTCCCGCTTTGCACACCCAGGGCACCCCGAGGCCCAGGACCTCCTCATGGGGAGAGAATGTGGGCACAGGTCCCCCAGGCTGGCCCCTCCCTCCAAATCTGGAGCCTGGAGTCTGGCTCTGACCTGGTGAGGCCCCACTCCCAGGAAAGCAGGGGCTTGTCCAGGCCTGACCCAGGGCCAGGAGGACCTTGTGTGGTGACTGGCCCTCCATGCCAGGGCCTGCACACTTGGCCTTCTGGATCTAATGCCCGGATGAAGCTTGCAGGGGTTGGTAATAGATTAGCTGGATAATGACCTAATGACAGATGGATTTAGTGACTGTCATGGGCAAGTGCTCAGTTACTTCCACCCCATTCAACAGATAAAGAATTGGAGGCTCAGAGAGGGAAAGAAGCTTTCCAAGGCCACACAGCTGAAGAATAAAATCACTGAGACTCGAACCCAAGTCCCCAACCAGCTTATAAACAAATATAGAGCTGTAAATGATTATAGAGAAATAAAAGCACTAATGGTTAAGAGCGAGTGTGTGACACACTGATCTAAGTGTGTGACACACTGATCTAAGGGCCTACAGTAGATTCCACCTCAGTCTTGCAGTGATGGCCATCTTACTGAGGTAGGAAACAGAGAAACAGGCACAGAGTCTGACTTAACTAGCATTCAAAAGTTCCCCAGGCAGGAAGGGTGGCCCCGACTCTAAGGGCTTTGGTGGTCTGGAAGAAACAAGCCTTGTCAGTGAGATTAGGGGAGCCCTGGGTTGCCTGGACACACATGTGCAGATGTTCGGTGTAGGCACACAGAGAGGGAGGTGGTACCTTGGGCTCCCTACTCTCTCCACAGCAGCAGACACACACACACACACACACACACACACACACACACACACACACACACACACACGAGTGAATGCCCCTCTCTCTTCCCTGAGATCTGGGACTAGGGCTCGGATGCCTTGTCTCTGGTGCAGAGATTCAGCCTTGGAGCAACAAACTATGGGTGCACCACAGCCAGGTCTGTAAGTCACTCCTGTCACAGACAGATTCTCTATGCAGGACTGCCCAGAGTTCTCTGGGGCTGGAAATGGGAGCAGGTTTCCCCTGCCAGCCTCGGAGAAAACAGAATCTCCCAGCTCTTAAAGGGACAGACCCCAACATCTGTTGCAGAGATGGGAGCCCATACCAGCAGGATTCAGCCTCAGGCCATGCCTGTACTGCCCACCCTCAAGATCATTGTGTGCCCAGCCTGGGCTAACGATGACACAGCCTGGGCTAATGATGACACAGGTCCCTGCTCCAGGGCTACAACTGACCTGTCCCAGAGTTTCACAGTCTCAGCACTATTGACTTGGGGGCCTGGATAATGATCTGTTTCTAGGGGCTACCTGGTGCATTATGGGATGCTGGCCTTGGCTTCTGTCTGCCTGACGTCAATTGCACCCCTCTCGTGGGCTGTAGCAACCAAATACTTCTGAGAAATTGCTAAAGTGTCCGCTAGGGCGAGACGCCTAGGACATAGCCTCATTGTACAAACGAGGACGCTGAGGCAGGGAAAGGGCCAGCGCTCGAGGCCAAGGGCAGCAGAGCTGGGCACAGCTGCTCTTGGACAGTGCTGACGTATTTATCCCGGCGGGCACAATGGGCAGGTTTGCATGTCACTTCGTAGAGTGTGACTGAAAGAAGACGGTGAGTGTGGGTTTTTCCCAGAGAAGCGCAGGCAACAGGAATACACCCTGGTGTCAGGCCGACAGAAGCAGGCTTTGTTTGGGAGTCCTGATGTTTAGTGCTGACAGCTGCAGAGAAGCCAAGTCACAGGAGACGGTGACGCCCTGTCTGTGGCCTGTCATTGAGGTTCACAGCGCAGCAAGCGGGGAAGAGGGTGGGGGTGTGAGCTCTCGCTCCTCACTGGGCCAGTGTGTGCTGATCCTCTGCCCGGCGCAGACACTTGTCCTGTTTGATGCCACTCCCTGGGCTGGAACAGGGACGCAGAGAAAGCTGCCCTGCATTTACAGGTTATGGGCAGCTATGGGCACATCTGCACATATGTGTGCGTGCACACATACACATATTCCCACACGTGTACACACATACACCCACACATATATACACTCACACACACATATACATACATGCATAAACTCACACATACGTACACACAGACACACATCACACCCGACCGGAATGAGATGTCAGTGTCCCTGAGGTTCAGCAGTACAATGCAGGGCTCTGAAGAGGGAGTGGCCCTCGTATCTAGGGAAAGAGAGATGATGTCAGGGAAGAGGAGGGGGCCACACAGGCCTGTTTTCTGTTTGCTGTTGCTTTGGGAGAGCGAGGGGTTGGTTGGTAGGTTGGTTTTATTTTATTTATTGATGTGTGTGTGTGTGTGTGTGTGTGTGTGTGTGTGTGTGTGAGAGAGAGAGAGAGAGAGAGAGAGAGAGAGAGAGAGAGAGAGAGAGAGAGAGAGAGAGAGAGAGAGAGGAGGGTCTCATGTAACCCAGGCAGGCCTCGAATTCACTATGTGGCCAAGGATGACCTTGAACTCCTGCCCCAGCCTCCAGGGTGCTGGGATTCCAGGTGTTCACCACCACATCTGGTTCGTGCATTGCGGGGGCTGGAACCCACAGCCTCCCTCATGCGGCCAACACTCTGACAACTGAATCCCCACCGTGACCTCTGACTCGGGAGGCACCTGTGATGCTTGGAGTTGCCATGTGACCATCTAGTCCCCACCCTCCCACAAGCCATTTGCTTCCTGGATCCCTGAGCAGACTCTCCAGGATGAGTTGACTGAGCCTGAATTTTCTGTCCACCTCAAAGCCAGTCAGCCACAGGCAAGAACGTAAGCCTGTGAGGCACCCCAGCCCCAGGCAGAAGGCCGGGTGGCCAGCGGGGAGGTGCAGGAATTATGACACACAGGCGAAGTGTTTCAGCACTGAGAAGTCTGGGAAATGTGTTAAGCAGAAACTAAAGTCTCTGGGCTTATATCTTTATAGAAAGACTCCCAAAGCCATTCATCATATCTACTCGCAGATGGATTCATTAATCTCAACAAATATCCATCCAGCCCCTTCTCTTGGCCAATCCTCTTCTGTAGTCATCGTGTGTGTGTGTGTGTGTGTGTGTGTGTGTGTGTGTGTGTGTGAGAGAGAGAGAGAGAGAGAGAGAGAGAGAGAGAGAGAGAGCACTCAAGTGCCACAATGTGTGTGTGTGGAGGTCAGAGGACAACTTCATGGAGTCAGTTCTCTCCTTCCGCCTTTATGTGGGTGCCAGGGGTCAAACTGAGGTCACCAGACTTGGGGACCTCTCCCCACTGAGTCCTTTCTCCAGCCCTCAAGCCCTCTTCTTGACCCTGGGGACTAGACGGTAAAGCAGAGGCCCAAAAGTTCATATTCCCTTTCAGTTCTTAAGAGACACCCAGGACATCTGTGCCCATGGAAAAGTGACCTGCAAGATCCCGCACTGGGCTTTCTGTTGTTATCAAATGATCCTTAGCATTTCATCTGACATTTATATTTGTTATTTTTAGTTATGTGTAGGTGAGTGTGTGTGCAGGTGGGTATATGCACATGAGGACATCATTGCTATCAGAAGGGTGTGTGTGTGTGTGTGTGTGTCTGTCTGTCTGTGTGCACATGAGGGCATTGCTATCAGAAGGGTATGGGGAGGACATCATTGCTATCAGAAGGGTGTGTGTGTGTCTGTCTGTCTGTCTGTGTGCACATGAGGGCATTGCTATCAGAAGAGTGTGGGGAGGACATCATTGCTATCAGAAGGGTGTGTGTGTGTATGTGTGTGCACGCGCGTGCGCATGAGGGCATTGCTATAGAGGCCATGCACATCACATCCCCTGGAACTAGAGTTACAGATGGTTAGGACTCTGGGACGCAAACTCGGGTCCTCTGGAGAAACAGCAAGTATGCTAAACCACTGAGCCGCCCTCTCACCCCTCTGTGTGACTTTTAACACACTTAAGATCTCATGTTAAGGAATCAGAGGAATCCGGGTCCAAATCCTGGCTCTGCCATATCCTATTTTTTTTGTCATTTTATTCATTTATTTCATATGTTTGGGTGTGCTGTCTGCATGTATGTCTACACCACATGTGTGTGCAGTGCTCACAGAGCCCAAAAGAGGTTTCCCTGAAAAAGGAGTTACAGACAGTAATGAGCACTGGGGATTGAACCCAGGTCCTCTAGGAGAGCAGTCAATGCTCTTAACCACTGAGCCATCTCTCCAGCCCCTCATGAGCTGAGTTTCACTGCTCAGCAGAGCTAATTAATGACACTTCCTTTGGTATATGGGGCTGGGAGGTGGTGTTCCATAAAGCCCAGGCTGGCCTTGAATTTCTGACCCTCCTGCCTCAGCCTCACAAGTGCTGGGCTTACAAGAGTGTCTCCACATCTGTCTTCAGTGGAGTGAATAACACTTAATAGGATTGAAATAGCAGCGAGATATGGGCTGTGCTTGTTGGTATCACCAGTCACCCCAGAACTTGGGAGATAGAGACAGGAACGTTGGAAGGGAAAGGCCCCAGCCTGGGTAACAAGGTGAGTCCCTGTCTGCAAAACAAATGAGATAAGCCATAAAAAGTGCTTGGCTCAGCATTCAGCCCTGGGCACCAGCACTGCACCCCAGAATTATGTCCACAGTCACTCTTGGGCCCCTGACATTTTTGTAGATAACACTTTATTGAGAGACAGCCAATGCCTCCATTCTCATTTTCTCCGGCTGCTACTACTGCAAAGTTGCATGGCTGCAACACAATGCACCAGCCAACATGTTTACTCTCTGGGTTTTTGTAGAGAAAGTTGGCTTGCTGACAAGCTTGAAATTGCTCTCATTTTCTAGCCTCAGTTTTCACATCTGTGTCATAAGTGGGTTTGCAGAAATTATCTTTTCAAACTGTCGAGATGTGAAAATGCACTCAAATGCTGCGATGACCGTGTGTGAAGGTCATGCTTTTCTGGGTGCTGACTGAGCCCGCTCCTCTCCTCACAGGGAGTTGCTGGGTGCTGACTGAGCCTGCTCCCTCCTCACAGGGAGTTGCTGGGTGCTGACTGAGCCTGCTCCCTCCTCACAGGGAGTTGCTGGGTGCTGACTGAGCCCGCTCCCTCCTCACAGGGAGTTGCTGGGTGCTGACTGAGCCCGCTCCCCTGCTCACAGGGAGTTGCTGGGTGCTGACTGAGCCCTCTCCTCTCCCTGCAGATCCTGGCCATCATCTCCATCATGTTCATCGTCCTTTCTACCATCGCCCTGTCACTCAACACACTGCCTGAGCTGCAGAGCCTGGATGAGTTTGGCCAGAGCACGGACAACCCGCAGCTGGCGCACGTGGAAGCGGTATGCATTGCGTGGTTCACCATGGAGTACTTGCTGCGCTTCCTGTCCTCGCCCAAGAAATGGAAGTTTTTTAAGGGCCCTCTCAACGCCATTGACTTACTGGCTATCCTGCCCTACTACGTCACCATCTTCCTCACGGAATCCAACAAGAGTGTGCTGCAGTTCCAGAACGTCCGCCGTGTGGTCCAGATCTTCCGAATCATGCGCATCCTTCGCATCCTGAAGCTGGCTCGCCATTCCACCGGCCTGCAGTCCCTGGGTTTCACACTGCGCAGAAGCTACAACGAGCTGGGCTTGCTCATCCTCTTTCTCGCCATGGGCATCATGATTTTCTCCAGCTTGGTCTTCTTTGCCGAGAAGGATGAGGATGACACCAAGTTCAAAAGCATCCCTGCCTCTTTCTGGTGGGCCACCATCACCATGACAACTGTTGGGTATGGAGACATCTACCCTAAGACTCTCCTGGGGAAGATCGTGGGGGGCCTCTGCTGCATCGCTGGGGTCCTAGTGATTGCTCTTCCCATTCCCATTATCGTTAACAACTTCTCAGAGTTCTACAAGGAGCAGAAGCGGCAGGAGAAAGCCATCAAGCGGAGAGAGGCTCTGGAGAGAGCCAAGAGAAATGGCAGCATCGTGTCTATGAACATGAAGGATGCCTTCGCCCGGAGCATCGAGATGATGGACATCGTGGTGGAGAAGAATGGAGAGAACATGTCTAAGAAAGATAAAGTGCAAGATAACCACCTGTCTCCCAACAAGTGGAAATGGACCAAGAGGGCACTGTCCGAGACCAGCTCAAGCAAGTCCTTTGAAACCAAGGAGCAGGGGTCCCCTGAGAAGGCCAGATCGTCTTCCAGTCCTCAGCATCTGAATGTCCAGCAGTTGGAAGACATGTACAATAAGATGGCCAAGACACAGTCCCAACCCATCCTCAATACCAAGGAGATGGCCCCACAGAGCAAGCCGACGGAAGAGCTGGAGATGGGAAGCATGCCCAGCCCCGTGGCCCCTCTGCCCACGCGCACAGAAGGCGTCATCGACATGCGAAGCATGTCCAGCATTGACAGCTTCATCAGCTGTGCCACAGACTTCCCTGAAGCCACCCGATTCTCCCACAGTCCTCTGGCATCCCTCTCCAGCAAGGCTGGGGGCAGCACAGCTCCAGAGGTAGGCTGGCGGGGGGCTCTGGGTGCCAGTGGTGGGAGACTCGTTGAGGCCCACACCACTCCTGAAGCCAGTTGCTCTGGTTTCTTCGTGGAGAGCCCCAGGAGTTCCATGAAGACCAACAACCCCATGAAGCTCCGGGCACTCAAGGTCAACTTCATGGAGGGTGACCCCAGCCCGCTGCTGCCCTCTCTGGGGGTGTACCACGATCCCCTTAGGAACAGAGGCGGTGCAGCAGCTGCGGTCGCAGGACTGGAGTGCGCCTCACTTTTAGACAAGCCTGTGCTGAGCCCGGAGTCGTCTATCTATACCACAGCAAGTGCCAGGACACCCCCTCGCTCCCCTGAGAAACACACAGCAATAGCATTCAACTTTGAGGCGGGCGTCCACCAGTACATAGACACGGACACAGATGATGAGGGTCAGCCGCTCTACAGCGTGGACTCCAGTCCTCCCAAGAGTCTCCATGGGAGCACCAGCCCCAAGTTCAGCATTGGAACTAGAACGGAGAAGAACCATTTTGAAAGCTCCCCCTTGCCCACCTCCCCCAAGTTCTTAAGGCCAAACTGTGTCTACTCCTCAGAAGGGTTGACTGGGAAAGGCCCCGGAGCTCAAGAGAAGTGCAGACTGGAAAACCACACCTCCCCCGATGTGCACCTGCTGCCCGGGGGAGGAGCGCATGGGAGCACTCGGGATCAGAGCATCTGAGCTGCCCACCACAGAGGGGAATTTGCAGGAGAAATCGAGGAGTGGAGGGATGCTTGGCTTGCTGCTGCTGAGTTCTATATGACCTCAGAGACACAAGGCCCCTGAAGAGCCCCAACAACAGGAGAGACCCTGAGAGCCATGACAGGCCTATGGACATGTAACCAGCCAAGCCACAGGGGCCATACCTCCTAACAGCACCTTCCTGAGATGACGTAAGCGGAGCTCACAGCCACTAAGACCTAGCCCGGGCCACCCGCTCCTCTTGAGGCTCTCCCAGCCTCTGAATGTGCCATCTCTGTCTCTCGTGGCTTCAGCTGGAGGAGGGCATTGGAACAAGGGGCTGCCAGTAAAAGAATGGGTTGACCAAGTAGTTCTGGGTGTTGCCTAGCCACCTCCAAGAGCACTGCCCTCTGTGGCAGGGGACGGGGGACACTTTGATCCTGAGGAATTCTCCGCTCCATCAGCCATGGTCCCGGCGCATAACCCTTAATGAAGCAAGCAGCTTGACTGATTCAGTATTCTGTGGTGCCCAGGGCTTTATCCCGGGACGCTGTAAGGGTGAGCTGACAATCTGGACTCAATTCTTTCTGCCCTCCTGGCAATCAAGGAAGGGTTCAAGACGGCTGGGACCCAGCCCAGGAGATAAAGCAGACCGCCGCTTTTAGGGCTGTCACGGGAATGAGCGTTCCAAACAGCACTAGCCTGAACTCAAAAGATACGTGAGCGTCAAATATGCAAACAAGATAGATTATTCAAAGAGACTGTGTGACTGAAGAACAGCATTAAAAAAATAATAAATTTCATTTTCTACATGAAAAAAAGGAAAAAAAAAAAAAAAGCCCTCACTGAACTGCCCTGTGCAGGCTTCTGACTACTTTTTGTTGTGGTGGGGAACATGGGAACATATCTACTATGAGAGACGTTCTTTTTTTTTCTTTTTTTTCTTCTGTGGTATTCAAGCTAAAAAATAATAATAAGTTAATAAAAAGCACTTTATGTTTTTCTAATCTAGGCTCTACCAGGGACAGTGTCAAGATCTCACACTCTAAATCAAGCACTAATTCCCGTGGGCCGCATGGTGGCCCTGCACTTGGGGTATTTCTTGTGCCCATTTCTGGCCACAGTGGGTCTCATTGTCACCACATTAGAGTCTGGGGCTCCTTCATAGACCCGTCGTGGGTCAGGAGGGGTCCTTAGCCCTCAGGGCAGAGCTCTCTTAAAGTCCCATGTGCAAGAGACATACATATCTCAGAAGGGCGCGGCAACTGGGGGTCGGGAATCATACTGTTCTTTCTTGTCAACCAGCCATTGTGTGTCCTGTGTCACTGTCCTGAAAGCCCGATGCTCTTTCCTGCAGCCATCTAGGCAGACGGCACAGCCAAAAGCAATAAGTACCCATGTGTGTCCCTGGAGGTTCCGAAGTACCTCCTGGTGTCGGTCTTCCTGTCCTAGCGTGTTGACCTGGCGGTGTCCTGCCTGCTTGTAACCCAGTGGCACAGTGTTGTTGGCCTTCCTCAGTGACACCAGTCCGCACGATGCTATAGTTAACGGCTTGTGTATCAGTAGAGATGGTGTTATTGGTCAGCCTGTCTGTAGTACAATGGGGCAATGTGGTTTTCTTACTATAGTGTTAGTGGATAATGTCCCAAATGCTGTAGCGTCCTCCTCCCTGTCCTCAGAACAGTGACAGGCATGTGTCTTCCTGATGGAGCAATGACATGATATTGATCACCTGTCCTCGGTATAATTTATGGCTGGTCTGCCCAATAGTTCAATGGCATGATCCACCCATCAGCACACTTCATCACAACGGTCTGCCTCCTGTTTCCATGGCTGAGGTCAGGCCACCGATCACAGGCAGAATGCTAAAGGGTTATACACCAACCTTAAGCAAAGTGTTTTCTATAGTTCATGACTTCTCAGCACTTCTGGGGACCAGGGTCCCCTCCCTCCAGAGGGTGCACCTTGGTATTTGCTGTGAGTCAAGAAAACCGAGAAGTTGACTGACCGGCCTCAGAGCTTTCTCAAAACAGGTGTAGAGGAGCTGGGACAGTGAAGGTCACCCTGAACAGCAGCGCCCTGGAGGCAGGAAGCAGGGGGGGACTCCAGGGCCCCCTGATGAGCTCAGCCCGGTGCTGGGGGCCTGTCGGTGTGACCGTGGGACCGTTCTGCTGACCATCTTTCGTGTCTCTTTGTTTCTTCTTCATCACCATAGATGTTACCCAGCAGCACAAATGTGAAACTTCAGGGAAAACAAACCAACGCTTTTTGATAAAAAGTAAATAGTTGTGATTTCCGATTCAGATATTTTTAGAGCTATCTGTAAAAACTCCTACTGATGATATAGTCTATTTTACATATCAGGAAGTAGACATGTCTTAACATAGCCATATATAGCCAGAAGGAAGTTACTGTCCCCTTCTTCAAATCAAGGCATTTCATTTGTCGGTTAAGCCGATGGCCAGTGGACAGAGTAGAACTGATTTCTTTCTTTTCTAAGAACCACTCGGTGCGACTCTCCTTGTAACCAAAGGCCCCTCTGCCTTGCGTCACGTAGGACCTGGCTGTCCCTTCCTCCTGTGTTTTGTGTGACCTTAAAGTAGCATTTTATAGAGTAAACGGAAGACAAATTCAGAATCCCCCTTCCTAACTGAAGAAACAGAGTCTGACAGAGTTCCTACAGAAACAACCATCAAAACTCAATGTAAACTTTGCGTGAAAGTTTTCCGCTTTATTTTGGGTTTTGCTGGTTTTGTTGTTTTTGTTGTTGCTGTTGTTTTTGTGTGTCCCCCCCCACACTTGTATGTGTGTGTGTGTACTGTGGAAATACAGCTTTTCCTCCATGTGTGACTCAAGCTAGAACGTTGTACATTCTCCTACCAGCCCTCCACCTGCTGACAAGGAATGCTGAGTTTCATTCCACACACACCCGTCCTGGGTACCTGGGTTTACATGCTCTGGGAAAGGTGGAGAAGAGTCACCAAGATGAAGCTGTGTCCGACAGAAGGGTCTCGGTAGTGAAGAGGGAAGCCAGGGTGTGGAGGAAGAGGCTGCCTGAACTTGGTGGTCCATTTCCACCGGTCCTGAACCAACCACAGCAAAAGGGAGTGAGGTACCGTCAACAACACCAAGGTTATGGTCCAGTTATGAAATCAACAGGGCTGTCAAGAACCCAGCAGAACTTGAGCTCCAGCATCCATCCCATCATCAGAAAAGCCAGGCACAGGGCAGCTGTGTGTGTCCTTCACACTGGGAAGACCTGACCCATGGGAGAGGTGTCTTCTCACCTTTTTATCATTGGATGTCCCCAAAACAGCAGGGCTGAGGCTGCAGACTTCTCTCTGGGATTCCATCTTAATCACATTTAGAGGAGAAAGAGAAAAAGAAGAGAGACCATTGGTCATCAAGGAGAGAGGAAATACCCAAATCCTGAGGAAGCCATCCTTAATCCCCTCTGCTCACCCCCAGTGGTTGCCAGGAGTACAAGCTTTTTCCAACGGAGTCTCGCCTTCTTGTCCACCTCCTCCACGTTCCATAGCTGCAGCCTCGTCTTGGCCCCTTCTCCTGAGAAGATCCATGTTTCTAAGGAGAAGAAAAACAACAGCAACAAGACGCAACAACATCCTCTTCTACACAACTGTAATGTATTGTCAATATTTGTAATTATTATGTATTTGTCGGACTCTGGTCATGGCTGGAATGTCTAGTCCATGAACAAGGGGGTATTTAAAATTCATCACAGACAGGGTCCCTAAAGCCAGGTCTCTCTATATATTTATAGATAGATAGATATAGATATATAAATATCTCTCCTTTCCTTATTTCTCTGCCAACTTGTCTCAAGTAAAGTAACCACAGGCCACTGAATCAAAAGAGGACACACAGAAAAGCTTCTAGAACACGCTCCTTCAGAGATGTACTTTGTGTGTGTGTAGCTGAGAAGTTGGCAGAAGAAAGAAGGGGCCCCCAGGTCTCCAGCAGGACAACAGAACACTCCAGCCCCAGGCATTTCTAACCTATTATTGTTTATAGGACAACACTCAAATGCTTTCATGTCACCAGGCCAGAGCCGTCCAAACCAGCCCTTGGCCACACCTGGAAATAAGAGTTACCTCTGCATTTTCTGTTGCCATTTCTTCTGGCTCTAGAAGCATCTATATCCTAGGACATCTACATATCTCAGAGTAGTCTATTTTTTTGTTCAGATAAATATATATATATGTATTTTTAGTATATTTATAATAGGACAACTTAGTCTAATTTCTTTTGTAACAGTAATATCTTGGGGGTTTTATCATTGCTCATTCGCATAGCTGGTCTTTTCTGCTCTTCATCATTCCTTCCCACTGTCCCTTGGGCTGGTTTTTTTTTGTTTTTTTGTTTTTTCTTCTGTTGGAGTCTGATTGTCTGGAGGTGAGGAAAGACGGGGGTTTGACATCCTGGAAGACTGTGTTCCTGGCCCCTGGGGGCGGTACAGTGAGGGGGGTGGGGAATCTGTGTCTTTCTTCATCATGTCTGTGATCAGGTCTGGCTATCACTCTTAAGAATCCAGGTGTGCATGAGCAAGTCAGGTGAAGCAGAGGTGGAGTTGGGACCTGGGCTGCCCAGAGCTTAGGCCTTACCCTCCCAGGATCTTAAAAGACCGAGCTTTCTGGTTCCTAAAAATACTGGAACCAAGACCCTCCTGCAAGCAAACTTGTTTCTGATCGCTAAGCTCAGGAACTCTCCTGAGTTCCTCTTGGCCAGACTGTCCCCATGTCCAGCATCCTGCTTCCCAGGGCCACCAACTGGATCCAGGGACCAGAGCATGTGCAGGCTCTGGCAAACTTGAGAGGAATGTGCTTCATCTCCGATCCCTTTCTCACAGTCTCACCAAAAACCAGTGGCCAGACAGCCTTTTAGCCAAAAGCTGAGGAGCGACCGTCCAAAGCTGCGATCTTCCTGCCCAGGTCCTTCTCAGCTGCGCAGAGTGAAATTGGGGGCAAGGGCAGCAGTATTTTTCCAGCTTCCACTTTTCCAAGCCTCTAGTCCTTGGTCAGTCCTGAACATTCATCTGGGAGGCAATTTTGAGTCTAGGGGCAGGTGATAGACAGACACCACATGGAGTGAAAGGAGTTCTCCATCAGTCACTTACATGGAACAGCAAAGAAAGCCAATCCGATTGCCTCCCATGCTCAACGGGTCACCCGCCTGCCTCAGCTCTGGGCTCTGAGCTCCATCAGCATCAGATATGTGGGTGGAGCCAGGACCATCTCCATCTCAGACAGTGATGATGTCCCCCGCTGAAAGAACCCCAAGAGGATGCTAACCCAAAAACAAATTCATTATCCTGGTGGTTGGATTTTCTTTTCTTCCCTTTGGTTTTGTTCTGTTTTGTGGTGTTGGGAAATCTAACTAGGGCCTTGGCTGTGTCGGACAAGTGCTCGACCCCTGAGCTACATCTCCAGCCCCTGAATGTATTATTTTGAAATGTAATTCTTATCAGTTTCCCCAGCCCTAAAATTCCTGGTAATCTGGTTTGTTCCAGAGCCAAATAAAACAGACAAGATTGTGTGTGTGTTTGTGTGTGTGTGTGTGTGTGTGTGTGTGTGTAACTTTTGCATAAGAATAAAATTTAAAAGTGCTGTCCTGATATTTCCCAGATTTCCTACCCAGATAAGTAAACATTGGCTGTCTTCCCAAGAAAGAAGGGGTACGCTCTGACCTTCTCTCCTTGCCTTAGAATTCCTCTCAAAATTTCCAAATGGCAATTTGAACTGAATTTGGAAGGGACTGTTAGTCAGGTGAGCCTTCTCTCCACGAGTAGCCCTACGTCTTTCCCTCTCAGCCAAGGTCCTGAAGAAATCGAAAAGAGAGCATTGGGCAGGGAGCTGGCCCAAGGATGTCGGCACCTAATGTGAGTTGGTCAATTCTGCTCAAAGCAAGTAAGCCCTTTCTCAGCAGTTAGGTGATCTGCTCATGGAATGCAGTGCATGGTGGGTAAGGAGCTCCAGACTACCTGCTGTATTACAGGTATTCACAGGGAGGCTGGATTACGCACAAATGGGCCCTGGCATTACTACAAAATTGGACTGGAACTCAAAGCAATTCTGTGTGTGTGTGTGTGTGTGTGTGTGTGTGTGTGTTCTGTCCATGGCCTTGTGTGCACATGTGGGTATCTGCATGGGTGTCTTGAACATTCTGGGCCCAGGTTCAGGCCACATAGACAAGGACTTGGAGCACAGCTAGTAGGACTCAGGTTATAGGATGGGGCCATCCCAGGAGGCACCAAAGCAAGAGGCTGCAGCCGGGGACGCAACTTCACAAGCCTGCTCCTCGGGGACCTTTCTGACCCTGCCAGTCACTGACCCAACCCATTCCCAGTGGCCTAACAAGGACCACTTGGAGATGAGATGCATGCTGCCCTTTCCCCGACCAGCAAAGGGCCAGCTCACCAAGTCCCCCTGTGGGTGGCCGCTGCATGGTGCTTCAGCCCTCCCCAGACCCTGTGCCCTCAGAGAGATGCAGTGACAGCCCCACACCAGCCACCCACTGCCCAGGCAATCCCAAAAGGCGCCATTCCAAAAGGGCTCTTTTTTCCTGTTAAATAAAATAGTGAACCTAGTCAAGATTTTCAAAGGTCTCTGCCCAAGAAATAAATCCAGAAGAATCAAAAAGGCCAAGGTAGCTGTAATTCTGCTTTACGAGAAACAAAGCTCGGGCTGTTTCTAAGAAGAGAGCCCGCTCCCCACATCCATCCCCAAAGGGCCTGCCTCCTGCTGTCCACCTCCACCCTCCCTCACTGGGCATGGTGGGTGTGGAGGAGGTGGCATGGGAACTTCTGAGTGAGCCCAAGTCCAGGTGGTCTCAGTGGTTTTGAAAGGCAGCGTAGACCAGTAGGGCCAGGGTTGGTTGAACCATTTCTTCTAAAACTAAATTAAACGGAAACCACTTTTCAAAATCTCAGCCCACACAAGTGTTGCCCAAGACACTCAGCTGCAGTTACAGTGCAGTTGGGGGAGATGTGGGGGATCCCCAATTCTGTTCCACTCAGATGTGCTCCAAGCCACGCACAGAGCTCAGGCATTTCCTGCCTCCCTAGGTGAAGCTGAGTCTGGACAAGCACGGCTGCACATAAAAGGTGCCAAGGGTTTAGCTCAGCTGCACAGATCCCAGTTTCTGGGCTTCCCCAAGGTTTGAGACATCCGAGACTAGTGGGCATCCAAGAGCCAGATGTGGTTCCAGGTACTGCAGGGCAGCTGGCCTCTTTCTCTCTCTCGGCCCATTTGGCTTAGTCTAAGCTAGAGGGCAGGGAGCCCCCCTTTTCCTGCACCAAAAACCCACGGCCACCTGCCAGTAAGCTGTTGGCACACAGTGATCACCCAGCCCGTGATTGGGGAAAGTGAATGTGTGGATGGGTGTGTAGTGAAGAGGGTATTTATTGCTGGAGTCTCACTGGCTGGGGGGGGGGTCCCTTTCTCTCTGAACTGCCCCCACGAATACCATGTCTTCTATGGTCATGTTTGGAGTCACAGTAATGCCCACATTTGATGTTGGTAGCCTCAAACTGATAGGGGCCATGGTCTACTCAGAGCCTCCTGCCCTGAGACTGGCCAGCACCTGCTGTCTTCCTGCTTGTTCTACTTCAGTTCACAGGGAGGCCACAGTAGCTATCCAGTAGTTCAAGCCAAGGGTCCAAAGTAGAGGGGGTCTGGGACTTGACTAGGGCAGGAGCATGGGAGCCAGTGTCTGTAACTGGATCTCATTTCCTGGGTTGTAAGAACCAATGGTCTCTCCTTTTAGCTGAGCCCCAAAGGCCCCCCCCTTACAATGACAAGCACGCCAGTCCCATCAGCTCAAACCCTCTGGCCCTCCCAGGACCCCACAGCATAAGGTGAGGTTCTCCTGCCAGCAAAGCCATTCTGATTGCCCCACACTCCAAGGGGGCCAAGCCAATCATGTCAGCCATAATCCACCAGGGTCCTCAGCCGCTTTTCTTTGGGTTGTGTTTATGGGTCCTGTTCAGCCTTCATCAGTGGAAGGCCCTAGTCCCTTCTGCACATGTGACAGCGCACACTGGTGTGCATGTGTGAGCACATGCACACAAGTATACACACAAGGAAACCAACCGAACCCCAATGTTGTCTCCTGCATGTGGTGAGATGGACTTGTGACCCTTGTGTGACCTCCGGCTGCTGTCCTGTCTTGTAAAAAACGTTCACATGTTTAAGAATTTCCAAGCAAATGGTCCCTTAATGAAGTCTGCAGCGTTCAATAAAAGATCCAGAGAAAACAAGCCTGGTGGTGTTTGACTTATTTCTGGGAGAGGGAGGAGGCTTGGGTAAGAAAGGCTGAATTCAGGCTGGAGAGATGGCTACATGGCTAAGAGAACCAGCTGCTATCCCAGAGGACCCAGGTTCAATTCCCAGCATCCACATGGCAGCTCACAACTGTCTGTAACTCCATTTCCAGGGGATCTGACACCTTCACACAGACACACATGAAAGAAAAACACCAATGCACATAAAATTAAATAAAATCATTTAAAAAAAAAAGTTGAATTCTGAGAGTCTGAGGACCTGAAAGGTCCATGCTGGTAGCTTCACTTTCCATGGAAGAGTGAGTGCATGAAAATCACCCCCAATACGCAAGCCACCTTGGAGTGTGTCCATGAATCAAAAACCAGAGCTGGCCATGTGGCTATCATGTCCACTCAACCTAGGTATTCCTTTCCCATAAAAATGTTTCACCATAGATGAGGCAGAGTGGTACAGGCCTGTCACCCAGCACTCCTGAGAGCATCAGCGCTCCCAGCAACTCAGTCTCCCACAGCCCAAAACAAAACAAAAGCCAAAGAAGGTAGCAGCCTATGACCCACAGGGCCAAGAGGCTGACAGATGTGCAAAGCAACCTGGATTCCAGGAATAAGAAAAGTGGTGGGCGTGGCCAGCTGGAGGACACACCCACCACTCTCTCATCTCCAGCTGGTTCCTATCTCCTAGGGACCTAGGATAGCAATGCCACATCTTACAAGAACCGGAAATCTGGAGCTGGCAAATAGCTCAACAAGTAAAAGCACTTGGGGCCGGAGTTCGACCACTAGGACCCACGCGTTGGGTGGAAGGTCCACAAGTTGTCTTCTGACCTCCACAGGCATACTGTAGCATGCCCCCCTCTCTCCCTCTCTCCCTCCCTCCCTCTCTCTCACACACAAATAGATAATTGTAAATAATAATGACGAAAAAGAACCAGAAATCTTTATATTTTACAAGATTTCTGCCAGCTTTTAAGTGTTGGTGATGAATTCCAATTTTTTTTCCACATACTGGCCAATGGAGGTATATGTGCAGGCCAGTGACACCACAGGCTGACCACGGCCACAGGCTAGCCACGGTCACAGGCCAGCCACGGAGAGCCACAGGCTGACTACAGCCACAGCCCAACCCCAGCCACAGACTCATACAGCCACAGGCTAGCCACAGTCACAGGCCAGTCACAGGCCAGCCACAGAGAGACACAGGCTAGCCACAGCCACAGATAACCACAGGCTGACTACAGCCACAGCCCAACCCCAGCCACAGACAGCCACAGACTCACACAGACAGGCTAGCCACAGTCACAGGCCAGCCACAGAGAGCCACAGGCTGACCACGGCCACAGGCTAGCCACAGCCACAGATAACCACAGGCTGACTACAGCCACAGACTCATACAGCCACAACGAGACACAGGCTGACCACAGCCACAGACTCATACAGCCACAGGCTAGCCACAGTCACAGGCCAGCCACAGAGAGACATAGGCTGACCACAACCATAGGCCAGACACAGCTAAAGGCTGACCGGAACTATGGACCAGAAATAGCCACCAGTGTTGGGCTCTCTGCCCTGAGAACCAAGGTCGAGAACATCCATGTTTCCGACTGCTGTGAACCAGATTACCCCAGTGCCTAGCAACTTGAAGCACCTACTTTCCTGTGGTTTTTATGGTACTGAAAGTCAGGAACAGCTGTACCTGGGTGACTCAGGTCACAATACATCAGCTGCAGTCATCCACTCCACTGGGACCGGAAGTGGAGTTCAGAAGCCTCTTCTCTTAGCTGGCGATGTGGTTCCATTGGTGGAGCGCTTGCCTAGCGTGTAGATTCCATCCCCAGCATTACATAGACTAGGCATGATGGCATACACCGTATTCCCAGCATTCAGGAGGGGGAGGCAGGAAGGTCAGGAGTTCAAGGTCATTTTCCACTACACAATAAGCCCAAGGCCAGCCTGGGCTGAATATCACAGGCCAGGCCATTTTCCATTTGGTTTGAAAAAGTGTATAAGCCTGGCTAGCGGTTTATTTCCTAAGTCAAGATGTTGAGGAAGTGAGCACCGTATACTATAGCCTGTCACCGGTGCCTTTGGACAACGGATGCTTCAAACGCTCAGCATGGAGGCCATCTTAGAAATCAGACTCGGCTAACCTTCATGTAGATCAGAGCATGGCAGCCTCAGCCTCCCTCTCAGCTGGTGCAGTCCTGAAGGCTGCGGGGTGCTTAACAACCCGCACCCCCGCCCTGGGTGCTAGGAGCACCCTCCTGCAGTTACATCTCCAGCTCTCCCTGAGGATTCGGTGGGGGCAGGGTGAAGAATGGGAATGAAGACAAAAATGACCCCCAGTTGAGGTCCTCTAGAACAAGATCAAACATCAAAGTCAAAAATCTCCCTCCTACCTCAGCCCTCCGTTTCTGCAGGCAATCCTCTCTACAGCTCTGGTCCTTCTGGGGGAGGGTCTTCACACACACACACACACACACACACACACACACACACACACACACACACGCTTGTGCACACACAAACGTGGGGTGTTTCATTTTGCCTTCCTGTGTTTCAGCTCGCAGTTACCTATGATCAGCCCGCCCTGCCCCTCACTTCTCTTCGGGTGCATCTACGACCTCACCCCAGATGAGATTTACGAGGCCTTCAGTGAGGCTGCCTGTGGTGTCCTGTCTGTGGCAAGGGCTAGTTTCTAGTTGCCCCCACCTCCCCCTGTAACAAGTTGTGCTGACGTAAATGGCCAGTGGGCCCTTTGGCTGGGATCTGCCTTTCCACTCCAATACCAGCTCCCCAGCCACCACTGCCCACCACTTGGTGACTGCCACAGCCCCCAGCCAGGCTCCTCATTCTGCCCTTCATCTCTTCCGAGCTCTCCTCAACACAGTGGCCACGGGGGTCCTGTCAAGCTATCAGTCTGGACATGCCACTGTGTCCTCAGACAGCTTCCCTGAGGCTTTCAATCACATGGCGCACAAAGCCCAGTCCTCGGTAAGTTCTGCCAGGCACTCATCCTCTGCCCCTGCTCTCACTGAGAGCACTGTTCTGTCGTAGTCTCCTTCCTGCTTCTCACACATGCCCACCTCACTCGCCAAATGATGCCGCCCTGTTCCCACCCAGAGGACACCTCTGCCCTCTGTGTCTCCTGTCTTCTCCCTCCCTCACCACCAAATACACTAGCCCTCTGTCAGTTTTCTGGTACGTGGAGCAGATATCTACCCCAGGGTCTTTGCTCTGACTGTCCCTTCTGCATGGAAAATGTTCCCAGGCTAGCCATGCGGCTCCCTGCCTCACCTCTTTCGGGTGTCAACTTGTCAATAACCCTTTGATCTACACACCCACCATGCCCTCCTCAGTATAGCAGCCATCACCTCCTAACACATTCAATTTTTTCCCCCAAGGATTTATTTTATTTTGTAATTGCATGTGTATCTGTATTTGGGTATGTGCACATGAATTCAATCCCCTGGAGCTGATGTTTACACATGTTTATGGACTACCCTATGATGAACGTGGGGTCTGGGAACCAAATCAGGTCCTTGTCGCTGTCAGCCACCACAGTCCCTGACTACTCCTTTTTAAGAATGAAGTACAGTATAACATAAAGAATAAGGCAGAATGGAATGGAGAGTAGTCGAAGTCAACATACATTACTCGGAATTGGGGAGCAAGACTAATGAAATCCTCACTGATGTGCATTCACATGTGTGTGTCACAATTGTGGTGGAAACTATCCTTCTTCCTGCAACTCAAGGTCAAAAATATCTGAGAAATGTAACCTGGCATGGTGACACACACCTTCAATCCCAGCACTCAGGAGGCAGAGGCAGGTGGGTCTCTGAGGCCAACCTGGTCTACAGAGTGAGTTCCAGGACAGCCACGGCTACACAAAGAAACCCTGTCTCAGAAACAAAACAAAACAAAATCTAATGACAGCGTGGGGACAAGGGACCCAGCTCAGCCCTAATCAGGCCACAGACATCTAGAAGCATCTCTGGTCCCCCACTGGGCTGGATCTGGCCCTGTGCCCCCTCCTGCATTTGCCCAAGTACACACTTAAGATCTGCTTAATAGGGCTGGAGAGATGGCTCAGAGGTTAAGAGCACTGACTGCTCTTCCAGAGGTCCCGAGTTCAATTCCCAGCAACCACATGGTGGCTCACAACCATCTGTAATGAGATCTGGTGCCCTCTTCTGGTCTGCAGACATACATACAAACAGAACACTGTATACATAATAAATAAATCTTAAAAAAAAAAAAAAAAAAAAGATCTGCTTAATAAAGGCCATGTCATGACTGCCTAGCCTCCCTGCTCAGCCCAGGAATGGGTGTGCCCATGTCCATGGCCTCAGCTCAGGGCCTGTTTAGAGACCGGGTTCTGCTGTCAGCCACATGTCAGCTATCTGGAGAGCTGTTTGTGCAGAGTCAGCTTGCTGATCCTGGAGGTGCCCGGAGCTGATTAAGAGCCCCCAATGAAACACCAGAGAAAGCAGGACCTGGCAGGCATGCTGACACTCTGTGTGTGCACCTGCATGCCGTTCTCTCATTCCAGGTCCAGCTGTGGACAGGCTGGGGGAGAAACCCCAGAATGGCAAAAGGCAGGCTCCCCTCCATGGCCTCTGCATCACCTCCTGCCTCAGGTTCCTGCCTGACTTCCCTCGGTGGTGGAGTGCAGTGTGATCTACAAGGTGAGCTAGGCCCTTCCCTCTCAAGCTGCTCTTGCTCATAGTGTTCATTGCAGCGTGGAAACCCATCTAGGACACACAGCTAGGGTGCTTCATTATCAGGAAGGCTTTTCTCATCTCTCTCTCCATCAAAGCCTGACTTCCTCTGGCCTCCTGCTACCTCTGACGCCTCTCCAGTCACAGCTCTTAGGTCATCAGATTCTTTTTTTTGTTTGTTTGTTTGTTTGTTTGTTTTTTCGAGACAGGGTTTCTCTGTGTAGCTTTGCGCCTTTCCTGGAACTCAATCTGTAGACCAGGCTGACCTCGAACTCACAAAGATCTGCCTGCCCTGCCTCCCGAGTTCTGGGACCAAAGGCGTGCACCACCACCGCCTGGCTAGTCACTAGATTCTAACCTCCATCTCTTGCATAAGCTGATTAACCTGAGGAGGCGGGAGCCAGATGACTTGGACTCCAATCCTGGATGCTTTCTTTTCTAGCTGTGTGACCTCAGGTAAACGACTTCACTTCTCTGTGCTTCATGAACTGATAGAAGTTACAGCTGGCTTCAGGGCCTAACTTCGGGGTTAAATGTGTTGTCTTTTATAAAAACCCTTGTCACGCTCAGTTGATGTCAGTTGCCGGTTCCTCTCTTGCACCCTCCGATCTGGTACCCATCTTGTCTTGTTCCAAGAGCCCAGCACAGAGCCTCACCTAGGACAGATGCTCAGAAGGGCTCTACTGAGTGAATGAACCTCCATGAATATTTGTGAGATGTGCTTTCTGAGCTAGGCCCAAGAGAGACAAAGGATGGTCCTCCCCTGGGGTTTATATTCTCATGGAGGAAGACAAGAGAACAGATTGCCACTCGGCACAGTGGAGAAAGTGAAATGGATGGTGGGACACACTGTAACTGGAAATTGTGGCCCTAGAGGGACAAAGCTTCTTTGAGGTGGTGAAGGTGAGATGTGACTCGGTTGTCCCTAGATGAGCAGAACAGTCTCTGGGGCAGAGAGCACAGCATATGCAAAGGACCTGGGCCAGGAATGCTCTGAGGAGCCAGTATGGCTGGAGGGATGGATGAGGGAAAGGCTGAGGGTAGAAGATAGGAGAGGCCAGGGAACCCATCATGCCACCTCTAGACAAGGTGAACTGCCTATAGCCCTGTCCAAACAGTAAGCAGCAATGGCTGGAATCTAGGCCAAGCGAGGAGTCCCTCATCCTGAGTCGCAGCCTCAAGCCAGAGGCGGTTGGTTGCTCCCCTGCCAGCATGAGAGTACTGCCTGGGTGGCTCGGAGGGCAATTGCCACCATCCATCCTTGTCTGGGCTCCCCTGGAGTCAGACTCTAGGCCCCATTAATATAAATGAGGGCCTTTGCTGACTCAATTCCGAATGAGTGCGGGCCGTCAAGATCCCTATTCCAGGAAATGTGGAATTTACATAATGAAAATTAAAAGAGAAACTTGGGGACGACTCCTTAAGTGCTGCCTGGACAGGAGCGCCAGGGCCTGGCGTCTGCCGGAAGATGGATGAAGGTGCTGCCAAGGGCTGCTGGGAGCCCCAGACCCCCTCCGCCCCTCAAGAGCAGAGCCATGATAACACCTCACATTCATCACCCCTTACCAGGCCTGTGCCGAGGGAGAACCTTACTTCTATCCATCACTTCATTTCACCCTGTGGGCAGGCAGCACCATGTCCATCATTTATAGGTGGGGAAACTGAGGCTTGTATTGGAGGAGAACCTGCTGAGGTCACACAGCAAGACCATAGACACACACACACACACACACACACACACACACACACACACACACACACACCATTGATAGAAACAGCAGCTCTCTCCCCCTGGAATGGCTATAAGGAAAACACGAAATAAGAGGCAGACAAAGTCCTGGCTGCGGCCAACCTGGACCCTTGTCACGTTATTGCTCTGAGCTGGAACTCAGGGCTTCATATGTGTTGGCAAGTGCTCTGTCCAGCTCTGGGATGTTTGGGTTTGGTTTGGGTTTCTATTTCTGGTTTTTGTTTTGAGGCAAGGTCCCATGTGGCCCAGGCAGACCTCAAACTTATGATGTAGCTGGATTTGAATCTTGATTCTCCTGCCTCTACTTCCAAGTGTGATGATTCTACACAGGAGCAACACCTTTCTCGAAGTCTTGTCTTGTGTGTGTGTGTGTGTGTGTGTGTGTGTGTGTGTGTGTGTGTGTGTGCTTTGTTGTTGTTGTTTTTTGTTTTGTTTTGTTTTTTGAGACATAATTTCTCTGTGTATCCCTGGCTATACTGGAACTAGTTTTATAGACCAGGCTGGCCTTGAACTCACAAGGGTCTGCCTGCCTCTGCCTCCGGAGCGCTGGGATTAAATGCGTGTGCCAACACTGCTGGGCTAAATCTTGTCTTAAAGGAACAAAGAGTGCTCAGACGTGTTTGGATTCTGGTCACATGCTGATGAGCTAAGTCACTGGAAGCAGCCAGGCCTCCCTCCCAGGACTCAGCCAGAGTGACAAGAGTGATGTGTCTGCCTCCGATTCATACAACAAATGCACCAAAGACCCAGGGAATCCAGATCACTGATGTCAATGCTGCTTCCGGAATCATCAGTACCAGCACAAAAACCTCCGGGCACAAGATACCCACACCCACAGAGTGATGCTTGGTGTGCATGAAGCTCTGGCTTGTATCCCCTGCACGCCTGGAATCCCAGCACTGGGAAGGTGCAAACAGAAAAATCAGAATTTCAGAGTCAGGGGCAGGAGAGATGGCCCAGTGGTTAAGAGCACTGACTGCTCTTCCAGAGGTTCTGAGTTCAATTCCCAGCAACCACATGGTGGCTCATAGCCACCTGTAATGAGATCTGGTGTCCTCATAATAAATAAATCTTAAAAAAAAAAAAAAAAAGAAGAAGAAGAAGAAGAAGAAGTTCAGAGTCATCCTCAGTTACATAGTAAGTTCAAGGCCAGCCTGGGCTACATAAGACCCATCTTTAGGAGCTGGAGAGATGGATCAGCAGTTTGAAACACTGATTGCTCTTCTAGAGGACCAGGGTCTGATTCTCAGCACCCACATCAAGTGGCTCACATTGATTTGTGACAGGATCTCAAGTTGCCCAGGCTGGCTTCAGACTCAATAGGTAGTTAATAATGACCTGCTTGTAACTCCAGTTCCAGGGCATCTGATGCTCGCTGGCTTGAGAGGGCACCTGCATACATGTGGAGCACATAAACTCATACAAGCACACAAGCACACACACACACACACACACACACACACACACACACACACACAAATGGATACTTTTTTTTTTTTTTTTTTTTTTTTTTTTGTTTTTTCGAGACAGGGTTTCTTTGTGTAGCTTTGCGCCTTTCCTGGAACTCACTTGGTAGACCAGGCTGGCCTCGAACTCACAGAGATCCGCCTGCCTCTGCCTCCCGAGTGCTGGGATTAAAGGCGTGCGCCACCACGCCCGGCGCAAATGGATACTTTAAAGACCCCATCTTTAAAAAATTCATTTTACTCTCTGGGTTTGGGCATAGGTTCTGGTGACATGGCTAAATGCACCAAGATGAGAATCATTGGGAAATATGGGGCCCACTATGGTGCCTTCCTCTGGAAAGTGGTGAAGAAAATTGAGAACAGCCAGCACGCCAAGTAACCTTGCTCCTTCTGTAGCAAGACCGAGATGAAGAGGCGGGCTGTTGGAATCTGGCGTTATGGTTCCTGCATGAAAACTGCCTGGTGGGGCCTGGACCTACAATATCACTTCTGCTGTCACAGTGACGTCGGCCATCAGAGGCCTGAGGGACTGAAAAACCAGAGAAGCGCTACCCTTTGAGACTTGCCTCGCCTGCAATAAACGGGTTAATTAATATAAAATTTATTTTAAATTTTTTTTTTTTTATTTTTTGTTTGTTTGAGACACGGTTTCTCTGTGTAGTTTTGGTGCCTGTCCTGAATCTCACTATGTAGATTAGGCTGGCCTCAAACTCACAGAGATCTGCCTGCCTCTGCCTCCCGAGTGCTGGGATCAAAGGCATGTGCCACCGCTGCCCGGCTTATTGTTTGTGCTTTATTTGTTGATTTGTGACAGGATCTCAAGTTGCCCAGGCTGGCTTCAGACTCAATAGGTAGTTAATAATGACCTTGAATTCCTAATCCCCCTGCCTCTGTCACTCAAATGATTAGACAACATCCTCCATGCCCAACAGTTTAAATAATGATATCCATATATGTGCATGTGCATTTGCACATCAGTGACATCCAAATGATCCTGAATACACATAGGTGTGGGGGTCACAAGAGTGTCTGATCGCAGATGCACTCAGGCCACTGTTGTCTGGATCCAGGAAGTCCCCTTGCATCGCAAACTGCATGACACCCCTAAGTTACAAGTACAGACATATGTATTTTACTACCCATGTGTCAACAGCCACCATGTGCCGTATGACATCATACAGGCAGACAAAGAGAACAGCTGAGAGATGGTTCAACAGTTAACAGTATATACTGATTTTGTAAAGGATCCACATTGAATAAGTCACTGTCACCTGTAACTACAGTTCCCAGGGACCTGACGCCCTCTTCTGGTCTTTGTGAGCACTGCACTCATGCAAAAACCCACACTCAGGCACACACATACATACATACAATTAAAAATAAGATAGCCGGGCAGTGGTGGCTCACGCCTTTAATCCCAGCACTCAGGAGGCAGAACCAGGTGGATCTCTGAGTTTGAGGCCAGCCTGGTCTACAGAGCGAGATCCAGGACAAGCACCAAAACTACGAAGAGAAACCCTGTCTCGAGAAAAAAAAAAAAAAAAGATAAATCTTTAAACCGGGTATGGTACTGTTTGCCTTTAATCCCAGCATTCGGGAGGCAGAGACAGCTGGATCTCTGTGAGTTCAAGGCCAGCCTGGTCTACATAGCTAGTTCCAGGACAGCCTTGGACTACGTAGAGAGTCTCTGCTTAAAAAAAAAAAAAAAAAAAAAAAAACAGATTCAAGCTCACATTCCTGCCTCCAGCCCTTCACACTTCCTGTTCCCTCCACCTGGAAGGAGGTGGGAACCTCTTGCCCCAAATAACCAGTAACTTCCTCCTTCCCCCGCAAACTGGACTCAACGTCCACTTGCTCGGTGAAGCCTTCGCTCACACACTTGCATCCCTACCACTGTCTAAAGTCTCAGCGCCCATCAGCACTCACAAGCATAGCCGTCCCCCAGCCCACCCCCACCCCTCTTCTTCACTGGTACATAGTGCTGTTCGACATGCTATAATACTTTTCACGTCTCCTTCCTGGGCAGGGGTTTCTGTCTGCTCTACCCACTGTATGCCAGCCTCTGGGACCATGTCAGTCTGTGTTCAGTGGATAATTGTTAAAAGAATGAGAGAAAATAGGGGGAGAGCGCTCACTCCCCCTAGCAGAAAGACAGCCTGAAGCCAAATGCCAGTCCATCTCCAGAAGTAAAGAACAAGGCTGGAGGAGATGTCTCAGCTAGGAAATACCTGCTGCACAAGCATGAAGACCCAGGTTTGGATCCCCAGCACCCACATAAGAAAGCCATATGTAAGGCCAATGCTAGGGAAGCAGACAAGAGGATCCCAAGGGAGCTCGAATGCCATCAGTGAGCCCAGTGAGAGGCTCTGCCCGGAGAAACAGCTCTGTGGTTAAGAGCACTGGCTGCTCTCACAGAGGACCTGGGTTTGATTCCCAGCACCCACATGGTGGCTCACAACCATCTGTAACTCCAGTTTCAGGGGACGATGCCCTCTTCTGGCCTCTGTGGGCACTAGGCATGTGGTGCACACATACATATAGGCAAAAATCATTCGTACACATAAAATAGATGAACCTAATTATAAAACACATGCACGCACATGCACACACACACTTGATTCGACCTCCGACTTCCACATGCACACACACACATGCATGCCCACCCCCTAGACAAAGATCTGAAGAACAGAGTCAAACATGGTGATACACACTTGTAACATCAGCACTCCAGAGGCTGAGGGCAGAGGGTTGAGAATTTGAGACCAGCCTGAGTTGCTTAGTGAAATTCTGTCTCCAAAAATGAAAATAAAATAAACACAGGAGACACAATGCAAGCTACATTCCAGTGCCATGGTGTCCCCAGCATGAGCCCTAGGGTGCCATTACTGGCCATACCTGCCTTATGGGGACTGGAACTAAGGCACAGAGAGGTTAAGTCACCTGCTCAAGATGTCAGAGCACAGGAGCAGCCAATCTGACACCCAAGCACCCTGGCTTCACACAGACCTGCTCCCCCACCCCCCACACATAAACACACACACCGTGTGGCAACACCAGGCCCTTCTAGCTCTAGGGCCACTCTGAAAAATGAGAACATCTTGCATCACAATGGGTGTTTGGGGTCCCCTCCCTTCTGCCAGCACCCCTCCTGGCTACTGTCCTCACGTCCCAGTCTTGCCGCAAATCTGCGTCCTTGGTGACGCAGGAAGCTGTGGGCTGGCCGGTTGTCATGGCGATGGCCAGCAGCCCCTGTAAACAGTCTCGCTCCCTGCCTGCCTGCCTAGCTCATTTTGTGACCCTCTGAAGTTGACCCTTTCTGGGTGGCCTGTGGGCTGGCAGCTCTCTCGTCCTCTCTGCTGCTACCTGTGGGGGTACAGGGGCATGGGAGGTGTAGAAACAGAAAGTCTGGGTCCCTTCCTTCCCCCCTTCCTGTCCCCGTCCTGGCTGGTGATCTTCCCTTCTCCAGGTATCTATCCCTGCTTCACAGAATGGCCATAGGAGTTTAAAAAGCTCCCTCCCTCCTTCCGTCCGTCCTTCCGTCCCTCCCCTTCAGCATGTGCCAGGCAATGGTCTAGATTCTGCAGGCACAGCAGTGGCCAGGATAGACCAGCCCTCTAAAATAAGACGACGGCATCTGAGAAGACTGTACGCAGGCTGGGGCCGCTCTTCCTGGGAGGCCTCCCCCTCAGCAATTCAAGCTGGATCAGAATGAGAAGGCCAAGATGCAAAGGCCCTGGGGCAGCATGACTTGGCCTAGACAGAAGGTATCTCCTTCAGAAGGACGCGTTTAACGCTCAGTGTGAATCCCGCCACTACAGACAGAGGGCTAGAGAGCAGAGACAGGCAGGAGACACCTCACCGCCACCTGTGGCAGGCACAGCTTCCTGCCTCTGGCGTGGCCGTCCTCACCTCAGCCTTGGGGTCTGACCTGCTGTGCCAAGAGACAGTCTAGGAACAAGCAGAGCAAGAGCAGACTCCAGTGTGACCTCATGACCCTAAGAGAGAGCTTGGAAGACAGAAACAGGAAGAGCCTTATTAAAGGGCTGACAAGATGGCTCAGGAGGTAAAGGGGCTTGCTGCCAACCCTCACAGTCTGAGTTTGGGCGCCAGGACTCACATGGCAGAAGAAAACAACAACTTCTGAATGGTGCTCTCTGGCCATACTTGTACCATGACACATGCACGTTCTCTCTCTCTCTCTCTCTCTCTCTCTCTCTCTCTCTCTCTCTCTCTCTCTCCTGTGTCTGTGTATGTGTGTGTGTGTGTGTGTGTGTGTGTGTGTGTATGTATCTGTCTGTCTGTCTGACTATCTCTGTCTCACACACACACAAAAAAATTTTTTAATGTAATTTTAGAATATTTTAAAGGAAGAAGGGCCTTTGTCTGGAGTCACATGACTGCCTGGCCAAGCTGAATTCATCCTTTGGCCCCAGCCACCAGCTGAGATGCTTTGATGGCAGAGAAACTTGGCCCAGAGCCCCCGGAATGGGGACAGCGGTGGGCTGGGTCCCTCCTTGTGGGCTGTGTGAAAATGCAAACTGGCCAGAGCAAGGTGTTTAGATTTTTCAGAACAAGCCACACCTTTTCCATGAACAGATTTTAAAATAGTGACCCAGCCCGGGATGATCCCAGCAGGTGAATTGCCATGAGAGGATTACCAGCCTAGGCTACAGTGAGTTCCAGGCCAGCCTGGGCTACAGAGCAAGACTTTGCACACACACACACAAAAACAAATAAATAAATAGATAAATAAATAAATACGAGTTTGATCAGTTAGTTAAAATGGTTATCCTAGGGTCATTTTGCTCTGTGGCAGTCCAACAGGGGAGACATTCGACCCCCTGAGCTGGGGCCTTTGCAAACACAGGGCGGGCCTGTGCACACAGCCAGCTCTGCTCTTACTGGAGTCTCTTCTGGTAGAAGGGAGAGGAAAATGAAGGTAAGCCTGGTACCCACAGGCTTTATAAAACAGCTAGCCGCCGGGCGGTGGTGGCGCACACCTTTAATCCCAGCACTCGGGAGGCCGAGGCAGGCGGATCTCTGTGAGTTCGAGGCCAGACTTGGCTACAGAGCGAGATCCAGGAAAGGAGCAAAGCTACACAGAGAAATCCTGTCTGGAAAAACCGAAAACAAAACAAAACAAAACAAAAAACAGCTAAGCCTTGTCACTTCCTCACCACAGGCCTGGGAGCCAGGCCTCCAGTCCCTCCCATCACCCTCAGGCAGCGCTCTGAGGAACCTTGTGTTCCAGGAGCTGGATGACCCTCACTGTTAGCTGGAGAAACCAGGGCCCGGTTTTCCCTTGCTCATTTAGAAAGCATCTAGGCCGGTGGTCCGGGTCATGGAAATCGGGACTAGTGGAGCAAGGTCAGTTGGTTATTGCCAATGCTGGAGAGAGCAACCAGGGATGTACCTAGGAAAGAACAGGAGAGTGAGAAAATGGAGACAAATTGAAGCCTCTGGGCCTGCTTCCCAGCCCCAGGCTCCACTCAGGTGTCTGCCAAGACTGCCTGGAATCTGGGGAGGCCACACCCCAGAGAGAAGCCTGTGGCATCTTTGAATCGTGGTGCCAAATGCCCGGGCCTGGCTCCTCTCCGGCGATCCAATTACTAAATGCAGCAGCATTCTTGAAAAAATGTCTTTCCTCTTATGTAACGTGGCCGTGACAAACGCTTAGCAGATGGCGCGGTGACAGGCTTCCCGCAAGCCTAGGTTTCCAAATTCATGTATGGGCATTTAAATGAGCCCAGGGATCCGGGAGGGACGGGACGCTGGAGGGGCTGGCCAGGCTTCCACCTCAACGTTTGGGGGTGTTAATAGCCTGCATTGGGTTGAGTCCACTGTAAGCACTGGTCAGGACATACCTGGTTTGGACCTCCTGGGGAGACACCCTGGGCTTCCCTAAAGCTGGAAAAGGAGGCACCTCCTCTATCCTTTACGTCAACATTTCCCCCCAAACTTTTACATTGTCTTTGAAACCGTGGACGTCTCTCCCTGCCTCCCAGGGGGAGGTGGTTTAGTCACAAACTGTGTCAGCTGCTGGCAGCCAGCTCGTCCAACCCCCACCCCACCCCCCAGCCTTCCTTGCTCAGGGATGAGATCATGCCATTTGGAGGCGATTATAGCTAAAGAATGCTAGGGATGTGCGAAGCCCTCCTCAGAAACCTCCTTCCTCATCACAGGCTGTACCCTGTGGGACGGGCAGGAACTGGAGGCCAGGTGCGGGCCCTAGGCTCATCCCCATGGTCCCCTAAAAGCCACATGTTCCCAGCCCCCAGCTCAGATCTGACACACTGGGATGCTGGACTGCTGGACTGCTGGACTGCATGGTAAACTTGTCTTACCATGTTCAGAGCTAGGAGAGCTCTGAACTGTCTCTGTTCTGATGGGGAAACGGAGACTCAGAGAAAGGAAGCTGTCTGCTCAGGATCGTATGAACCCGTGTGATAGGGCAGGAAGGGTGGCAGCCCCTCTGCTGTCCATGAAGACACCACTGCCTGGACCCCGTCCATCCGTCCACCATCCCCTCCACTTCTGGTCCTGAGTCCCTATTGGGAAGCACACTTTCTCCACTCTCAGATCATGTGGTTCAAGTAAAACCGACCCCTCCTGCACATCCAAGGGCACACACCAGGCTCAATCCTACCCAGTCAGAGCAGTTCTTCCCTCCCTCCTACCCCGCTGATTCAGATAACTGGCGCGCGCGGCAATAGACAAACCAGGTTGGTAAGTGATAACCCCGCTTCCACTTTCCACTTAACTGAAGTCATTAGAATGAGACCCTATTCCTGCGCTCTCAGCTGGAACAAGACCTGGGGGTGCTGGTAGCCACCTCTGCCACATCAGGATGTGGCCACCTAAGAACAGAAGCCATGGCCAAAGGAAAGGGATAAAGCAGGCTTTGACTCATAAATCCCTGGAGCCAGCCACTCCTGAAAGCAGCAGATTCACCTGAGTGCTGGACTACGCGGATTAGTACATCACCCTTGTGCTAAAGTAGGCTGAGTTCTGTCGCTCATCCACTAAAAGGTTTCAGCTACGGAACAAGGCTCCAAAACAGGGTGCTGAGTGACCCTCTCGCTATCCCCAGGAACCCCAACTCCCTTGTCACACACAACGACGCAGCTGAGGCTGTACCCGCGGGGACAGCTCCCAACTGAAGGCCCATGACCATTCTGTGCGCCCCACAGCCTCTGCCTCCTGCTTGGTCCAGAGCGCACTCAAGTCCTTTTCAAAGCCCAGCTCCACCCAGCATTCCCTGCCCCAAGGCCTCAATACACCCTGTCGGTTTCCTGGGCCTGGCTTGCTTCTTTACTTGCTTTTCCTTCCTTCCTTCCTTCCTTCCTTCCTTCCTTCCTTCCTTCCTTCCTTCCTTCCTTCCTTCCTTCCTTCCTTCGTTCCTTCCTTCCTTTCCTTCCTTCCTTCCTTCCTTCCTTCCTTGCTCCTTCCCTCCCTTCATTTCTATTTCTACTTATTTTTTTTTTATGTTATTTATTTATTTATTTTTGGTTTTTCAAGACAAGATTTCTCTGTGTCGCCCTTGCTGTCCTGGAACTCGCTCTGTAGACCAGGCTGGCCTCGAACTCAGAGATCACCTGCCTCTGCCTCCCAAGTGCTGGAATTAAAGTTGTGTACCACCGCCTGTCTTCCTTCCTTTCTTTCTCTCCTTTTCTTCCTTTCTCTCTTCTTTCCTGTTTGTACTGTGATTTTCTTTTTTTTTAAACAATCAATTCTTTTTTTAAATTTTATTTATTTTTATTTTATATGCATTGGTATTCTGCCTGCATGTATGTCTGTGTGAGGGTATCGGATCTTGGAGTTACGGACAGTTGTGAGCTGTCATGTGGGTACTGGGAATTGAACCCAGGTCCTCTGCAAGAGCAATCAGTTCTTAACCACTGAGCCATCTCTCCAGCCCCTGTACTGTGATTTTCTTTTCCTTTGTGGCTTAACTCCATAGAGCCAAGGTTAGCCTTGAACTTCTGGTTCTCCAGCCGCCGGTGGAGGTCACAGACATGTTCCACTACTCCTTGCTTTATGTCTCTACAATCACACGGGGAAAGATCACCTCTCCTGCAGGCTGCTTAAAGGAACTCAACAGGGCCACCCCTGCTCGGCACAGCAGTGGCCCTTAGCAAGTGCTCAGGGGACTCTGCGTGCCAATGGAGACAGGGTGAGTGGGACAGTCCCCTGCTGGCCCCTGGTGGTACATCCCTCTGTCCCTCCACCCCAGCCCCTGACCCCAGACTGGCACACAGGTGCACAGGAGATGCCCATCCGGTGACTCACTGCCAGAGTGGGAACAGCCATGAGTTCTGACTCAGGCAGGAGGATCAAGTAACAGCAACTCAAGCCACTTCCTGACCAGGCCAAGGACAGCTGGGTGTGCCCCTCACTAGCATCTCAGGCTACCTGACCGAACCCTGACCCCCCACCCCACGCCTGCCAGGGCCCCTGAACTGGGACTGTGATGTGAAAGGGTTCAACAGAGGCCCGGGACAGGGTATTCAGTAGGTGACCTCCAGAGTGGACCTGACAAACATCTCACTAAGTCAGGGAAGGCAGTCAGAGAAGTCCAAATGTTATAGGGTTCCATTTATTTGTTGGGTTTCTTTGATTGTTTGTTTCTTGAGACAAGATTTCTCTGTGCAACCCTGGCTGTTCTAGAACTCACTCTGTAGACCAGGCTGGCCTCAAACTCACAGAGATTTGCCTGCTTCTGCCTCCCGAATGGTAGGATTAAAGGTGTGTGCCACCACCACCACCACCACCACCACCACCACCACCACCACCACCACCAGCATATGGTTCCATTTATACAAAATGGCAAGACTTGGCAAATCTGTCATTTAGGGATGGCAGGGTCAGAGGACTGAGGGAGGGGTGACTCCAACAGGGAGCAAAGCTGTTCCAAAATTATGTTCTTGTGGTTTGAATAAGATGCCCCCCCCCCCAAAGAGCCAGGCAATGGTGGTGCATGCCTTTAATCCCAGCACTTGGTGACGGAGGCAGGTCGATCTCTGTGAGTTTGAAGCTAGCCTGATCTACAGAGCGAGTTTCAGGACAGCTAGAGCTACATGGAGAAACCCTGTCTTGAAAAAAACAAACAAACAAAACCCCCAAAGACTCATATAATTGAATGTTTGGTTCTTAGTTGATGAAAGTGTTTAGGAAGGATTAGGAGGTGTGACCTTGTTGGGGAAGGTGTGTCACTGGGGGTTGGCTTTGAGATTTCAAAAGCACATGCAGAGCCCTGTCTGTGTGTGTGTGTGTGTCCGTCCCCTCTCTCTTTCTCCCCTCCTCTCTGCTGCCTGAAGATAATATGTAAGCTCTCAATTATCACTCCGTTGTTGCCCTGCTCCCTGCCTTGACAGGCATGGACTCACCCTCTGAAACTGCAAGCAAGCCTCCATTCAATGCTTTCTTTTATAATTGCCTGGGGCACGGTGTCTCTTCACAGCAACAGTGACTAAGGTAGTTCTAGTGATGGTTACAGAGTTGGTCGGTATGCAGGGAGGACCGGGTGGTGCTGGTTCATGCCACGGGTGAGCAGTGTGGTGCATGCCTGCGTGGGGTCTCAATGAGGCTGACACGGAGCCGCTGACTCCCCAAGAACAGAGCTGTCTCGCTGCCTGCAGCGTCTCATGGCTCTGCAGGCCTGTGGGGGCAAAGCCTCCCCAGTGTTTGGTAGATCCCGGTCAGCTAACACTCACTAGCTTTCTGCTAGACCAAGAAGAGACTTCAAACTCAGCATCTTAAGAAGACAAAATGTCTGGCTGTACTTGTATGGAATCCTTGCTTTGTCTTGTTTGGAGGCAGGGTCTCAGGTAGCCCAAACTGACCTCAGATTTGCTGAGGATGGCCTTTGTGAAAAATCTCAATTGTCAACTTGATGACACGTAGAGTCACCTGGGAGGTGGGCCTCTGGGCATGCCTGGGAAAAGCTGTCTTGATTAGGTTAATCGGTTAACTGAGCAGGGAAGACCTGCTCACTGTGGGTGGCACCATGCCCTGAGCTGGGAGACTGGACTGAATAAAAAAGGGACCTAAGCAGCAATATGCACTGATTCGTTCATTACTGCCTGCTTCCTGGACGTGAATGCCATGTGACCAGCTGCGGCAGACTCCTCTGCTCTGCAGTCCCTGCCTTGGGGGACCGCATGCTTGACCTGGGAGCCGGAGCAAACCCTTCCTCCCTTAAAAGCTGATTTTGTCCAGTATTTCCTCACAGTGGCAGGAAAGGTGAAACAACCCAGAACTCCTGACTCTGACCCCACAGTCTGAGTGCTCGGGTCGGCGTGGGACACCACATCTGGCTGCTCCTGGTCTTCATGGATCTTTTGTTGTTGAGACAGGCCGGCTTCAACCTTGCGCTGGAGCTAAGGAGGACCTTGAATTTCTGATCCTCCTGAGTGCTGGGATTCCAGGTGTGGGCCACCACACCCGGTTTGTCTGATGGGACCCACACTTCCTGCGATCTGGGCAAGCACTCTACAACTGAGCCATGTCCTGGACTATGTTTATTGTCATTTATACCTTGAACAAACATTTCCTCTTGATAGGGCTGAAAGAGTTTTCTCTCATATAGAGTCCTTCATTAATTTCTGTCGTCAAACCCTTATGAATAAGACTTCAGATATTTAGGGCAATGTCTCATTGACTTGTTTTGTTTTTCAAGACAGGTCTCTGTAACAGTTCTGGCTGTCCGAGGACTCCCTTTGTAGACCAAGCTGGCATCCCATCCAAATGCTGGGATTAAAGGCATGTGCCACCACCGTCTGTCGAGGACAATGTCTTACCCTTGTACAAACCAGGAACAAGGTCCTAAAACAATGTCCATGGTTCTAGGCCAATGTGGCTGTCAACTTCTGTTCCATGCCAACTCTGCACAAAAAAACTGAGAGTCTTTTTCCAAAGTTGACAATCACAGCTAATATTTCTAAAAATCCATACTATACTTACACAGGCATCTATATTTCCATTTATATAAAAAAGCCAATAATCAAAGTATGTTAGGCAGCCAGTAGCCACAGCCTTTCTAGGTTCTGCAGTCATTTGGATAAAGTATATAGTCCATCATGCAATGTAAGTTTCCTTTTATATAAATTTATTTGGGGCTGACAAGGTGGTTCAGCAAGTAAAGGACCTGCAGCCCAAGTCTGGTGATCTGGGTTTGACCCCCAGAAGTCACAGGGGGAGGAGCAAACTGACTCCTGGAAATTGTCTTCTGACCTCCTGGTGTGCACACCTGTGCATGCACAGGTACACTAGAACAGGCAAAAGCATGCACGTGCAGATGCTAACACACACACACACACACACACACACACACACACACACACACACGCCTGGCCAACTTCATGGAAGCAAAAGGAACAGTATGCCCAAGGACGCATTCTGCTTTATCTGTTATATCAAACAACAAAGTCCCCGAGTTTGGGAACTGGTGAAGGAGGCTGAGCCATAGACCAAGGAAGGCAGACTGACCTCTGTGCAGAGGCGGGAGATGGCAAGACCACTTAGGGCTGGCCAGGCTCCGATCTCCATGGGGGCTAACTACTCAGGTGTGTCTCCTTCACAAACACTTGTTCACTTACATTTTAGCCAACATCCTATAAATATCATCCACGTCCTCAGAGGTAAGATGGGCATGGAATCCCAGAACTGGGAAGATGGAGACAGGAGGATCAAGAATTTGACTAGACTGGGCTACATAGTAAGACCGTGTCTCAAAAACCGAAAGCCTGTCTGGGCGTGGTGGCAGAAGCCTTTAATCCCAGCACTTGGGAAGCAGAGGTCTGCATCGTCTGGTGTATGTATTGAGTTCTAGGCCAGCCAAGTCTACACAGTCAGACCCTGATAAAAAAAAAAGGGGGGGGGGGAGCTGGGGAGATTGCTCAATGGTTAAGAATGAACTGGGTTAAATTCCCAGCACCTACGTGGCCATTCACAACAATCTGTAACCAGCTCCAGGACGTCCAACATCCTTTTCTAGCCTCCAAGGGCACCAGGCGCACACATGGTACATAGACATACATGCAAATAAAACACCCATATGAATATAATGAAAGTGAAAAAAAAACTTTAAATATGAGCAAGGGGGCACACACCTATGATCCCAGGACTCAGGAGATAGAGACATTTGAGGATCAGGTCAAGAGTTCAAGGTCACACTCAGTTACATAGCCCGTTAGGGGCCGGCCTGGGTTACATGAGACACTATCTCAAATAATAAAAACGTAATGAGTAGCCCTGGTCTCAAAGGCCTGAGTGGGAGGAGCTGTGACGTGCCTATCAGGCACCAGCAGGCGCTAGGAGTGCCTTGGGCATCTGCCTTTTCTGTTTGTCCCAAACTCCAGTGCCCCTGCACTCACCGCAAGCACTTGACCAACACAGCCATTCCCCAGCCTCTGTTCCTTAGCTTCTGCGTTCAACCCTCAAGATTGATTGAACAAATCATCTCATCAGATGGGGTGGGGAAAGCCTGCCTGGCAGGTGTCGTCTCAGTCTACAGGAAACCAAGAAGCCGGTCACACGCTGATGAAAGTGGGGCCCACTGCAGACCCAAATGGAAAAGGGTGGTTGGAAAGCTCGTGCTCGCCATTGCATTTTGCAGAGGATACTAATTTACAGAAAAGAAGTGCCACAACAATCATTAAAGGCGAATCTCCCAATGCTTGCCCAGCATGCATGACGCAGAGGCAGGAGAATCCTAAGTTCAAAGCCAAGCTTGCCCAGCTAGCGAGTTGAAACTAGCCTTGGCTAGGTGAGACCCTGTCTCAAAAGGAAAATTTCAAAGCCTTAGGAGAAGTTCCTCATTCCGAGGTATCCGAAATAAGACCTACCTGCTCCTCATCTCACTTCTCCCTCCCCCAAATCTGTCCCAGCGAACAAGGCGATGAGCAGTGCCCTCTGCTGGAAAGAGTCTCTTGCTTGCGGAGACAGCGGTGACCACAAGGGGATGCTGCCCCCTGGTGGCCGCACCCGCTGAGCAGCCCGAAAGCGCACATAGGCTTCTTCCAGAGATGGCTCAAAGCTGGCTGGCCCCACCTACTCTACCCCTCTGCGCCTGCCTGCAGCCCGCGTTGCTGGAAGAATTGTCTTCTGAGGGCTCCGCCTATTAGAGACGATTGGGAGGAGACTCCAGGTTCTTGCCTGAAACCTCAAAGGCAGACCTCCAAAGGTGCCAGGTCCAGTAGCCACGCTCACCGCCAGAGCAGACCAATCAGGGCTCCCTGTCTTCCTGGCCTCGGTGATTGGCTCATTGGCTCAGGGATGAATCTACGCCGAGCAAGCGCTCCCTGGAAATGATTCTCAGGGACTGGAGAAAAGAAAAGGATGTGTGTGTGTGTGTGTGTGTGTGTGTGTGTGTGTGTGTGTGTGTGTGTGTGTGTGTACGTCCCTAAGGCGTCCCCATGGCGTCCCCATGATGGGCGTTCTGGCTACTTCAGGGACAGCTGCTTAGGATAAGGCCAAAAAGAGACACGGAGAGCAGAGGCCCATCTTCCAACAACAACCAGGTAGTGTTCTTATTTTCAAACATCTATCATAGCAGTGTATTAGTGGCATGTGTCTTTGTTGTGAAAAGAACTGAAGCGTTTCTTCTGGCCCACAGTTCGATGGTGCAGCCCACCACGGCCAGAGAAGTCTTAGCAGCAAGGGTGTGATGCAGCTAGTCGCGGTCACATCTCAAGTCAGGAAGCAAAGAGCATGTTCAGCTAGCTACCTTTGTCCTTTTTACTCAGTCGGCGACCCCTACCCATGGGATGGGTCTTCCTATCAGGTCAATTTAATCTAGACAAGTCCTCACAGGCATGCCCGGAGGCTTGCCTCCTCGGAGAATCTAGATCCTATCCACTTGACAATATTAGCTGTCACAGCCAGTAATCCCTTCAATGGTGGTCACGTTTCTTCCTGTGAACAGACTAGTGAAATGCATTGGGTCACACCTAAAAGACACACAAGTAGAAGACGGACTAATTTAGATGAGGAGAGAGATTAGTGGGAGAGGGCAAGAGGGCGTAACAGGTGGGGAGAGTGAATATGATCTAAATACATTATGGGGCAGGTTAGGTTGTCTACAACTATTATGCCCAGATCATGGGGACCCCCAAAAGACCACCATGGAGACTAGAGACTGAATTCCGTATGTAAAAGCAAAGAGCCTTTATTTTCAAGCTCTGAGCTTGGTCTCTCTGTCTGTCAGATGCAGCGGTGAGAGCAGAGAGCCCTGAGCCTAGGCAGGGTGGGGTTTTTATCATAGCAGTGGTTGGGGTGAGGGGATTTCCAGGGTTCAGGACCCTGATTGGCTGACATTTGTCTAGGGGTATCTGTAAAACAAAAATAGATGTGTACTAGACTCAGGGACATCTGGCCACCTTATCTAATGGTTGGAATGTTTGGGGTGTCAGGTACTTCCCCTGAAATGTAGGCCCTCCCTGGGTGGGGTCAGCTTATGGCTTTTCCTGGGTCTGGGTGCTGCCTGCCACAGAAGCTGTGCCTGGGCCTCTAAGCCTGTCATGGCAGCTGTGTGGTCAAGCTGTTTTGGGGCCCCTCTACACAACAACCTATTTTTTCCTATGATTAATTTCAGTATTAATTTGAGGTGATGCCACTGTGCACATGTGGGTACGTATGGAGATTGATGTCTCCTCGCATCATGTGGATCCTGAGGGTTGAACTCAGGTTGTCAGGCTTAGCCAATCGCAGCCCTTCACTGCTGAATTGTCTCATGGGCCCAAGAAGCGCGTTTTACTTACGGTTTATACAGTGTTTGTCCCCAGGCTTCAGTCCAATGCTCAGGAATCCTGTCACATCAGCCACCTGGCCAGGTCATTCTGGACTGGAGCCAATGGTCTCCAGAAGTGGCTTTTCATCCTAAGACAATGGCAAATGTGCCCCCTCGGAACAAGGGCTTCTGGATCCCTTGTGTCTGTCCTCCAGGCCAGCCTGGATGCCTGCCGAGAAGGGAATTGAGCTGTTGATCCCTGCCCGGACAGGGCTCTCCCCTGTCAGCTTCCATCTGGGTAATTAACCTGCTGGCAGCTGAGGGTCTGTCTCTGTCCATGTCCGTGGGCGGAGGAGTGTAGACGTCTCTGGATGCATGCCTGGCTGCTCTGAGAGGTGGCTCCTGGGTGACTTCGGGACAAGCTAACTGAGGTCCTGCTCTGGCACCGAAGGAGGTCCAAGGCTCAGGTATGTCATGGAGCTGGGGACAGACGGGCCTTCTGTTATGTGTTAGCTACCTGTGCTTTTCTGTTTCCACTGTGTCCTAAATCTTAGTTCTCTGAATGTGAGGGAGGTACCTACTTCAGTCAGTCCCCTGAGACTGTTTCCTCCATCCTCACTAACGGCACCAAGAACTTTCCAGGGTAACCTGGTTTGGCTGTTACTATGCAGACAGTATCACACGCACCCCAGAGTGTTAGAAATGTAGCAGCAAGGTGAGGGCCCGTTCAGTTGGTAGAGTACTTGCTCAGTATGCAGGAAGTCCTGGGTTCTCCAGCACCACATAAGCCAGGTGTGGTGACACAGGCCTTGGGAGGTAGAAGCAGAAAAATCAGAAGTTCAAGGTCATCCTCAGCACTACATAGTGAGCTGGGGGTCAGCCTGGGCTATGTGAGACCTTATCTCAAAAACAACAACAACAAAAACCCAAAAAACAAACCAACAAAGAAACAAAACAAACAAACAGAAATCTTGGTCTAACTCAGTGTCCCCATGACTTTGAGTGCCTGGCACAAGGGACATTTCCTCAGCTGTTTGGGCACACTATACAACCCAGAATGCATATGGTGCCTTGGACACACCGGCAATTCCTGCCACACGTCTGGCTGACTCCACCAGTGAATGGTGAAGTTCAGGGTGAAGCCTGATGCTTCATTTTCTCTGGGATGCCAACATTCCAGCTCAGCACCCCTCCCTGGCAGAGAACGAAGGGAGGGTCAGTGCCCTGTAAGGTAGACATGAGAAAAGTTCTCAAGCCAATATTCAAGCTGAATATCTGTTAAAAATGTCTTGGGCTTGAAGCTGGGGAGAAGGCTCAGTGGTTAAGAGCACTGGCTGCTCTTCCTAAAGGACCCAGGTTCAATTCCCAGCACCCACGTGGCAGCTCACAACTGCCTGTAACTCCAATTCCAGGGGATCTGACACCCTCACACAGGCAGGCATGCAGGCAAAACATGAATGCACATGAAGTAAAAATAAATTATTTTTAAAATGTCTTGAGCCTGGTGTGGTGATGCATGCATTCAATCACGGCACTCAGGAGGCAGAGGCAGGTGGATCTCTGTGAGTTTGAGGCCAGCCTGGGCTACAGAGTGAGATCCAGGTCAACCTGGGCTACACAGAAACCCTGTCTCAAAAAAAAAAAAAAAAAAGAAAGAAAGAAGCATAAAAACAAGATAAGACCCAAATTAAAGATTCTCTGGAGATTAGTAAATGCACCAAATTTTCCTCAGATATCAGCAGACAGATGACAAGATTTCAATAAAGGACACAGGAGAGATGACTCAGTGGTTAAGAACACCGTATGACCGGGCGGTGGTGGCGCACGCCTTTAATCCCAGCACTCAAGAGGCAGAGGCAGGTGGATCTCTGTGAGTTCAAGGCCAGCCTGGGCTACCGAGTGAGATCCAGGAAAGGCGCAAAGCAACACAGAGAAACCCTGTCTCAAAAAACCAAAAAAAAAAAAAAAAAAGAGAGAGCACTGTCTGTTCTTGCAGGGGACCCCGGTTTGGTTCCCAGCGCCCACATGGCAGCTCTCAACTGTCTGTAACTCCGGTTCTCAAAAAACAAAAGAGTGGACAAGAACGCTACAGAACTGTCTGCAATCTGAAGGGCCGTTAGATGCAGCGAGGCCACTGTTCACTCTCTTCCACAGGCATTGGGTGTTTGGTGCCTTTGGCTTCACCGAATGCTTTGCCCAAGGGCTTGTTCAGGAAAGGCCTGAACAATGGCTCTAATTACCCGAGTGAGACCTAGTGGAGCAGGAGTACTGACCAGAAGCTGGGGGACACCAGCAGCACTTTCAGGCTGCTGCTTCTTTTTTGAGCTGAGGATCGAACCCAGGGCCTTGCACTTGCTAGGCAAGCACTCTACCACTGAGCTAAATCCCCAAACCCTCCCCTCCTTTTTTTTGGACAGTCATGTTTGGTTCTATTCTAGGTCTCTAGGGCATCCATCTTCCAGATCCTGGCCATCCAGGCAATGTTGGACATGGGCTTCCTCTGTGTCTTGGACCTAGTTAGACTAGTCATTGGTTGGCCATCCCACAATTCTGAGCCATTACCCCAGCACATAGTGCAGGCAGGACAAGTTGTGGATAGTAGGTTTTATGGCTGGGTTGGTGTCCCAGGCCCACCACTAGGAGCCTTGCCTGCTTACAGATGGCCAGTTTAAGCTCCATACCTCCGTTGCTAGGAGACCTCCCTAAGATCACGTGACCCTCATAGGTTCCAGGAAGTTTCCATTGTACTGTTTGTGGAAACCTAGTGTACATTTTCTAAGGTCTGTGGCCAGGGAAGCATGGGAAATCATTTGGCAACACTCACTGCATTGTGGAGAAACAGAAATCAGGAGCTCAAGGTCCAAGCAGGATGGAGACAGTGAACAAGCAGAAGCAACCAGCAAGCTGCCTCAGGAGGTGGCTGGCAGAGGCTGCTGGAGTCTGGGTTTCTTTCTTTTTTTTTTTTTTTCCTCTGAGACAGGGTTTCTCTGTGTAGCTTTGCGCCTTTCCTGGAGCTCACTTGGTAGCCCAGGCTGGCCTCGAACTCACAGAGATCCACCTGGCTCTGCCTCCCGAGTGCTGGGATTAAAGGTGTGTGCCACCACCGCCCGGCTTGAGTCTGGGTTTCAAATCTTAGGCCTTTCTCTACACCTAAGTCATGAACAGTGAATGGCTAAGACAGAAGATAATTCCAGAATGACACAACACAGGGCCAGCACAAAGCTTGGAACTGGAAACAGCAAGGGACTCCTGTATCTGCAGGGCCACACAGGGAGCAATAACCGGAGCCCACTAATCAGATGCAGGGGCCATGAAGATAGCTCAGTGGTTAAGACCGTGCACTCAAGCTGGGCAGTGGTGGTGGTGCACGCCTTAAATCCCAAAACTCAGGGAGGCAGTGGATCTATGAGTTCAAGGCCAGCCAGAGCTACACAGAGAAAGCCTGTCTCAAAAAAACAAAAACAAAAGAGTATGCACTCTGGCAGAAGACTCAAGTTCTGTTCCCAGCATCCACATTAGACACTACAACCACCTGTTATCCAGTTCTAGGGATCCAAAGCAACTGTGGGCATCTGCACTCACATTAGCAAACCTACATACACACAGGCATACTCATTTTTAAAAAAATTGTCAGGTGTGACGGTGCATGCCTTTAATTCCAGCACTCTGGAGACAGAGGCAGGCAGATCTGAGAATTCCAGGCCAGCCTGGTCTACAGAGAAACCATGAATTGGAACATAGCACGCCCCCCCACCTCCCTATAAAAGAGGAAAACAGACACCCCCCCCCCAAATAAAAGGGAAAGAAAAGCCAGGTGTGGTAGCACATGCCTTTAATCCCAGGAGGCAGAGGCAGGAGGACCCATAGTTCAAGGCTAGCCTGGCCTATAGAGATCCTGCACAAAGGGATAGATCTGTGGGTGTCCGTAGAGCAGCTGTAGATGAAGACTGAGGCCGCTGGATCTCAGCCTTGTAACTGATGCCTCCCCCACTCCCTCTGAAGCCCTAGTTGGGACCCCCTCCCGCCCCCCCCTCTAAAAAAAGCCACAGGGTGAGAAGCTGTCCATGTTATCTTCCTGGGAGCACCCAGCAAAGAGGACCAGGGAGAAGGGGTCTGCCCAGGACACAGCGGTGCCATTTGCTGACCGCCACCTCCTTCAATCTGTAAAACTGGGTGATGAGACAATCTCCTTGCCACCGCTGAGGCGGGGCCCACGTCATATAACAGATGCTAGGTACTGGCAGGTAACTCTTAAAGCATGGTGGTTATTCTTAGAATATAAGTGGGGTAAAACTGGGCTGAGGCAGCCAGGTGAACCCTGGAATAACCACATGCAAAGGGCAGTTGCACCTACTTGCCTGAGTCAACATGACTTCCAAGTCCAGACTGCCCTGACTATACTTTAGAATTCATACAAAAAGAAAAAATTCACACCCAGCCCTTCCCACCAACAGAGTGGCTTTCGGGTGTATTGTCACAAAACACCATTTGCTTAAAGCATACTGAGAGGATCTACCCATATCTTTTTTTTTTTTTTTTTTTTTTTTTTTGTTGTTGTTGTTGTTGTTGTTTTTCGAGACAGGGTTTCTCTGTGTAGCTTTGTGCCTTTCCTGGAACTCACTTGGTAGCCCAGGCTGGCCTCGAACTCACAGAGATCCGCCTGGCTCTGCCTCCCGAGTGCTGGGATTAAAGGCATGCGCCACCACCGCCCGGCTACCCATTTCTTTTTAAAAACAAAAAGCCAGTTAACAAAATCAGCCCATGGGGCCAGTCACGGTGGCAAGCACCTTTAATCCCAGTCCTCAGGCAGAAGCAGGTGGATCCAGCTCTGTAGGTTTGAGACCAATCTAAGCACCAGGCAATGCTAAGTGGTACACACACACACACACACATACAAAACATTCGCATCGAGATAAATCTAAAAAACTGGCAAGACAATGTGCTGAGCCAGTAAAAAACACCACCACACAAGTCCAAGTGTGGTCCTGATCCTTAGACCCCATCAACAAGGGTTGTCGTCTGACCTTTACATGAAGGTCAGCCTGGGCTACATAGGTTACCTAGCTTGGTTAGACCCTGGATTTGGTACCCTGAATGGAGCTGTCCCATAGATCCCAAAACCAATCTTCAAGTAGACAGTTGGAGGGAAATTGTGGCTTTCCTTACTGAGCAACTAAGCATCAAGGACAGACCCTAGAAACCACAGGGGAGGTGCTCCCATGGCAGGTAACAAAAGCTCACCATAGCTGGTCAGAGCAGCCAAAGGTAAGCCTCTCCTCTTGGGGGCCGGCTCATCAACTGCCCCTCAGTTAAGCATATTATGAGCCATTTCCCTAGTCAATACCTGTCCCAAGTGGAGATGCCAGCATGCTCCACTTCTATGAGCTAGTAGCTCAACACCGCCCTGCCTTTAAGCCAAATGTCTTATTCAAAGTCTACATGGGAAGAGCTGAGACCACTCTGATACACCAGTCTTCAAGGTGAGCAAACTAAAGAGAAATCAGTCACTAATCTGGAACTAGGCATGGATCCAGCCTACTCCAGGCAATTGCCTTCCAGTTCCAGAAGCCAGGAATAGCATGAAAGGTTAGCCACAGCCAGGCTGACCTGCAACTGTCAAGCTGTCCTTAGTGTGGCAACTGTTGGACCCAACTTCATGGGACCCTTTGAGACAGCTAGTCACAACAGTCCCACCCGGGAGGCAATGGGGTGTGTTCGCAGGAAGCAGCTGCTGATCCTACCCAGAAGAACAAATAAATGCAAACAGATACCTAGTCAGACTTTTATTTCTACAGATTAAGAGGCCAAAGGTTTCTGTTATTCAATATTTCCAGTAACAGTGCACACCATACCACACCCCAGTCTAAAAAACAAAAAAACTCCTCTTCAGATCCTGCAAGGTCCTTGGGCCAAATGTACAAATGCCTTGTGGGATGGGGCCAGCAGGAGACAGGTCTGTGTCCAGAGAAGTGCCTAAAAAGAAAATAAAAACAAAAGGTTGGTAGTCTTGTCTGATACAAATTGTATCTGGTTGAAATTCATCCTTATTTAACGTCAGACACCAGGGCAGAATTCCCAGAACTGACTGTACATCCCCACTTCAATCTCATTCACTTGACAGCATGGTGAATTTCAGGGTCTCTAACAAACTGTCCACACCTAATACTAAGATCTCCAGAACTGGGTCAAAACCAACAACAGAATCTCACCTGTTTCAGGACACAGAAATCAAGGGAGATCAGGCACACTGGCATCCATGGCTCCCTCAGGCCTGTACAAAGTAAACAGATGAAACCAATCATAAACTAAACAGATCAAGGCCAAAACAAGGAATTATTCCTGGGGCCAATGCATCAGACAAAACTGGCTATTAGTTATGAGATCAACAGGGTCGATCTGATGGGGAAAAAAGTTATGTCATCAGCTGCATCAGCCAAATGATGTCAAAAGAAACAATTCTATACTGAAAGATAAGAGCTTAGGGGCTCTATGCCCAGCAGAAGGACACATGGGAACCACTTACCAATCCTTTCTTACTCCGGAATTTACCCTCCATTCAATTCAGCTGTCAGCAAACCTGAGAAAAAATGCAGAAAAACCATCAGCTACCTGGACAAGGGCCAGAGCAGCAGCTTGTCCCACTCAAGCAGGCATGTCAGACAAACTGGCTTGGAAGAGTGGAGATCAACATGGTCGATCTGACGGGGAAAAAATTCTGTCATCATACACGCCTGGACACTCCTGATCCTAGTAGGTAGTGCTAGATCCCTCCTTCAAAAGCAACAATTATAACACACTCAAGATGGTCAAGGCCCACTGCCTGCCACAATAAACCCTACTGTAAATGAACTAACTAGACTGTTCACATGCAAATAATCTGTTGTCCTGTCAGACACATAGCAGCCTTCAGTCTCTAAATGACGAAGCCCTGAGTGGCCTCAAATTGGTCATCTGCCTGGGCCTACCTCCTGAGTGCTGTGACCTAAAGCAGTTATAGCATTGTTTCTACTTAACATTCATGGTCTACTCTCCATTCATGGGCTGGAGAGATGACTCAAGAGGTCAAGAGCACTGGCTGCTCTTCCAGAGGTCCTGAGTTCAATTCCCAGCAACTACATGGTGGCTCACAACTATCCAGAACACTGTAAAAAATAAATCTTAAAAAAAAAAAACACCTGTCTATTCATTAGTTCCCACTAATAGGAAAAGTTCAGAGGCAAGACATGGGCCTTATATTAATGAGGGTTCTATCCCCAAGCAATGGCCAAAATTACTAATCTCAGCATTAAATCTTGCATTTGAATTCCAAATCAGTTAACTAAAAGGCTCTTCAAAACACGCGTTTCCTCCATTACGCCAGAAGACAAATCGCACCTTCAGATGTCCAAGACCGTACGTTATTCTCATCTTCCTGGAGGCTCAAAGGTGACGTCTCCTCTCCGGTAGTGCTTGACCATGCCAACCTGCAAAACAAAGACATCAGTCGCCATCTTCCCTCAATCAGAACAAAGCAGACCAGGGCCTTTGTGGGCTGGCGTATCAGAATTTACTGGCAAAATATTTTCAGAGATCAGCATTGTCGATATGACGGGGAAAAAAGTGAAGTCATCATTTACACCAGCCAAGAGCTTCCCAGGCCCGTCTTTCCCATCTAAATCAATTCCCCGAAGGTCAACCCAGTGCTGGCGCTGGACAAGCCTCGCCGTGAGGCCATGGCCGGTTACAGCGACGACAGCATAAACTCGGTAATAGGTGATCAGAAAATTGTGCCGTGGTAACTCACTATCTGCAAATAACTCCCGCATGGACGCGACATAACGCGTGGACAAGACATACTGTGTGCGCAAGACATAACGCACAAAGCGCGTCTCAGGAACGAAAGGACGAGGTAGATGGCGGCCCTTCCTTATATATACACCAAGGCCCCGCGTGCGCCTGCGCACCGGGCCTCAGGCGCGCCGCTTCCGGCCGCGGCCGCTACGCCCCCTGGGAAATAGAGTCCCCGAGCCGCCCGGCCCCAGCTCGCTAATGGTTGTCCAGCCAGCGTCTAGCCCCTCCCCGTGCTCACTGGGCCTCCGGGGCTGCTCAGCCTCCGCGCCATGTCGCGCTTGGCACGCACGAGCCGCCCGCCGCGTCCCCCCTGCTCCGGGGCCGGCCGAGACCGGCGGCCGCCGGGGCCGCAGTCAGCCCGCCCCCCGCCGCGCCCTCCCCTCAGCCGCGCCCGCGGGAGCCGCCAGTCCAGCCGCCGCCGCGGGGGCTGAGGCGACGCCGCCCTTCCGCCCGCCCCGAGGGCGGGGGCGCAGGCGAGCTCGGCCCGGCCTCTCGCTAGCGCCCGCGGCACCGCCTCCTCGTCCTGCGCGGCCTCCTCCTCCTCCGGGCCGCCCACCCGGCTCCTCGCCCCGCCCAGGGGCTGCGGGGACTGGAAACCGAAAGTGCGCGGCGCCGGGCGGGGCCGCGACCTGCCAGGGCCGAAGCTGAGCGCTCTCCCGGCCGGGGACGCGCCCGAATCGGTGAGTGGCCTCTGCCCCATCCCGCACCTGCTCCTGCGGCGCCGCGATCGCCGGCGCCCCGCTCTGCCTCCGGCCAGGTGTCAGGTTAGCCCCGGAGCCCCTGTCTGCCCCGCTCAGCGCCCCTGGAGACCCTGACCCCATCCCTCAGTTTCCCTGGAGTCCCCAGAGTCCCTGTCCTCTTCCCTCAGTTTCCCTAATTTCTCCTATAGCCCCCGGAGCCCCTGTCCCCCTCCTTCAGCGCCCCCATCACCCCCGAAGCCCCTGTCTGCTCCTTACAGCTCCCCGGAGTCCCTGTCTGCTCCCTCAGTTCCCTTACGGCCCCCGGAGCCCCTGTCGCCTTCCTTCAGCGCCCCCATCACCCCCCAAGTCCCTGTCTGCGCCTTACAGCCCAGGAGTCCCTCCCTGTCTGCTCCATTAGCTCTCCATCATCCCCGGAGTACCTGTCCTTTCTCCTCAGTGCACCCTCAGCTCCCATCCACCCTGGAGTTGTTTTCCACTGTCCTTACCACCCACAGAGTCCTCCCAGCTCCTTAGCTCCTCCATCACCCTCAGTCCTCAGTATTGTTATCAGCAGCCCCATCACCCCTGAATCCCTGCTCCTTCCCATCAGCTCACCATCATTCCCCAGGGTTCCTGTCTCCTCCCCCACCACCCAGCAGCTCTTGAGCGTCTAGCACTGCCATTGCGCCCCCCCCCCTTCTCTTCAGCCTACCTGTCACCACCCTGATCACCCACACACACAGTGCCCCTTCATCTCAGCACCCTGTCACCCCTAGGAGCCTTCTTCAGCATCCCTCCACTCATCATCAGTAGTCTCCCCTGCATCCCCACAGCCCCCATCCTGCTTGTGATCCCAGCCTCTGGAGCCTCACCATCTCCATTCCTCATCCCTCGCTCTGTCCCCACTTCTGCCACAAACACCCCTTGCCTCTGGCTTCATTCCTTTGGCCTCAGTCATCCAGCATCTGCAGAACACCCTGGGCTCTCCATCCCTAAGCTCTGCCCCACTTGTGGAAGCCCCCAGATCTCTCCAGCTTGCTCTAAGGGATGAGTGTGTGGTGACTTCTCTGAGGACTTGAAACAGCCCAGCTGCCACCTCTTGCTCCACCTCTGTCATCCACCCCGTAATTACCGCTCTCCAATTTTTATCCTGGCAACAGCTTAACCATTGCTGATCTCCTTCCCACCCTCCCTGCCTTGATTCCCTCAGAATGCTAAACAAAGCCTCCCCTCCCCTGTGTGCATCTCCCGTTCGAGCACTTTCTTCTTCCTTTTTTTTTTTTTAACACTCCCAAACTGCTGGCATTCTATTTTAGTATTTTTCAAAATGAAGAAGAAGGAATTTTCTTCTCAGAAAAATTAAAAAACGAACACTAACCATTGAGCCTGCAGTTTGAGAACAGGGTTTGGTAAGATGAGAAGAAAAGACACCACAAAAATATTCCCAGCGGGAAGAAAAGGGACTCTTTTTTCTGATAAGAATAAAAGCTACCTCTCATACAATGCCAAATCTATTCACAGTTTCCAACTATGAATATTTTAAAACTGTGAGGACAGTCTCAAAAATCCTTTTGCTAAGAACTGAGTCACCGCCACCCCACCCCCCTGCACCCACATGATATGCATGAGATATATCGAGAAGTTCCCTGAAGGGGCTTCCTCTTTACCCAGCGTCAGAAATTATCAAGATGGAAGAAAGGCGAGAACTGCTGACTTCTGGCTGGTCCCGAGGAAATAGCACTAATAGCTCACTTACTTTCAAGCTGTAGGGAGCAGGACCCTGTAGATGGCTGTGTCATAAGAATGCCAAGTAGGAAGGGTGTGGTGGTGCATGCCTTTAATGCCAGCACACAGAGGCAGAGGCAGGCAGATCTCCGTGAGTTTAAGGCCAGCCTGGTCTACAGAGTGAGTTCCAGGACAGCCAAGGCTACACAGAGAAACCCTGTCTGGTAAAAAAGGAAAAAAAAAAAAAAAAGAATGCCAGGTAGGGTGGTGGGTACTCGGGTAGTTTGTTGAAGCACTGTCTCACATAATATAGTCCACATGGGCCTCAGACTCAGCGGAGGCTGCTTTTGAATTTCTGATCTTCCTGCTTCTACTTCTCAAGTGCTCTTAAGTTCCTGATGCGCCTGCCTCCACCTCCCAGGAGCTGAGCTGAGCTGATGGGCATGCACACTGTGGCTAGCTAGTGAACTGACACTTTTGCCCTAATAATCATTTGGTAAGAAAGGAAACGAAACCTAAGCAATGGATTAAGTAACTTGGCTGAAGGCAAACCAAACAGTAGTTTGGGAGTTAATGACACTCTGTCCCCAACCAGGTCCAGGAATGGGCAGTTGGATCTCTTGGAATTGCCTAAATTGTGAACTTAGTTTATATCATCGTTGGAAATCCACCAGGTTGAGTGCTTGTGCCCAATGATTAAATCTGCACTTACTATCTTCTTAGTTAATAAATCACTAACCTGTAAAGGCAGAAAAGCTGGCTTACGGTGTTTGGGTGTTTGCTGTGTTTGAGGGGCACCGGTAACTCTCAGCCTGTGCAGTTACAGATAACTTAAGTCAGGTGAATGTGGAAGAATTCCTGGAGCTCAGACATGGAAGACAGAAGGCCACAACTGGAGGCCAGGCCCAGGAATCCCCCTACCAACCACAGAGGTAAGCAGGGTTTCTACCCAGTGAAAATGAGAAGCCCACCTGGGGATGGCTTATGTTTTTCAATTAAGAAGGATCTCCTTTCCAGGCATTGGTGGCGCACACCTTTAATCCTCGCACTCAGGAGACAGAGACAGGCTGATCTCTGAGTTCAAGGCCAGCCTTGGTCTACAGAGTGAGTTTCAGAACAGGCAGGGCTACACAGAGAAACCCTGTCTTCAAAAACCAAAAACAGAAAAAAGACCTCCTTAGCTGCAGCGTGAATGACCGAGAAACAGCCTGCGGAGGAGAGCTGGGGGTGGGTTCTGATGGGCGGCCTGTGTGCCAGCAATGGAGGAGGCAGGAGGGTTGAGAGTTTGAGGCCAGCTGAACAGTGACATAAAAGCCACCCGGAGTTCCATAGTGAAACTGTCTCAGAAACCAGGACGAAACCAGGACTGAGGGCTGTAGCTCGTGGTAGAGGGCTTGCCGAAACTCCTACCATGCAGAATGCTCTTGTTTGGTCCCTGGCACTGTTAGAAAAGTGATTGGATGGGAAAATCAAAATGATTCCTGGTTTGCAGCAGGGCTATCCAATAGAAACTTGGGACAGCTAAAAACTACTTTGTAATCTCTAATAGCATCATTAGGAAATTTAAAAGATAACCAGTAACATTTATTTTTATGACATTCATTTATTTATTTATGTGTGTGTGTTTGTGCCTGTGGAAATCAGAGGATATCTCATAAAAGTTTTTTTCCTTCTACTGTGTGGGTCTTGAGGACTGAACTCAGATTTTCAGGGTTAGTAGCAAGTGCCCTTATCTACTGAGCCATCTCACTGACCTTGAAAAAAAAATTAATTTAATAAAATGTAGTGCTCTAATTCCTTGACTTCATCAAATCCAAAATATTAACATTTTTATGAGAATTAATGCACGTATAGATTTACATGAGCCAAAACATTCATGTACATAAAATAATAATATATTTTTAAAAATTTAGAGGCCAGCTTGGTTTACAGGGTTAGACCCTGTTTCAGAAAAAAAAAAAAAAAAGGACCTGGCCAGATATGGTGGCACACCTCTTTAATCTCAGCAGCAGGGAGGCAGAGGCAACAAATTCTGTGAGTTTTAAGCCAGCCTAGTCTATGTAGTGAATTCCAGGCCAGGCAAGATTACACACTGAGACCCTGTATCAAAAAACAAAAAAATACCTAAGTGTATTTTGCATCTGATGTGAGATAGTCCATCTTCTTAAGTATTACATATATTTGTAACTTTCCTAGCTTATTGTCAAATTGTGCAGAGCCAATGTTTTGTAAAACTCCACACCACTCTGCTAAGGTAAATCAGATCTGGAGTCAGTCTTAGAGGAAAGGAAAGTGGCTGTGAATGTGCCTAGCAAGGGCAGCCCACTGCACAGGGTGCTGGCTCCCAGGGTGCTGTGGGGCACCATCCTCCCCTCAGGCTTCCTTTGTGAGGAGGGCAATAGAGTGGGGGAGGGGAGGGGAGGCTGTGGCTGATGACACATGACTGGAGTTTCGCTTTTCAGTTTTCTGAATCAAAGTTTAAGTTTCCTTTTCCTTGTGAGGAAACTGGATGTGCATGCTTAATTTTCTCCACAATCTGTCAGTTAGCCACAAAAATAAAACTAAAAACATGTTGGAAAAGGAAGTGCTGCCTTCCTCTGTCCTATTCAAGTTGCATTTCCTGTTGCTGGGCAAAGGTCAGGTAGTGTTTCCTTCACAGTTTTATTCCACTTGTTCAGAGTGACCGCAGAAATCACAGGATAGTCCTAAAATAGCACCAAGCATTTTATAGTTTTTACATGTGTTAAAATAAATTTCCCATGTTTATGTCTACATGAAACATGGAGGTACACATTGGCAATATTCACCTGACATTTTAAAATTACTTTTGTTTATTTTTAGATTTATTTATTTTTATGTACATTGGTGTTTTGCCTGCATGTATGTGACGGTGCCAGATCTTCTAGAACTGGAGTTACAGATGGTTGTGAGCTGCCATATGGGTGCTGGGAATTGAGCTGAGGTCCTTAGGAAGAGCAGCCAGTACTCTTAACCACTGAGCCATCATTCCAGACCTTACCTGACATTGTATAAACAGTTTCTCAGGGGCTGGAGAGATGGCTCAGAGGTTAAGAGCACTGAATGCTCTTCCAGAGGTCCTGAGTTCAATTCCCAGCACCCACATGGTGACTCACAACCATCTGTAATGAGATCTGGTGCCCACTTCTGTATACATAATAAATAAATAAATTTTTAAAAACAAACAAACAAAAACACTTTCTCTATAGCAGCCAGATGCTGAGAACCGGAGAAATTACACAAGGTTCTACAGTGAGGAAGTGGTCAAACTAAGCTGCTCTCTGACAGTTGTGTTCTGACTTGTTTTGTTTGTACTGGCCAGAGACTAGAACCCTCTGAAAGTTAGGCCTCAGCTGGGGCACAAAATAAGATACTTCAGGTGTTCACTATCTAATAGATACCAGGCACTCGGCAGGGCTCTTTCAGTTTCTCTTGTTTCTTTCAGGAAAATAGTATTTTCATAATCTATACAGCAATAGCAGTCGTCTTTTCTTGTAGCATTGGCATAGAACTCAAGGCTTCATGCATTTAAGGTCAGTGCACTACCATTGCTTATATCCCATAGCCCCCACCAGAGTCTTGCTATGTAGCTCAAACTAGCTTCTAAGAAACAACGTTGTCCAAGTTGATCTTGAACTCATGATTCTCCTGCCTTAGTCTCTGAAAATAACAGATATGATATGAGCCACCACACCTGTAGCTCTGTAGTTCTTTTATTTATCACACAATTTGACAAGAAACTTAAAAGAAAAAGGATTAAGCTGGGTGTAGTGGTGCACAACTTTAATCCCAGCACTTGGGAGGCAGAGGCAGGTGAGTTTGAGGCCAGCCTGGTCTGTATAGTGAGTTCCAGAACAGCCAGGGCTACATAGTGAGATCCTGTCTCAGAAAACAACAGCAAAGACTTTCAATATTTTTTAATTATATACACACAGAGTCTGTCCGTCTCTTTGTCTGACTGTATTATGTGTAGATGTATGCAGGTGTTTTCAAAAGCCAGAGGCATGGAATCCCCATGGAGCTGAAGTTGACAGCATTTTGGACCTCTCGGTGTGGGTGCTGGGAACTGAACTTGGGAAGAACAATGTGTGCTCTTAACCACTGAACCATCCCTCTCTCAGCCCTTACCAAGAAACCTTCTGAATCTCTCCAAGCAAATCCCAGCTGCTTGTTTGTTTTGGAGGGTGACAGTGTGTTAGTTATTGTCTTACTGGACTTCCTCCCTCCTTGACTTTGTGCTCACCCAATGTCTCCATTGTGTTTAGGTCCTGCAGATGGAGAAGTACCACCAAGAGCTAGAAATCAAACCAGTAACCCAGCAGCCAGTGTACTCCGAGGCGGAACCAACTATGCTGGAAGGCATCCTAGGGCCAGCAACCATCCTGTTCCTTTCCGGCAGAGGGAAGAGAGATTTAGGGCTATGGGCAGGAACCCACATCAGGGAAGAAGAAACCAGGAGGGGTATACCAGTGATGAAGCTCGAGACCAGAGACAAAGCCAGAATGATACCAGGAGGAGAAATGACAACCAGGAGGGCAGGAACCACAGACCGCCATGGTCCAGTGACAACTTCCAGCAGTGGCGGACCCCACACCAGAAGCCAACAGAGCAGCCACAGCAGACGAAGAGACTGGGCTACAAGTTTTTGGAGAGTCTCCTGCAGAAAGAGCCCTCTGAAGTGGCCATCACACTTGCCACAAGTGTAGGGCTCAAGGAGCTGCTTTCTCATTCTTCCATGAAACCCAGCTTCCTTCAGCTGATCTGCCAGGTTCTCCGAAAGGCCTGCAGCTCCAGAATAGACCGTCAGAGCATCCTGCATGTGCTGGGCATCTTGAACAACTCTAAGTTCCTCAGAGTCTGCCTGCCAGCTTATGTGGTGGGAATGATTACTGAGCCAATCCCTGAAATTCGAAACCAGTATCCAGAACACATAAGCAATATCGTCTCCCTCCTCCAGGACCTTGTCAGCGTCTTCCCCGCCAGCTCTGTGCAGGAAACTTCCATGCTTATCTCTCTCCTGCCAGCTTCTCTTAATGCTTTGAGGGCCTCTGGGGTTGACATAGAAGAGGAGACAGAGAAGAATCTGGAAAAGGTGCAGACCATCATTGAACATCTGCAGGAAAAGAGGCGAGAGGGCACTTTGAAAGTGGACACCTATACTCTGGTGCGTTCTGAGGCAGAAGACCAGGTTGTAAGTTACCGGGCCATACCCATCTACCCCACCTACAATGAAGTGCACTTGGACGAGAGGCCCTTCCTCCGCCCCAACATCATTTCTGGGAAATACGAGAGCACTGCTGTCTACCTAGACACTCACTTCCGCCTCCTGCGAGAGGATTTTGTCAGGCCCCTTCGAGAAGGCATTTTGGAGCTTCTACAAAGCTTTGAGGACCAGTGTCTGAGGAAGAGGAAGTTTGATGACATCCGAATCTACTTTGATGCCAGGATTATTACCCCCATGTGCTCAGCATCAGGCATTGTGTATAAAGTGCAGTTTGACACAAAACCACTGAAGTTTGTTCGTTGGCAGAATTCCAAGCGGCTGCTGTATGGGTCATTAGTGTGCATGTCCAAGGACAACTTTGAGACGTTTCTTTTTGCCACTGTTTCAAACCGGGAGCACGAAGATCTCTGCCGAGGAATTGTCCAGCTGTGTTTCAATGAGCAGAGCCAGCAGCTGCTCGCAGATGTCCAGCCCTCTGACTCGTTCCTCATGGTAGAGACAACGGCCTACTTTGAGGCTTACAGACATGTCCTAGAAGGACTACAGGAGGTCCAGGAGGAAGATGTCCCCTTCCAGAGGAACATTGTGGAGTGTGACTCCTATGTAAAGGAGCCAAGGTACTTGCTAGTGGGTGGCAGATATGATTTCACCCCCCTAATAGAGAACCGCTCAGCCATTGGGAAGTGTCTGAGGGGTGCCGAGGTCTTGCGACGTTCTAGAATTAACGTCTTGGACTTCAGCCAGTGGCCCTCAAAAGAGTCCTTGAAGCTTGATGACTCCCAGATGGAAGCCTTACAGTTTGCTCTCACAAGGGAGTTGGCCATCATTCAAGGGCCTCCTGGAACAGGTAAGAGACTCTCAGTTCAGGCAAGGGAGATTTTGCTCTAGGTTTCTAGAATGCCTCATTTAGAAATATTTCCCTGAAGTGCAATGACTATGGTTCATGATGTAGCCACTCACAGTGATTCCCAGTGGAGACCATAGGCAAGTATAGTGATGGATCAACGTTTCCAGATCACAGGAAGACTGCTGGGGGCAAAGAGAGGTACATCTTCTCTTCCAAATGTTTGTCAGCTTTCTACTGTTTTAAATTAAGTACTTTTGAATCTATAATCATAGCATGATGTGCCAAGCACCATTTGTCCTGCTTTACATATGTTAGCTCATTGTATCGTCACCACAGCCCTACTGGGTAAGTAAAATCAACTCACAAATGGAAAAACTAAGTCAAAGAAAGGTTAAACTACCTTTTATTTAAGAGGTAGGGTGTTTTGAAGCTCACACAGGTGAGCAGACCTGGAACTGGGACTTGAACTTAGGCAGCCTGCATGGAGACTCCTGGCTCCTCTCTCTGCTGCACTCACACATGACTCCCCACATGCGCTCTCATCCTGCTCTGGTGTAGTAGCTGTGGTTAGCCATGCATTTGACCTGTATCTGTAGTCCTGTGTTTACGTGTACATTTTTATTTAACAACAAACACAAGACCATGCTTGTATACATTGACATATATGTAACATACTTTGAGCATATTTATGCTACTGGATATGCAAAGACTGCTAAATTGACATCCCAAAAACATGTGCAAAACTAGCCAAGGAAGCAGAAACAGGTTTTTAAAGTAATAATGAAGAAAGGGCAATTCATGATTTAAAAAAAAAAAAAATGAGGCCAGGTGTGATAGCTCACAACTTTAATCCCAACACTCAGGAGGCAGAAACAGGTGATCTCTGTGAACCTGGTCTACATAGTGAGTTCCCAGACAGGGCTGTTTCCAAAACAAAACAAAACAAACAAACAAAAAGCTCATGAAGTGAGCCTGGTAATCCCAGCACTTGGGAGGTAAAAGCAAGAGGATCAGGATTTTATGGCTTTTCGTCATGACAAGGTTCAAGGCCAGCTGGAGCTACATCCCTGCCCCAAAACAGAAAATTCGTGAAGTAGAATAGAAAGTTGTTTGTTTGTCTCTTTCTTTCTTTTTTGGTTTTTCAAGACAGGGTTTCTCTGTGTAGTCCTGGCTGTCCTGGAACTCACTCTGTAGACCAGGCTGGCCTCGAAATCACAGAGATCCGCCAGCCTCTGCCTCCCGAGTGCTAGGATTAAAGGCCCAGCAGAAAGTTGTTTCTTTCTAATAAGAAATGCTGCTATGATGAAACCATGTGCAGAATGAAAGAGGAAGGGAAGAGGAGGTATTCATCTTTGAGCACTTTCTTTCCGGTGTGAATTCTGAGTGGTATCAGTCTTTTCAGGCCAAGCTACATGATACCAGGTTTTGTTCATCTGAGATGTTAAGTTTTTTGGCTCATTAATTTTACTTTTAAGAAATAACAGTTCACATTTTTAAAAGTCCCTGCCTCCACCACCCCAGTCCTTCCTTAAGCAAATGACATAAACAGTTTTCCTCTGTGTCCTTCCAGGGACTGGCCTAGGAGTCTTCTCACACAGCCTTGCCCTTGGGGGCAGCTTTCCTGCTGTGTACCTCTGTTCTGCAGTCACTGTGTTCTCCTAACAGGAGGGGTTTCCCTGTTACTGTTTGAGTGTATCAGCAGATCACAAGCTGCTTGACAAGTTCCACTCTGTGTGTCCAGAAAAGACATCTATAGTGTGTCAAGAATAATACCCATTTGTGATTTTATATATGTTGTTGTTGTTCTTCTTCTTTGGCTTTTGTCATTTAAGACAGAAACTCACTATATTGCCTTGATTGCCTTGGAACTCACAATGTAGACCAGGCTGGCCTCAGACTCACAGAGATCCACCTGCTTCTGCTTCCAGGGTGTTGGGATTAAAAGCATGTGCAACCATGCCTGGCTAAGAATTTTTTAAATGTGTTTGAGTGTTTTGCCTGCATTTAAATGTATCATATGCCTACAGGGACCAAAAGAGGGCATTAGATCCTTTGAAACTGGAGTTACAGATGGTGATCTGTCATCTCAGTGCTAGGAACTGAACCCAGGTCCTCTGCCAGAGCAACAAGTGCTCACCACAGCCCAGCCGTCCCTCCAGTTCCCATTCACACAAGTGCTCACCCTCCTTCCAGTTCCTTTTCACAGTGTTAACAGGGAAGACATTGTCACACTGTTCTCTGTCAGCACAATCACAATGATTAATTTGTATCCTTCAGTTCAGAAGTAAATTAAGAGTGGCTCACAACTGCCTATAACTTGAGTTCCAGAGGACCCAATGCCCTCTTTTGGCCTCTGAGGTCAACTGCACATTCATATAATGCCTGCACACAGACACACATAAATAAATATAAACCTTTAAAAATGAATAAAGGAGCCAGGCAGTGGTAGTGCATGCCTTTAATCCCAACACTCAGGAGGCAGAGGCAGGTGGATCTCTGTGAGTTCTAGGCCAGCATGGTCTATGAAGTAAATTCCAAGACAGCTAGAACTGTTACACAGAGAAACCCTGTCTTGAGTGGGGGAGCGGGGGAATGAATAAAAGAATTTTTTTAAGAAAAGCTAAGCACGGTAGCACATGCCTTTAATCCCAGCACTTGGAAAGCAAAGGCAGGTAACTCTCTTTGAGTTCAAGGCCAGCCAAGACTGTATACAGTGAGACTCTGTCTCAAAAAGGGCTGTGGGGCAAGAGAAATAAGTCATAACAGAAGTAGTGACTTACAGCTGTAAATCTCAGCATTCAGGAAGATGAGGTAAGAGTTGCCTAGAGCTTGAGGTGAACCTGACTATGTGATGAATTCTCATCCAGCTTAGGCTATTGAGCAAAACCCTGTCTTAAAAACCAAAAAGATGGAAAGGCAGAAGCAGGAGGATTGCTGCAAGTCCAAAGCCAGCCTTCTCTACAGTGAGTCCAGGCCAGGCAGGGCTACACACCAAGACCCTATCTCAACTGCTAGTCCCCACAGGAAGAAAAACAGAATGAAAATTGGCCCAGGAAGCCCATGCTGGGGAAAGTGATGGAATCACCTGATGTCACTAGAGGACAATAAATATGGCCAGTAGGAATGTTAAAAAAAAAAAAAAAAAAAAAAAAAAAAAAAAAAAAAAAAAAAAAAAAGAGCTAGGTGGTAGTGATGCACACCTTTTTTTTTTTTAAAGATTTATTTATTTATTATGTATACAGCATGTACGTATGACCAGAAGAGGGTACCAGACCTTATTACAGATGGTTGTGAGCCACCATGTGGTTGCTGGGAATTGAACTCAGGACCTCTGGAAGAGCAGTCGGCGCTCTTAACCTCTAAGCCATTTCTCCAGCCCGTGATGCACACCTTTAAGCACTTGGGAGGCAGAGGCAGGAGGATCTCTGTGAGTCCAAGGCCAGCCTGTGCTACCAAGTGAGTTCCAGGACAGCCAGGGCTACATAGAGAAACCGTGTCTTGAAAAAAAAAAAACCAAACAAAGAATATCAAAGCTCCTGTCTTTAATTTCCCAGCTATTTGCATCTGCACCCGTGGTCTTGTCCATGTTCCTTCTCTGCAGTCTCTGGTGCTCTTTCTCAGTGACTGGGGCGCTGTCTGAAACACACGTGCCCCAGCAGTGTTTCCTCCCATCGTCACTGAGTGAGAGCACTTGAGCTCCACCTTAGTAATCCTTTCAGACCCAGAGAACATACCAACTCGTACAGACACACAGAGGGGGCTGTTTAGGAATGAAAAATCCCTGTAGATGTAACCAACCGTCTTATTAAATAAGAAACACAGAACCAATGCAAAGAAGAAAGCCAAGAGGTCAGAGCTAAGAGCTAAAACCTCACCCTTCCTCCTCCAGTGGTCCTACCTCTCCGAACCAGAGCTACTTCCTGTGTGTCTGTCTTTTTATAGTGTTTCTGTTCTGCCTTCTCATTGGTTGTAAACCCAACCACATGACCTCCTCGTCACGGCCTGTCAGTATAGACCTCCAGGTCTTCTATGGTTGGTATTGAGATTAAAGGCATGTGTATCCAATGCTGGCTGTATCCCTGAACACACAGAGACCTACCTAGCTTTGCCTACCAAGTGCTGGGATTACAAGCGTACGCCACCACTGCCCTGCTTTCCTATGGCTTGCTAATAGCTCTGACCCCTGGGCAACTTTATTTATTAACATACAAATAACATTTTAATATAAATAAAATATCACCATAAATCCCTGTGAAAGGAAGGAAGCATGGAGGGGAAGTGTTAAATACTGAATTTCCAAGAGCCTCCTTCCTGCTGATGTCTCCCTATCTGTCACAAGCCTGCAGAGAGCCAGGACTTAACTTGTCTGCCCAGCCTCAGCAACACCATTCCCTACTTCAAGTTCTTTTCTGCCTCACACATCTCTGCTGTCCACTTATCTAAACTCTCCTGCTGGGAGGAAGACGCTGGCGTTCATTCATTCACTGATAAGATTGGGTGGCCTGCCCACACAGGCACCCTGTTTCTTTGTCTATCTTCCCTGAAGAGGGCTACCCAGCCTCATTGTGAGTCAGGAATCCACCATGGTTTTCTGGTTTCAAGTTTCTCCTTGGCCATACTCAGGATTTGACAGTGGTTTATGTGGTCGTCATCTTTTTCCTCCATTAGCGTGGAAGGCCAAGGAAGATAGGATCCCGTTTCTCTCCCTGTTGTGTCTCCTGAGTCCCGTGTCTGCAGAGTACCGTGTACATACTAGTTGAAGAAAACAAAAGAAGACTCAGTTGCTCCCTGTGCCATCTGCTGTCATGGTTTTCCTGTCGCCCTCTCAGCTTGGAGCTTTCAGGGACATTGGCTACTTCAGCCTGACACAGTGTAGAACTTTAGACGTAATTTATGGCCAATTGCTAATAACTTTATTGGGTCTAATGAAGTATTTGGGTTTTTCCCCTTATCACAGACCAAGTGTACCACAGTCTATAAAAAGCATATGTAATGAATTTGCCACAGGGGCTAAGAGCACTGGCTGTTCTTTCAGAGGACCCTGGTTTGATTCCCAGCGCCCGCATGGCAGCTCACAACTGTCTGTAACTCCAGTCCCAGGTGATCCGACACCTTCACACAGACATATATACAGGCAAAACCAATACACACAAAGCAGAAGTTGCCACATAATAGCCAAGCATAGTGACACACATCTGTTATCCCAGTAGGGGCAGGAGCAGGTACATCTCTGAGTTTAAGCCAGCCTGGTCTACATAGCAAGTTCCAAGCCAGTGAGGGCTATATGGTGAGATCCTGACACATACAATTGGGAACAATATGGATGCCATCAGTCAGTAGGGGCCTGGGTTGGCAGCATACTCCTCTGATTTCTGTACTCAGGGCCCAGTGGCAGGAAGATCAGGAATTCAGAGTCAGCCTCAGCCACATAGTAAGCCATGAGACCGTGTCTTTAAAAAGAGAAAGGAAAAGGAAAAAAAGGGAGCTGGCTAACAATTCTTAAAAGGCAGGTAGTATATGTCTCTATGTATTGACAGGGAACTATCTCCCAGACACATTAATGAAAAAAGCAACACTGAAAAGAGTTTGTTGCTATTTGTATCTTTTTAAAAAAGAAAAAGAGGGGCTGGAAAGATGGCTCAATAGTTAAGAGCACTGATTGTTCTTCCAGTGGACCTGAGTTCAATCCCCAGTACCCATATGGTGGCTCAGAACCATCTATAATGGGACCTGATGCCCTTTTCTGTCATACAGATGTATAGGAAGACAGAGCACTCGTATACATACATAAATAAATCTTAAGAAAAAAAAAGAAAGAGAAAGGGAAAAAAGAGGTCCCTGGAGAGGAGCACTATCTGTATATGGGCTTAGGGACACTGTCTAGACAGTCACACAGGAATCTTAACATGAATTACTCCAGTAAGACCCTGTGGCTCCAGTACTGTTCACTAGACTCATCTGTGCTGCTTACATTTCAAACCATCTCAATGTGTTTTTTAAAGAAGTTTTTAATATTAGCTCCCAGCTGCCGGGCAGTGGTGGCCCACACCTTTAATCCCAGCACTCAGGAGGCAGAGCCAGGTGGATCTCTGTGAGTTCGAGGCCAGCCTGGTCTACAGAGTGAGATCCAGGACAGGCTCCAAAACTACAGAGAAACCCTGTCTGGGGGCGGGGGTGGGGGGTGGGGGGGGGAGGATTATTGAGCCATGCCAGTTGGTGGTGACACAGGCCTTTAATAGTAGTATTTGGGAGGCAGAGGCAGATGGATCTCTGAGTTTGAGGACAGCCTGGTCTACAAAGTGAATTCTAGGACAGCCGGGGCTCCACACAGAAACTCTGTTAAGGGGGGACGGGGGAATGACAACAAAAAAGTTGAGCCAGTACTGTGGAATGAGATGGAGCCTCAAAACAACAACAAATGGATTTTTAAAAATATTCTTTATGAGCCAGTGTATACCTACTGTAGTTCAGCTACTTGGGAGACTGAGACGGGAAAAGCACTTGGGCTCAGGAATTGAAGACTAGCCGGGGCAGCATAGATACTGTCTCTACATAAATGAATAGTTGGTCTAATTAATTGATTAATCCTCTTACAAGATCTACATTTTGAGATTGGCATCCTGTGATGACAGGGAGGCAGAGTCTGGTCCAGCTAAGGCAGGAAGATGAGGTGACAGCCATTGTCTATACAGCCCCCATCTTGTAAGTCAGTGAAGTGTGCGGCACACAAACAGGAGTCAGCAACCCAGGACTGCGGTGAGGAGAGGCCGCGGGAAGGGGAAGGCCTGCTCTGGAGTCAGTTTGGAGACAAACCAGGGCTTCTTGGAGCGTGAGTTGTCTAACTGAAATATGGCACTTGTGTCTTCTGTCTCCATTATCAGAGTTAAAAGTGAAAGAAATGCACATCCGAATTTTCATCTAGGCTGGGCGTGGAATTAACTTAGGTAGGTTGTATGCATGGCTGGCATGCATGAAGCTAGCACCAAATAACCAAGAGGTAGTGGTTCAAATCTGTAATCCTAGCGCTTGAAGGGTAGAGGCAGAAGGACCAGGAATTGAAGGTCATCTTCTGCTACATAGTTCCTGGGCTACCCTGGGCTACATGAGGCCTGGCTCAAAAAAAAAAAAACATACAAGGGGGCTGGAGAGATGGCTCAGAGGTTAAGAGCACTGGCTGTTCTTCCAGAGGACCTAAGTTCAATTCCCAGCAACCACATGGTGGCTCACAACCATCTAGAATGAGATCTGGTGCCCTCTTCTGGCACACAGGCATACATGCAGGCAGAACACTGTATACATAATAAATAAATAATCCTTTAAAAAAAAAACCCACAAGTTTTTGTTTTTCTTTTTCTCATCTAGCTTTTATGCATTATAAAAGTCTCTTTTTGTCTTCCAGTTCATTCTCGTGAAAGAAGGAGGAATAATTCTTTTTTTTTATAAGATAGTCTCACTATGTAGTTCAGGCTGATATTGAATTCACAGCAATCCTGCCTTTACCTTCCAAGTATTGGGATTATAGGTCAATGCCAACACATCTGGCTAATGAGAACATTTTTAAGCAGATAGTGGACTGTTATTTGAAATTCTGTGTCTGTCTTTTCTCCATGTAAGCAAATTTCAGATTTTTTTTTCTTTTTTTTTTGGTTTTTCGAGACAGGGTTTCTCTGTGTAGCTTTGGCGCCTTTTCTGGAACTCACTCTGTATCCCAGACTGGCCTCAAACTCACAGAGATCCTCCTGCCTCTGCCTCCTGAGTGCTGGGATTAAAGGCATGTACCATCACCACCTGGCAGATGAATATGTTTAATAAAGATTTGAAATACACAGTTGTTTACCTTTTAAGTTAATTAATAAAAATATTAAACTGAAAAAAATCTACATTTTGTAACTTGTCTTTTCCTTATTTTCTAGGCAAAACTTACGTGGGTCTAAAAATTGTTCAAGCCCTTCTGACCAACGAGTCTGTTTGGCAAATTAGTGCTCAGAAGTTCCCCATCTTGGTCGTATGTTATACTAATCATGCTTTGGACCAGTTTCTAGAAGGTAATAAATGTCTCCTGGCAAAATTGTTTTCTACTGGGGCTGGAGATACAGCCCAGAGGTACATCACAAGGCCCTGGCCTCCATCCTCAGCACCACATGTGCACAGATAGGCAGGCGAGCACACACAAAATGTCAACAACTTCAGTGGCTTTCTTGTCTTTGTCCACAGTCCGTCCTTACCCTGGCGTGCAAGGCTTTCTTTCCCACTCTGCCCTGAGCTCTCTGTCTGTCTTTCTGCTTCCCAACCCTAGGGGCACCAGTCACCTTCAGTCCTTGAGTTCTTCTCCCTTGGCTGTCCCCTTTTGCCCTCCCTACCTCAGCTTGAGTACATCTAGCCCAGCTTGTGCCAACTCATTCTTCAAGCCTGGCATGTCTCAAGTGTACTTGCCCCATTGCCCCCAAGTTATATCCCCTTTCTCTGTTTTCTTTTTCTTTTTCTTTAATTTTGACTTTTTGAAGATTAGTTTATTTTTATTTATGTGTTTGGGTGTTTGCCTGCATGTATGTCTGTGTACCACATGAATGCCTAGTGCTGTCAGAGACTAAAAGAGATATCCAGTACCCTGAAACTAGAGTTATAGATGGTTGTGAGCTGCTGTGTTGGTGCTGAAAATCAAAGCCAGGTCCTGAACAACTAATGATCCTAACTGATGAGCCATCTCTACAGCCCCAGTAATTTTTTTATTTATTTATTTATTTTTGTCTATGCTATGGGTTATAAACATTAAAGGCTGGAAAGAGTCTTACTGTATTTATACAACATATTAATCACTCAAAAAATACTCATTAGGGGCTGGAGAAATGGCAGAGTGGTTAAGAGTACCTGGTGCTCTTCTGGAGGACCTGAGTTCAGTTCCCAGCACCCACATTGAACACCTTTCAGTCTACCTGTGACACCAACTCCAGGGAACTAGACACCCTCTTCTGTCCTCCATGGGCCCCTGGCAACACAGTCATATATACAAATAAAATAAAGATAAAATAAATCTTCTTAGTGCTATTTACCCCAATGAATAAATAAGTGTGCACTCTTCCTTTTGTGGAAACACTGCTCTGTATTTCTCTGTGTTTTTTCCACCTACATAAGCCCCTGGAGACTGCCCAGCAGTCAGCCCAGGTTCTCTGTGTATTTAGAGCAGCAGGTCTTTCAGTGTTAGAGCTATGGATGTTGGAGTAAGTGGATTAATGAGCCAGGATGTAAGACAGGAAAGCCAATCTAAAGCTGAGTCTCCATCATATAAGCAGCCAACCCATGGATAGATGGGCCCCATGTCTTGGCTTTTTGCTTCTGCTGGGATGTGCTAGGAGCTGCAGAGATGGGCTTTTACTTATCCAGATTGTAACCACACAGGGACATTGCCACCCACTGTCTCTAGTTCTTACACAGACCAGCCACCAGTTCAGTGCCTTGCTGTCCGCTTGGGCTCTACAGCATTAAGTGTTGAGCCAAGAGCTCTCTCTCTCTCTTTGTCCTAAGTCCACAGCCTTACTCTGTTGTTGTTTGTTTGTTTGTTCAAGCCTTAGCCTTGCTCTTAAGCACTGCATTTTTCTGCTTGGCAGCCTACATTTTATTTGTAGCCTTCTCACACAAAATGGGGTAAACATCCTATAAGCACAGCTTTGTTCACTAAGGGACCAATTGAGATAAGATCCTTGACACACTTTACTCTCATCTGAGCAAAGTCAGCCTCGCTCTTCTCAGCCCTGCAATACCGCATGTTGCTTCACAGGCATTTACAGATGTCAGAAGCCCAGCATTGTGCGAGTGGGTGGAAGGAGCAACAGTGAGATCCTGAAGCAGTTCACCCTGAGGGAGCTGAGGAACAAGCGGGAATTCCGCCGCACCCTCCCCATGCACCTGCGAAGGGCCTACATGAGTGTAAGTCCCAGCACTGGAATAGCTGAGGGCCTCAAGCGACCCGCCTGACCTAGCAGCCACCGTCTGGCAGACTTCTCAACCCTCTGAAGGACCAGCTTCCTTCTAGCATTTCATTCTGCGGGTCTTTTGTTGCTCAAGTCAGAGGGTGGAAAAGCTCCTCTCTTACCCCACCAGGCCTTCAGTCTGCTTCCCCCAAACCACCCACACTACAGCCCACTGTGAAGTGTCTTTGCTTTTCAAGACAGGCTTTCTCCATGTACTCCTGGCTGTCCTGGAACTCACTCTGTAGACCAGGCTGGCCTCAAATGCAGAGATACACCTGCCTCTGCCTCCAGAATGCTGGGATTAAAGATATATGCTGTCATTCCCAGCTTGAAAAGAGTCTTTTTATCTGAGCAGGATGCCCAATCAAAATCATAACTGGGTACAGTGGCACAGACCTTTATTCCCAGCTATTAGGGAAACTGAGGCAAGAAGGATTGATTAAATCAGAAGTTTGTGACCAGCCTGGGCAATGTAGCAAAAGCCTGTCTGTTAAACAAGTGCAGAAAAAAATCCCAGGTCTTGTTATCAAGGAGGCTTGAAGTCTGAGCCAGAGCGCCTCAGGCCTGTTTTCCACTGTGTCCTCTGCTTGCCTTGCTTACTGCCTGGTCAGCCATTGAACAGCCATTAGTCCGTGGGTTTCAAGACCACACGATGTACTTGAGAAACTGGTTTGTTGACTGGTGTTTGTTTATTACTCATTCCTGCTTTTCCTTTCTTGACTTTCTCTCAGGGGAGAGGCTAGCTTTGGTAGAGAATGTCTCTTCATTGCCTCTTTCTGTCTGTTCTTGGCAGATTGTGACAGAGATGAAAGAGTCAGAGCAAGAAGTTCAGGAAGGGGCCAAGACCCTGGAGTGCACTATGCGTGGTGTCCTTCGGGAACAACACCTGGAGAAGTACATCTCACCACATCACTGGGACAGCCTCATGAATGGACCTGTGCAGGTAGGGCTGCCAGGAGGATGCTCAGCACGTGGAGGCAGCTCCCACAGAAGCTATGGCCCAGAGCCTTATTTGTCTGTAGGTCTGATGCTGCTGGTGAAGAGTTTCTTGTGATGTGAAGCAGTTGAGGGTCCTGGTCAGGAGCCAGGCTCTGTAGTCCACCTGCTGGGTTTGAACCTGGATAGGCTTTGCTTTAGACACATTACTTGATTTTATATGCTACAAAAAGAGAGTAACATTAAATTGGAATTTGGGGGTTTACTTAGTAGAAGAGGACTTAACGAACAAGAGAGCAAGGTCCCACAATTGGTCCCCAGCACACGGGCACACACACACTGAAAACAGTAGCTAGCACTTGTAAATTTGACTTAGAGAAACGTGGTAGTTTCAGTAGATACAGTGGCATATGCCTAGCTCCCAGCAGCAGAGACAGGATCACTGCAGGCTCCAGGCCAGCCTAGAGTAACATAGTGAGTTCTAAGGATGCACCTTAAAATGCTATCTCCACAAAACAACAAAAATGGAAATTTTTTACTAATCAACTTTATTGTTAGAGGATTACTATTTAGACAAACAAGTTAATATATGTAAACCTCAGAACTCGAGTGTTTGTGGAGTTTCCATTTGAGACTGTTTTGTTTGTTTGAAATAGGGTCTCAATCTGTAGACCAGGCTGATCTCAAACTCACAAAGATCCAACTACCTCTGTGTCAAGTTCTGTGGTTAAAGACGTGCTTTGTTTTTGTTTAGTTTAATTTTATCTGTGTGGGTGTTTTGCCTGCATGTGTATCTATGCACCATTTTTGTGCCTGGTACCCACAGACACAAGAAGAAGGCACTATCCCCTAGAACTGGAGTTAGAAACAGTTGTGAGCACCACATGGATGTTGGCAATTGAACTCAGGCCCCCTGGAAAATCTACCAGTGCTCTTAACTGCTGAGCTATCTATCTCTCCAGCCCATTTGCTTGTTTTTTGAGACAGTCTCATATATCCCAGGTTGTGTTATTCATTAAGTGGTGCTGTTGACCATTCGAGAAAAGCCATGATGTACAACAAAACCCTGTAGCCGGAGTCTTCCTGCCTCGCCCACAGTCAGGACAAATCCTTGTCACCCGCCAGTCCCACAGCCGCTCAGACCCAACCAAATATACACAGAGACTTATATTGCTTTCAAACTGTATGGCCGTGGCAGGCTTCTTGCTAACTGTTCCTTTATCCTAAATTAATCCATTTCCATAAATCTATATCTTGCCATTCCATATATCTATACCTTGCCACGTGGCTTGTGGCTCCCGGCACCTTCACATGCTTCTTGTCATGGCGGCAGCTGGCAGTCTCTGGTCATGGCGGCGGCTGCAGCGTCTCCTTCTGCCTTTCTGTCCTTTTATTTCTCCTCTCTGTTAGTCCCGCCTATCTTTCCTGCCTAGCCACGGCCGATCAGTGTTTTATTTATTTATCAATCAGAACAACTTGACATACAGACCATCCCCCAGCACAGGCAAGTGCAGACCATCTCAAACACCTGCACTCAGGCCCGTGGTCCTAATCATCCTCTATACGGACCTGCTGGGTAAGGCCACAAGGAACCCAAGAGGGGCTCCCACAGGACATACAGATCATCCCACAGCAAAACCCACTATAGGAGTTTATTGAGGGAAGGGAATAGAAGGGGTGTGCATAGGCCTATGGAATGATCGTGCAGGAAGAGAGGGGAGGAGTAGGTGGAACCCACATTTATAGGTCCCCCCACACACACGCGCATATGGGCTAACATAGCTATACCATGTGTGCGCATAGATTACTTGATCACACTGCAAGTAAATGACGTGATCACACACCGCACAGATTATGTAGGACGTAAGGCCCTCATTTGACTAAGCATCTTGCCTGGCTATTGGACAGCACACTCTCACTCGTGTAGCTGGGGGAGTGGCTAGGATTTCTAACAGGTTGGCCTTGCATTTATTATGTAATCCACGCCCATGAGGGCCTGGAGCTCCTAATCCTCCTGCCCTCACCTCCCAGAGGCTAGAATTATAGGCTTATGACATCGTGCCCAGTTATAAGTGTCATATGGAAGAAAATCATAATCAGAAGTGTAGTAGGAATCTTAGAGAGTCTTATTAATAAAATCAAACCTGGGGCCAGTTATTGGGGTGAAATGCTGGATGGTCAGAGAGACAGAACAAGCCACAGCTAACCTCACCTGGCCAACTTCTCAGATGGTCTTGTTTCCTCAGACTGGAAGCCTCTGTGTCCTCATATCCAAATGGATCTCAGCTGAACTGTGCTGCTAGACGCCTGAAAGTTTAACCAGCCAAATGCTTCTAGTTTCTGGTCCTCATGCCTTATATACCTTTCTGCTTTCTACCACCACTCCCTAGGATTAAAGGCATGTGTCACCATGCCTAGCCGTTTCCAATGTGGCCTTGAACTCACAGAGATCCAGAGGGATTTCTACCTCTGGAGTGCTAGGATTAAAGGTGTGAGTGCCACCATTTTCTAGCCTTGTATCTAGTGGCTATTCTGTCTCTGACCCCAGATAATTTATTGAGCCAGTTTATTAGGGTGCACAGTATTTTGGGGAACACAATACCACCACATTTCCCCTTTTTTGTCTAAAATTTTAAAAAGCTTATAACTAATAAAGGAAAAATTATGTCCAATAAGTGTATACAATATACACAGTCAAAATTACATTAACGATGTCTAGTCCATTAACATTTGACAGATTCAGACAAAAAACTCCATTAATATATAACAATGTCCAGTCCAGTAACATTTGACAAATTCAGACAAAAAATTTTCATTACTTATTTAAAACAAGTAATTCCTTTTTAAAAGTATTTTTTCTTTTCATAATAGATTCAGTAATCTACCTTTTGTCATTTTTATATCTTCCTCTGTTTCTTTTTAGTGTAGATTCAGGGATTTACCCATTTATCCTATTATTCTTTATCTTTTTTTCTCAGAATAAATTCAGTGATCTACCTCATATCTATATTCTTTTCTCTTTCTTTTTTAAACAAAACCTCTGAATCTAATCTCCATGTTCAGCTTTTTTCCTGACCATTAACAATTAACAACTTGTAACCAACCATCATAAACAATGACAATGTCCATAACTCATTAAATGACCAAAAACCTCCCATCCTACTCTTGGGAATGTGGGCATTGTTTTCTTAAAATTACTTCCTGCTGGGTATGGGCGAAGGTATCTTTATCCTGAAAAGAAAAATTTTAGGTTAATTATCAAATTCTAGGAAAGGTAACTATATCTTTCGTTATCTAGTCTGTGTATAATGCCAAAGTTCAGGGTTTATCTCAGGTCCTTATTCAAGTAGTCTTTGAGACTGGATCATCTCAGCTAGTCATCTCAAAATTGCTCTGAGCATCTTGTAGTTCAAAGTTGATCTGTAGATGATGTTTGTCAGCTTAGTGATGTTATTATTGTCCATGTGGAATTGTTGTTGTGGGGCCCCATCTTCTTCCTGGAGACTTTGGTTGATGTTAGGCCTGGCCATGATTTCCTGCAGAAAACTGATAAGAGACTCTAACACAAAGACATATATGCAGCTAATTGAAGCCTTTTTTCTAGAATTAGTTAGTACTCTATATGACCATTCATATCTTAACAAAGTTTAAAATGTGTATATATAAATATATATATATATATATTAATCTTGTAAATTTTGATATAAAATTCATACTTTAATAAAAATTTAAAGAATCAGAATAGAATCAAAGAGTTGAGATTAGTAATAGAATAGTCCCTTAATTAATTTGGTTTTTCTCCTGTCCCATAGCAGAAGATGGCTCTTTTCTTGTGGCATGATACAGGAAGTTTGTATTTTCCTTTTAACAACATGCTTGAGTTTAAAGGAGGGAGCCATTCTCCAACTCCAAAGTCAGCTTTAAAATTTAATTGAACTGGGACTACAAGAAGACCAATAGTATTAAATTTCTTTAGAGAAGTGTAGCTAGAGTTTTCCTGCCTTACCCACAGTCAGGACAAATCTTTGTCACCCGCCAGTCCCACAGCTGCTCAGACCCAAACAAGTAAACACACAGAGACTTGTATTGCTTACAAACTGTATGGCCATGGCAGGCTTCTTGCTAACTGTTCTTATATCTTAAATTAATCCATTTCCATAAATCTATACCTTGCCACGTGGCTCATGGCTTACCGGTGTCTTCACATGCTTCTTGTCATTGCGGAGGCTGGCAGTGTCTCCTTCTGCCTTCCTGTTCTTTCTTTTCTCCTCTCTGTTAGTCCTGCCTATACTTCCTGCCTAGCCACTGGCCAATCAGTGTTTTATTTATTGACCAATCAGAGCAATTTGACATACAGACCATTCCACAGCACTTCCCCTTTTTCTTTTTTCTTTTTTTTTAAAGAGGAAGGTTTTAACTTTTACACATCTCCAAAGCCAGGTTGGTATATTTGGGAATTTGGGCATAACTTCTCTTACTACTTCCTGCTGTAGGGGGGCACTGTATCTTATGGGGACACAAAAAAAAATTTAGGATTATGGAGTAGTCCGTGAGGGTGTATCGTCTGAGCCAGTTGCCTTGAAACGATTCTGGATGTTGGATCATCTGGGCTTGGTGTCATCAGAGACCTTTCAGGGGGTCTTGGCTGGTCAAACCTGATGTATCTTAATCTGGAACAAATCCATAGCCTCTGGCTTTCTGTGGAAACAAAATCAGAGCCTCCTTTCCAAAGCAACATATTCTTACATCCAAATTTTGAAGTCAAGGTACCTTTAAAATATACATTTTGGTATAACTCAAGAGCTTTTGCAATCAAATGTTTTTCTTCAGTTACAAATATCAAAGAGAACATAATCCAGATTCTCTGTGTGGTAGCTATCTTTACATGGCTTATTTTTTATATTACCTTGAGCCTATTGCTTTAAACTGCAGCCTTCTAAGCCTGAAACAGCTGTGTGGCTGCTGGCTCCTCCTACTTCAGCTTCCCAACATGGCAGTGGTACGTTTTCCGCCAGCTCTGGGAGCCATCCTGGGTCTATGCTTTTATCAAAGCAGCGTGTAGCCCAGAAACCTCTTTTTTTTGTTTTGTACTAGCAAAGACTAAATTCACCACGCAGCTTAATGTGCCACTTGCAGAGGCCCAGCTTAATGTGCCATTTGCAGAGGCCTCATTCCCGCCATACTGCAGGTTGAGTGCACACACCAGGAACCCGCCATAGTAGCTCAAACACGCAGGCTCCCACTAGCTTGAGAGAAACAACTAGGAACTGTTTTTGGATCCATTTTAGGCTCTTTTTTCTCAGGTTTTAGGTGGAAACTCTTGCCAACACGTTGGGCGCCATTTGTAGCTAGAGTTTTCCTGCCTGGCCCACAGTCAGGACAAATCTTTGTCACCCGCCAGTCCCACAGCTGCTCAGACCCAAACAAGTAAACACAGAGACTTATATTGCTTACAAACTGCATGGCCATGGCAGGCTTCTTTCTAACTGTTCTTATATCTTAAATTAATCCATTTCCATAAATCTATACCTTGCCACGTGGCTCATGGCTTACTGGTGTCTTCACATGCTTCTTGTCATTGCGGAGGCTGGCAGTGTCTCCTTCTGCCTTCCTGTTCTTTCTTTTCTCCTCTCTGTTAGTCCTGCCTATACTTCCTGCCTAGCCACTGGCCAATCAGTGTTTTATTTATTGACCAATCAGAGCAGTTTGACATACAGACCATCCCACAGCAGAGAAGAGCAGAAACAAACATTTAGGAAGACTTATAAAATTTTTTATAGATGATATGCCAATAGGCCATTTTACACAGTTTCCTGGGATAGATGATTTGTCCTTTTTCTTCAGTTGTCTCATTTATCCAGTGTTCTTCAGATTCCTTAGCCTTCATTCTCCTAAAAGACAAAAATAAAAACCTTCACCCAGACTAATTTTGGGGAGGTTCCTTTTTGGCAAGTTATCTGATTAAATGAAAAGGCATGTGTTATTGGTATAAGTTAGTTTAAATTGGATGGTCATGCTGGTTGATGAACTATCACCTCCTCTAATTAAGAGGTGTCTCTTATTCAAATCGAACCTTTATCAATTTTGATGGTATCTACAGCTTATCTTCTCCTGTAGAAACAAAAGCAAAAACTTGTCCCCAACGTAACACATATCCTGGTTTCCATTCTGAGGTCAGCACATCCTTAAAGTATACAGGCTGATTTAATTCTGTAGTTTTTTCTATTATCCAATGTGTCTCTGCAGCTGTTGTTTCTTTCTCATTGGCATTGAGAAAATTCAAAGTTAATAGAGCATTATGCAGTCTACTTCTGGGGGGGTTTGTTATCCCTTTCTGTTTATTTTAGCATATCTTTTAGAGTTCCGTTTTATCTTTCTATAACTGCTTGACCTGTAGGATTATGTGGTATACCTGTAATAGGCTTTATATTATAATAAGCAAAAAATTGTTTCATTTTAACAGAGACATATGACAAAGCATTGTCAGTTTTGATTTGTGCAGGTATATCCACGATGGCCATAACTTCTAACAAATGAGTGATTGCAGAATCAGCCTTTTCAGAACTCAAAGCAGTTGCCCATTGAAATCCTGAATAAGTATCGATGGTGTGGTGTACATATTTCAATTTTCCAAATTCTGCAAAGTAAAACATGTCCATCTGCCAGATTTCATTCCTCTGAGTACCCTTTGGGGTACATCCTGCTGGTAATGGCATTTGATTGTAGAAGGAACAAGTAGGACATTTCTTTACTATTTCTTTGGCTTGTTGCCAGGTTATGGAAAAATCCTTTTTTAATCCTTTACTATGTGCTAGAGGGCCTGGCAGACCAGTATGGGATCGGATGTGAGTTATATATAAAGGATGACTCCTTTTACTGATTGTATCTTGTAATTGAATAAAGAGTGAAGTTAATTCTGAAGCATCAGGGATAAATTCTGCAGTCTCAATATGTAATACCACTCTTTCAGCATACTGAGAGTCAGTTACTATGTTGAGAGGTTCTGAAAAATCCATTAATACCAACAGAATAGCACACAATTCTGATTTTTGAACTGAATTATAAGGGCTTTGAACCACTTTACTTAAATTTTCTGATTTGTAACCTGCCTTTCCTTGTTTGTTGGCATCTGTATAAAATGTACGAACTCCAGATATGGGTTTTTCCCGTACAGTTCGAGGCAAGATCCAATCAGCTCTCTTTATAAGATCAATTCTATTGCTTTTGGGATATTTGCTGTTAATTTCTCCCAAAAAATTACTGCAAGCTCTTTGCCAGGGTTCACTTTCTGTCCATAATTTTTCAATGTCCTCCTTAGTTAAAGGTACGACAATTTCTGCTGGGTCTATTCCTGCTAACTGACGAAGTCTCAATTTTCCTTTCCAAATCAAGTCAGAGATTTTTTTCCACATAAGTTTTTTTAATTTTTTATTTGGTTTATTTGGTAAAAATATCCATTCCAATATAATATCTTCCCTCTGCATTAATATTCCTGTAGGAGAATGCCTAGATGGTAAAATAACCAAAATGCAATCCAGCTTTGTATCAGTACGATCCACGTGTCCTTCATGTACTTTCTTTTCTACCAAGGCCAATTCTTTCTCAGCTTCAGGTGATAATTCTCTTGTACTATTTAAGTCCTTGTCACCATCTAAGGTTTTGAACAAATTATTCAGTTCATCATTTTTTTACCCCAACAATAGTTCGTAGATGAGAAATGTCTCCAAATAATCTTTGAAAGTCATTAAGAGTCTGTAGTCTAGGGCTGGAGAGATGGCTCAGAGGTTAAGAGCACTGACTGCTCTTCCAGAGGTCCTGAGTTCAATTCCCAGCAACCACATGGTGGCTTACAGCCATCTATAATGAGATCTGGTGCCCTCTTCTGGCCTGCAGTCATACATGCTGTATACATAATAAATAAATAAATCTTAAAAAAAAAAAAAAGTCTGTAGTCTATCTCTCCTAATTTGCACCTTTTGGGGTCTAATTTTTTGTAGCTCTATTTTATACCCTAAATAATTAATAGAATCTCCTCTTTGTATCTTTTCAGGAGCAATTTGTAATCCCCAGCAAGGCAAAATTTTCTTTACTTCTTCAAACATTCTTTCTAAAGTATCTGCATTTGAGTCAGCTAGTAAAATATCATCCATATAATGATAAATTATAGATTTAGGAAACTTTTTACGTATCACTTCCAATGGCTGTTGTATAAAATATTGGCACAGAGTTGGGCTATTCAACATTCCCTGTGGAAGGACTCTCCATTGAAATCTTTTAACCGGTTGAGAATTATTATAAGTAGGCACTGTGAAAGCAAATCTTTTTCTGTCTTTTTCTTGTAAGGGTATTAAAAAGAAACAGTCTTTTAAATCAATAACTATGAGAGGCCATCCTTTTGGTAACAGAGTAGGCAAAGGAATTCCAGATTGTAGGGAGCCCATTGGCTGAACTACTTTGTTAATTGCTCTAAGGTCTGTTACCATTCTTCATTTACCAGATTTCTTTTTAATAACAAATACAGGAGAATTCCAAGGGCTGGTTGATTCTTCAATATGCTAAGCATGTAACTGTTCTTCTACCAGCTCTTCTAAAGCCTGGAGTTTCTCTGTTGTTAAAGACCAATCCTGAACCCATACAGGCTTGTCTGTTAACCATTTTAAAGGTAGAGCTGTTGGTGTCTTTGGGAGATCATCAGTTGTTGTGCCCTGTTCTTGTATAATATGGGTGACTGGTGACCACTCATTAGAATATCTTTTAATATTTCTCTCAGAAACATGTGCTAGTTTATGATTTGTTTCTGAGATTGGAGGGATGTTAATCTGAGTATTCCATTGTTGCAACAGGTCTCGACCCCACAGGTTCATAGCTATGGTAGCCACATACGGTTTTAATTTTCCTCTCTGTCCTTCTGGACCTATACATTCAAGCCATCTTGCACTCTGTTTCACTTGAGATAATGTTCCAATTCCTAACATTTCAACGTTTACCTCCTGAAGAGGCCAAGTTGGATGCCAAAATTCTGGTGCAATTATGGTAACGTCAGCACCTGTGTCTACCAGACCAGACAACAAAACACCAGTTATTTTTATTGTTATTTTTGGTCTTTGTTCATTTATAGAAGTTTGCCAAAAAATTTTCTTTATGTTTTTTCCTGAATTTTCTGTTCTCTCTGTTTCATCATCCTGACCAGCATGATTTATTCCAATAGGCATTTGGTTATTTAATTGCTCTGAGTAGGGGTTTCCTCTACAACTGCAGGAAAGGTTTGAACTGCATTTGCTGTGAGGGCCTGCCTGAGGCCCCTCTGGGAGTTTCCCAAAGACCATGGCAAAGGATTACCATGCCTGTCCCTTGTTGATCTACATTTGTTGGTCCAGTGTTTTCCCTTACCATACCTTCTGCATACTCCAGAAGGAAGGGGCATTCTGTTGCCATTGTTCCTTGAAGTCTACCATTGTTCCTTGAAGTCTCATGGACTTGGTAGTTGACAGGAGAGGGGCATATACTGAATGTGGGGTTTGTGCCAATGTGATCCCAAGTAAGCCAGTGTGTAATTACACTGCCAGGAGTCCTGAAGACTGTCTCAGCAAGGTGGCTGGCCTTGTCTCACTGGGCATGATGGGAAACAGAAGGACCAAGAGGCCTGTGAACACCTGCATGGTCTCACCTCTAGCTGCCCAGTGCCATTTGGTACAAAGGCTTGTTGCCATGGTTCTCCTGACTTGTCCGGACAGGCTAGATATTTGGATTTTAACATTTTGTGTAAATGGTATTAAATGGTCCAGGTTTGTAGCCTCCACATTTCATTTTATTATTTTTTTCTTTTAAGACAAGGACACAGGTAGCCCATGTTGGTCTCAAACTCACTATATAGCTGAGGCTGGCCTTTATGCCTCTCATCCTTCTGCCTCATTCTCCCAAGTGCTAGGATCACAGATATGTATCAGCAACCTAGAAGCCTCTGCACCTTAAGGTTCGGGTTTAGGTTTTCTATGCTTGGATTAGAACCCAGGACTTCATACAAACCAAGCAAGAACCTGCTCTTGAGATTTGCCCTCAGGAATTTATTTTTTATTTTTATTTTTTTTCCTGGGATGGGGTTTCTCTATGTAGTTCTGGCTGTCCTGGAACTCACTCTGTAGACCAGGCTGGCCTCGAACTCAGAGATCCTCCTGCCTCTGCATCCCAAGTGCTAGGGATTAAAGGTGTGCACCCCACTGCCTGGCAGGAAAGAATTTTAAATCTTTTGAGGAGACATTGTCTTCATACTGGTTGTCACAGAATTCTCATGACTGACAATTCTTCCTTCACAGGATACTGACTGGGTCTGTGTCACCACGAAGCATTCCATGATGCTTGAATGGCTGGGACTTGGTGTGGGTTCTTTCACTCAGAGTACTCCTCCAGCAGGACCTGAGAGCACAGGTAAGATGTTCATATGACCCAATGCACTTTCAACTGATAACAGAAACTATTGGGGTCCAGCCTCTTTAGCTTCCTTCCCAGGGGTCCAGAAGAGACGCTACTAACTGTGTGAATAATCTGAGGGAAAAGAATCTAAGTATATGGAGCTCTTTCATCCATCCACTTTATTCCTCTGCCACCCAAATTCCTCCAGTCTTCTAGGGAACCGGTCTACAGCCTCACCAACAGTAACTCTTTCACAGTACAATGCAATACTTTCAAGGTCCCCCCAGAGCTGCCGTGGTCAGCTTCATTTGCAACCCAAAAGGGGGGTGACTAGAGGAGGTGGGATCAGATAAGGGCTGGAATAAATCAGAAAGGGAATTTATGTGCTCAAAATATATTCTTATAAGTGGTTAGGTGAAACGTTACAAGTCTGTCATAAACGTGCTCAAACTACAATCTTACAGGTGGTTAGGTAAAAAAGTCTATAAGTCACTAAAATAAAACTGCCTCTATATGCCGCTGTTTTCTGACAGAGTGGGGGAGGAGTCAATTTGTAATCATAGCTTGAAGTACCTGGTATGAAGAAAACCCTTTTGTTTTAAAAATTGCTCTAGAGATGTGAAAGGGGGGGGAGATCTGAGCTTGATTTGCACAAGGAGCAAAGCTATGCACCTAGGAGACAGGGCTTGGCCTAGGAGACCGGCAATGTTTTCATAAGGATGTTTGCCTTATAATTCAGGGGGTTCAGGCACCTAGTGGGTGGTCTGACCAGCTATTCTATGTGTCAGTTTGTCTTTGGATGCTTTATTTGGAGCTGGCTCTATCTTTGGATGCTAGCTAAAGGGGATGTTTGCAGATATACAATTCAAATTCTAAAAAGGGAGCAGGATGCCAGGAGGCCGAAAGCCTTGTCTATGTGACCTTATCCAAGTACTTTAAATATATATGCCCAAGGAATGATCCATCCACACTGTTATAAGTTCTTGGGGAAATTATGAGAGCACACAAATTCATAGCAGGAAACAACTGATATATTAAAAGCTGAATAACACCAAATACTCCCTGAGATTTGGCCTTTTTCTCTGGAAGAATTCCTTGATTCTTCCAGGTATAGCTTTATCATATATGGCTGAATCTCTATTTCATCTTCCTGCAGCTTGTAGCAAGCTGGAGTGCAGTGAAAGCCAGAACCACATGACTCACATGCAGTGCCCATACTTAACAAATCTGAGCCAGTCAGCAAAAGACTTCACAGGAAAGCCATACACTGAACAGGCGCACTACAAATTAAAGAATACTGTTGTTCAGTACGAACATGGAAGTGCTTGTCAGAAACCGAGGAGTTAAAGCAGGAGCTGTAGCTCCGTCGATTGCTTGTCTAGTGTGCAAAAGCTGTAGGCTCCATCCTCAGCACCCCTGACACTGGACATGGTGGCACATGCCTGTAATCCCAGGACTCAGGAGGTAGAGGTAGGAGGATCAGAAGTTCAAGGTCATCCTCAACTATAGAACAACTTTAAGCCAGGCATAGTGACACACGCCTTTAATCCCAGCTCTAGGTAGGCAAAAGCAGACGACAGATCCTTGTGAGTTCAAAGCTAGCCTGGTCTATATAGTGAGTTCTAGGATAGGCAGGGCTGTTGAGAAACGCTTTTTCAAAAAACCCAACTAACTGTATAACAACTTCAAAGCCAGCTTGATCTGTGTGAGAACTTTTCTCAACACACACACACACACACACACACACACACACACACACACGTAATAATAAAAGTCAATTTAAAAAACCAGGGGACTTAACATATGGTTATGCACAATTATGATCCCAGCCCTCAGGAATTGGAGGCCAACCTAGGCTGTGTAGCAAGACTATCTCAAAGAAGAAACAAACACTGCAGAGTGAGAGGCTGGAGAGGGCTCAGCAGTTAAGATCATTGGTTGCTTTTACAGAGGATTCAGTTCATCTAGCCCTGGAGGATTGAACAGCAGCATCAGACACACTTGTGGTATACAGACATACATGCAGGCAAAAAATCCATATACATTAAAAATAAATGATTTTCACACATTTTATTTGTACTTATCCTCATTTGTATATATGATAGAGTAAAACCTTTCTTAAAAGGCATTTTTGGCTGGGCCTGGTGGCGCACACCTTTAATTCCAGCACTCAGGAGGCAGAGGCAGGTGGATCTCTAACAGCTCGAGTCCAGCCTGGTTTACATAGCAAGTTCCAGGACTACACAATGAAACTCCGTTTCCAAAAAGAAGGGAAAAAAAAAGCCTTTTATATTTTTTTAAACAATCATAAAGTGTAACAAACATACAAAAACTGTTAAGTCTCTGTTCCTGGCATTCCTCTCACTTCCCTTCCCAGGACTGCTTATTGCCATTAAAACTGTCTTGTGTGTGAGGTCTCATAGGTGCTCCTGTCCCACCTGCTTCCTTTCTTAGCCCAGGCAGAAGGGGAAGAGGAGGAGGAAGGGGAAGAGGAGGGTTCCCTGATCGAGATTGCCGAGGAAGCCGACCTGATTCAAGCAGACCGAGTGATTGAAGAGGAAGAGGTGGTGAAACCCCGGCGAAAAAAGAAGGAAGAGAATGTGGCGGACCAGGAGTTGGCTAAACTGCTTTTGGCCATGCGACTAGACCAATATGGGTCTGGAAGCACGGCTGGACAGGAGCAAGACACAGAAGAGTGGGAGGTAAACTCCCTTCCTCCCCTAAGGCCCAAAATGGGAAGAGGAGTCAGGTTTACCAAGAAGACTTAGGTCAGGTCCTGCCGAGACAGGCACTGCAGGGTTGGACCACTACTGTTACTACTGTTACTTCACTTCATCCTCACGGCGGGCGGGCGGGCGGGCAGGCGGGTGGGCAGGTGGATGGACCATCTTACACCTAACCTGAGGGTAGGAAAGCTGTGGTCAGTCAGAGGGGCCCACAAGAACTTAGATAAGAAGCAGGTGCCAGGTGCCTCTCGGAAGTCTTCAGAAGAATGTGGCACATGGCGTCACACCATGGTGTCAGTACTTCATTCTTCCATGTACCTTCTCAGACAACCCACGTTGTCTGAGCAGCCAGTACAGCAGATGCAGAGGATGAAAGTAAACCAGGAGAGCAGGCTTCGACCTTCAGTCACCCTGGAATCTGGCACTTACTTTAGAGCAGGAGTGTGTGAGTGCAAGTCCTGTGTCAGCTTTCCCCATGGTTAAGCATTTACTATGTGCTACAGCAGGAGACTGGCTACTCCAAATACCAGTTTGAAACCCTTACTGAGAGTGAAGGTCTGGAGGACAATTGGGATGCAGTAGTTTTCATCTGATGCTCTGTGCCTCACAGAGTGGGGGAGGGGGAGCGCGGTGCAGAGGCCTGAGCCCAGTTCTCAGGGTTTTTCTCTCTTGAATCACTTGGGATGGGGGCTTTAGTGTGGTGACATCTGTTTCACACACCAGTCTTCATCAAATCTTGTAACCTCATTCAGTAACAGAGCCAGAAAGGGAGTGCTTTCTCTTAAGACACTGTGAGTGCATTGGATCATTGTAGCCGGCCTATGGCAAACCCAGTATTAAGCACCTGCTTCTAGGCAACATTCACCAAAAGCCCAATCCCCTCTGCTGTGATTTTAGACACACTCCCATTCTAGAAAGAGAAATAGATAGTAGTCCAAGTGAGTTCAGACGGAGCAGGGGAAGGGAAGGAGAGGCTGTGGCACAAACACACCTGTTAGGCAATGTTGTGATGCTATCTGAGACAGTGTGTGTAAGATGGGCAGTGACAGCCATTGCTGGCCAGTGGAGGTCCTTCTCAGGGTTCCTCACATTGCCAAGTTGGCAGCCAGCACCCTAGGTCACGCCGCCTAAGAAGAGAGAAGATAGATTTGTGGCCCAGGCTGGTTCTAGAGTCTTTGTTCAGCTTCTCATGATGGAGTAACTGTTGAGAGGATTAGACAAAGTTCACTGGGGGTGGTAACTCCTTTGCTTCTGTGCTGGGGACCTCGGCTCACAGCCTGATATCGATGTCTACAGACCCAGCGTAACCAGAGAAAGAAAATGAAGAGGAGAGTGAAAGTTGAGCTTCGCAAACTGAACACCATGACTGAGGCTGAGGCCGATGCCATCCAAGACATCTGGCAGCTGGACCTGAATACTCGCTGGCAGCTTTACAGGTACGGGTACGGTGCCCAAGCCTAGGTAGTCTGTATCATTTCCCACAGAATTTCTTTGTGTTCCTAAAATGGGGAATGGGTCAGATTGGGCAGGACCTCATACAGCTCAGGTGAGACGTAGAGAGCCACTGGGAAGCTTTGACAGCAGACCTGTGTCTCTGTACCCTGTGCCTGCCTAGACTTCCTTCCTACCTCCTGATGACTCACAACATCTTTTATGGGGCATTTTAGATGCTTCTTGGTTTTTGTTTTTGTTTGTTTTGGTTTTTTGAGACAGAGTTTCACTGTATAGTCCTGGCTGCCTCAGCCTCTGCCTCCCAAGTGCTGGATTAAAGGCGTGTGCCACTACCACCCAGCCATTTTAGACTCCTGTTTTCTGTAATTCTGCATCTCTCATTCTCCCTGCCTGGACTGTTGACTCTGTAGGGTTTTAGGATTCACTTTAGGAAGTGGCACATCATTTACTCAAAAACACTTACAAAAGCAAGGCTTCCTTTTCCTGCTTCTTCCTTCTCCAGGCTATGGCTGCAGATGTACCAAGCTGACACTCGCCGGAGGATCCTCAGCTATGAACGCCAGTACCGCATCTCAGCAGAAAGAATGGCTGAGCTGAGAGTCCAGGAGGACCTGCACATCCTTAAAGATGCCCAGGTTGTGGGCATGACAACCACAGGTAGGAAGGGGGATTGACCTGTTCAGGACAAGTTCACCTTGGTGTCCAGATCCCATCAGAAGAAGAAAAATATGGTGAGAGCGTTGCAAGCCACCCTTATCTTGGGGACTCTTGGTGATGTTTTCCTCTTTCTTGCTGCAGAGCTTAAAACTCAAAACAATAACAAACAAGCATAAAGCTCAGGACCACTCAGTACCCTCAGTGCCCACCCACTCCCTCAGTGCCCACCCTCTCCCTCAGTGCCCACCCTCCCTCAGTGCCCACCCTCTCCCTCAGTGTCCACCCTCTCCCTCAGTGCCCACCCTCCCTCAGTGCCCACCCTCTCTCTCAGTAGCCACTCTAGTCCCAGATGAGCAGGAGGGCTTAGTTGTCTGCCAGCCCAGGAAAGGTGGACAAGAGGTAGCCCTTTGGGTTCTGTGCCCCACCTCAAAGGAGCCTCTCTCATCTTTCCTGATTTGAGGTGCTGCCAAGTACCGCCAGATCCTTCAGCAGGTGGAGCCTCGGATCGTCATTGTAGAAGAGGCTGCTGAGGTTCTTGAGGCGCACACCATTGCCACGCTAAGCAAAGCTTGCCAGCATCTCATTCTGATTGGGGACCACCAGCAGGTAAAGCAAGAATTCCTAGAGGATGGGGTGTGCTCTGAAGACAGGAGAGAGAAGACCCTGGCCTCTGTTTAACAGTCCTCAAGCTGATTGGTGACTTCCTGTGCTTATTCTCTTCCTTGAATCCCGTGTTATTTTCCTCTCCCATGCCAGTGCTGGAGATTGCACCCAGGGCCACACATGCTAGGCAGGACTTCTACCCTGGGAGCCATACAGACTAGGTTGGCCTCAAACTTGTAATCCTCCTGCCTCAGACTGCTGGGATTATAGAACTGTACACCTTGCTTAGTTCAAGTTCATCATGTTTTTATGTAAACAGTGTTTTCTTTTTTTTTTTTTTGTTTTTTCGAGACAGGGTTTCTCTGTGTAGCTTTGCGCCTTTCCTGGAGCTCACTTGGTAGCCCAGGCTGGCCTCGAACTCACAGAGATCCGCCTGGCTCTGCCTCCCAAGTGCTGGGATTAAAGGCGTGCGCCACCAACGCCCGGCCGTAAACAGTGTTTTCAAGTGTGTGGTGGATGCTTTGTTTGTGCCTGCATGTGTCAGTGCACCACACACCTGCAGTGCCTGTGGAGGCCAGAAGAGGGTGCTAGACTGCAGCTACAGTCAGTTGTGAGCTGATGCATGGGTGCTGGGACGTGAATTTGGATCCTCTGTAAGAGCAGCCAGTGTTCTAACCACAGAGCCATCTCTCCAGCCCTCACCATGGACAACTGCATAGAGAGCTCTTTAGTCTTTTACTTCCATTTTTGCTACCTGCTGGTCTGTCTCCTTAAAAAGAACCAAAGTGAATTTAAAAAAAAAACCCAAAAAGTAAATTAGCCAGGCATGGCCAGCTGGTGCTACATACTCACACGCCTGCCTCAGAAGAACCAAAACCTCCAAATCCCAGGCAATGAGAGCATGGCACTCTTAAAGCCCTCAGGGGCTTCCCACTGCTCTTGATGTCAAAAATCAAGCTTCTTTGGTTTTGAGATGGTCTCATGTAGCCCAGGCTAGCCTTGAATTCGATTGGTAGCTGAGGATGGCTTTATTCTCCCGACCCTTGCCTCCAACTTCCAAATATGGGATTATAGGACATGCTCAACTATAGCTGACCTAGGAGCTGCTACACAGCAAGACCATCTCAAAACGAGAGTGGGCTCTGTCTGGCTCTGGCTCACCCCAGTCTCAGGGCTCCCATTCACTGTCCTTCCTGTCCCCTTTCATGGCTTTCTTTTCAAATGAATGAATGACTGGCAGCTTCCTCCATGCTGTTGTCAACTCAGATGTCACTGTTCAGAGGCCTAAAGAATTCCCACCCCTGGGCTCTCCATTACATCATCTTGGGGTCTTCACAGTACTCTATTAATCCTTAACCTGTCAGCACCTAGACTAGTACACCGCCTTTCGACAGCAGGTGCTGGAATTGCACGCTGCGGGGTGATCAGTGTGTCCCAGCAGACAACTCTCAGCCATGTTTCTCTCCCCAGCTGCGCCCCAGTGCTAACGTGTATGATCTGGCCAAGAACTTCAACCTTGAGGTGTCCCTGTTTGAGCGGCTGGTAAAAGTGAACATCCCCTTCGTCCGTCTGAATCACCAGGTGAGCTATGGGGTTTGTGTTGCTACAGACATCTAGAAAGTTCCTGGGTGTGTGCCACCTGCCAGCAGTTAGAGCTGGCTTACCTGAAACAGCCCATCAGAAGCACTGTTTGAACCACTGCCAGGCCTGCTCTGCGGGACCTAGCCGCTTGCATCACCCTTCCTCCCAGTTGCTCTTCAGTAACTGCTCTGTAGGTTTCCTGCTGGTACTGCACCTCCAGAGAAGCTGCCCTTTGTCTTGCTCTTGTTGCTAATGACACCTGTTGTTTCAGCACCGCATGCGTCCTGAAATTGCCCGTCTTTTGACCCCCCACATTTACCAGGATCTGGAGAACCATCCCTCTGTTCTCAAGTATGAGCAGATTAAGGTCAGTCTGTCCTACCTGGTGTCAGCAGCTTAGGAAGTTTCCTTTCCTTGGGAAGAAATAAAGGCTTTTGAAAGTAGTAGAGGGGCTGGAGAGATGGCTCAGTGCTTAGAGCGTGCACTGCAGCCAGCATGGTGGAGCTCACCTTTAATCCTAGCACTTAGAAGACAGAGGCAGGTGGATCTCTGTGACTTTGAGGCCAGCCTTGCCTACATAATGAGTTCCAGAACAGCAAAGAGCTATATAATAAAGAGACTTTGTGTAATTTAAAAAAAAAAAAAATGTGTACTGCTTTTGCAGAGGACTCAAGTTCAGTTCCCAGCACCCACACTGGGGACCTCACAGCCTCTAACTCCAGTTCCAGGGGCTCCAACACTGATCATCTCTGGGCCTCTCTGCATCTTCTGATCTTCATGGGCACCCACACTCAGGTGCACATACCCACATATGGAGACACACACACAAAATTAAAAATAAAATTAGAATCTGAGTTGGGCAGTGGTGGTGCATGTTTTTAATCCCAGCACTCAGGAGGCAGAGGTAGGCGGATCTCTTGAGTTTAAGCCAGCCTGGTCTCCAAAGCAAGTTCCAAGACAGTCAGAACTGTTACACAGAGAAACCCTGTCTTGAAAAAAAATGAAACTATATATACGATACACACACACACACACACACACACACACACACACACACGATCTAATCTGTAAAGAGAAGGAGAAGCAGAGCCAGTTAAGGACTGCTGAGCCTTAGGGAGGAATAGGACAGAAACGGGATCTTGACCTGTTTAAATCAGTTCTGACACTTGGTAGCTATGTGAACTTGGGCAAGTGAGGCAAGAGATGCAGGTGTCATGGTGTTCTGTGCAGTAAGAATGGCAACTCCCACCTGTCTCCAGCTGTGTGGAGGGGCCTGTGTGGCAGTCAGCACGTCAGCTTCTTCTTCATCACAGCTACTGTCTGTTGCCTCGGCCATGGCAGGTGATTGGATACTTGGAAAACCAAAATAGGCTTAATTATTCTCTAGCTCCGTGCCTAGATTAAGCACGTGACCAACTTCAGCAGGCTGTGAGGTGGGGGTACAAAAGCAGTCTCTTCCTGGGGGTCAGTGGTCAGTGACATAAGACAAGAAGAAGAGCCAAGAGCTTGGTGTAGCTCAGAGGTACAGCACCAGCTTATATGTGTGAGGCTCTGGGTTCAGTCCCAGTGCTGAAGGAAAGGGCAAGTGTGCCTGCCACAAGGGCGTCTCTGACATCTGTCTGTCGCCTTGCTTTTTAGGGGGTCTCCTCCAACCTTTTCTTTGTGGAGCACAACTTTCCCGAACAGGAGATCCAAGAAGGCAAAAGCCACCAGAACCAGCACGAGGCACACTTTGTGGTGGAGCTGTGCCAGTACTTACTGTGCCAGGAGTACCTGCCCTCCCAGATCACCATCCTCACCACTTACACAGGGCAGCTCTTCTGCTTGCGCAAACTCATGCCTGTCAAGACATTTGCTGGCATCAAGGTCCATGTGGTGGACAAGTACCAAGGGGAAGAGAACGACATCATCCTCCTCTCTCTAGTGCGGAGCAACCAAGAGGGCAAGGTGGGCTTCCTCCAGATCTCCAACCGCATCTGCGTAGCCTTGTCCCGGGCCAAAAAAGGGATGTACTGCATTGGGAACATGCAGATGCTTGCCAAGGTGCCCTTGTGGAGCAAGATCATTCACACCCTTCGAGAGAACCACCAAATAGGCCCAGCCCTCCGCCTCTGCTGCCAGAACCACCCTGAAACCCACACCCTTGTATCCAAAGCTTCTGACTTCCAGCAAGTGCCAGAAGGAGGCTGCAGCCTGCCCTGTGAGTTCCGGTTGGCCTGCGGGCATGTGTGCACACGTGCCTGCCACCCGTATGACTCCTCCCACAAGGAGTTCCAGTGCATGAAGCCATGCCAGAAAGTCATCTGCCCAGATGGGCACCGGTGCCCACTTGTTTGCTTCCAGGAGTGTCAGTCTTGTCAGGTCAAAGTGCCCAAAGTCATTCTTCGGTGTGGTCACAAACAGATGGTTCCGTGTTCAATGCCAGAGTCAGATTTTTGCTGCCAGGAGCCTTGCCCCAAGGTACTAAGATGTGGCCACAGATGCAGCTACCTGTGTGGGGAGGATTGTGTGCGGCTATGTCCAGAAAAGGTCACTGTAAAACTGAGGTGCGGGCACAGTCAACAGGTGAAGTGTGGCCATGTGGAAGATCTGAAACACGGTCTGACCGTCAAGTGCAGCACCAAGTGTGGCACCATCCTAGACTGTGGCCATCCCTGCCCAGGCTCCTGTCACAGTTGCTTTGAAGGGCGCTTCCATGAGCGCTGTCAGCAGCCCTGCAAGCGCCTGCTTATCTGCTCACATAAGTGCCAGGAGCCCTGCATTGGTGAGTGCCCACCCTGCCAGCGGACATGTCAGAACCGCTGTGTCCACAGCCAGTGCAAGAAGAAGTGTGGGGAGCTGTGCAGCCCCTGCGTGGAGCCCTGTGTCTGGCGCTGCCAGCATTACGAGTGCACCAGACTCTGCTCCGAGCCCTGCAACCGGCCCCCGTGCTACGTGCCTTGTACTAAGCTGCTGGCTTGCGGTCACCCTTGCATTGGTCTGTGTGGGGAGCCATGTCCCAAGAAGTGCCGTGTCTGCCAACTGGATGAGGTCACCCAGATCTTTTTTGGCTTTGAAGATGAGCCTGATGCCCGCTTTGTACAGCTGGAAGACTGCAGTCACATCTTCGAGGTGCAAGCCTTGGACCGCTACATGAATGAGCAGAAGGATGATGAAGTTGCCATCAAGTTGAAGGTCTGCCCCATCTGCCAGGTACCCATCCGAAAAAACCTGAGGTATGGAACCAGCATCAAACAGCGACTGGAAGAGATAGAAGTCGTCAAGGAAAAGATCCAGGGCTCTGCAGGGGAGATTGCAGCCAGCCAGGAACAACTTATGGCCCTGCTGGAGAGCAAGACTCTCTTCCAACAGCTGCGTCCTGAAGAATTCCTGATGCTCACAGAAAAGCTGGCCCAGGAAAACCTATCAGTGAAGGACCTGGGCCTTGTGGAAAATTCCATCACCTTCTATGACCACTTGGCCAACCTGGAGGGGTCCCTGGAAAAGGTGCATTACTTAGAACGTCAGAAAGTGAGGACTCGACTTGACCAGGTCCATGAGTGGCTGGCCAGGAAGCGCCTGAGCTTCAGTAGCCAGGAACTGAGCGACCTCCAGAGTGAAATCCAGAGGCTCACCTATCTGGTGACCCTCCTGATGCGCTGCAAGATGGCAGAGGAGAAGGTGAAAGGCAGTGTAGCAGAAGAGGTCGCCAGCATCCGGAATATTCTTGAAAAAACATGTAAGTTCACGCAGGAAGATGAACAGCTGGTGCAGAAAAAGATGGATGCTCTGAAAACCACCCTTCCCTGCTCTGGCCTGGGCATCTCAGAGGAAGAACGGGTACAGATTGTCGCAGCCTTGGGTGTTCCTCGTGGCCATTGGTTCAAGTGCCCCAACGGCCACATCTATGTGATCACTGAGTGTGGGGGAGCCATGCAGAGGGGCACCTGTCCTGAGTGCCAGGAGGTAATTGGTGGCGAGAATCATACTCTGGAGAGGAGCAACCAGCTAGCCCCGGAGATGGATGGAGCCCAGCACCCTGCCTGGTCAGACACAGCCAACAACCTGATGAACTTTGAGGAGATCCACGGGCTGATGTAGAAGATGGCACCCCAAGGCCTTTTGCCCTGCAACCTCAGAGCCAGGGTTGGCTCCCTAGGGAGGAAGCAGTTTGTGTCCTTTAGTCTTCACTCTTGTTTAAGGATCCATGTTTAAGGTTTGCCCATGTGATTCTAGATGTACCCCTGCGCTAGAGTAAGCACTTTACCTCCAGCACTGAGCAGAGCCCACACTTCTCACCTCCTCTCCTTTATCAAGTGGGACTCCTGGGAGCATCTGGCCTCCACCCCCGCGGGGCTCTTAGGGTAACTGGATCCTGGCATGGTCAGCACTTCTGCATGCTCCCAGGGTGCACTGCTTGTCATGGTCAGGCCTTAACGTGCGGACTAACTTCCATTGTAGTAACAGCGGCCCAGAGCTTTAGGAACCACTTACCCAAGGAGCACAGAATCCTGGCCCCTACTCCTCAGGCTCCCGCTCTCCTGGAGGTGGAGGCCTGTGACAGACACTCACCAACTCCTTTTGATCCAGTTACACAGTCACCATCCCCAGTGGGGTGGGGGTGGGGCTTCCACAGCAGGCACAGGCTGAGTGACCCCCACACCCTCCTGAAACTTGTACTCAAAGAGCAGGGGTGGAGGTTGGGGGAGGGGTGTGTCTCGACCTCTGTAGGGGAGGTTCAGTGGTGGTGCTGTCTGCACATTCAGTGTCTGCAGCACCTTTTGGAAGTCTTCATCCGGGCACCCTCCCTTTCAGCCTTGGCCTGGGCAGGGTTAGCATCCCAGCAGCTTCTGCAGGCCCTGGCCCCAGGCCCATGGCCTGCATCTGCATCCCTGTCCAGTGTTCCTTAGAACAGATTTAGGCATCTCAGGTCCTTTCTAATGTTGGCCAGAAAAACCCCTTTCTTATGTATGCATTTCCTTTTGTTGTCTTTACTATGCACTTTAGCCCATAAAGCCAATTAATAAAAACACCGATTGAGAAAAACCTTTGGGTTTTTACTGTATTGGTAACTGATGAACCTAGGGCTTCACTCACTTAGGTTCCACTACCACCCCATCTGTCTTCCTAACTTTCAGTAGCAACTTGGGTGGCCAGAGAATTGTGGGTAGGGTACTGTCTATGGTGAGGCATGCATCGTTTTTTTTGTAGTGGGGATCATTTAGTTGGTGAGCCAAATCTGACCCATGGTAAGACATTGGTCGGCCTACAGCAAATGTCTCATGAGTTCCCTGAGAGAAACTACATATCCATGCATATTGCTAACAGAGGTCTGCACTTGGCTCTTTAGAACACATTTCTATATGGCTTGTGGTTGGGTGCACGTGTGGAGGTCAGAGGAGAGCTGGAAGGAGTTGGCTTTCTACTGTGTGGGTCCCCAGGATGGAGCTCAGCTCACCAGCCTTGCCTTCACTGGCTGAGCCTTCTCACTTGTCCCCCGCACCTGGCTCTTAACATGGGATCTTTCTGCCAAAGGCACAGTCTCGTCTGAACTACAGCCCAGCACCAGGTGAGCCTTGATTTTCTAAACAGAACCCTATGTTGGCAAGTGTGAGTGAGTGAGCTCAGTGGTTCTGAACAGACTTTTAAGTCCAGAGTATGTGTGGCCGGAGAACTGTTCTTTTCTAAACTGAGGGGAAGGAGTCCGAACTCAAAATGGACTTCTTGTGTTTGATATGTCATAAGAATGCTTATCAGGAAGGGAGCCACATCCAGGCAGAGCAGCATATACCTGTAATCAAGCAATCTAGAGAGCTACAAGTTTGAGGTCTAAATAGTAGGTTCCAAGCTAGCCTGGGCTACAGTGAGATACTTGCTCAAAACTTCAAAAAGTCATGGATGAGACACTAAGAAACAGCTTCTAGATAGAAACTCACCCAGGGGCTGGAGAGATGGCTCAGAGGTTAAGAGCACTGGCTGCTCTTCCAAAGGTCCTGAGTTCAATTCCCAGCACCCACATGGTGGTTCACAACTATTCAGAATACTGTATAAAATAATAAATTTAAAAAAAAAAAAATTGTAATGAGATCTGGTGCCCTCTTCTGGCCTGCAGGGATATGTGCAGACAGAACACTGTATACATAATAAATAAATATTTTAAAAAATATTAAAAAAAAAAAAAAAAACCTCACCCAACAGCTTTAAAAAACACACACACACAAATAGCAGGCTTATTTAAGATTTTTTCTCTTATTATAGTTGTTTTACAAATGGAAAAAAAACAGACCAAGACAGGGTAACTTCCCACAGGGAAGGGATATAAAATTGGCCCATTCAACTTCTTTACGCCACTGGGTTACTTCTTTCTCTTATACCTATTAAGAAAATCAACAAAATTAAAGCCATTAGGAAGAAGCAAAGCTTTCTTCCAATACAGCTTGCTTCTTCAGCCCCACGGGCACCACCTCTGCCCTCCAAAGTACAACATCACCTGGACTTAGATTTGAAGTTCCCTCTTCTCTGGCGGGACAGACCTAACTGTTTCCTCTCTTCAAAGGAAGGGCTGTAAGAGATGAAATGTGAGATGGGCAGGCTGTGGGGCATGTGAGTGACACCCATTCCATCTCAGCTTCACAGAGGGTAGCAGAGGTGGAAGCGGGCAGCCAGGTGAGTTTCCGGGCCTGGGATCCAGGCTCCCGTGGGCTTCTACAAAACAATGCGCATTTCTGGAAGCCAGCCACCAGCTTCATAGATCAGCGGGAAGAGGCTTCTCCACCAGCCTAGACTGAGATGTCTAGATCAGGGGGGACTTAAGGAACAGAGACACCTCTCCTGCTTTTGCACATCAGGTCTGGGGACAGAGAAGCACCCCGAGTCACAGCATTAGGAAGCTCTAGGTAAGAGCTGGGAGCGGGCAAGGATGCAGACACCTCACTTTATAACACACCAAGGGCCAAGGAGCACTTAAAAGCCTACCCAGCTCGATACTGTTTCAGGGCCTTCTTGCTCGTGTTGGTGAGTTCTTCATCAAACACAGACTTCTTCTGCTGCTTTTGCTTCTTGGCTGCACAGAGAAAAATGGGTCGGAGGCTGCTAAGTCCCTTGAAGCTCTACTTGAGGATTCCAAAGCCAGTGGAAGGCCATATATACTGGTACATCCCACTTCCTCCAAAGTTGGCCACTGCCATCCCCGCCAACTCCTCCTGCCATGGTGCGGATACTGAGTGGACTCCCCGCCTCTTACCAGGGCCTGCTGCAGGCTCATCCTCGGGCATTGCCCGTGCTCGCTTGGTTCTGCGGTTCCTCTTGGCCAGCCGCTCTGCGAACATCTGAGCCTTGAGGATTTCAAACTGGGACCTCTCCTCTGCCTGGGGGCAGAGTGAGCGATAAGCACAGGACAGAGCAGTGCTCCACGGGACCTCACTCCAGAGGGAGGCCACTCACCGTCATCTCCCCCTTTTTCTTGGCATCCTTCATAAACTTCTTTCTTTTCTTCTTTCCTCTTAAGGCCAAGTCAAACTCCTGCAGAGCCTTGGCAACTGGAGTGAGAACAGAGCGTGGGGTTCAGGGGCTATTTCTTTCTGTCTTTAAAACTTAAGATGAAAAGTAACTGGGGGACTGACGGCTCACTTAGAAAAGTGCTTATCAGGTAAGAATGAGGGGCTAGGGAGAGGGGAAGCCATTCTTCAGTGGGGCAGCTGCTGGCAAGCTGCCCCTGCTCAAGGGCCTAGGCCTACCCATGCTCTTGCCAGTGACCCAATGAAATTAGCAGCCTTGAAAAGCAGACTTCAAAGCAGGAGGGGACTTGCTGGAAAGAGGCTCAGTGTGGAGGGGGAGGGGACAGCAGAGGAGGATATGATCCAAATATACTAATACACAATGAAACTAACAGAATAAAGACATTTTTAAGAGAGTAAGGACCTGAATTTGATACCTAGAACCAACTTTTTTTAAAACTAGCTTTTTGACACAGGCTGTATGTAGCCATAGCTTGCCTGGAACTCACTATGTAAAGTAGGCTGGCTTCAAACTCACAGAGATCCATCTACAATCATCTACACAGAGATTAAAGATAAACTCAAGCACCTAGAACCCATTTAAGAAAAAAGAAAGATTAAAAAAAAAAAAAGTGGGTGTACTGGTAACCCATTTATAATCCCAGCACTGGGATGGGAGAGACTAGGGATTACTGGCTAGCCAGACTAGCCTATTTGCTGAGTTCAGGCCAATGAGACCCTGTCTCAAAAACTAAACCAAGTGGATGACACATGACACTTGGAGAGCGACAGCTGAGGTTCTGTCCCCCCCACACTGCTGATCATCTGCACTTCACCAAGGCCCGGCTGCTCACTACAGTGAAGGTGCTCACGGTCTCTTGACTCCTGCTACAAAGGATGAAGACAGGTTTAACCCAGTCCTCAACACCTTCCACTGATCATCCCAGCCCCACTGACCCAGAAGTCTAACACAGTCACCCTTCCTGCCTGTCCCATCAAACAATGCAGGATTTCTGAAACTGCTGGCAGTCTATGTGGGAAATAACTCTAAAATCACCACTAGAATCAGAAATGTGCGTATTTCTTCTCCACCTTCAGGAGTTTATCCTACAAAGCAAAATGCTTACTTAAATTAGGGGCACATGTTCAAAGTTTCTCATGGCATCCCCATGGCAAAAACTGGAAGAACTTTCACTATCCCTTAACAGGGAGAAGGTAATTATAATTACTCAGATGACTAAGGAGCATGCTGTCACTTTAATTTTTCAAGCTGGGAGGCAGGGTCTAGAGACCCAGGTCCTCACATTTGCGTGGCAAGCATTTCCCACCAATGTTGAGGACTTACTCTTCTCCTTCTTCCTCTCTTCTTTGGTCTGGAACCAGCTCCTCTCAGGCTCCTGCTCTGCCGTCTCCTTCCCCTTCCCCAAGAGCCGCTTTGCCGTGTCGATCTGTGGGGTGTCAAAGACACTGGTGGAGCTGCAGCAGCCCCTGCCAGGTGAGCATGCAGCTGTCCCTGGGCAGCAGGGGTGGGGAGATGGCCACACAGCCTCACCTGGGCTTCTGACTGCTGCAGCTCCTTTTCCTCTGCCTCCAGCTGCAGCACTGCATACACATCTTTTTCCATTTTCTCAATCTTGTCCCGGAATTTGAGGATAACATCTTACAGGAAACGAATAGAGAATAAAACTGAGGGGGACAACTCGGCGGCTAGTGGAAGTGGCGCAGACGCCTACTTCCTGACACAGAACTTCCTTGCTGAAGATCTCCCACTAAGAACAGAGCCTGTGACGCTGGCCTATATCCCTGCTTACTCAGGAGACAGAGACCTGCTTGGGCCCAGGAGTCTGGGGCCAGCCTGAGCACAACAGAGCCAGAACTCATCTCAAAAGCAAACAAACAAGGGTTGGGGAGATGCCTCACAAGGATGAAGACACAAGTTCAGATCTCCAGAACCCACATGTGTTACCTGGACATTCATGCAGACGGACCACCCATACACATAAAAAATAAATAGAACCTCAAAACAAATGAAAAAGAAACCAGAAAAAAAGGGCATCTATAGATAGAAGACGCTGAAGGCTATGTCCCAATATGAACAGTGATGAGCTCTTTGATTACAGAGCTTATTTTATTATCACTGATTCCAACAAGCAGACTCAGCTTTGCAACATTAAACAGATAAGCCAAAGCCAGGCATGGTGGGTGGTGCAAACCTTTAATCCTAGCACCCAGGAGGCAGAGGCAGGTGGACTTCTGTGAGTTTGAGGCCAATCTGGTTTACACAGAGAGATCAAGTCTCAGAAAAGAAAAAGGAAATTAAATTAGTAAATAAATAAGGCCAACTCGATCAACAGAACCAGTTCAAGGCCGGCCTGAACAACTGAAGAGACCTGGTCTCAAAATAAAACAAGGTCTGGGAATAAAGCTCAGTGGTAGAGTACTTGCTGAGCATATACAAGGCCCTAGGTTCCATCTCTAGTATTGGGGTAAAAATAAGGAGGAATGAAGAAATACCTATACTAACAGAACAAAAGGAAGGAGCCAAAAGAATGAGTGCCAACCTCCCCTCCTTGCCCACCAATAGGAAGGGGGGTTGATGAGACAGAGACCTCTCTTCACTTCTAAGAAGTTCTGATGAGCTGGACCCCACATTCAGCATTCTATCATCATCCTTTGGTGCACAGCCTGACACCCAGGAAGGGGAGGGGCCTGTCCAGGGTACTCAGGAGGCAGCAGAGCTCTTGGCTTCATCCTGCCTGAGCCCAGCACCCTGTGCTGCTCACCCTGGGGAATGATCCGCGCCTTCACTGGGGCCTTGGCAGCCTTCACAATCTCCTTCAGCATCTTCCGCTCCTCTTCTCCCACCAGAGAGACCGAGCGCCCAGCCCTGCCAGCACGTGCAGTCCGCCCCACCCGGTGCACATAGTGTTTGACAGTGTTGGGCATGGTGAAGTTGATCACCTGGAGGGAAGCACAGTGAGGTACAGTGGGCAGGCACAGGGAGGCACAAGGACTCCCCCACAGCAAGCGACACAAGACTCACTCACCGTTTTCACTCCTTCAATGTCAAGCCCACGGGCTGCCACATCTGTGGCCACCAGGATGTCAATCTGTTCATCCTTAAAGCGCCTAGAATAGAAAGAGCCACAGAGATGTTCAATAAGCTACCTCAGCCCAAGACCGTGAAATGGCTCAGCAGGTAAAGGTATGTGTTACTAAGCCTGAGGAAGTAAGTTCAATCCCTGGGACCCACGTGGTGGAAGGAGAGAATTGATTCCTACATGTTGTCCTCTGACCTCCACATGTGCACACATACAAGCACAAATAAATAAAAAGAAACAAAAAAAAAAATAAAAGTTGGACAGGCAGTGATGGCACACGCCTTTAATCCCAGCACTCAGGGGCAGAGGCAAGGGGATCTCTGTGAGTTGGAGGCCAGCCTGGGCTACAGAGTGAGTTCCAGGACAGCTAGGACTATTACACAGAGAAACCTTGACTCGAAAAGCCAAAAACAAAAATAAATAAAGTTGGCAGGGCAGTGGTATATACCTTTAATCCTAGCGCTCGTAAGGCAGAGGCAGGAGGATATCTGAGTTCAAGGCCAGCCTGGTCTGCAGAGTGACAGCCAGAGCTACACAGAGAAACCCTGTTTCCAAAAACCCAAAAATATACAAACACATACATAAATTCGCCATGAATCCTTCTCGGAGTCCAAGCACAGGGGGCGGCTCATCATACTGTGCTCACATTTTAATTTACGAGAAACAGCTGGGCATGTAACACTGGGACTTGTGCAAGCCTTCTACCAGAGCCACGCCCCAGCCCATGGGCACACAGTTCAATACGTCCCCCTACATTCAGCCTTAACCAGCATCACCTGAGCACATCAAATCAGGTGTATACTGTCTCAGGCAGCAGCAATTCCTGTGACATTCAAGTTCAGGAACAGTCTATCTAGACTACAGCACGAAGCAGAGGCCACAGCCTCAGTGGGTGGAGCTTCCTGGCTTCACACACACCTCTCAGCCTGTGACGAACGAACGGGCAGGCGTGAGGGTGTTCTGAAGGCCCGTTCCTGCAGCTCTGCTCTGCTCTGCGAGGACTAATGACAAACCCACGGGGACGCTGCAGCCTGTGCAGCACTGATGCTCAGGAAGTGACTGCTGCCCGAGTGTGGGTTGGAATCAAGTGACTTGTGAGCTGCTCTGTGAAAGCCACACACAGACCATGTGTTTCCTGCTGCCGATCCACAGGAAAGCAATCGGCGACCTGCTCAGAGGTCAGGCAAGTTCTAACTACACTCAACCTTACGTGCACCGGTTAAAACTAAATGTTTTCTGAGACATCAGTGATTTCCACCTCAGTCTCCAAGAAGCTGGGACCACAGGAGTTGCAGACACTGGTTTAGCTCAAGTGTTTAAAGTGGGCACTGGACTGTTCTGTGTCCCCTGCTGCTGCTCTAACACAACCCCCGGAGTCCCAGTCCCTTCACAAGGAGCTCCCCGCAGCCTGCCCAGGAGGGTAGCACCCTGAGTATTACCTACCGGAGGGCCTCCAGCCGCTGTGTCTGTGACAAGTTGCCGTGGAGCTCGCCCACCTGCAGCCCCAGCAGCCCCAGCAGAATGTGCATGCGGTGGGCCTGCTTCTTGGTCTGGGTGAACAGCATCACATGGTCGGTGAAGGTTCTCATCAGTAGAGCTGAAGGGAGAAAAGTGAGCCAGCATGGGCAGACTGGGCCTCACAAGCCAAGGCAATGATGGAGAAGCCAACTCCCTAAGGTGGTCAACATCATGGAGTGGGGAAATGGGAGGCAGCGGGACAGCTGGCCTCCAGAAGAGGTGATGTGGGCTGGGTGATAAGCAATGCCACTGTTTGAGTTAGGGGAGAATGGATGGAGGTGGCCAGGGGTCAAAAGCAAGAGCTTGACTGCAGATGCCCACCCTGTCCAGTCCTGCCCTAGGCCTTCACCTGCCACAATGGCTTCCCGGTCCCCTTCCCTGTTAGGCCGGATCCGTATGAACTCTTGCCGAAGGAAGGGAGCTACATCGGTGTTGCTGTTGACAAATATCCGCACAGGGTTCTTTAAGGAGACTGAAGCCAGATCTTTGACCTGCCAAGTACAGGGTCAGAGCTGCTCAGCTCAGAGAGTTGGAAAACACAGAAAGAAGGCTTTCCCAGCTGGCATCCTCTGCAGGCCACTAGGCACACCCACCTCATCTGTCATGGTGGCTGAGAAGAGCATGGTCTGGCGGTGGTGGGAACACATTCGGATAATCTCCTTCATCTGCTCCTCAAAATATTCATCCAGCATTCTGGAAGAAGGGGAGAGACATGCTCTTCTGTCAAGAGTGAGGGTCATGAGATCACACCGGCCAAGGCTGTATTGCGACTCCTGTTTACCCTATGATCACTGTTATCTCACCCTAAATTATCTCTGAGTCTCAAAGACTCCACCCTTATACTCTGCAAGGCGCTGAGATCATGACAGCTTATCCCCAGTGTCCTAGCATATACTCGTGATGGACAGTAGCCTGCACCTACATAACCACAATGTCAAACATCTGAGTGCATGGACAAGAGCAGACCTCCACTGCTCTCCCAAATGCTTCTGGTGGTCGTACGTCTTTAGTCTCCATCTAGACTATCTCCTCACAGCCTTGCTCTGCATTTGTTGTGTCCTGGTGTCTGGACTGATAAGCCATCCCTGGGACAAGGCTGCTGGATAAGGGCTCAGAGAAACTTGACGAGGTTAAGGAGATGGTGCTGTGCAGAGAAAGAGCCCCACGGTAGGTGCTACCAGGGTTTACCAATGGGTGCACCACAGACATGAAACACGGAGATGAACAACTGAAGGCCTGGACTGCCATTAGCTGAGCTGAGAAGAGGCACATGTGAGATGCTGCTCAGTTCTTCCAGGATCCAATGAGGGTGAACCATCCTCCCAACTGACCTCCATCAGAGGTCCAACTGGGATATGTATGAGACAGCAAGCAAAGGAGGGTGTGGGGTGGGAGGGGGGCAAGTGTGGAGGGCAGAAGCATGGAGGGAGCAGTCCTGAAGATGGCCCTGCCTGCATTACTCTCTGCAGAGTCATGCATGAGATGGACACCTTTCTTATTCCCATGGACAGACACGGAAAGGATTGGTTCTAAGGATCTGTCACGTTCTCAACCCTCGGGAAAATGGTATGCCTCATATTATTTGACCTTCTTTTGAGACAAGGTCTCACTCTGTATCCAGGCTGGTCTGGAAATTGCTATGTATGCTGAGCTTGGCTCAAACTCTTGGTAATCTTCCTGCCTCAGTCTCCCAGCCTTCCAAGTGTTGGGATTACAGGCATGTAGCACTATTCCTGAATGACCTTTCCTACCTCTTAAACAGCTCACTCCAGAGGGAAGAAAGAGGAGAGGGAAAGAGCACACATGTATACCCAGGGAAACCCGACCTAAATCTGGACAGAGATCCAGTGTCAACTGTTAACTGGTGTTACACACCAGTGACCAAGAGCTTTAGAGACTACCACAGGGTAACAGTGCAGGATTCCCAGGCCCTGGCCCTCAGGCATACCTGTCAGCCTCATCCAGAATGAGCACTTCAATGCTGCTCAGATGGAAGGAAGGGCAGTTGTGGAGGTGATCAATGAGCCGGCCAGGTGTGGCAATAAGGATGTCTGGTGCTGCCCGAAGAGCAGCTTCCTGAGACTTCACGTCCAGACCCCCTGCAGGGAGCAGACCCCAGTGGATGGCCTGGTCAGTCACTCATCAGTGCCACCTGCCTGGAACTCAGGCCAAATATAGAACACACACAGGGAACAAGACAGTCTGAGACCTTAGCTATATGATTTCTCAATGAGCTTCAAGACAGATGCATTCATTACATTTGGGCTGAGGGCAAACATCAAAACAGGACTTCAGAATTGAATGACTGAAGCTATTCAAGGTCTGAGAAACAGCTGTACAAAGTGATGATGTCCCTGTACATGAATACCGAGACCATCCCTGACTTCCAACTACATACAGAAGGAAAAAGAGACTACACAGCATTAGAACCTCACCGGGGACATCCGCCCCAAACACTGTCATTCACAATAAGCAGAAATCCTACCCTGAACTGATTCAAGAAAAAGGCTGAAGCCTCATCTTTCTTTTCATAGTTTGAGACAGGGTCTCTCTCACTCTGTAGCCTAGGCTGGCAATGACCCCACCTCATCCTCCCAAGTACTAGGAGTACCCAAGATTTTATGGAAAATACTGTTTGCATGTTACTATGGAACCCAGAGACTGGCAGGAACTACACAAGCCCTTTACCATGGAACTCCATCCCCAACCCTGAATTTTCTTTCTTAAGGTTAAGTCTTCTTTGGGTTTGTGGACAGAGTCTCACTGTTCAGTCTTGGCTGTCCTGGAACTCCCTCTCTAGACCAGGCTAGCCTCCAACTCACAAAGATCCACCTGCCTCTGCCTCTCGAGTGCTGGGATTAAAGGCGTGCGTCACACATCAGAGGCTTGTTTTTAAAGATCTGTTTCATCTTATTATGTGCATGAAATCTTTTGCATGCATGTGTTATGTACCCCACGTGCACGCCTGGTGCTGATGCCCACAGAGATCAGAAGAAAATGTCAGATCCCTTGGAACTTAAAGTTACAGACAGTTGTGATTTACCATGTGGATGTTGGGAACTGAAACCCAGGTCCTTTTTTAGAATAGCAAGTGATTTGAACCACTAGCTCAGCTTTCCAGCCAAGGTTAAGTTTTCTGAGTAGGGGTGCAGTTCAGGGATACGTTATCATGCAAAAGACCCTAGATTCAATCCCCAGCACCACAAATTAAAGAGGTTGAGTCCTGCCAAATACGGTGGCTCACACCTGTAACCTCACTTAGTAGCAGGAAGGTAAGGCAGGAGGATTGCTGTGTTTGAGGCCAACCTGGGCTACAGAATGAAAAATATAAAACAAAATAAAAAAGAGCTAAGTCTTAATGAAATGTATTCCCCTGCCTCTATATCCACTATGAAAATATGTCAGCTGATTTTTAGATGGATCCAATCAACAGAAAGGTCTTTTCCTGACACCTGGGGGTGGGATGAAGCATTCTATTTCCCAAAGGCTGGTGGGCCTCACTTACCCACAGCCAGGCAGGTAGTGATGCTGCAGAACTGGGCCAGCTGCTTGGTGACAGAGTGCACCTGGATGCCCAGCTCTCTGGTAGGAACCAGCACCAGCACTCGAGTGACTGCAGCCTGGCGGGGCTTGTAGATCAGACGCTCCAAGACAGGCAATGCAAAGGCCGCCGTCTTGCCTGGAGGGAGGAAAGCAGGAGAGCAGAGAGCAGGTTCAGACCTTCCATGCTTGAGTTCCAGCAGAATCCAGGAACCCAGACCTCTGCCTATGGAAACATGCACCTTATGCATGGAAATGCTTTCCTGCTGTCACACAATGTCAACGTAAACTTAGGAATTTACTAATAACTGGGCTGGAGAGCCAGTCCAGCAGTCACGAGGCTGGGTGCTCTCCAGAGGACTCGAGTCATCCATCCCACAACCCAACACCAGTGGATGCCAGAAACAAAGCTCAACATTCTTGGAGCCTTAGTTATTTATTATTTTCAGAGATTTGTTTGTTTACTTACAAGTATGTGCATGTCTGTGAATGCATGCTACATGTGTGTGCCCACAGAGACCAAACAGGGGCATTGAATCTTCTGGAACTGGAGTTAGAGACAGCCATGAACTGGCATGTGGGGGTTGAGAATTGAACCCAGGTCCCCTGGAAGAACAGCCAGTGCTCTTAACGACTAAGCTCTCTCTCCAGCACCAAGACTTACTTATTTTTATATTTTAAATGTGTATGAGTATTTTACCTGTATGTGTGTATGCCTGGTGCCCATGGAGGCCATTAGAGATCAGGTGTCTGATCCCCTGGAACTGCAGTCAGATGGTTATTAAGCTGCCAAATGGGTGCTGGGAACCAAACTATGGTCCTCTACAAAAGTAGCCAGTGCTCTTGACTTCTGACCATCTCCCCAGTTCCAAAGTTCAGCGTTCTATAGTGAGTCTGTGAAGACGAACTGGCATCCCCATAGCTTTAGAGGCCGCTAAAATCAGCAGTGGAGGAGCTGGGCTCGGTTAAAAGTGATTGCTGCTTTCTAGAAGTGCAGTTCCCAGCACCCATGCAGGGCAGCTCCCAACTGCCTGGAGAACTCTAGCTTCAGGGGGCCTGTCACCCTCTTCTGGGTTCTGTGGGCACCTGCACCCACATGAACATATACCCACACACAGATACATAATGAAAAATAAAATCTCTCTCTCTCTTTTGGCTTTTCAAGACTGGGTTTCTCTGGGTAACAACTCTGGCTGTCCTGGAACTCAGCTTTGTAGACCAGGCTGGGCTCCAAATCACATAGATGCACTTGCCTCTGCCTCCCCAGTGCTGGGATTAAAGGCGTGCACCACCACCACCCAGCTGAAAATAAAATTATTTTTTAACAACAACAAAAACCAATGGCAATGGTGATACACACCTTTAATACCAGCACTTGGGAGGCAGAGGCAGGAGGATTCCTGAGTTTGAGGTCAGCCTGATCTACAGATTAAGTTCTAGGACAGCCAGAGCTATTACACAGAGCAAATGAATACAGACTTTATTCTAGTTTTTTGTTTTTGTTTTTTTTGAGACAGGCTTTCTGTCTCAGTTCTGGAATTAGAGGAACAGACCACATATCTGGCTTTATAAACTTCCTCTATAGTTCCAAAAGGCAAGTGGAGGGAGGGGCTGCACAGAGGGCTCAGTGGTTAAGAGAATTCGCTGCTCCTGCAGAGGACCCGGGTTGGGTTCACAGCACCCATGTGGCACCCATATGGTGGTTTACAGTCTATAACTCCAATTATAGGGTATACAACACCCTCTTCTGGCCTCCACATGCCCGCACACATGGTACATGTACATATATGCAAGCAAAACACTCATGTACATAAAATAAAATAAATCTTTAAAAAGCCAAGTGTATTTAGCAACCTAGAGCCCCAGTGTGTTCTGGCTTCTGTCCCGCCTACCCTTTCACCTGTCCCAGTGGCTGCACAGGCGCAGATGTCTTTTCCCAGCAGGCCCACAGGGATGCATGCCTTCTGGATCGGGGTGGGCTGCTTGAAGCCCATGGCTGTAATGGCCTGAGGAGAGAAGTTATGGTCAGACAGGCAGATGGACAGGGAGGGAGGCACAGCAAACAACCAGGTAACTGCAACAAGCCTTACAGGGACACTCAACTTCTTGAGTGCCTTCCCTCCAGAGCCTAAGGCACCAGCTGCACCCAGGACAGCAGAAGACAAAAAGAAAAGCCTTGTAGCCGGGCGGTGGTGGCGCACGCCTTTAACCCCAGCATTTGGGAGGCAGAGGCAGGTGGATCTCTGTGAGTTCGAAGCCAGCCTGGTCTCCAAAGCGAGTTCCAGGAAAGGCACAAAGCTACACAGAGAAACCCTGTCTTGAAAAACCAAAAAAAAAAAAAAAAAAAAAAAAAAAAAAAAAAAAAAGAAAAGAAAAACAAGAAAGAAAGAAAAAGAAAAAAGAAAAGAAAAGCCTTGCTTTGGGGACCCGCAGAAAAAAACACATCAAAAGACAAATGCCCATTCTATAGAGATAAATAAATGCAGCCAAATAGGAGCTGGAGACAACCATGAGGAAGGTGCAAGTCACAACAGGGATGTCGGAGAGGGACTCACTGAACCTGATGAAGTGAAGGAGCACCCCAACAGACTTCTGGAAGAAGAATCTTTAAAGGAGAGGAAACAGAAATGCAAAGGAGAAAACTGTCCTCAAAAGGAGAAGAGAAAGAAGCCTGTAAGTCAATGTAAGTGAAAGTGGGAGCCTTGAGAGCTGGTGGGGTCTGCTCAAGAGGGCTCTCCGGCAGCCGTGCAGACAAGAGCATGCTAAGGGGGTCAAAGAGGAATGCAAGGAGACTAGATGGGGACTACTGCAGGAATCAACCCTTGTCAGCTACAGTGCAGATGCACACCTGCATCCCAGCCCTTGGGAGATGAAGGCAGAAAGATCAGGAGTTCAAGACCTACCTCAGCTACACAGCAGGTTCATAGCAAGCCTGGACTATGAGACTATAGACTATGTCTAAAATGAATGGGATGGAGAGATGGCTGGACAATAAGAGCACTTGCTGCTCTTGCCGAAGACCTGAATTTGATTCCTAGCACCCACAGCAGCTCACATCACCTCTCACTCCAGCTCCAGGGAATCCAATGCCCTCTTCTTGCTTTCACAGGCACCAGCACATGAACATGCACATGTTTCACTTGAGCACATGGCCACACAGAGAATTAAATCAATCAAAAAAAATCAACCCCCATTGCCAAAGCTACTACCTTCAGGAGGGGCCGAGACAGATTCATGTCCTGGAAGGAGAGGCTTTTGTCATACTCAGACGCATCTTCAAAGAATCCTCCTGCTTCCTGCACCAGATTAGACAACAGAGAGAACTCAGCAAAGCAACCCAAGCCTACGTGACCTTTCAGGGTGTGAAAGTGAGCTGCCCAGTGACCGCACACCCAGGCTCACCTGGCCCTTCTTCTTCTTCTTCTTCTTCTCCTTCACTTTGAGTGTGTCTATGGAAAAAACAGAGTAGTGAGCATGGCCTTCCTCACCCAGCACCTGCCTCTGTTTCCCATGTCCTCAGTGTTGTCCACAGTGTCCAGGAAGGCACTCTCCCATCCTTCTTTCACAGATAAGGACACTGTGTGGTCACATAGCAAAACTACTCCTTTGAATACAGACAGGCCCCCAGCCTGGGAAGTACAATGTGGACGGTAGGCTCTCAACACAACACTGACATGTCACTGAATTCTATCAAAATACTCACTGAACCCCCACTACCTGGGTGAGCCCAATGCAACTCAGTCACCCCGAGACGGTGAGCTGTAGAGGAACTGACACTGCATGGAGCTGGGGATGAGGAAAGCAGCAGCTACCTGCAGAGAACTAGCACCTGACACAGTGGGAAGTAAAGAGAACCGCAGGTAGGGCACCCAGCACTGCGGGAGACAGCAGAGCTCCTACACAGCCAAACGGGTGTATCCCATCCGTTTCCTGTCGCTTCCAAAGTTTAGCTCGGTCTACCTGCTTTGGTGAGGACCTCCTCATCCCCAGAGGAGTAGTCAGTTTCAGAGTCTTCGTCCTTGGAGTCTGCCTCATTCCCTCCCAGATCCTCCTGTCCCTTCAGGTCACAGCTTGCCCTGTCTTCTTTCTCCTCCACCTTCCCAGACTTGGCTTCCTTATCCTAGGAAAATAAAGTAGGGGTGACTACAAATACCAGGACTCAGAACCTAAGAGAAGCCATACTCAGCTCAACAGCCAGAAGAGGCTGTGTGGCCGCTGGGCATCGAGGAGTGATGACCACCCAGACAGTGAGGCCAAAAGACACTGCCCAGACCTCCAACTGCACAGCTGGGCTCCCTCCTCACCTCTGCTTTCCTTCTCCTCCGCACTTTATCAATCTTCTCATCCAGGGTAGTGGCTGCCCTCTGCAGAGAAAATCCAGACAGGAAAAAGAAATGTAGATGCAGAAAGCACACCACCCAGGCATGTCACAGGGTCAGGCCTCAAATGTTAGCATAGAAAAGGCTTGTCTAAGGTAGGCACCGAGATAGGGTGTCTCTGTGTAGTTTTGGTGCCTGTTACACCTGTAACCTAGCATTTGGGAGACTGAGGCAAGAGGTCATGAAATCAAAGCCAGCCTTGGCTACCTAGTGAGTTCCAGGCAAACCTGGAATGTAGTGGCGCCCTACCTAAGACTGTCAGGCTATTAGACAACCCTACCTTAGGCTTATCTAATTTTAGAAAAAAAATTTTTTTTCAGAACTGAGTACCGAACCCAGAGCAAGCGCTCTACCACTGAGCTAAATCCCCAACCCCTAATTTTAGAAAATTTAATCAATCTGCATACTACTGACAACCAAAAGAGGATTTGATCCAAACACATTACATGCATATAAACATTTAAAAAAAAAAAAAGTTAAAAAAAAAAAATGCTGGGCAGCAGTGGCGCATGCCTTAAATCCCAGCACTCGGGAGGCAGAGCCAGGAGGACCTCTGTGAGTTCGAGGCCAGCCTGGTCTACAGAGCAAGATCCAGACACCAAAACTACACAGAGAAACCCTATCTCGGAAAAAAAAAAAAAAGGTATCAAATAGTTTCTTAAAAAAAAATAAAAATAGCCGGGCGGTGGTGGCGCACACCTTTAATCCCAGCACTCGGGAGGCAGAGGCAGGCGGATCTCTGTGAGTTCGAGGCCAGCCTGGGCTACCAAGTGAGTTCCAGGAAAGGCGCAAAGCTACACAAGAGAAACCCTGTCTCGGGGAAAAAAAATAAATAAATAAATAAAAATAAAAGGATAGTCAAGGCTACACAAAGAACCCTGTCTCCAAAAACCAAAACAAATAATTAATTAAAAAAAAAAAAAAAAAAAGCTGGGTTACTAAGAATCAATACAAAACCTTTTTTTTTTTTTTTTTTTTTTTTTTTTTTTTTAAGACTCTGTTTTAGAGGCTGGAGAGATGGCTCAGCAGTTAAGATCACTCACTGCTCACATTATAGGGCCTGAGTTTCTCAGACTCTGGGCCACCCACAGACATCTTTAACTCCAGTTTCAAAGGATCCAGCTCCCTATCCTTTTTTTTCTGTTTTCTTTTTGGTTTTTTGAGACAGGGTTTCTCTGTGCAACAGCCCTGGCTGTCCTGGAACTCACTCTGTAGGCCAGGCTGGCCTCGAACTCATAGAGATCCACCTGCCTCTGCCTCCTGAGTGCTGAGATTAAAGTCATGAGCCACCACCACCCTGGCCCAGCTCCCTATTCTAACCTCCGTGGGAACCTGTACACACCTAGCAGATAGATACACACACACACACACACACACACAAAAAAAAAAAAAAAAAAAAAAAAAGAATAAAATAAAGCTTGGTGTTAGAGAGATAGTTCAGCTCAGTTAAGAATACAGCTGCCCTTATGGAGGACCTGGGTTCCATTCCCAGCACCCGCAGGGCAGCTCACAAACATCTCTAACTCCAGTTCTAGGGGATCTGACACTCTCTTCTAGACTCCATGGGCACTGCATGCATGTGGTGCATTTACATGTACACTTCAAACTCTGTTGTGCTAGCTAGTGTTACAGCATGTGCCACCATGCCTAGGTATGGGCATTTAATAAATAAAGAAAAAAATACATTTACTTATTTATTGAAGCAGGTATGGCAGATAAGAGCCACAGAGAGCATGTGGAGGTCAGAAGACAACCAGTGGGACCCAGTTCCCCCTTCTGCCATGTGGGTTCCAGGGATCAGGGTTAGTTAGGTCATCAGGTTACAAGTGCCCTTACTACCTCACTAACTGGAATACTATATCTCTGATATTCTAAATGTCAGCTGTAGGCAAATTAATGTATTTCTCACTATGATCTACAATAAGAACATTTTACAGTGCTTTCCACAACTGGTAATTCATGAGGGCTGTGGGGTACTTGTAGCCTCCTCTCCCTACCCCATCAGACCTACATAACCCATTCTCAAATGGTTCCCAAAGCTGCAGAATATAAAATAAAGGTAAGGTGGGCGGTGGTGGCACTCAGGAAGCAGAGGCAGACGGATCTTTGTGAGTTCGTGGCCAGCCTGGTCTACAGAGCGAGATCCAGCAAAGGCGCAAAGCTACACAGAGAAACCCTGTCTCAAAAAACCAAAATAAATAAATAAATAAAATAAAAAAATAAAGGTAAAGGGCCATGAGACAGATAAGGGTTTGTCCTAATACCCACTTCCTGCCCAGCCTTAACTGTGTCCCCATTAGCCTCACCTTCTTCTTGAGCTGGCTCATGACATCAGCCATGGCCCAGCGGTCATCATACATGCCCTCCTTCTCAATGAAAACGAAGTCAGGGTTGAAATCAGCACTGCGGTTCTTCTGCAGAGCTTTCTGCTTCCGGCCCAGCACAATGGGTCCCTGCGAGGAGGAGAGGTGAAAGAGACAGGCTGAGATGAACAGGAAGAGGGAAGGGAGGAGGCCTAGTAGGAGAAACCCACAGCTGGAAGCATGGACCAGTGGGGAGAGCCTGCCTAGCGTGTAAGAGGCCCTGGGTTCAAATCAGCACACAGAATACAAAAGAAACACATAAGGCAAATATGGACAGACAGCACGGACGTGCCAGCCTACAGCTGTCCTGTGTAACACACCTGTCAGTGGGAAGTCAGCAGTCTACAACGGCCACAAGTGAGTAAGTCCATAGAAAATCTGATCAAGCACCTAACAAGCTTCACTCCAAAAAGTCTGTCCAACAATTAATGATTGATCTGGGTGGGTCCAGCCCACCATGGGAGGTGCCACCCCTGGGCAGGTGGTCCTGATTTATGCAAGGAAGCAGGCTGAGCAAGCCAGTAAGCATTCCTCCATAGCTTCTGCTTCAGTGCCTGATTCCAGGTTCCTGCCTTGAACTCCTGCCCTGACTTCCTATCATGATGGACTGTGATGTAGAACTATTAGCTGAAATAAACCATTTCCTTCCCAAACTGCTTTTGGCTATGGCGTTTTATCACAGCAACAGAAACCTAACTAAGATACATGAGCTGGGGACTGTAGTGCAGTGAGAGAGCATTTGCCTAGCATGAGTGAGGCCTCAAGTTCAATTCCCAGTACTGCCAGAAAGAAAAACAAAAAAAGATTAACTTCATAATATATACATGAGGCTGGGCATGATGGCACACACTTTTAATCCTAGCACTCAGAGGCAGAGGCAGGTGGATCTGTGAGTTTGAAGCCAGCCTGGTCTACATAATGGACAGGCAGGGCTGTGCAGGGAGACCCCATCTCAATAATATTTATATTAGTAGATAACAATAACAATATACACATATCAAATCATCACATTGTATACCTTAATTATACTTAATTTTGTAGTAATACAAAATTACATTAATATACCTCACTAAAGCCGAAAAAAAGGTATAACTATTGAGTACCTAATATACACAAGGCTCCACACTAGGCGCTAAAGATATAGAGTCATCATCTGGCCGGGCAGTGGTGGTGCACACATTTAATCCCAGCAGAGGCAGGTGGATCTCTGAGTTTGAGGCCAGTTTGGTCTACAAAGTGAGTACCAGGACAGCTCTGGCTATAAAGAGAAACCATGTCTCCAAAACCTCTGGGAAGTCAGAAACAGACAGATCTCCAGGAGCTGACTGGCCAGCCTAGCCTAGCCTAGCCAGTGCGCTCAGTTCTGGTAAGAGAACTGTCTCCAGAAATACGGTGGACAGCTCCTGAGGAATGACACTTGGTGTTCACGAACCTTTGGCCTGCCAACTGTACACGTACCCACACACATACACTGCACCTGCAGGTGCATATACACCTTCAAGCATGGACACAAACCACACTACACGGGGACAGTGGACAGTCGATGAATGGCAAGGGCTGTGAGAGTCAAGTGGTGTAAAGGGCAGAGCCTGACCCACTCTGAAAGCCCCAGGAAAGCAGCTGCAGGGTTGGGAGCAAGGAGCACTTCCAACGGGACTGCATCATGGGAAGAAGACCACTCTGCTGCTAGGTGAGAACGCTACTAGAAGGGGACGGGACAAACTGGAAACGAAGTCTGTGAGGGTCGCCGGTGTCCAGGTGTGACTCGGCAGTGGGAGGAACAAAGAAGAGCGTGGATGGTCGGAGAAGCCTTGGACAGACTCCTAAGCTGGCCTGAAGGCCACCAGATGGGGGAGGACAAACCGTCCAAAACAACCTCACTGCTCCATCCTGAGATGCAAAGACTGGAGCCTGAGAGTTTAGCTTTCTCGGAATTCGACTGCAGAGGCCGTGGGCCATCCGAAGGGCCATGTCAGGTAGGTAGATGCCAGTGTGAGGCACGCGGTTCTTGGTTTGTTTGTTTCTCGCCACTTGCCCTACAACCACTTGCTCAAGGTTACATCCCCACGGCCCAACGCCACGGCTATGCCCGGGGGACTTGGCGGATAGAAGGGAGCATGTTGTTCCCGACCGGGCAGGAAGCAAGACCGACTTCGCCTGCGGAGGTCGACTCTGCACAGCCTGGGCGAAACGGCTTGGGGCACCTCTGCACGCTGAGGGGGGCCTGGGGCCCGCAGCACGTTCCGCCCACCACTCCTTCCCCCGCCGCTCCCGGCCGCCGGCTCCCACCTCTTCTTGGTCGTCTCCGGAGTCCGACTCGGGCTCCACCGGCACCTCGTCATCTTCGCCGATGGTCCCGATGAAACCCAGCTCGGCCAGCATGCTGAGGAAGCTGCCACTTCCGGAAGAGAGTGCGGCGCGCCGACCCAATCCGCCTCTTCCGGGCTCGCCTTCCGGTCATGCGCATGAGCTTACGTCATGTCCGCTCTAGGAAAGCTTTAAGAGAACGCCGTCGGCGCTTGGGGGCGTGGCTTTGAATGATGACATTAAATAGGTGGGGCTTTTTTAAATTAGAAAACCACGTAGTCAATTTTCGGGAACAAATCTGAGTGTGTGCAAGGGAAAAATTAGAAGTATATATACACTTGGGAACAAAACAATAACAACAAAAAATGGAATCAAGGGCTTCCGAGATGCCTCAGAACTGTAAAGGCGTTTGCCACACTATCCTGAGAACCTGAGTTCGATCACAGGTACCTACAAGGTGGAAGAAGAAGAGAACACAGTCCAGAGTTGTCCTCACATCTACACACCATGTCCAAGTGAACACGCCCCTCTTTTCATGCACAATAATAATAAACGTGCACCACCACTGTCCTGCTATAATTTAAATGTTTTAACCCGGGCAGTGGTGGTGCACGCCTTTAATCCCAACACTCGGGAGGCAGAGGCAGGCAGATCTCTGTGAGTTCCAGGCCAGCCTGGGCTACCAAGTGAGTTCCAGGAAAGGAGCAAAGCTACACAGAGAAACCCTGTCTCGAAAAAACAAAAAAAACAAAAAAAAAAAAAAAGTATTTTCTTTCTGTTTTTTTTGTTTGTTTGTTTTTTTCCCTGGTGACAGGGTTTCTCTGTGTAGTTTTGGTGCCTGTCCTGGATCTCACTATGTAGACCAGGTGGGCCTTGAACTCACAGAGATCCGCCTGACTCTGCTTCCTGAGTGCTGGGATTAAAGATGTGTGCCACCACCACCCGGCCCCATTTATTTTTGTTTGTTTTGAAACATGGTATCTCTCTGTAAACTGGACTCTCTGAGGCCAGGCTGGCCAAGAACTCAACAGAAATCCACCACTGCCTCCTGGGTACTGGAATTAAAAGCATGTACCACCAAGCCTGCTGCCTTTAGTTCATTCTTCATATAACAAATAGAGATATCTTTTTAAAATCTGAACCAGGGAATTTAGCACCCTCTAATTCAAGCTCAGAGACAGGAGGATCCACAGGGCTTGCTGGCCAGCCAGTGTAGCCAGCAACAGCTCCTGGTTCAGTGAGAGACACTCAAAATATAAGGTGGAGAGACACAGAGAGAGAAAGACACCTGACATGGACCTCTGTTCTCCACACCACGTACAACACACACACACACACACACACACACACACACACACACACACACACACACACAATCAAAGGCCTGGTTGGGCTAAGTTGTTAGGTTGCTTGCCTAGCATGAAGACCTAGGTTCAATGCCCAGAATCAAGGCATGTGTTAGTACACACCTGTAATCCCAACATTTAGGAGGTAAGGCAAGGGGATAGGAAGTTCAAGACTATCCTCTGTGAAATTCAAAGTCAGCCTGGGCTATATGAGTCATATCTAAACAACAAAAGAACCTGGGTTGGGGGGATGATTCAGTAGATAAATTGTGATGAGCTTATCTAATTATTCTTTATCAGTAAAAAATCAGGGGTCAGATATCAGGGTGAGAACCTGAAAGATCAGAGAAGCAGGGGAGCAGCCACCAGTGACTTCCTGTCTCTACTGCTTGCTCCTTCCTTCAAAAGGGCCAAGTTCCTCTCTAAGCCCTGCCTTACTGCTTCCTCAGTCCTCCAAAACCTCTATGGTTAATTTTGGTAAGCTAGTGGCTAGCTCCATCTTCTGATTCCAAACAAACTTTATTGTAACAATGCAATCAATATATCACACATTTACCCCTTTTTGTCTAAATAAAAAGGGAAGTTTTAAACTGTAACATAGTAAAACTATATACAATAAGTACACTAACTATATACAAATATATACAGGTAAGAATTACATTAACAATGTCTAGTCCATTTGCATTTTTTTGGCAAATTCAGAGAAAATACTCTACTATCTATATCCCATCTGGGGAGTCCAAAGTGTTAATCCTAATTTATTTTCTATTCTAAATTGTATCACCAACCCAAGACTACCTATTCATGTCTCTCAACCTTATTTGCATTACACCTCTTTGGTGAGTTTCTTTTCTGAATTTGTTAACAATTCTATAACAATAATATAACTATTCTCAAAACTATAAGTATCTAGTTTTCAACTCTATCAGAGACCTGAGAAGGATATACTATTACCTGAGTAAACAGGAAGTGCAGAACAAACAACTTCCAAAACTAAGAAATGACAGAAACATCTGGCTACCTGGACAGTCACCCAAGGTTCCTCTGCAACATTGGAACATCCATCTTTGGCCTACAGACCTAGAATGTCTGACATACTTTTCTGTGAAGCAGGAATTTTGAAGGACTCTCCCGCCTTGTCTTGGCAAAGTTTGGTAGTTACTTTCTTTTGTAACTGCTTATCCAATTTGGACAGCATACTGTCAGCAGTCGAGGCAAGGGCAGTTTTTTTTTTCTCCCCAATGGCTAACTTTTACCACAAAGAAAGCAAACTCCATATAGAGTTTCTTCAGTGCTTATCATCTTCTCTGAAGTAGATTGGTGCTGCCAGGAGCAGACATGTCTCATTGTCAAAACAAAAAACAAACAAACCAAAATAAAAAAAAACACCAAAAAACCAAAACCCTTATGTTATTAAAACATCTTAAATGTCATATTCTGTAGATCTCTGAAGTGTTTGAAGTTCACCTGTCTATCTAAAATTTATCTCAGTTTGACCTTGAAAACATACCTAACATGACTACAAGTTTGATTGTAATAGGTGACTAACTACTATCCTGCATTTCTCTATTATCCTAAATAGTTTGTATAATAACCTTCAGGGACTAGAAATTTCCACTACATTGTTAAATGAGCTGCATAGGTACAATATATCAAACAAGAGTGGAAAGGTATATACAGTATGTTCTAACAAAAATAACCTGAAATTTGTATCAATATACAAAAATCCATATTAATGTAAAAATATTTGAGACTAGTAGTTGCTTTTTTGGCTTAAAAGTAGATTCAATAATCTACCCTTTTATCCTATCATTTCTTCCTTTTTTTGTTTTGTGTTGTCTTGTTTTGTGTTTTTCAAGACAGGGTTTCTATGTGTTGTTAGTGGAAGTTCTGTCCCACCCAGTCCTGCAGTGGTTCAGTCCCAAACAAGCACACAGAGGCTTATATTAATTACAAACTGTTTGGTCTATGGCTCCGGCTTCTTGCTATCTGGCTCTCACATCTTAACTCAACCCATTCCTATTAATCTCCTTTGCCATGTCGTTTCCTGGCACTACCTGTTCTGTCACATCGTGCTTCTCCGGGCGGCAGCTTGGATTATCCCCTCTGACTTCGCCTTTCTTCTCTATCAGCTCTTGGATTTCCTGCCTGGCTCCATTCAGCCCAGCCATAGACCAAAGCACCTTTATTTATTAACCAATGGGAGCAACACATATTCACAGCATACAGAAAGACATCCCACAGCACTGTGTACGTTTTTGGGGGTAATCCTGTCTTGGAACTTATTCTGTAGACCAGGCTGGCCTCAAACTCACAGAGATCCACCTGTCTCTGTCTCCTGAGTGCTGGGATTAGAAGTGTGTACCACCGCGGCGGCAGTGGTTGCACACACCTTTAATCCCAGCACTCAGGAGGCAGAGCCAGGTGGATCTCTCTGAGTTCAAGGCTAGCCTGGTCTACAGAGTGAGATCCAGGACAGGTACCAAAACTACACAGAGAAACCCTGACTCGAAAAACCAAGGGGGGGGGGAGGAAACACAACAAAATCCTGAATATGTATCTATGCTATGGTGCACATATTTTAATTTTCCAAACTCTGTAAAGTGAAACATGTCCATTTGCCAAATTTCATTTGATACCCTTTGGGTTACTTCCTGCAAGTAGTGGAGTTTGGTTATACAAAGATCAAGTAAGACATTTCCTTATAATTTTCTTGGCTTGTTGCCAAATGATTGAAAGAAATCTTTTTTCAAACCCTTGCTATTAACATGGTGCTTCTTTTTTTTTTTTTTTTTTTTTTTTTTTTTTTGGTTTTTTCGAGACAGGGTTTCTCTGTGTAGCTTTGCGCCTTTTTCCTGGAGCTCACTTGGTAGCCCAGACTGACCTCGAACTCACAAAGATCCGCCTGCCTCTGCCTCCCAAGTGCTGGGATTAAAGGCGTGCGCCACCACGCCCGGCAACATGGTGCTTCTTATGAAATTCTGAGGCTTCTAATGCATTTCCTACTAATAGTTGATCGATTTCATCATTACCTTGTGCTAGCGGGCCTGGGATCTAATATGTGTTATAAACAAGGGATGATTTCTGTTTCTGATTACTTGTTGTAATTGAATAAATAACAAAGTTAATTCTGAATCATCTGGAATAAGCTCAGCAGTTTCAATATGTAAAACAACTCTTTCTGCATATTGAACATCAATAACTATATTAAGAGGTTCTGGGAAATCTAATAATACCATATGAGTAGCATATAATTCTGACTTTTTTTTTTTTTGGTTTTTCAAGACGGGGTTTCTCTGTGTAGCTTTGTGCCTTTCCTGGGTCTCGCTCTGTAGACCAGGCTGGCCTCGAACTCACAGAGCCTGCCTCTGCCTCCCCAGTGCTGGGATTAAAGGCATGTGCCACCACTGCCCGGCCTAGTTTCCTTTTTTTTCTTAAGAAAACAATTTTTATTCATTTTACATACCAAAGATCTCCCTTTTTCCTCCTCCCACCCTTCCAGCCTCCCCCTCTCAACCACCTCCTATTCCCTCCTACAAGAAGGTGAGGCCTCCCATGGGGAGGTACATTTAGTAGAGGCCCCTCCCCCTGTTTCAAGGCTGTGTGAGGTGTCCCATCATTGAAAAAGGCCTTCTGATGCACCAGGGATGGATTCTGATCCTACTGCCAGGGGGCCCCTTAAGCAGATCATGCTACACAACTGTCTGACTGTGCAGAGGGCCTAGTCCAGTCCCATGCAGGCTCCACAGCTGGTGATCTAAATTTCATTAGTTCCCACTGGTTTGGTTGTCTCTGTAGGTTTCCCCATCATGATCTTGATGCCCTTGCTCATAGATTCCCTCTTCTCTCTCTTTGACTGGACTCCTGGAGCTCAGCCTGGTGCTTGGCTGTGGATCTTTACATCTGCTTCCACCAGTTCCTGGAGAAACAATTAGTTTTCTTTATAAATTGAAGTCTCTTGCTTTTGAGATATTTGTTGCTAATATCTCCCCAAGAATTACTGAAAGCTCTTTGGCAATGTTCATTTTCTGTCCATAATGAGGAAATTTTAGCATTAGTAAAAGGTACCACAATTTCCACTGGGCCTATTTCTGTTAATTGACAAAGTCTTAATTTTCTTTCAGGATCAATTTGGAAACATTTTCTCTATAGGCCTTTAATATTTTACTCTGTTTGTGTGATAAAAATATCCATTTAAAGATTTTATCTTCTCAAGCCGGCGTTGGTGGCGCACACCTTTAATCCCAGCACTCAGGAGGCAGAGCCAGGCGGATCTCTGTGAGTTCAAGGCTAGCCTGGGCTACCAAGTGAGCTCCAGGAAAGGCGCAAAGCTACACAGAGAAACCCTGTCTCGAAAAAACCAAAAAAAAAAAAAAAAAAAAAAAAAAAGATATTATCTTCTCTTTGCATTAGGCTTCCAACAGGAGAATGTGCAGTAGGTAAAATAACCAGAATACAATCAAGCTCTGGATCTAAGTGACCCACATCTGCATCCTGTAATTTTTTTTCTACCAAAGCCAATTCTCTCTCAGCCTCAGCTGATAATTTTCTTGGACTATTCAAGTCCTTATCACCTTGTAAGTTTTGAAATAAATTACTTAGTTCTTGAGTTGTCAATACAGTTGTGTGCTGAAACCAGTTAATATCTTCCAGTAATTTTTGAAAATCATTGCGAGTTTATAATTGATCTCCCCTGATTTGTAGTTTGTGTGGTTGAATTTTTTGTAAACCTATCTTATATCCTAGGTAATTAATAGAATTTCCTCTTTGTATTTTTTTCAGGAGCAATTTGTAATCCCCAACAAGGAAAAATTTACTTTAATTCCTCAAACATTTGCTCTAAGGTATCTGCATCTTAATCAGCTAGTAAGATATTCATATAATGGCAAGTTATAAAATTAGGAAACTGATTACAAATAATTTCCAATGGCTGTTGTACAAAATAATGACACAAGGTAGGGCTGTTTAACATTCCTTAGGGAAGAACTTTCCACTGATTTTATTTTTTCTTTTTGTTTTATCGAGACACGGTTTCTCTGTGTAGCTTTGGAACCTGTCCTGGATCTTGCTCTCTAGACCTGGTTGGCCTTGAACTCACAGAGATCTACCTGTCTCTGCCTCACAAGTGCTGGGATTAAAGGTATGCACCATCACCAGCAGGTTGGGAATTATTATAAGTAGGCAACATGAAGGCAAATTTTTCTCTATCCTGTTCTTGCAAAGGTATAGTTAAAAAGCAGTCTTTCAAATCAATCACTATAATAGACCATCGTTTAGGTAATAGAGAAGGCAAGGGAATTCCAGGCTGTAAAATGCTCATTGGATGAAACACCTTATTAATAGCTCTTAGATATATTACCATTCTCTATTTTCCAGATTTATTTTTAATAACAAATATAGGAGATTTGCAAGGGCTGGTCACTTCTTCAATATGTTGAGTATACAGCTGCTCCTGTATTAACTGTTCTAAGGCCTGTAACTTTTCTGATGTCAAAGGCCATTTTTCCACCTAGACAGGTTTGGCAGTTAACCATTTTATTTACTTATTTAATTAATTTATTTATTTTGGTTTTTTGAGACACGGTTTCTCTGTGTAGTTTTGGTGCATGTCCTGGATCTCACTCTGTAGACAAGGCTGGCCTTGAACTCACAGAGATCTGCCTGGCTCTGCCTCCCAAGTGCAGGGATTAAAGGCATGCACCACCACCGCCCAGCTCCAGTTAACTATTTTAAAGGCAGGACTGTTGGTATCTTTGAAAGACCAGCAGCTGTTGTACTCTGTTTATGTACACTCTGAATGGTTTGTGTGTGTTCTTTATAATACCTTCTAATATTTTTCTTAGAAATATATGTTAGCTTATGATTTGTTTCTGAGATCGAAGGAATGTTAATATGGATATTTTATTGCTGTAACAAATCATGTTCCCATAAATTCATTGCTATGTTAGCCACATATGGCTTTAATTTTCTCCTCTGTCCTTCTGGACCTATACATTCAACCCATCTTGTGTTTTTTTTTTTTTTTTTTTTTTTTTTTTTTTTTTTACTTGAGCTAAAGTTCCAGTCTCTAACAGCTGAACATTTACCTCCTGAAGAGGCCAATTTGGATGCAAAGATTTTGGTGCAATTAGTGTTACATCTCCCCTGTGAATACCAAACTCAAATAAAATATATATATGGTTTTTCGAGACAGGGTTTTTCTGTGTAGCTTTGTGCCTTTCCTGGAACTCACTCTGTAGCCCAGGCTGGCCTCGAACTCACAGAGATCCGCCTGCCTCTGCCTCCCAAGTGCTGGGATTAAAGGCATGCACCACTACTGCCTGGCTCTTTTATTTACATTTTAACTTTGGTCTTTGATCATTTATAGAAGTTTGCCAAAATATTTGCTTTATTGTTTTTCCTGAAATTTTTGTTTTATCTTCTAAAGCTGTTCTTTCATCAAGGTAGTATAGTTTTCTATAACAGGCATTAAGCCTTTTATTTGCTCTATGAAAGAGTTTTCCCAGTACTGACAGGGAATGACTGAACCAAATTTGATATGGCGGTCTGTGAGAGACCCCCGATGGCATTTCCTAATGGCAAAGGGTTACCTTGCCTATCCTATGTTGAGCTCCATTCATTATTCCAATGTTGACCTTTGCCCCACCTTCTGCATATTCCAGAGGCTGGGGCCTTCTGTTTGGATTCTTTGTAGAAAAAACAATGTTCCTAGGAACATCTGGCCTATAATTCCTTTTCAGATGACCTGGTTTACCACAATTAAAACATCTAACTTTTTCCTTTTTCTTAAAATTTTTAGATCTCACTTCTCCTATCCAAGTATCATCATAAACATGAGATCATCAGCTGTATTTTTTTTTTTTTTGTGAGACAGGGTTTCTCTGTTTTGGTGCCAGTCCTGGATCTCGCTCTGTAGACCAGGCTGGCCTCTAACTCAAAGAGATCCACCTGGCTCTGCCTCTCTAGTGCTGGGATTAAAGGTGTGCCACCACCACCCAGCCTGAATTAGCATTTTCAAAAGCCACAGATTCAGTTAATATTAGTCTACCTTCTGGATCTGATATCATTCTATTTACATCTTTGTAATTTTTGCAAACAATCAGTGAATACTTGTTTGGGGCCTTGTATAGTTTTAGTAAATGGCTCAGTCCTCTTTTATGATTCTTCAACCTTTTCCAAGCATTCAAAGCTGCTGTACAGCATAGAGCCAAGGTAGGTGTGATCATCTAATGTAACCTGTCTTTTCACATCAGCACACTGGCCCTCACCAAGGATTTGATCTTGGAAAATCTCATAAACTCTAACCCTACCTTGCTGTTCTATGGCCCTAGCTTCATCTCTCCACCAGGTTCTCTACTGTAACTGAGGACCAGCTTCCAAAACTCCGGTACCTAAATCTTTACAGTCTTGTGGAATAATTATGTTCTGAGTGGCCCTGTTAGGGTTTGCAGGTCACCCGACAAAAGACCACACCACTCACATATGCAAAAGAGAAGAATTCATGAATGCAGAGGTCAGCCACACAACATGGCGATGACCATGAGAAGCTTGAAGGTTCCTTTTATAGATGGCCAGTAGGGGATTAAGTCATCCTAAACATGATTGGACAAGTGAACAGCAGCCACAGTAATATGTTTATGATTGGCTGAGGCTGTAAGTGCTGAATCATGCCTGGTATGCAATATCTCCCTTGCCTGCTTTACCAGAAACAGAAACTAAAACTTAACTGAGACTCAGGCCTAGTAGAGGCTGGGGCTGGAAGAAGCCCACCATGGTGCTACCATGGCCTCACAGCCCATGAATTTAACTTCTGCCTCACAAAAGTGGAATGCATACCATATGAAACTATTGCTTCCTTAAATTTCTTCCAATCTAACATTTCTATAGGATTCCAGTTAACGCTAAATAGCCTTGGGGATTCCTGTCATCTGGTGGTTGTTCTTGAATGGTAATTGGATAAATTAAGGTTGGTTTTCTAGTAAACTTGGGCTGCTACTCTTCATTTTCATAATGCAATGGTGCAGTAGCTTTTGCTCTAAACTCCTCTGTGTGTGAATATTTTTCTTAGTTCCATTAGTATGTCTTTCTAATGATCTTATCTTACCAGTCAATTTTTCATATTTGGCACTGATATCAAACACCTTTTTTAGGGATAAAACAAGAATCACCATGGGTTTGGGGATTTAACTCAGTGGTAGAGCACTTACCTAGCAAGCACAAGGCTCTGGGTTCGGTCCTCAGCTCTGACAAAATAAATAAAACATAAAATAAGGGCTGGAGAGATGGCTCAGAGGTTAAGAGCACTGACTGTTCTTCCAGAGGTCCTGAGTTCAATTCCCAACAACCACATGGTGGCTCACAACCATCCGTAATGAGATCTGGTGCCCTCTACTGGCCTGAAGGCAGAACACTGTATATATAATAAATAAATTAAAAAAAAAATAAATAAAATTGCTTTGGCTGGGCGATGGTAGCGCACACCTTTAATCCCAGCACTTGGGAGGCAGAGCCAGGCAGATCTCTGTGAGTTCGAGGCCAGCCTGGGCTACCAAGTAAGTTCCAGGAAAGGCACAAAGCTACACAGAGAAACCCTGTCTTGAAGAAAAAAAAAAAAAGAAAGAATCACCAAAATGATAACTAGCATTATATCAATTCCAGCTAAGTTGATTATCCCTTCCTTTAATTATTCCATTTTCACACCATCCATTGTGGAACTATTCAGAGACCTAACTCCATGCATTGTAATATTTCTCATTTTTAACATGGGAAAAAAACTTTTGTTTTAAAACTAATTTCCCATTTTAAGAATTCCCAGTTGTTGTAATGCCTCGGCCCCCCCCCCCCCCCCCCCCCCCCCCCCCGCACTTACCAACCTAAGACAGAGCACCTGTGTGGCCTGGGCAGGTGTCTCTATGACGGGTAAGGTGACCTGCTGACATCCCACGCAACCTAAGTCAGAAGCTCATTTTTTAGTAAAAGGGGGACCTGTAGGTCCCTGGCCCCCGTTTTGGGTAACTGTTGCCTTGCTTGCTGACCTTGACCTTGATATCCTCCCTATGCTAATTCCCTGCCGGGTTTCACTCTCCTGAATGCTTAAGGGAAGTTCCTTGTCTGTGTATCCTGCCTAATGGGCATTAACAGCTTAGATGCAAGATTGTAAAACATCAGTAGTGAACTTCTGCCCTCCGGGGTTCTCCCATTGTGCTGTAAGCCTGTATTTTAGACCTCTTCCCTCCTTCAATAAACAGCATTCAGCATTAAAAAAAAAAAAAAAAGAAATTATTAAACTACTTGAGAGACAACTCTGCATGAACAGGATGTGATATGTTGGATTTCTTTCTTCTCTATACTTTCTCCCAGCTACCTATGTCTATTAGATTTAATCAAAGAATGTTTTCCCTTCATTTTTTTTCACTATTCCTTGTATAAAACAGGAAACAAAGAATTTGGAAGTGACTAGCACAATCTTGAAATGATTGTGATTTTATTTAATTTGCACTGTGGTGGATTCATTAAGTATGGGTTATTGGGACAAAAAAAAAAAAGAATTCCCAATTGTCTCACCAAATCTGCTGCTGATGACAGTGAAGTGTAGGTTGTCTTGGACAGAGAACACAGAGGGTACACAGCCTGGCTGAGGGCAGCTGCAGTTGCTTGTGTGTAGCTGTGAGCTGAGAGTGTGTGGCAGTTGCAACAACAATAGAAATTCAAGCAAGTGTCGAGGCAGCTAATCAAGTGGCAGCCCAACCTGAGGAGGGGGTTTGGAAGAAGCCCACAAATCATGGGGAAAAGGAGCCAAGGAGCCATCCATCTTAAAAGCAGATGGGGGAGGGGGAGCCTCCAGCAGCAACTGTGGAGGCTGTGTTGCCTGCAAAGCCACAATAGAGTGGCTATCTCATACTATTATGCCCCATGTTGGGCGCCAGAAGATGTATTCATCTAATTATTCCTTATCAATAAAAAAATCAGGAGTCAGATATTAGGGTAAGAACCTGAAATATCAGAGAAGCAGGGGAACAGCCACCAGTGTGGTGGTATTCTAATTGTACTGAAATGTGATTTTGATTGTATGTTAATAAATAAAGTTACCCGGGGGGTCAGAGCTATTAGAGCCATAGACAGAGTGTGGCGGTGGTGGCACACACCTTTAATCCCATAGATCTCTGTGTGTTCAGGGATACAGCCAGCATTGGAGACATATGCCTTTAAGACCTAGGGGGCTGTACATTCAGACAGTGACGAGGCAGTCATGTGTTTGGGTTTACAACCAATGAGAAGGCAGAACAACATACTATAAAAAAAAAAAAAAAAAAAAAACGAACAGACAGGATATAGCTCTCTTTTGGGAAGCTGGGACACTGAAGGCGGAAGGGTGAGATTTTAGCTCTGAGCTCTGACCTCTCGGCTTTCTCTTTTACATTGTTTCTGTGTTTCTTATTTAATAAGACTGTTGATTACATCAACACACCAGTGACTTCCTACCTCTTCCATTCCTTCCTCCAAAGGGGCGGAGATCCTCCCTAAGCCCCACCTTACTACTTTCTCAGTCTTCCAAAACCTCAATGGTTAATTTTGTTCAGCTAGTGACTACCTCTGTCCTCTGATTCAAAACAAACTTTATTGTCACAATGCAATCAAAATATCACACAACAAAAGTGCTAGTCTTGCTGGGTGGTGGTGGAGCACACCTTTAATCCCAGCACTCAGGAGGTAGAGGCAGTTGGATCTCTCTGAGTTTGAGGCCAGCCTGGTCTACAGAGTGAGATCCAGGACAGGCACTAAAACTTTGGGGATTTAGCTCAGTGGTAGAGTGCTTGCCTAGCAAGTACAAGGCTGTGGGTTCGGTCCTCAGCTCCAGTTTTAAAAAAAAAAGAGTGAGGGGCAGAATACATGTAGAAGTTGAACTGGCATGGAAGCCACCTGTTATCCTAATACTTGAGAGACAGAAACACAGGATCCTGGGACCAAGCTGGTCTACTAGGTCTACCAGACTAGCCAGAATCACCGAGGTCTAGGTTTGGTGTGAGACTCTGCCTCAATATATTAGGTAGAGAGCAATCCAGGATGACACCCAATGTCAACCTGTGTCCTTCACACACATGTTCCCCTGTGGTGAATAGAAATGGCTCCCATAGGCTTATAGATTTGAATGCTTGGTCACCAGGGAGTGGAACAATTTTAAAGGATTTGGAGGTGTGGCCTTGTTGGGTAGGTATGGCCTTGTTGAAGGAAGTATGTCACTGGAGGTAGGCTTTGAGGTTTAAAGGGCCCAAGCCAAGCCCAGAGTCTATCTTTCTGCTGCCAGTGGATCCAGATGTAGGACTCTCAGCTCCTTCTCCAGCACCATGTCTGCTTGCATGCTGCTGTGCTTCCCACCATGACAATAATGGATTAAACCTCTGAGGTCTGTAAGCAAGCCCCAATTAAATGCTTTCCTTTATAAGAGTTGCCGTGCTCATAGTGTCCCTTCACAGCAACAGACAGTGACTGTGGCAGTTTGAATGTAAGTGGCCAGCATAACTTCATAGGGAGTGGCTCTTTTATTAGGTATGACTTTGTTGGAGTAGATATGGCTGCTATTGGTTGTTTTTGCTCTTTAGGGGGGGGTCTGCCACCCAGATCCCAAATAAATCACACATGGAGGCTTATTCTTAGTTATAAACGCCTGGCTTTAGCTTGGCTTGTTTCTTGCCAGCTTTTCTTTTTATTTGACAGGGTTTCTCTGTGTAGCTTTGCACCTTTCCTGGAACTCACTCTGTAGCCCAGGCTGGCCTCAAACTCACAGAGATCTGCCTCGCTCTGCCTCATGAGTGCTGGGATTAAAGGCTTGTGCCACCACCACCTGGGGCTTGCCAGCTTTTCTTAACTTTAAATTATCCCGTCTACCTTTGCCTCTGGGCTTTCCCCATTCTCTCACTTCTGTAAATCTTACTCTTACTCTGTGATTTGCTGTGTAGCTGGGTGGCTGGCCCCTGGAGTCTGCCTTCTTCTCTGGCTACTTCTTTTTTTCCTCTCAGATTTCTCCTTCTATTTATTCTCTCTGCCTGCCAGCCCCGCCTATCCTTTCTCCTGTCTTGCTATTGGCCATTCAGTTCTTTATTAGACCATCAAGTATTTTAGACAGGCACAGTAACACAGCTTCACAGAATTAAACAAATGCAACATAAACAAAAGTAACACACCTTAAAATAATATTCCACAACATATGGCCTTGTTGGAGGAGGTGTGTAACTATGGAGGTGGGCTTTGAGGTCTGATACATGCTTCTGATATATGATAGTTCACTTCCTGTTGCCTGCTGTTCAAAATGTAGGACTCTTGGCTCCAGCGCCATGTCTGCCAGCATGCTGCCTTGTCCCATCATGATGATAATGGACTAAACCTTTGAACTGTAAGTGAGCCAACACAATTAAATGTTTTCCCGTATAAGAGTTGCTGTAGTCGGGCTGGAGAGATGGCTCAGAGGTTAAGAGTACCGACTGCTCTTCCAGAGGTCCTGAGTTCAATTCCCAGCAACCACATGGTGGCTTACAACCATCTGTAATGAGATCTGGCGTCCTCCTCTGTATACATAATAAATAAATAAATCTTTAAAAAAAAAAAAAGAGTTGCTGTAGTCAGTGTGTCTCTTAACAGCAATAGAAAGCCTAAGACACTTTGCTGGGCAGTGGTGGCACACACCTTTAATCCCAGCACTCGGGAGGCAGAGGTAGGTAGATCTCTGTGAGTTTGAGGCTAGCCTGGTCTATAGAGCAAGTTCCAGGATAGGCTCCAAAAACTACACAGAGAAACCCTGTCTTGAAAAACCAAAAAAAAAAAAAAAAAAAGAAATCCTAAGCCAATGACCAAGAACATGCATACATAAAGGCATGTGTACACATACACACCATACATGCATACAATTAACCAAATAATTGAAAGAAAAACACTGAATTGTAGTGTCATAGCCCCTGCTTAAATATCATACTACACTTAGGACAAAATCCCAGTTTAGGCAGCAGGATTTACCTACCCACTCATCCAGCTTTAACTTCTGTCTCTCATGTATGTCCCCTACAGTCACACAAACCAGTCTTATTCTTTCCAAAGCCTTTGCATGGTCTGTTCCTTCTGTCTAAAATACTGTTTCTGATGCTTAACACATGACTGACTCTTTTTCACGGCAATGTCTTTGTTCCAATGATGCTTCCTTTGGGTGTTGTCCTCTGAGTACTTGTATACATACACTGTATGTATGTATGACCTCCACAAAAAAGGCAGACATGGAGATGGAGTGGTGGTATGTAACCACATGCTGGGAAGAAGAAGCAAGGCAGAGACAGGCAGATGAGTGGAGCTCCCTGCCCATACATCCAGTCTAGCCAGTCAGTGAGAGCTGGGTTTTGTGAGAGATCCTGCTTCAAAAAATAGGTGGAGAGCAATGAAATAAATCACTCTTTTCTTAACATACCCATACATGGGTGCACACCCAAAGATATACACATAGAAACACACACACACACACACACACACACACACACACCAAAAATAAATAATATGCCAGGTGGTGATAGCGCACATCGTTAGTTCCAGCACTGCAGAGGCAGAGGCAGGCAAATCTCTGTGAGTTCAAAGCCAGCCTGGTCTATGAAGCTAGCTAGTTCCAGGACAGCCAAGGCTACACAATGAAACCCTGCTTCTAAAAACCATAAATAATAGGATTTAGTGACAAGGCTTAGCAGCTGAAAGCACTATTTGCTCTTGCAAAGGAGTCAATTTGGTTCCCAGCTCCAGATCTGGATCACAGTTATCTGTAATACCAGTTCCAGATACCAACATTGTCTTCTAAACTCCGAGGGCACAAAGCATGTACATGGTACACATATGTACCTGCAGGCAAAACAATTATACACATAAAATATCTAAAAATAGGGTTGGAGAGATGGCTCAGCGGTTAAGAGCACTGGCTGTTCTTCCATGGGTCCTGAGTTCAATTCCCAGCAACCACATGGTGACTCACAACCATCTGTAATGAGATCTGGTTCCCTCTTCTGGCCTGCAGGCAAACACAGAACACTCAGAACACTGTAAACATAATAAAAAAAAATAAATCTTTTAAAAAAAATCTAAAAATAATTACAACAAATATTTTCTCCATCTTAGCACTGTTGCCGTTTGGGGCTGGTGGGAACCTGCCTGTTGTGAGGTGTTTCCAGCATTCTCCACCCACTAGATGTCAGTGGTGGCCCCTTCCCTGCTCAGACAGTCAACCAGGGTTTCCGATTGTTGGCCCCATCTGACAATCTGCTGCTTGGAACAGAGTCAGCATCTCGCTCCTCCAGGTTCTTGAACCAGGATTGTCCAGGTGTGACCCAGTTATTGGCCATGTGTGACACCACAGTTATTGCCCAGGTGTGACACAGTTATTGCCCAGGTGTGAAACCACAGTTATTGCCCAGGTGTGACACCACAGTTTTATTGCCCAGGTGTGACACCACAGTTATTGCCCAGGTGTGACTCAGTTACTCTGCCTGCTGGTACTAGAAACAGTTTTGCTTCTGTGTTCAGCCTGGGCAACAGTCCCAAAACAACACAACAAAAAACCTAAACAAATAACCACAACAAAGTAAAGAAACAGCATTTTACAGCAGTATCATCGACATCATCAACAACAACTAAAAACACATTTACAGGTTACCTGTTTTTAATCTTTTTCTAGTTTGCCTATTTTGTTCTAGGATTTCTTAGCAGGACTTTTGACAAACATATTGGACAACTAAGTGTAGCCAATTTGATAAACAGATGGGCCCCATGAGCTGTGGGCAGAAGAGTTTATTTATTTATTTATTTTGGTTTTTCGAGGCAGGGTTTCTCTGTGTTGTTTTGGTGTCTCTCCTGGATCTTGCCCTGTGGACCAGGCTGGCCTCGAACTCACAGAGATCCACCTGGCTCTGCCTCCCAAGTGCTGGGATTAAAGGCGTCCACCACCACCACCTGGCTTTTTTCCCCCAAGACAGTGTTGATAAAATGCTGTGTAGCTTTGCGCCTTTCCTGGAACTCACTCTGTAGACTAGGCTGGCCTGTCAAACCCAAGTGCTGGGATTAAAGGCATGCTTCACACACACACACACACACACACACACACACACACACACACACACACACACCGGGCTTATTTATTTATTTTTTTAAAGACAGGGTCTCTCTACATAGCTCTGACTGCCCTGGAACTCACCAAGATCTGCTTCACTTGCCTTTGCATCCCAATCCAAGCGCTGGGATTAAAGGTGTGTGCATTATCATGCTCAGTTGTTTTTGTTTTGTTTTATTTTTTGTTTCCCCAAGACAGGGTTTCTCTGTGTAACTGCCCTGGCTGTCCTGGAACTATCTCTGTAGACCGGCTGGGCTCGAACTCACAGAGATCCACATGCCTCTGCCTCCCAAGTGCTGGTATTAAAGGTGTGCTCCACAGGCAGTAGACTTTTTTTTTTTTTTTAAAGTTTTATTTATTATGTATACAGTGTTCTGTCTGCACATAACCCCACAGGGCAGAAGAGGACACCAGATCTCATTACAGATGGTTGTGAGCCACCATGTGGTTGCTGGGAATTGAACTCAGGACCTTTGGAAGAGCAAGCAGTGATCTTAACCTCTGAGCCATCTCTCCAGCCCCCAGTGGACTCTTTTTTGAGAGTAGTTCAGTATGTACCATAGGCTGGCCTTGAACTGTTAGCAATCCTGCCTCAGCCTCCCAAGTGCTGGAATTTGAGGTGTGAGCCTCAATGTCCAGCTTTTTCCATCCCTTTTTAGAAAGCCTTTCTTTTTATCTTTTTTTTTCTTTTTTCAGAGCTGAGGACCGAACCCAGGGCCTTGCACTTGCTAGGCAAACACTCTACCACTGAGCTAAATTCCCAAACCCAAGTCTTTATTTTTAGAGGTCTTTCTTCCATTATATCTTCTTGCTAATGACCCTCTCACATTTAGAAATAGTCCAATGTAACAGTTTTTCAGCAAATTTGGGAATGGTTTATATGGACTTATGGACTTAGAAGTGCTTTTCTTTTTCTTTCTTTCTTTTCTTTTTTCTCTCTTTCTTTTTTTTTTTTTTTTTTTTTTTGGATTTTCGAGACAGGGTTTCTCTGTGTAGATTTATGCCTTTCCTGGAACTCACTTTGTAGACCAGGCTGACCTCGAACTCACAGAGATCCGCCTGCCTCTGCCTCCCGAGTGCTGGGGTTAAAGGCATGCGCCACCACCGCCCGGCTTAGAAGTGTTTTTCAGTCTTGCTTCTCTCATATACCACATGCTTTAAGTGAGCGAAACATACACTCACGTACACACTTAAAAAAAAATTAAAACAACAAAACCCAGGAGGTCAAATAAAAAACAAAAAACAAACAAACAAAAAAAACTACATGATGAGTGGTAGATGGAGCTCAGTGGTAGAAGTTCGGTTCAGTCCCCAGGACAGCATCAAACAAAGCCACACCAACCTCTGAAAAGTCGTGTGAAGCAACCAGAAAGCACTTGTGCACGTTTGTTTTAGGCTCAGACTTCCGCATTAGAGTGTAAACTTCGTGAGGACAAGGACTTCTGCATCTCGCCTTTTTCTCAGCTTCTGACCTTGCACACAGCAGCAGGTTAACAAATGTTGACACAGAGAAGCAGTGACTGCGCAGAAGCAAACATAAAGCCGAGAAAGAAAGGAAGATAGGCCTGCTTTCCCAGCCCAGCTTGAGCTCCCGGGAAACTACAACTCCCAGCATGCCTGGACCCAACAGACCCGGGCTCGGCCCCTGACGCCCTAGCGTGTCTAGAGGGCGCAGGCAGGCTGCGGCGCCCGCCGGGACTTGTGGTCCCAGCCGCGGTGGGGGTGGGGCCGGCATGGAGGCGGGCGGGGGCCGGGGGCGGGCGCGGCCCCTCCCCCGTCACTTCCTGCCGGGCTGCGGGCGCCGGAGCCGCTCTTCAGCGTTTGCGCTGGCGGTCGTCGCGTCTGTGTCGTCTCCCTCTTCTTCTGATCCCCAGCCCGGCGGCGCCCGCCTCCTCCGCGGCCGCACCGCCTCTTCCCTCCCCTGGTCCCTTCTTCCTTGCCCTCTTCCCTTGCTCCTTCCCCTCCTCGCCGCCGCTCAGGACCGCCGGCCCGGGGACGAGCTCCGTGGAAGCAGCCAGGTGAGGCGGCGGGGCCGGGCCTCGGTACGGCCCTCGGAGGCACGGAGGCAGCGGGAGGTGGGCTAGGCCTCGCGGGCGCTCGTGCTGCGGCCCAGGCCCGTCTCCGCCCGCGGGGCCTTCCCGGAGGAGGCGGGCCCTCCGCGCCGCTCGTGGGCCGGGTGCCCGAGTTAGGCGGGGGCGCGGGCAGGGTCTGGGCCGGTCGGGAGCCCCCCGGGCCTCGGTGCTGTGCAGAGTGCTGCGTGCGGCCACTGCCGAGCAGTGGGACGTGGTGCCAATTCTCGGTTCTGCCCCCTTCGCGAGTCACTTCGTACTCTTTGTGTCTCTGTTGTGAGGGGAAAGGCGGGGGTAGAGAACTAATCCTGTCCGGATCCTGTCCCTGCCTCTTTAGACGGCAAAGGTGCAGTGAAATGGGGCGTGTAAAGCGCTTATCAGCGTGCCAGACCCACATCGTGTCCCAATAAACGGTTTGCATAATTTATTAGCATGATATGAAGGTATAATTTAGGGTGCAGACTGGACAGAAGTTGACCTACCTTCCCGTTTGGGTTTTCTCCGAGGCAGAAGAACCCGCGTGCCCACTGGCAGCGCCTGGGCATTGTGCTTGCTTAGCATCAGAGAGGGGCGCGCGCTTAATGGGGACACGGTAGCAGGCAAAATATGGATGTAAAGACATAGCCATCCTTTCTGTAGAACCAGCTGCGGGGGTTTCACCGGCTCCCCCAAGCTCAACCGTCTGTCCGCTGTCTCCCTGCCACCATCCACAAGCTCCCCTTGGGTTCAGCAGACCTTTCTGGATCCCTCCTGTGTGTCAGGCTCTGGAGGTGGGAGTGTGCGAAGCTGTGAAAACGCTGCTTTCCTGCTCCACATCTGCAGCCCTTCACTTTGGTTGGTTGAACTTCTCTTTCACTCCGGGGTCCCAGTTAGCAGTTTCCCTTAACCCCTGGCTGCACCTCCCTCCCCGTGGCAACATTGCTAGTGTGGAAGCTTTATTTGTTCCGTGCTGCCCGCCGTGGTGTGGGGTCCTTTTTAAAGGTCACTCTTTTCATCTGCTTGTAGCTGTAATTCTTGAGAAGGTGTTAGAAGAGATTTTGGATTTTCAGGCATCTGTGCTTACCAAATGAACTTAACATCGCTACTTGTTGAAGTAAAAACTAAAAATACAGTTGGTGAGTGTGGAGGAGCAGTCTCGGCCATTCTGGTGAACTTTTAGAAGAGCATCTTTTCTATTCTGACTCAGCCTTTGTTTTTATTTCTGAGTATTGTACCGGCCGCAGCTGTTGAAGTCAGAAGATTACTTTTGGATTCGATAGGTTGTCCGGCTCCTTGCTGCATGCTGAGCTGTCTCAAAGTGTCTGGTTTGTTTGTTTGTTTGTTTGGAATGTGTGCTTAGTGATGTAGGCATCCCCTCCCTTAAAGACATGTAAACTCAGATTTTCGAGTAGTATAGTGTGTTTGTGCTCAGTGACTCTTCTGTGCCTTAGGATGTATGTTTGTTTTTTTCCGAGACAGGGTTTCTCTGTGTAGCTTTCGAGTCTATCCTGGATCTTGCTCTGTAGACCAGGGTATCATCAAACTCAGAGATCCTCCTGCCTCTGCCTCCTTTAGTGCTGGGACTAAAGGCGCGCCACCACCGCCCCAGCTGCTTTAGGATTATTGTGTGTGTGTGTGTGTGTGTGTGTGTGTGTGTGTGTATTTTACCTTTGTGTTTATTTTGCCTTGGTGTTTATGTGGGCGTGTACACATGTGCATGTCCCTGTGTGCCTGTGGAGGCCAGAGGTCAACCTCTGGTGTCTTGCTCTTCCTTATTTTCTGAGACAGTCTCTAAGCATGATGCTCCCCTGACCTACTCATTTTTTCAGTCCCCCTGTCACCAGATTGCTTTGGGCAGTGAATTTCCTTAGTAAGTGGAGAATGTTTATATCACACCCACCTCAATAATGCAAGGCAGCCTCTGTGTTTTTGACATCTTTCTAAAATTTGTAACAGTCAGGAAATAGTTTCTAGTATCAATTGTTGAGTGTAGTGGCTTTTTAACAGCTCCTCCAGAAACGATTCTGCAAGCGGGTGCCAAGCATAGCCTTTGCCACATCGAAAATATGGTAGTTCAGGGAAGGGGTATTTAAGTGCTGTGGGGGAGAGCCTGAAGGTTTTTTTTTTTTTGACAGTATCTTTAGCTTCGGCTGACCTTGAAGGCCTGTCAGTCCTCTTGTCTGACCCACCAAGGTGCACAGATTACAGGTGTGAGCCGTCACGCCAGGCTTCTGAAGTTATTAAGTATGAAAGTTGAACACTATAGAGGGCACTGTGAATTGGCTGCCCAGCTTTGGCAATGATTAACTCCTCGCTCAGGTCAGGCCCATTTCATTTTGACCTCCATCCTTTGAGCTGGCTTGTTTGGAAACAAACCCTAAACCTGTTATAATCTTAGTCATTTTGACTTTACCATATCACCTCAGATTGCCTATTAAACTGTTAATAAAACACCATTTCTCAGTGTACTGGAACTGACAGGGTTTTTGTTTTGTTTTGTTTTGTTTTGTTTTGTTTTTGGTCTGGCTTCCTTGTTGACATGATTAATACACAGCAGAAAAAGAGCTGCAGAGTTAGCAGATTCCCCTCCTAGAGAACCGAGATTTCAGTCTTTCTCCTTACAACTGAATCAACTGTTCCTGAACTATTAATGACTAATTGAAAACTGGAGCAGTGGTGAATGTCTTTGATTCCAACACTTGGGAGACTGAGGCAGGCAGAGAGAGCCTGTCTGGAAAGGAAAAAGAAAAGGGCCGTGGGACTGCAGCTCAGTGGTGGGACACTTGCCTGTCATGCACGAGGCTCCAGGTTAAACCTCTAGCCTGCAAAGCTCCCAGACGTGTGCATTGCAGTCTGAAGGGCCCCTGCGGTGTTTACAAACAACTGTTGGCTGAGTGTTGAGGTCATCCTTAGCTCTCTGAACATATGGAACCCTAGGTAGGGATTGGTATTCAGAGATGAGGAGGACCGGAATGGTGTCAGCGTTTGCTGCTCTTACTCAGTTTTCGCTGTAACTTTGTTATTTCTGTGCTGCAGGTGTATATCAGAGCTCCCCCAGTACAGTGCTCTGCTGTTCAGTTGTTGCAGCCTGGGGGGGTAAGGAGGGGCGGCCTCTAAACATTAATTTAGGAGCCTGTTTTTGTTTTTTCTCTGATTTTTTTTTTTAAAGGGGAGGACGGGATGGAGGTTTTTTTTTTTTTTTAATTTTATTTATGTATTTTTTAGGTATGTGTGTTCTGTCTGCATGCATGTCAGAGAGAGCTTCAGATACCATGTGGTTGCTGGGAATTGAACTCAGGACCTTTGAAAGAGCAGCCAGTGCTCTTAAAACCTCTGAGCCATCTCTCTAGGCCCCCCCCCCCTTTTTTTTAATTTTTTTGAGACAGGGTTTCTCTGTGTATCCTTAGCTGTCTTGGATCTCACTCTGTAGACTAGGCTGGCCTTGAACTCACAGAGATCCGCCTGTATCTGCTTTCCAAGTGCTGGGATTAAAGGTATGAGCCACCACTGCCATGCTTAGAGCCTGTTCTTTTTTTTTTTTTTTTTGGTTTTTCGAGACAGGGTTTCTCTGTGTAGCTTTGCGCCTTTCCTGGAGCTCACTTGGTAGCCCAGGCTGGCCTCGAACTCACAGAGATCCGCCTGGCTCTGCCTCCCGAGTGCTGGGATTAAAGGCGTGCGCCACCAACGCCCGGCTAGAGCCTGTTCTTAATCCCAGAATTCCATGTATAAGAAGGAATAATAAAAAAAAAAAAAAAATTAAAAACACTTGATCTGCCAAGCGGTGGTGGCGCACATTTTTAATTCCAGCACTTGGGAGGCAGAGGCAGGTGGATCTCTGAGTTGGAGGCCAGCCTATTCTACAGAGTGAGTTCCAGGACAGCGAAGTCTACACAGAGAAAACCTGTCTCAAAAAACCAACCAAACAAACAAATAAAAACAAACCCAATTGGTCTTTCCTATTAGGCTTAAAGTAAAACTTTGGAGTACTTAGAATTTTTTTTTTTCTTTTGGTTTTTTGAGACAGGGTTTCTCTGTGTAGTTTTTGGTGCCTGTCCTGGATCTCACTCTGTAGACCAGGCTGGCCTCGAACTCACAGAGATCCGCCTGGCTGTGCCTCCTGAGTGCTGGGATTAAAGGCATGAGCCACCACTGCCCGGCTGTAAAGTAAATTTTTTGCTGTACTTAAAATACGTGTTCTCTTAAGTTTCAGTCATAAAGCTCATTTATATGCACATTACTTTAAGTTTAGACATGAACTTGAATCATGGATCCCCCTTAGTCTTTAGACTCCTTAGTCTAAACGGGAGCATCATTCCTGCTGCAATCCTGGCAGGTCAGGCAGCAGGAACCCAGTGGGCACCTTTCCTGTGTAGGTCCTGTACCTAGACTCGGGGGAAACAAGGTGTCTTCAGAGTTGATCTGCTCAGTTTTCCAGGCTGAAGGTTTTTGAAAAACATAGAACTTTTATTAGTTTTCTTCTTTGACAATTTGCGTACACTGCAGTCTGACTGCCCTCCTCACTGGCCCCTCTCCTACGGGGTGTTATGACCTCTATCCTATGCTGGGCCATCTTAAGTGACACTGTTGCACTCCTCAGTTGATGGGTTTGAGAGTGCTTGAAAAGCATTCTCTTAGCCTGGAGTTTTAAAGACTTCAAAACCATTAACAGGGTTTTCATGACTTGTTTCACAGCAGACCTGTTAATGGAGGACATGTGTGGAATTTTGTTGGTTTTTTTTTTTTTATTAAACACAAAAGCCAAAACTCCTTACTAGAATCAAAGCTGTAGTGTTTATGCTGCTCCAAAATATAGAAATTACAGGCTAACGGGTTGAACATGAGAAGACCTGTGAATTGCTATGGTTTACTTTCTCCCAGCATTTTATTACAAAGTTTCTGAAACTTGAGTCCTGGCCCTTGAGGCCCCACCTACTCTACCATTACCACTGACCCCACTTGCACTAACATGCTTGTCTGTCTCCTGTTGTTAATCTAGATTCTGGTGCACTTCACAGTTGCCACAGCGCCGCCACAGTTCACTGGTGCTCACTAGTTTGTTATTTGTTTTGCTCTGCTGAGAGTGGGCCTAGGACCTGGCTTAAAATAGCCAAATACCCTACTGCTGAGCTCCATCTCCAGCTGTTAAATAGCCAAATACCCTACTGCTGAGCTCCATCTCCAGCTGTTAAGGTTGATTTTAGTTTATTTAGTTTTCAGTTTTTTCTTTTTGAGTTGGGTCTTGCTTTGTAGCCCTGGCTGGCTGTCCTGGAACTTGTTCTGTAGACCAGGGTGGCCTCAAACTCACAGAGATCCACCTGCCTCTGCCTCCTGAGTGCTGGGATCAAAGGCGTGTACAACCATGCCCAGCCCAGATCTTTTGTAAAAGTCAAGAGTTTTGTTGATTTTTACTTCCAACTAGGCTTTGACTGAAAAATCTCTGCTTTTAAAGCTAATTGTTTATGAACTTTTCCACCAGGATCATGTTGACCAAATCTTTTGTTCTCACCTGCAGAGGAAATGGGTTAGAAGTAGCTGCGTGGGGATCTGTCTGTCAAAGGGTCCAGATGACGTTTGGCTATCTGCTTTGCTGGCTGCTTAGTGCTCTGAACTAAAAACCACACTGTGAACTGTTTTCAAGGAAGCTAAAGGAAATTACTGCCAGTACCTGAGTTATTTTTTAATATTTTCATTCTCACAGTAGTGACAGGTTGATTTATTTATTTATTTTTGACAGGTTGATTTAAAGCTGATGTCACCTTGTAAGTGGAGGAGACAAAACAAACCTCCAGTGTCACGTGTTCCTTTGCTTAATAAGGTGCACTCTGGAAGCAGAGATGGGAGGCATTTGCCTCTCACTAAATCAGTCTCTGCCAGGTGTGGTGGCACACACTTTTCTCTCAGCACTTGGGAGGCAGAGGCAGGCAGATCTCTCAGTTCCAGTCAGGCCTGGTCTACAGCCAGGGCTACAGGGATAGACTCTGTCTCAACCCTTCTGCCCCCAAACAAATAAAAAAAGAATTACAAGGTAGAGTTATTTATTTGATGAAGAAAAGAATCCAAGATGTGGAATTTATCTAAGAAATGGAAGCTGCCTGTTACTGAACTCTTGTAGACCGAGGTTGAAGTAGACCTTTCTTTATGTGGATTCCTCCCTTCTAGGACTAACCAGGCTGACCCCACTTTGGAGATCAGATGAGATCTGGTCTGACTGTAGACTTGATGTTAGATTTCTGTTCCCTTATCCGCTCCAGAGTAAGGGTCAGAGCTGAGGGTAGGCAAGCCCTTGGGACTCAAGTCCCTGGCAAGGTCCTCCACCACCGGAGCACTGATGGGCCTGATTCTAAAGTAAGGTTCTTGTTTTAGCCCTAATGGCATGTCATCTCTTGAGCCCAGACACTCTTTCCACAGAGTCGTGTGCGTCTCTGCACTTAGGGTACATTGCTTTTCTCTCTGGCATGGCTTTTGTTCATTAGAATTTCAGGCCAGTTTGAAAGAAAATGTGTTTAAGTAATGCATGGTCTTGTTTATGGGCCCTTTGGGTCAGTGAGTGCAGGACTCAGTAGTCTACACTGCTGCTTCCCTTAGTATACAGAGCATGTCACATGCGTAGGAGTCAGTCTTTCTTGTTACATATAAAATTGGGTTCCCACTGCCATTTTCATATGATTAGCTACTCAGTTGTCAAGTGATTCCTGGGTGGATTAGCTGTTAATGTGGATGATATGGTTGTAAACAAACATGTCTCACTAGTGTTGACTATTAAACTGTTAACCTGCCCACACCTTGCATTCATAAAACATTCCTAATAAGCCATATAAGTACATTAAGAAAAGCCACCTTAGAAAGACTGTGTACAGAGGCAGGCAGATCTCTGAGTGCGAGGCCAGCCTAGTCTACAGAGTGAGTTCCAGGGCAGCCAGGGCTACACAGAGAGACCCTGTCTCAAAAACAAAACAAAACAAAAAAGGTTTATGTGCATGCCAGATGGTGGTGGAGCACACCTTTAACCCCAGCACTCAGGAGGCAGAGGCAGGTGGATCTCTGTGAGTTCAAGATCAGTCTGGTCTATAGATGGAGTTCCAGGAGAGCCAGGACTACAGAGAAAAACCCTGTCTAAAAAGAAAAAAAAAAGGCTGTGTGCATGCAGAACAACATTCTCTTGTTCTTTTGGTGTTGAATGCTTCACTCTCAGCAGACAAGCCGCTGTCTAGAGGTCAGTGGTGGTGAGCTAAGTATTGCAGGCAGTGGAGGTTCATGCTGCAGCAGACTGAAAGAACTCTATCTCCCTACCTGCCTGTCACCAGGTAAAGGGTCATGGCACCTCACTGGGTAGACCTGGTAAATTGGGCAGCAGAGAACTGTAGACTCCAAACCTAATGTGCCTTTGCTGGGTGTGTTAGCCTCTGACAGGGAGGGCGCCAGCATTCTGTACAGCATCAGCAAGCAGCACTCCCATTTCTATCAGGGTGAACTCTGCAAAAGCATCCTAAGCCTGTAATCCCAGCACCTGGAAGGTGGGGATAGGAACATCAGGAGTTCAAGGCCAGCTTTGGCTACATACCAAGTATGAAATTGTTCCAGGCTCCATGAGACCTGTCTTACCCACACCCCTCCCAAAAAAGGGGGGGGCATGGAAAAATTAGGCAAGATCTGAGGCAATCACAAGGCCTGTTCCTGATGGAAGTAATTAGTAACCTGAGCAGTATTATCCATTCACTTCATCCCAGAACAGACCCTTCTGTTGGATGAGACACACTCATTCCATCTGATTTCACAGTAACCTCCAGATGTCACCCACCACACACCACCAAGGCAGTGGGTGTCACTGATCAGCCTCTTAGGAGCAGCCATAAGGAGGACTGACTGACTAGAAGGGGGCCAGAGAGGCTTGTAGTTCAGGAGATGAACAACTCAAAGGAAGTGAGAGAGAAATGGTTCAGCAAGCAGCTTACCGCTGAACGCTAAACTACTAAATTAGCCAGGCTCTTAGAACAGGTGGGAAAGACAGTGGCAGACACACTGACCCTGGAAAAGTCGCTGGGATTGGAGAACCGAGCCCCTCCCTCCCAAAAAAAGTTTAATTGAAATTTATTTCTTAGTACCACCGCCACAAAAAAAAAAAGAAAGAAAGAAAGAAAGAAAAAAAAACCTTCAGAAGTTAATTGGAATCTTAATATTTTTATAATAAAGCAGATGATTATAATTCAAAAGAAAATATTTTTCATTTTTCTGTTTGTTTTGTTTTTGCTTTTTTTGTTTTCTTGAGACAGGGTCTCACTGTGTAGCCCTGGTTGGCTGTCTTAGAACTTACTATGTAAACCAGGTTGGCCTTGAACTCACAGATTTCCTACCTCTGCCTCCCAAAAATTAAAGGTGTATGCCACCATGCCCAGCTGAAAGTAAGTTTTTTTTAGCAAGAATTTAGTCTATAGTCAAGGTATCACTTATTTCTATTTATTTATTTATTTATTTGGTTTTTCTAGACAGGGATTCTCTGTGTAGCTTTGTGCCTTTCCTGGAACTCACTTTGTAGCCCAGGCTGGCCTGGAACTCACAGAGATCCACCTGACTCTGCTTCCCCAGTGCTGGGATTAAAGGCGTGCACCACTATCACCCGGCTAAGGTATCACTTTTAATAAAGCCCAGTGACATATTACAGTTGAGGAGATAACTGGTGTTCCTCAAGAAAGGTTGTAACATAGACCTCTCCCTGTTTAGTGTTGTTGCCTGTCCTTAGCCCTCACCCAGACCCGCAGTTCACAGCCAAGGGAGCTTTGCTGTTGCCACGTGTCTTTTTCAGTAACCAGGTAATGTTTATTCTAAGTGATTTATTACTAAGTGAGGACTGCTCTGGCCGGATGTGGTGGATGTGCTTCTAACCTCAGCCCTAAGGTATGAGTTTGAAGCCGGCTTGGGATACATAGGAAGATTCCACCTCTCCACAGAGGTGAGCTTGGTGGTGCATGCCTTGAATCTCAGTCTTGGGAAGTCTCTGAGTTTATGGCCAGCTTGGTCTACCCAGTGAGACTTAGTCTTCAAAAGAAGTGACTAGATAAGCAAATATTGCAGATACTGCACTTGCTGTGCTCAGGCGGGCTGTTAATCAGTGATCCTCTTCCCTACTCTTCTGAATGCTGGAATTACAGTATTCACCACTTGTGGCAGAAGTGTGTGTGTGTGTGTGTGTGTGTGTGTGTGTGTGTGTGTGTGTGCGCGCGCGCGTGCGTGCGCGCGCGCATGTGTGCCTGGGACATAGGTGTGCTGTTTCCAGGCCGTTTCTGCTTAGTAAATTAATAGCTTCTCACACAGAATCCAGGAAAGATCTAAGTTCTTAGACTCTGCCAGCTTCAGACAGAGCTTATGTCTCATGGCAGCAAGACAGTGGAGAGAAAGGCGCCATTTGTTATCACTACTAAAGACTTCTTAGATTTCGTTATTTTATGTCTGTGCACCATGAGCATGCCTAGTGCCTGTGGAGGCCGAAAGAGGGCGTTGGATCCCTCAACCAGAGTTACAGATGGCTGTGGGTTTCCATGTGGGTTCTGGGACCTCATCCAGCTCCTCTGGAAAAGCAGCCCTGAGCCATCCCTCCAGCCTCATCCTTTATTATTGCAACAGTTGTTTGTTTTTGTGTGTTTGTGTGTCTGAATGCACATGTACTATGTGCATATAGAGGCCAAAGGACAACTTATAGGAAGGAGTCAACTCTGCTTTCCACCATGTAGGTTCCAAGGCTTGAACTCAGGTCCTCAGGCTTGGAGGTTAGTGCCCCCTACAAGCTGAGCCATTTTTCTGGCCCCATGCCCCATCCTATGTATTTATTTATTGTTTATTTATTTTGGAACAGGTCTCTATGTAGACCAGGCTGACCCCAAACTCACAGAGATCTGTCTGTCCCTACTGTATTTTTGTGACAGAGTTACTGTCCTGGAGCTCACTGATTAGGCTGGTGGGCCAGCAAGCCCCAGGCACCTGCCTGTCTCTGTCTCCCTACTGTGCTGAACTTTTTAAAAAAATGTGTGTGGCCAGGTGGTGGTGGTGGTGGTGGTGGTGGTGGTGGTGGTGGTGGTGGTGGTGGTGGTGGTGGTGGTGGTGGTGGTACACGCCTTTAATCCCAGCATTGGGAGGCAGTGTACCCAGATCACAGGCTGATCTCGGTGAGTTTGAGGCCAGCCTGGTCTACAGAGTGAGTTCCAGGTGTGTGTGCGTGCACCTGTATGTGCATACCTGCCATAGCAGACGTTCGAAAAACAAAATAGAACTTGTGGTAGTTATTTTTCTCCTACTGTGTGAGTCCTGGGGGTTGAACTCAGGTTGTCAGGTGGTGGCACGTGCTGTCCTTGTAAGACATTTCCCTTCTCAGCTTTCCCACCTGGGTCCTTGTGTGTATGACAAGCACTTCACTGACGGAGCCGTCCAACTCTGTAGTCCCCAAACTGAAACCTCTCGAACATTTTAGATTTCCAGATTAGGATTGTTCATATTTTACTGTTTAGAGGTAGAACTTGAGCTGTAAAGACAGAAAGAAGCAGCAGCAGCACGCTTGTAATCTGACTTGTGGAATTTAGGCAGTAAACAGCAATTTTCTATTGTCTGTGAAGACAGACTGAAATGAACCCAAACTGTAGAAAGCACAGAATTGCAGGCAAGGAATTCTAGCTGCTGCTCACTGCTACTTTTTTCTTCCTTTCCAATTTTCAGTGTACAAAACATTGAGTTTGGCTGTGCCATTTTCTGTATGTATGTATCCCATCGTGCTTTGTCTGCGTGTGCCGTGCTCACCCTGCCCTGTCCTCCTGACAGCTGTTGTTTCTGTTCTCTAATTGGTACTTGATCTCCCTCCCACCCCACAGTGAGGCAGGGTCTCACTGTCTAGACCAGGCTGGCCTAGAACTCCCAGCCTGCCTCTGCCTCCCAAATGCTGAGACTGAAGGTGTGACCACCATGCCTGTTGTGAATTGGTTTTATTAAATATAATGTGCTTTTAAAAATCTTCACACCCTCTCCACTGTGATGTCCCCGAGTCTTAGGTGCAGGAGTTGTGTTGTAGATGCGTCCGCTGGGCTGGACACCCGTGACCGGTTTGCTGCATCTTCACCAGTTGGGATTGTCTGTTACCGTCTGTCTTTCAGAAGCTTCTCTGGTCAGGATTGGAGCTGCTCTTTTTTTTTTTTTGGTTTTTCGAGACAGGGTTTCTCTGTGTAGCTTTGCGCCTTTCCTGGAACTCACTTGGTAGCCCAGGCTGGCCTCGAACTCACAGAGATCCGCCTGGCTCTGCCTCCCGAGTGCTGGGATTAAAGGCGTGCGCCACCATCGCCCGGCTGGAGCTGCTCTTAGTGTGTGTATGAGGACTAGTGTGTGGAACGCAGTTAGGAATTATGCTGGTCTAGTAAAGTGGCAGTGGTAGGTTCCCTTCCAGGATCTGTGACACCCCCCCCCCCATCCTTGGGTAGTTAGCTAAGTTTCCAGTAACAGGCATGATCTCCTTGTTGGGAGGTCTTAAGTCCAGTTAAACTTAGTTACTGGGCTGCTCTTCCAGAGGTCCTGAGTTCAATTCCCAGCAACCACATGGTGGCTCACAACCATCCATAATGAGATCTGGTGCCCTCTTCTGGCCTGTAGGCATGCATGCAGACATAATAAATATATATAATAATAAAATAAATAAAATAAATTCAACTTGGTTACCTCCAGGGTGTGACTGCTGCTGTTAGACCTTTAGGGTGGCTTGCCATGCTGGTCATTGTAGTTCTCAGACTTCACATCTGCAGAGAACTCTTTCGGTTCTTCCTTCCCTTGACAGCTTGCATAGCACCTTCCAGGACTGTTGAATTTCATTTTAAAACTGTTGTGGGGAAGGGGAAAATAAGAGCCTGGTAAAGTTCTAGGGATAGAAAAGAAAATGAGGTTTATGGATGGAAAGGCTGTTGGAATTAAACTTTTTTTTAAAAGACTGGTTCTCTCCATGTAGTCCTAGAACTCAGAGATCCTCCTGCTTCTGTCTCCTGAGTGCTGGGATTAAAGGTGTGTACCACTGGTGATGCCTGGCCTTGGAATTAATTTTTTTTTAACTTTTGTTTGCTGTAGCAGTTTTTCTGGGAGGAACAATTAATGATGACTTCTCATTTAGGAAGTGTATTTTTACTTAGATGTATTTATTTTATATGTATGAGTGTTTGACCTGGATATATATGCATGCACCACTGCTTGCCTGGTGCTTGTGGAGGTCAGCAGACAATGTCAGATCCCCTGAAAAGACCTATGAGTGGTTGTCAGACACTATGTGGGTGCTCAAAATAACCTGGGTCCTCTCTGGCTCTCAACCTGTGGGTTGTGACCTTTTTGGGGGGAGGACGAACAACCTTTTCACCAGGGTCACCTAAGATCATTGGAAAACAGATATTTACACTACAATTCATAATAGTAGCAAAATTACAGTTAGGAGGTAGCAATGAAAATCATTTTATGGTTGGGGGTCACCACAACATGAGGAACTGTTAAAGGGTCCCATCCTTCCTAGAGGTTGAGATCCACTGCTGTAGTCTCTAGGAAGGTTTTTTTTTTTTTTGGTAGCAGGCCACCCAGCAGTCACATTTGTGTGCAGAAGAATCCTCCCATGTCCATTTGACTCTGGCAAATGTGCTATGGGACCACACTCAAGGCTTAAACTGTGTGCAGAGGCCCTGCGGTCAGGCATTTCCAGGCGGTCAGTTGTAGACAGTTCTGTTGTCTAGCTAGTGAGTGGGAGTGGGACCCCTTAAGCTAACTATCCTGTCCTGTTTTTGTTTCTCTTGAGTACAAAGTACATAGTGGGATGCTTTATAGTTGTTTGGTTACATTTCTTTCTTTTTGCAGTTATGTATGTATCCAGAACTGTGGTTGAACATGACTTGACATTGATCTTAAAGTGATCACTTTGGGAATTATTGTATAGACTGCTAATGACTGACACCCATCTGTGCTCATGGCTTTTCTTGCTCCAGGTATTTGGATGATACTGGAGCCTATGGGTTTTTTCTGGGAGGGAGGGGAAGCAACCTGAGAGGTGAGTTCTACTCCCAGAAAACAACTGAATTGCATCTAGAAAAAATGTCTCCGATAAGGGTCTTAGGCTGGAGTGATGGCTTAGTGGTTGAGAGCTAGCTCTTCCTGTGCTTCCGGAGGACCTGAGTTTAGTTCCCAGCCTCCACCTGCAGTTCTAGCTCCCGGGGATCTCATGCCCTCTTTGGCCTTCGTGATCACCTGCACTCAAGTGCATATCACATATACACACACACACATAATTTAAAAATAAAATTAATCTTATAAAAATAAATAAAAGGGTTGGGCGATGGTGTTGCACGCCTTTAATCCCAGCATTTGGAGGCAGGTGGATGTCTGTGAGTTCAAGGCCAGCCTGGTCTGCAGAGCAAGTTCCAGGACAGTCAGGGCTATACAGAGAAATCTTGTCTCAAAAAAAATACAAAACAAAACAAATAAACAAACAAAGAAATAAAGGTTTCTTTAGAATTGAGAGGTCCCCCACAACACACACAGACACAGACACACACACACACACACACACACACACACACACACACACACACGGTTTCTCTATGTAACAGCTGTGGCTGTCCTAGAACTTACTCTGTAGACCAGGCTGACCTCAAACTCAACAGAGATCCACCTGCCTCTGGAGATCACTTTTACAAAGGGGAATGATGTGTTGATTATACAGAAGCATAGATACTACATTATCTGTGTTAATTAGTGAAAAGTTGGTTAATTAGAAGTCTTCTCCATGGGTAAGAAGGATGACTTAGCAATTAAAAGTGCTTGCTCAGCAAGCCTCATGACCTGATTTCAATTCCTGAATCCCATGATGGAAAGAGAGAACCCATTCCTGCAAGTTAATCTTCTGACCTCCACACACATGCTGTGGTATATGTGTGTCTGCACTCACACACTACACCACATCACATCACATCACTCACTGCTAATTTTTTTAAGGGCTTATCTGAGCTTGGTCCTACATGCCAGTGATTCTCAACCCTGAAGAGGTAAAGGAGGATGATTGCCATTAGGCCAGTCTGGACTATGTAGTGAATCGAATCCTTGTTTCAAAAAGCAAAACACCAAACCAAGACAAAAAGTGCTCAAGTTGTTGTATACTAATAAGACTTGGAAGTTGTATTTGGAAATCAGTAAGACTAATGGCCCTTGCAGCTAATCCTGGCCTCCTTTTCTGACGTGTTCCTTGTGTATTAAGTCATTCCGGTGTGCTCAGTATCATCAGGTGGTCCTGCATTTACTGCTGAGTGAGGAACGCATTCACATAGCCACTGTGTAGCACACATGTGCAATTCAAACAAACAAACAAACAAGCAAACAAGGATTTTATGAGGTTTACAGGCTCATGTTCCTTTCTCCACATCCAGAAAAAGTGCTTTGTACTTGTAAAGTAAAATTTGTCAAACCAGGTGAGGCCCCACTTTTGGTTTTATTATTGTGTGTGTGTTGTGTTTGTATATTATGTGTATGTATATATGTGTGTATATATAATTTTATTTGTTTTTAGACAAGACCTCACTGTGTAGTCCATGTTGTCCTCAAATGAGCCTCTTATTTCAGCTGAGATTGTGGATATGTGTCATTTTCCAAGTGAGACTCTATGAGGGTTTTTTTTTTTTTTTTTTTTTTTTTTTTGAGACAGGGTCTCTATGTAGCCCTTGCTGGCCTAAAGTCCATCATATCTAGACCAGGCTGGCCTCAAACAGAGATCCACCTGCCACCCCAATGCTTGGATTAAAGGTGTGTGCCACCGTGGCTGGCAGTTGTTTTTTGTTTTTTGTTTTTCTGGAGCTGAGGACTGAACCCAGGGCCTTGCGCTTGCTAGGCAAGTGCTCCACCCACTGAGCTACACCCCCAGCGGTAGAGATGCTATGCCTGACAGTTTTGATGATACTCTGTGTCAGTTAGCTGATGGGAGTCCCTGGTGTTGAGCAGGTGCAGATGTTTTGAAAGAAGCACTTTAAGCTCCTCCTTGTCATTCCTTTTGTGGTGTATTGCTTGTGTGTCAGTAAATGTTGTTTTGAAAGGAAGACTAGCATGTTCTCCTGAGCTGGCCTCTAAGTCCTTCAGTAGATGATGCAGAAGGATGGAGGAAGTGGACCCTTACAGTCAGATGTCCAGTGAGACCTGAGCTCTCAGCTTCCTTTCTCTATGAGTGACAAACAGTTTGGTCTCTCATGAGGTGAGGCCCTCATGTACCTGGTTGGAAACAGCCCTGAAGGGCAGGTTTAAAGGAAGGCGGTGGCATGGAGGGTTCAGCTGCATGGAGGGTTCAGCTGCAGCGGTAGAGATGCTAAGAAACAGCAGTTGGAATTCCGTGGTCCCCGGGGCTGCTTTGAACTTGACAGATGCCAGTAGTGGGGAGCTTTGTTCCTCACAGTGCATTTTCCCCATTTGTAACTGTGATGTTTGTATGGTGCCCCTGCTTCCTCTGCCCTGTATAAGAGCTATAGTAAACCCCTTTACATTGATCAGCTATAGTAGACCCCTTTACATTGATCAGCTATAGTAGACCCCTTTACATTGATCAGCTATAGTAGACCCCTTTACATTGATCAGCTATAGTAAACCCCTTTACATTGATCAGCTATAGTAGACCCCTTTACATTGATCAGCTATAGTAAACCCCTTTACATTGATCAGCTATAGTAGACCCCTTTACATTGATCAGAAGTGACAACCAGAAATACCCAGCCATTGCTGGATGTTCCTGGAGACACAGAATTGTTCTCTCTTGACAATCACTGCCCCTCATTCTCTCTTCAGGCTTAATCATGACACCCAGGGTTACATTAGCAAGTAACTAAAGAGTGACTAGCAAATGAGTATTGCTTGGTGTCTTTTATTATTTTCATTTTTTTTTTTTTTTTTTTTTTTTTTTTTTGGTTTTTCGAGACAGGGTTTCTCTGTGTAGCTTTGCGCCTTTCCTGGGACTCACTTGGTAGCCCAGGCTGGCCTCGAACTCACAAAGATCCGCCTGCCTCTGCCTCCCGAGTGCTGGGATTAAAGGCGTGCGCCGCCACCACCGCCTGGCTTATTTTCATTTTTTATATGTTGTCTGGGTCTAGGACTAAATCCAGAGTCCTCTGTGTGTATGCTGAGCAGCTGCATCTTCACTGGCCTGCACCCCAGCTTCTCGCCTGGTGACTTTCAGTGTTGCTTATGTGGCAGTCTAAAGCTTACTAAGCAGTTGTATAATATGCTTTAACTACCCCTCTCCCATGTATCGTGATGGGTACTGGTGGCCAGGCCAGAGCTTGACACTTGGTGTCTTCCTCTTGAAGTATACCTCATATTCATTCATTTATTCATTCATTCACTCACTCACTCACTCACTCACTCACTCACTCACTCACTCATTCCTTTTGAGGCAGGCTTTCTTTTTGAACCTGGAGGTTGCTGATGGACTAGACTATTTGGCTAGCAAACCCCAGGGTTCCTCCTGCCTTTACCTCCCCCGCTCTCCCAGGGTTCCTCCTGCCTTTACCTCCCCAGTGCTGGGGTGATAGGCTGTTCTGCCACTGCTCTTGACGTTTTGTGGGTGCTGGGGGTCAAAATCAGGTCCTCATGTTTACATGACAAGCATTACTCACCGACCACCTATGCTTCTTTTCTCCAGTTTTTAGCTGTGTATTTCACTCAGTCGTTAGCTCTTTAAGGTGTGTTTGAAACCAGCATTTTGGGGGCACTCTGAACCAAATCCTGTTTGTTCTGAGCTTCTATAGTCCTCGAGTATTTATGACTGGAGCTGGAAATGTTGTCAGTGGGCCTGCTTTATATAGAAGCCAAAAAAGGGTTTTGAACCCCCCCCCCCCCTTTCTAAGTTTAGGCATTCATTCAGTCTTCAGTTCTGCAGGGGCTGGAGGATCTGCTGGGACAGGCTTTGTCTGGGTTCCTTTTCTGCCTGTGACCTCTGGCTCGTGTTTAGAGTTGGGAGGAAACTGATTGTCCCCTTCAGTGAGTAAAACAGACAAGACAGACTTTAGGAAGACTGGGGGAGTGAGGCTGGGAGAGAGAGGGAGCTTTTTCTTATTTGGCAGCTGAAAGAAACAAACCGAGGAAGGGCACAGCTGATTGCTGAACCCTTGTGGGTTTGTGTGTGCACCCTGGAAGCCAGTCTGCTAAGAACAGTTCTGCATCTTGGATGGTAACCTCTGTTTTTGTTCCTTTCCCAAAGTAGACAGGGTGGTGCAGCGGGACGGTGCTGGGGACTGAGGCGGGTGAGGTCATGAGCTAGTCGCCCTGGCACTTCTTTGGGCTTTGCGTCAAGTGACTTGCTTGCTCTGGTGATAAAGTCACTGTGGGGTTACTCTGCCAGGGAACAGCTGGTCAGCTGGTATATGCGGGAGGCCTGGCTGGTTGCCTGTTTCCATAAAATACTAGAAAATACAATTTCTAGCCTTCACTGAAGCTTTTTTACTTAAGTACTTTTAGCTCCCTTACAACTTCCTGTGCTTTTTGAAAAATGGTCACAAGTATGTATAGAATTGTTCCGACTCCTAAATTTTTATTTTATGTGTACAAGTCTTACCTGCATGTCTGTTTATGCATGATGTGTACGTAGTGCCTGTGGCAGTCAGAAGTAGACATTAGATCCCATAGATGGAGTTATACATGGTTGTGAGTTACCATGTGGGTGCTGGCAACACACCCAGTCCTCTGGAAGAGCAGCGAGTTCTCTTAATCACTTTTAGCCAATTCTCCAGGACCGGACCCCCCCCCCCATACTTTTTCTTTTATTTTGTTGTTTTGGGGATAGAGTCGCTACAGTCTTGTTATTCTAGAACTCATTGTGTAGACCACCTACCTCTGCCTCCTGAGTGCTGGCATTAAAAGTGTGAGCCACTATGCCTGACTTTTACTTTTTAATTATTTTACTGTATTTTGCTTGTATAGATTGTTGTCTGTGTGACCCCTGTGTGCCTGGTGCCTGTGGAGACCAGAAAGGGATGTTGGATCTCCTGGAACTGGAGTTAGAGTGGTTGGGAGTTGCCAAGTGGGTACTGGGAATAGAACCCAGGTCTTCAGCAGGAGCAACTAGTACTCTTAACAGCTGAGCCACTCTTTTTGTTTTTGTTTTTTGAGACAGGGTTTCTCTGTGTAGCTTTGCGCCTTTCCTGGAGCTCACTTGGTAGCTCACTGGCCTCGAACTCACAGAGATCTGCCTGCCTCTGCCTCCCGAGTACTGGGATTAAAGGCATGCGCCGCTGCCCGGCTTAGCTGAGCCACTCTTGAGCCAACACCCCACACCCCTTTTGACTTGTGAAGAAATTGGCTTTGCAGTTTCTTGTACCTTAAAAACTAAGTAGGAGACAGTGAGTGCCCTGCTCAGCTCTCCGGCGCCCCTGCAGTGGTCCCAGGTCAGCATAGGGTCCGTCAGGTCACTCTAGGATTGTGAGCCTCAAGGTTGGTGCAGTGGTTTTCTGAGTAAGAATCTGTAAGTAGATGAACCTTCTAATAAACCTTTCACTCATACAGATCCATCTTTATGCTAATAAAGCGAAAGAACCGTCAACAGTGAGAAATCCCTCCTGTCGGTCCCTTCAAACTGCTGCCCTTGACAACAGCAGTTCATAGTGACCTGCTAATGGTGTCACTCCCCAGGTTGCTTTCAACTTCTCACAGGTTTGAGACCAGAGGCCTTTACCATGAGCTATGAATATTAAGCACCACTACACACTGCTGGTTCTCTTTGCAAAATGACCACACATTGCATGGGTATATAAGTCATCTTAAATCACTGCAGAAATGCAAGCCAGGACATTGCAGCATGTCAAGGAGCCGTAGACTTCTAACTGATCCACATAGCTACATGCTGCCTGGGCTGTTTTTGTAGCTGAGGTAATGCCAGGATTGACTGCATTTCAGCAGTTACTTTCCACCTCTGTAATTTAGCGTTTTATTCTCTTTCCCTTGCTACTTTCATATAGAACTTTAGCTTTCCTGGCACTGACTCAGCCGCACTGAAAACAGTTAGTCTGGAAGTCGTTCATTCTGTTGAGAGTGGTCATGTCTCACATTGAAGTACAAATTCAGGTTGCATCTGCTGCTCTCTCTGGGAGCCAGATACTGAACAAGGACTGGTTTCTTCTCAGTCTTCCCGCTAGCTGCCTGCTCTCCACACCCGCAGTTAGACCTGCTGCTCCAGCAAGGCTGCTGGGCACATTGTAGCTGCGTGTCTCCTTTCTCGTCTCTCCTCAGCTGGTTTCCCATCTGACAAGCAGCTCCAGAGGTGGTGCTAGGGCGCTCTGCTTTTCCGTTAGGAAGCAGAAGGAAGTATTGCCATCTATATCTCTGTGTCCAGATAGGGAACCCTGGTTGGATATGGGTAGATAGACATGTAACTTCCAACCCAAACCTTCTGTTTCAAGGTCTTGGCAGCTAGCAGAAAGAAATGGACAGGAAATACCACTTGGGATGGCCATTGTTCTGTCAAAATTCTGCCCTTTGAATGACTTCCCAGAACTGATGAAGAACTGTTTTCTGTCTGAGTTCCTGTTCGTGCATCAGTAAGGTTTTATACCAAGAAAGGGGTGGCCAGATTTACTATAAGACCAGAGTCATTAAAAATAATAATAATAGTGAAACATAATAATATGCTATCTATCCCTCATTCATTTTTATGGAAAATTTTTATCTATCTATCTATCTATCTATCTATCTATCTATCTATCTTTATTTGAGACAGGGTTTCTCTGTGTAGCCCTGGCTGTCCTAGAACTATCTCTGTAGACCAGGCTGGCCTCGAACTCACAGTGATCTGCCTGTCTCTGCCTCCCGAGTGCTGGGATTAAAGGCACATGCCACCAGGGCCTGGTAAATCTGTTAAGACACTGATTCTCTTTTGCTTAGCTGCTCCACATCTTAACCTGCTTCACCAGAATCATTTAGATTGTCTCACAGGATGACATTCCTGACTCCTCAGATGTGTGTGACTGTTTTAAAGGGAAGAGCATAAACCATTGCATTCCCCTGGGCTTTACTGCTTTTTCTTTTATTTATTTATTTTTGAGACAGGATCTCTCATGTAGCTCTGGCTGTCTAGGAACTATGTGGACCTGGTTTGCCTCAAACTCACCGAGATCCATCTGTCTCTGTTTCCCAAATGCTGAGATGGAAGGTGTGCGTCACCATACCTTTCCACCATGCTTTTTATTTTAATGTGTCCTTTGCTTGCTTGCTTGGAGATGTCTTGCCACATAGCCCAGGTTGGCTTCAACTCTGTGTAACTTAGGTTGTCCTTGAACTCAAAGTAGTTCTCCTGACTCAGCCTCCTGAATGCTGGGACTACAGTTGTGTTGTTTTGTTTGCTTTCTCTTTTTGAGACAGGGTCTCATTTATGTAGTCCTGGCTACACTGGAACTCACTGTGCAGACCAGGCTGGTCTAAAACTTACAAAGCTATGCCTGCCTTTGTTTGCCTCCCATGTGCCGAGATCACTATGCCTGGCTAAGGGTAGTTTTACAGCTCTAAGTTATTTATGTGTCTTTTGTGTGTGCAGACACCTATGCCATACCCTGCATGTGGAGGTTAGAGGGCAGCTTCGTCGATGTCAGGCTCACTGAGTTACCTGATAGTCAGCTGCCTGTGTGCTCTTCCATTTCCATGTATTGACTTTGTGAGACTCCCACCAGGGCCATGGTATTTCACTTAGATAATTGTCCGAAGTAGATCACAATTGAGAACAGCAGTCTTTAGGAATGTTCCAGGAATGAGAAGCCAGGTTTGAGGAAAACGGTGGTCCTGGCTGGGAGATAGTGATGTCCCTTAGCTGAGATTTGACATGGCGGTCTGCTCCAGGGACTGCACGTGGGCTTCTTGGCCGACCCCAACAGCAGTGCTTCGTCAGGTTCCAGTTTTGCCCCGGCCAGCTGTGTGCTGTCTTTGTTCTTAGTTTAGAGTGCTGGGGATGGAACCCAGGACTTGACATGTGCTGGGAAAGGGCTGTTTCACTAAATGACGTCTCTAGACATAATAATAATCACTTTCCTAGGTTACTCAGCTACAGGTGGTTCAGCAATGATTCTGGTCCTGTCTTCTCTAAGCATCTACAGATTTTCAAACTGCTAAGAATAAGGGATACAAACTCATCCTTATTCTAAACAGATTTTAGATAATCGTCTTTATTTTTATATATTTTGGTTTTTCGAGGCAAGATTTCTCTGTGTAGCCCTGGCTGTCCTTCCTGGACCAGGCTGGTTTTGAACTCATCAGTTGGCCTGCCTCTGCCTCCCAAATGTGCACCACCATGCCTGGCTTACTGAGAATTGCCTCTACTTTTACCCTTGCAGGATGGATCAAGAAAATACATGCTTTCCTTGGATTATTTGGCTTTTAAAACTCCAAGTCACATGAGATTGTGAGGGATTTGGAGTGGACAGTCCCCAAGTGCTATGATTTCCCATGAGTGTTCCAGACTTTGAGACCTCTTACTGCTTGCAGCCTTCCTCAGGCTCTTTTCCTGCTTGTTTGCATGTGGGAAGTCAGTGAGGCCGCTTGTCGGTAGTCTGGGTGAGGGGCTGATGGTGCACAGTGGGCCGTTGTCTCTAAGGAAGGTTGGGCTTTCTCAGTTATCTTTGTTATCTTTTTCAACCTTGGAGAATAAAAGACTCTGATGTGAAACAATTGTTATAGATGGAATATTTTTATGTGTGTATGTGTGAACCTGCAGGAGTTTCTGTGCACCATGAGGAGGCCAGAGGGCATACATGGAGTTACGGCAGCTGTGAGCTGCCTGATGTGAGAGCTGAGAACTGAGGCAGCATGTGTTCTTCATCTGAGCCAGCTCAGCTCCTTGTTGGAATTGTCCCATTTGGTATCTGATGAAAGCCTAATTAGGAGCTAGAGCGGTGACTGGGGGTGGGTAAGGGCAGTGACGACTGTTCTTCCAGACGACATGAGTTCAGCTCCTAGCTTTCCACTGTTTGTAACTCAGTCACAAACACCTCCTTGGGCACCAGGCACACATGTGGTGCATGCATGCAGGCAAAACACCCATACACATAAAATAAAAATCAGTCTTTACAAACAAGCATAATTGTGCTTGAAGTGTCTCTTGGTGTTGGTGCTTAGACAATAGAGTGAGATTGTCTCAAAACAAGGAAAAGTGAAGAAATACCTCTCGAGGGTGATGAGCAGCCCTTTAAACCATACCCATTAAAAGTGCCTAAGGTCCAAGTGGGGCAGCCGTCAGCAGCTTGCCTAAGCCCTGGAGGCACGCTTGTGCTTCTTTTCAGTCCAGCTGACACTTGGAGATAAGCTCCGGGAAGCCGATAGAACTAGTTTTCAAACTGTAGCACACAGCTGCTGCCACAGCTGGGGGAAGAAAGGAATTTCCTCTAAGCACATGAAGAGAGGAATCTGGCAGTCTGTCTGGGCCAGGATAGTCTGTTTTCCAAAGTGTGTTTTGGGGCTTCCCAGTATGGCATGATGGCTTCCTAAGCATAGGTCCTACACTGAGTGGCAGATACCTCCTCACTATCCCAGTCTGCCGTCCCTGACTGGGTGGTCTGCAGAGGAGTCATGGGGAGATGCTGTCCCCATACAGTTTTTAAGGTTGAGGAAAAACATGATGAAAATACCTTTTTCCTTGGGTAAGGCTATGTAGCTCATCAAGAGCATAGGTTTTTAGTAGGGTTGTGTCAAGTCAGTATGGCAGTATTGCTTTTTTTTTTTTTTTAGATTTATTTATTATGTATACAGTGCAGAACACCAGAAGAGGGCACCATATCTCATTATAGATGGTGGTGAGCCACCATGTGGTTGCTGGGAATTGAACTCAGGACCTCTGGAAGAGCAGCCAGTGCTCTTAACCTCTGAGCCATCTCGCCAGCCCCGGCAGTATTGCTTTTATAATCTGTCAATCAGCAGTGTGGATTGTCTGTCTCCTGATGATTAACAAATATGGTGATATTTTATTTGTACTGAAATGTAATTTTAATTTTATGTTAATAAAGTTGCCCTGGGGTCAGAGCTATTAGAGCCATAGCAAGAGCGTGGTGGTTAGAAGAGCTAGGTAGATTTCTGTGTGTTCAGGGATACAGCCAGTATTGGAGACACACGCCTTTAAGACCTGGAGGACGGTACTTACAGGCAGTGATGAGGCAGTCATGTGGTTGGGTTTAGAACCAATGAGAAGGCAGAACAGAAAGACTATTTAAACACAGACAAACAGGAAGTAGCTCTCTCTCGCGGGGAAGTTAGGAGCACTGCAGGAGGTAAGATTTTATCTCTGAGCTCTGACCTCTCGGCTTTCTCTTTTACATTGGCTCTGTGTTTCTTATTTTAATAAGACGATTGGTTACATCTACAAACAAGGGTGAGAAAAGACTGCCTACATGCAAGCTAGTAGGTCATAGTGCTTCAAACAAGGACCCAAAGCAAATTAGGAACCATGGATGTGTTTGGGAGGCACTTTCTGGAGGCTGTGACTGGGGGGGGCAGGGGATGGCACCGGCGGCGGCGCTCTACTTACAGTTCCCAGTCCTTGGTAATCAAGAGTGAATTCTGACCAGCTCAGGTCAACCTTTCTTTTTGCCTTTGATTTCTCTGTGGTGGTCATTCTCTACTCGAGATAGATTCTGAGTCTCAGAGTGATTGAAGGTCTTTTGTTCTGTAGACCTTGAACTCACAGATGAGGCTGCCTCTGCCTCTGTCTCTCAAGTGCTGGGATAAAAGGTGTGTGCCAACACCGCCCAGTAGTTGAGGTGATTCTAAAATGCAATTATGTCTGTCTGTCTGACACACACACACACACACACACACACACACACATACACACACACACACACACACACAATTCTGTTATGAGGAAGAACAGTAATTCATTTGACCTTCTGATTGTGCAAGACCATTGATATTCTTATGAATTTGATTTATAGTCTAAATTTAGTTCAGCCAATTTTAATATAAAATAAAAATCATTTTTATTTTTCTCTGTGTTATCTTAGAGGCATTTAAAGGTGAATTTTCGGGGCTGGAGAGATGGCTCAGAGGTTAAGAGCACTGACTGTTCTTCCAGAGGTCCTGAGTTCAATTCTCAGAAACTATGTGGTGGCTCACAACCATCTGAGATCTGGTGCCCTCTTCTGGCCTGCAGTCATACATGTTGTATACATAATAAATAAATCTTAAAACAAAAAAACTAAAGGTGAATTTTCTTTTCTTTCTCTCCCCCCACCCCCCTTGAGACAGGGTTTCTCTGTGTAACAATCCTGGCTGTCCTGGAACTCACGCTATAGAACAGGCTGGCTTCAAACTCACAGAGATCTGCCTGCCTGTCTCCCAAGTGCTGGGATTAAAGGTGTGCGCCACCACCCAGCTTCTTTTTTTTCAAGATTATTTATTTTTATGTGTATTGTTTGCCTGAATGGACGTCTGTGTACTGCTTGTGCACTTGGTGCTGTTGGAGGCCAGAAGAGGGTGTTAGATCCCTTGGAACTGGAGTTACAGATGGTTGTAAGCCACCATGTGGTGCTGGGCTAGGTGGTCTTTCCAGCCCCCCAAACGTAGCTTGCTATTGCTAGTGTTCTTTGTTTTTGAGATAGACAGCTCAGGCTCTTCTCAAATTTATAATCCTTCTGCCTTAGCCTTTCAAGTGCCACTAGGCCTAGTGAAAGTATTTGTTTGTTTTAAAGATTTGTTATTTCTTTATTGTGTACATGTGTGGGTTCTTGTATGAAGTGCTGTATGGAGGTAGGACAACTTCCCCGCATTGTCTCAGTTACCATGTGAGTCTGTAGGGTTGTGTTTAGCTCTCAGGCTTGACAGCATGTGCCTTAACTTAGTGTGTCATACCCAAGGTCCAAAAGGGATGCTTTCTTATTTTTTTTTTTTTTGTTTTGTTTTTTTGTTTTTTTCGAGACAGGGTTTTTTTATGTAGCTTTGCGCCTTTCCTGAAACTCACTTGGTAGCCCAGGCTGGCCTCAAACTCACAGAGATTCGCCTGTCTCTGCCTCCCAAGTGCTGGGATTAAAGGCATGCGCCACCACTGCCCGGCGCTTTCTTATTTTTAATTAATGATTTATGTGCATGGGTGTTTTACCTGTGTACCACTGTTGCCTGGTGGCTCTAGAGGCCAGCAGAGGGTGTTAGATCCTTTGGAACTGGAGTTAGAGCTGGGAGTCCCCTTGTGGGTACAAAGGATTAAACCTGGGTCCTCTGGAAGGGCAGCTAGTGCTTTTGATGGCTGAGCCCTCGGTCCCGCCCACTCCCACTCTCAAGGGTTGTTTTAAAATGTGAGTTGTGCAGACAGTAATCTTTTCAGGCTGTTGTAATGGGTTGTGAAGATTTATGAATTGGATGACCTAGGAGAGCAAATTGAAAGATGAATAGTGTGTGTTTTGTTTGTTTCTGTGAGAGTGCATGCACACATGCATACAGATGTGTGTGCTGTGTGTGGAGTTCAGGAGATAACATCAGATGATTTCTCATGTCACTTTCTGACTATTCCTTAGAGATGGGACCTATCCCTAAAACTCGTGTCCTCAGCTAGGTTGGAAACCATCAATCCTCCTGTCAGAGCTGGGTTACAGGCGAGCGTGGGAGCCAGACTTCGTACGTTGGTGCAGGGACCTGAACTGGTCTTATGATTGGACCGCAAGTGCTCTTACTGCTGAGTCCCGTCTCTAGCCCTAGTCTGTATTTTCTCATGTTGATGATTTTGAGGAAAAAGCTTCCTCTTGATGTATATGAAAATGAAACTGGTTTCCTGTCATCTGTGACCACATTTCAGCCTCACTGTAATGCCAAGTCAGAGACATTGGATGCTTTCTGGTCCTTATTTGCCTTCTCCAAACAAGCTACTTGCCTTTCCTTCCCTTCCTAGGTTTTTCCTGTGGTTCTGTACACTATGCGGATTCTTGGGTTTCCTGATGGACAGCCATGGGGTAGATCTAGTTAGTACTTGGCTCTTTGCAGTACATTCTGAGTCTGATTTACAGCCATGCTTCATCAGTGCCTAGGGCCTGAAACTGTTCTTTGTATGACTTTTATGTTGCAGAAAGCATAGCTCCTACCACTGCAGTGCTCAATGCACTTGGCGTGAAACTGGAAGGAAAACCAATGTATAAGCCCGTGGACCCCCACTCTCGGATGCAGTCCACCTACAGCTACGGCATGCGCGGAGGGGCCTACCCCCCCAGGTATGTGCTCGGGGACCTAGAGTGATGTCTGTCAGTTGTGACCTGAGTCATGATTTGCTCTGACCGAGCCCCATCACTGGGGTTAAGGTGTGCCTCTGGTGCTGTCTTGCAACCTCTGTTTAAGCTGCTTTTGCAGAGGGCCTGAGCAGGTTGCTCAGGAGCCTCTGCACTCACACTCCCTGTCTGGCTGCATTGCTTCCTTTGCTTTGTGGGACCCTGCAGCACATGCTCCTGAGCACTGAGGCCCTCTGCTCGCTCTTTCTGACTTTTTTTGTACTGTGTAAAATACTAAGATTAACTAACACTGAGAAGTGCCAAACCTAGTGTAGTTGCAGAATGCCTGTAATTCCAGTGCTCAAGAGGTGGAAGCAGAGAGATATCTGCTGCACAGCAGCCAGGCTAGCCTGGGCTACATGAGATCAGTCATGTGTTGCAAAAGCTTTGCTGTCAGGAGTGAGACATTAGTGAATAGATCGATGATGAAAATAGATATTTTATTTTCCTCCCTTCCTCTGATGAGGTGGGAAAGGGCAAAGCCTCAGTCAAGAATATGAACTTGAAGTTGAAGGAACCAGACTCTTGGACTTGGTGCTGCTAGATTTCAGAAGTGAGGGTCCTTTCTAAAAGGCTTCACTCTTAAAATTCCCAGGTTCCTTGGGAGGCATGCAAGTGCAAATTGAAGACTTGAGAGAGTAAAGTGAGCGAAGTTTGTCTGAGCCAACACCCATTCCATTCTGGACCCTGTCATTATAGCCCAGCATGAGAGTCAAGTGCAAACCATTTGTCAGCTCCGAGCTTGCAGTTCAGTGTCAACTTTGAGGCAGCCTCCATTGTGCTGAACAGAGTGTGGTGATAGATTGTGTACTCTAATAAACTTGCCTGAGGATCAGAGGACAGGCTGGCCACTAGATTAGACACAGAGGTCAGGCAGTGGTGGCACACACCTTTAATCCCAGCAATTGAGATCTCATGCCTTTGCTTGGGAAGCACACATGCCTTTAATCCCAGGAGTAATATGGCAGGGCAGAGAAAGATATATAAGGTGTGAGGAAACAGGAACTCACTCTCTTTAGACTGAGATTTCATAGAGGTAAGAACTAGTGGCTGGCTGTTCTGCTTCTCTTTCAGCTTTCACCTTGATATCTGTCTAGCTCTGGGTTTTTTCTTAAAAGACCATCTAAGATTCAAGAACACCACAGGGTGTTTCTAGCTACAGACACAGTGAGGAGACCCCAGTCAGGAAACGTGGGATTTGCTGAAGACGGCATGGGTGACTTACCAGCCGGAGCCTGAAACTTCCATCCTGTATTTGTAGGTACTTTTACCCATTTCCAGTGCCGCCGTTACTCTACCAAGTTGAGCTTTCTGTGGGAGGACAGCAGTTTAATGGGAAAGGAAAGACGAGACAAGCTGTGAAACATGATGCCACTGCCAGAGCACTGAGGACTCTGCAGAATGAGCCTCCACCAGAGAGGCTGGAGGTAGGTGGACACAGGCCTGGGACAGACCCAGGCTGCTGCTGACATGTCTGTAGTTACTGAGTGGTAGCCATCAAGATTCTGTGGCCTGGAGAGTGTCTCCTAAATGTCTCAGCAGGAAAGCTGGGCAGCCTTTCTCTTCCTTTCCTTTCATCTGGCACAGTGTGAGTGACCTGCATGTGGAGAGAGTGCTGGGAAGGCTGGGACTGTTTCTCAGTGCTGAGACCCATGTTGTTGGAGCTGCTGATTGATATTCTCTCTCTCTCTCTCTCTCTCTCTCTCTCTCTCTCTCTCTCTCTCTCTCTCTCCCCCTCCCTCTCCCTCTCTCTCCCTCTCTCCCTCTCTCCCTCTCCCTCTCTTCTTCACTGTCACTGTGTAGCTCTGGCTGGCCAGAACTGGCAGTGTAGACCAGGCTGGCCTCAAACTCACAGAACTCTGCCTGCCGCTGCCTCCTGAGTGCTGAAATCAAAGCTGTGAGCCACCATACCCAGCTAGAACCTACTGATGGGCAGTGCCAAGTTATAGAATTTCTGTAGAAATGCTTGCTGTCTTTTGATAGCACACTATCCCAGAACATGGTGCATGTTTTTGCTCACCCTGGAGCTTGGGCAGGGGTAGGTGTGGCCGCTTGTCTGCTCTGCATAGTTCTGGCAGAGGAAGCTTACTCTGACTTGGGAGGGCCTGGTGGCAAAATGGCTTCCTCTGCCAGGGGACTTTAGTTCCTGTTTAGTGGTCCTCTGCGGGGACTGTTTACACTTCCTCACAGTTTGGTGACTACATCTGAAGAATGAGTGTCCTTGTGCCTGGAGAGGTGGCTCAGTGGGCAAGAGCACACTGACTGCTCTTCCAGAGGACCCAGGTTCAGTTCCCAGCACAGCTGTCTGTAACTTCAGTTCCAGGAAATCCAGCATCCTCACAGACATATATACAGGCAAAATACGAGTGCACATAAAATAAAAATAAATTTTTTAAAAAAATGAGCATTCTCTAAGATAGGAAATGGAAACTGGTTTTTTGTTTTTGTTTTTTTAAAAAGATTTATTTATTATGTGTACAGTATTCTGCCTACATGCCAGAAGAGGGCACCAGATCTCATTACAGATGGTTGGGAGCCACCATGTGGTTGCTGGGAACTGAACTCAGGACCTGGAAGAGCAGCCAGTGCTCTTAACCTCCGAGCTGTCTCTTCAGCCTGGAAACTGATTCTTAAGACCCATTCCCAGAAATCACAGCCCAGCTAGGCTAGGCAGGCCCAGAGCCAAGGGAAGAGACAGGGAAGCTCACATTTTATGTTGTTTTATTAAAGTTTCCATTAGATAACTCACCGGCTTAACTTGTACATGTATAATCAATCCAGTGGCTTCTAGGGCATTCACAGTGTGGAGAAGGGAAGAGAGGCGTGTCTATGAATTTGGGGCCTTTCTTTGTCTGGTTTTCTTGTTGCTGAAGGTTAACGCTAATTACATGCTGGGCTACACTGCTAGCCCTGTGCTGTGGTTTAAAACTACTGTGGTAGGAAAGGAATCTTTTCTTCTTTGCTTTTTGTTTTTTGTTTTGGTTTTTCGAGACAGGGTTTCTGTGTAGCCTTGTCTGTCCTGGACCCCACTCTGTAGATCAGGCTGGCCTCGGACTCAGAAATACACCTGCCTCCGCCTCCTGAGTGCTGGGATTAAAGGCATTCACTATCACTGCCCAGCTGAAGAGTAATTCTTAAGCTGTCTGTTAGTAGCTGCTTGACCAGTTCCATGCCAGTGAGAGACTGTCTGAAAGGTGGGTGGGCCTGAGGTGGTCTCACTCCCTCACACACAGTTCAATTTCAAACCAAACTTTTTAGATCTTCAGCTTTCTAAGGCACTTTAGTAAGTAAGTAGTAAGACGGGCTTCAAGAACAGGTACAAGGGCCAGGGAGTGGTGTCCCCTCTGTTCCCCGATAATTAGGAGCCTGTAGATGTAACCAACCGTCTTATTAAATAAGAAACACAGAAACAATGTAAAAGAGAAAGCCGAGAGGTCAGAGCTCAGAGCTAAATCTCACCCTTCCTTCTGCTGTCCCAGCTTCAAGAAAAGAGACCTACTTCCTGTCGGTTCATTTTTTTATAGTATGTCGTTCTGCCTTCTCATTGGTTGTAAACCCAAACACATGACTGCCTCGTCACTGTCTGAATGTACAGCCCCCTAGGTCTTAAAGGCATATGTCTCCAATGCTGACTGTATCCCTGAACACACAGAGATCTTATGGGATTAAAGGCGTGTGCCACCACCGCCACACTCTTGCTATGGCTCTAATAGCTCTGACCCTGAACACACAGATATCTATGGGATTAAAGGCGTGTGCCACCACCGCCACACTCTTGCTATGGCTCTAATAGCTCTGACCCTCGGACAACTTTATTTATTAACATACAATCAAAATAATATTTCAGTACGATTACCACCACATTTCCCCTTTTCTATTTTAATAAAAAGAAAAAGAAAGCAAAAGGTTATAACTAACAAAAGAAAAACTATATACAAAAGTACAATAACTATATACAATATATACAAGATAAATACCTAAACAGGTATTTGACAAATCAGAAAAAATAATTCCATTATCTATCCTATTTTGGTAAATCCAAGATGTATCTAATGCACTTTCTATCCTAATTAATTTTCAACTATAACTAACTAATCTTCAACCATAACTAACTAATCTTCAACTCCCTCAGAGACCCAAGAAGGGAATAATATTAGCTAACAAAAATAAAAACAGGAAGTGCATGCAAGCAACTTCCAAAAAATTTTGTGAGTTGACAGAAACAGCCAGCTGCCTGGGCAGTCACCTGAGGTTTCTCCGCAGTGTTGGGGCATCATCTTCAGCCTATAGGCTTAGTGTATCTGACAGACTCATTTGTGAAGTAGGATGTACACAAGGTCAACAGTTCAACCTCACATTGGGTGAGAGCAGTCCACGTACCAGAAACACCTGAATTCCACTAGTGTCCTGTCATGATTCAGGATTTTAAATTCTGGAAATTGTTGACAGTTTTTTAATTTCAGCTGTCCATTCTTCTTGGCTGTGTATATATGGCTTCATCTCAGCATCCCCTTCTTCTCCACATCCCTCTATTAAATGCCAGTCTACTTTTGAGAGGCATGAGCTTTCAGCTGCTGTTCCATTGCACAACAGAAGCCATCGGCCCTCTGCCTGTTAAGCTGCTTTGAAGAAAAGGGCACCGTACCTTTTCCGGATGCGAAGGCCATTTCAGGGATGGGGCCGTATTGTCCTGGCCTCAGAAGATGCCTTTTGATAAAGCCATAACCACACTTGTTTTGGCAAGAATCAGTAGTCCCTTGTTTCGTGATCTGTCTGTCCATTTTGTCCTGTTGATTCGAGGATACTTTGTTGTCCAGTGGCTAACTTTTGCCACAAGGAAAGTTGACTCCATATGCAGTTTCTTCAATGCCCATATTTTCTCTGAAGTAGATTAGTACTGCCAGGAGCTGACATGTCTCAAAAAAGAAAAATTTTCTAAGTTATTAAAACATTTTAAATGCCATATTCTGTAGATCTCTGAAGATGACCTGTCTAAAACATCTCTGCTTAATTTTTAAAACATATCTAATCTGACTACAAGTTCTATGATAATGTCTAACTACTAGCTTTCATTTCTTTATATCCTAATAGTTGATAATAATAACATTCAAGGATCAGAAATTTGCATTACATTGTTAAATGGATGGAATAAATACAATTAGAAATATACATATAGCATTTTCTAACAATATCAGTTTCAAATTTGTATACAATATAAAACAATCCAATCCAATGTAAAGTATTTAAAATTAGTAATTGTCTTTTTCTTTTCTTTCTTTCTTTTTTTTTTTTTAAACAAGAACCTTAAATCTAATCTCCTTTGCTTAGCCTTTTTCCTAACCCTTGACAATAACTTGTAACCAACCCCCCTAAATACTGAAAATTATCCCAGACCCAAAACCCATTACAAAGACCAAAAAACCACCCGCCCCACACCACCTCTTTGGGAATGTGGGCGTCGTATTCTTAAAATTGCTTCCTGCTGGGTATGGGCGAAGTTTTCTTTATCCTGAAAGAAAAATTTTAGGTTAATTGTCAAATTCTAGGAGAGGTAACTATATCCTTCATTATCCAGTCTGTGTATAATGCCAAAGTTCAGGGTTTATCTCAAGTCCTTATTCAAGTAGTCTTTGAGACTGGATCATCTCAGCTAGTCATCTCAAATTTGCTCTGAGCACCTTGTAGTTCAAAGCTGATCTATGGATGATGTTTGTCAGCTTAATGATATTATTATTGTCCACGTGGAATTGTTGTTGTTGTGGGGCCCCATCTTCTTTCTGGAGACTTCAGTTGATGTTAGGCCTGGCCGTGATTTCCTGCAGAAAACTGATAAGAGACTCGAACACAAAAGCATATATATGCAGCTAGCCTTTTTTCTAGAATTAGTTAGTACTCTATGTGACCATTCATATCTTAACAAGTTTAAAATGTATATATATATATTAATCTTGTAAATTTTGATATAAAATTTATACTTTGAGAAAAGTTTAAAGAATCGGAATAGAATCAAAGAGTTGAGATTAGTAATAGAATAGTCCCTTAATTAATTTTGCTTTTGTCCTGTACCATAGCAGAAGATGGCTCTTATTCTGGCATGATACAGGGAGTTTGCATTTTCCTTTTAACAACATGCTTGAGTTTAAAGAAGGAGAGAGCCATTCTCCAACTCCAAAGTCAGCTTTAAATTTTAATTGAACTGGGACTATTAGAAAACCAATAGTGTTAAATCTTTAGAGAAAAGCAGAAACAAACATTTAGGAAGACATAAAAAATTTTTTAGATAATATATACCCATACACCGTTTCACTCTGTTTCTTGGGATAGATGATTTGTCACTTTTCTTCAGTTGTCTCATTTGTCCAGTGTTCTTCAGATTCCTTAACCTTCATTCTCCTAAAAGACAAAAACAAAAACCTTTCCCCAAGACTAATTTTGGGGATGTTTCCTTTTGACAAGTTATTATCTGATTAAATGAAAAGGCATGTGTTATTGATACAAGTTAGTTTAAATTGGATGTTCATGCTGGTTGATGAACTATCACCTCCTCTAATTAAGAGGTCTCTCTTGTTCAAATCGAACCTTTATCAATTTTGATGGTACCCACAGCTTATCTTCTCCTGTAGAAACAAAAGCAAAACCACGTCCCCAATGTAATACATACCCTGGTTTCCATTCTGAGGTCAGCACATCCTTAAAGTATATAGGCTGATTTAATTCTGTAGTTTTTTCTATTATCCAATGTCTCTCTGCAGCTGTTGTTCCTTTCTCATTGGCATTCAGAAAATTCAAAGTTAGAAGAGCATTATGCAGTCTATTTCTGGGGGTTTTTGTTACCCATTTCTGTTTATTTAGCATATCCTTTAGAGTTCTGTTTGATCTTTCTATAACTGCTTGACCTGTAGGATTATGTGGTATGCCTGTAATATGCTTTATATTGTAATAAGCAAAAAACTGTTTCATTTTAACAGAGACATATGATGGAGCATTGTCAGTTTTGATTTGTGCAGGTATACCCATGATGGCCATAACTTCTAGCAAATGAGTGATTGCAGAATCAGCCTTTTCAGAACTCAAAGCAGTTGCCCATTGAAATCCTGAAAAAGTATCAATGGTGTGGTGTACATATTTCAGTTTTCCAAATTCTGCAAAGTGAAACACGTCCATCTGCCAGATTTCATTTCTCTGAGTACCCTTTGGGTTACATCCTGCTGGTAATGGCGTTTGATTGTAGAAGGAACAAGTAGGACATTTCTTTACTATTTCTTTGGCTTGTTGCCAGGTTATGGAAAAATCCTTTTTTAAACCTTTACTATTGACGTGATGTTTTTTATGAAATTCTGAGGCCTCCAGCACATTTCCTATCAATAATTTATCAATCTCATCATTGCCTTGTGCTAGAGGGCCTGGCAGACCAGTATGGGATCGAATGTGAGTTATATATAAAGGATGATTCCTTTTCCTGATTGTATCTTGTAATTGAATAAATAGTGAAGTTAATTCTGAAGCATCAGGGATAAATTCTGCAGTCTCAATATGTAACACCACTCTTTCAGCATACTGAGAGTCAGTTACTATGTTGAGAGGTTCTGAAAAATCCATTAATACCAATAGAATAGCATACAATTCTGATTTTTGAACTGAATTATACGGACTTTGAACCACTTTACTTAAATTTTCTGATTTGTAACCTGCCTTTCCTTCTTTGTTGGCATCTGTATAAAATGTACGAACTCCAGATATGGGTTTTTGCCGTACAATTCAAGGCAAGATCCATTCAGCTCTCTTTATAAGATCAATTCTATTGCTTTTGGGATATTTGCTGTTAATTTCTCCCAAAAAATTACTGCAAGCTCTTTGCCAAGGTTCACTTTCTGACCATAATTTTTCAATGTCCTCCTTAGTTAATGGTACGACAATTTCTGCTGGGTCTATGCCTGCTAATTGACGAAGTCTCAATTTTCCTTTGTAAATCAAGTCAGAGATTTTTTCCACATAAGTTTTTAATTTTTTATTTGGTTTATTTGGTAAAAATATCCATTCCAATATAATATCTTCCCTCTGCATTAATATTCCAGTAGGAGAACGCCTAGAAGGTAAGATAACCAAAATGCAATCCAGCTTTGGATCAATACGATTCACGTGTCCTTCATGCACTTTCTTTTCTACCAAGGCTAATTCTTTCTCAGCTTCAGGTGATAATTCTCTTGGACTATTTAAGTCCTTGTCACCTTCTAAGGTTTTGAACAAATTAGTCAGTTCATCATTTTTTACCCCAACAATAGTTCGTAGATGAGAAATGTCTCCAAATAATCTTTGAAAGTCATTAAGAGTCTGTAGTCTATCTCTCCGAATTTGCACCTTTTGGGGTCTAATTTTTTGTAGCTCTATTTTATATCCTAAATAATTAATAGAATCTCCTCTTTGTATCTTTTCAGGAGCAATTTGTAATCCCCAGCAAGGCAAAATTTTCTTTACTTCTTCAAACATTATTTCTAAAGTATCTGCATTTGAGTCAGCTAGTAAAATATCGTCCATATAATGATAAATTATAGATTTAGAAAATTTTTTACGTATCACTTCCAATGGCTGTTGCACAAAATATTGGCACAGAGTTGGGCTATTCAACATTCCCTGTGGGAGGACCCTCCATTGAAATCTTTTAACCGGTTGAGAATTATTATAAGTAGGCACTGTAAAAGCAAATCTTTCTTTGTCTTTTTCTTGTAAGAGTATTGAAAAGAAACAGTCTTTTAAATCAATAACTATGAGAGGCCATCCTTTTGGTAACAGAGTAGGCAAAGGCATCCCAGATTGTAGAGAGCCCATTGGCTGAATTACTTTGTTAATTGCTCTAAGGTCTGTTACCATTCTCCATTTACCAGATTTCTTTTTAATAACAAATACAGGAGAATTCCAAGGGCTGGTTGATTCTTCAATATGCTGAGCATTTAACTGTTCTTCTACCAGCTCTTCTAAAGCCTGGAGTTTCTCTGTTGTTAAAGGCCATTGCTGGACCCATACAGGCTTGTCTGTTAACCATTTTAAAGGTAGAGCTGTTGGTGTCTTTGGAAGATCATCAGTTATTGTGCCCTGTTCTTGTATAATATGGATGGCTGGTGACCACTCATTAGAACAATATCTTCTAATATTTCTCTCAGTAACATGTGCTAGTTTATGATTTGTTTCTGAGATTGGAGGGATGTTAATCTGAGTATTCCATTGTTGCAACAAGTCTCGACCCCACAGGTTCATAGTTATGTTAGCCACATATGGTTTTAATTTTCCTCTGTCCTTCTGGACCTATACATTCGAGCCATCTTGCACTCTGTTTCACCTGAGATAATGTCCCAATTCCTAACAGTTGAACGTTTACTTCCTGAAGAGGCCAAGTTGGATGCCAAAATTCTGGTGCAATTATGGTAACGTCCGCACCTGTGTCTACCAGACCAGACAACAAAACACCATTTATTTTTATTGTTAATTTTGGTCTTTGTTCATTAATAGAAGTTTGCCAAAAAATTTTCTTTATGTTTTCTCCTGAATTTTCTATTCTCTCTGTTTCATCATCCTGACCAGCATGATTTATTCCAATAGGCATTTGGTTATTTAATCGCTCTCCAGAGCAGGCATTTCCTCTATGGCTGCAGGAAAGGTTTGAACTGGATTTGCACTGGGGGCCTGCGCGAGGCCCCTCTGGGAGTTTCCCGAAGACTGAGGCAAAGGATTCCCTGTCTGTCCTTTGTTGATCTACATTCGTTGGTCCAGTGTTTTCCCTTACCACACCTTCTGCATACTCCAGAAGGAAGGGGCCTTCTGTTGCCATTGTTCCTTGAAGAAACATTGTTTCTGGGAATGACCTGTCTACAGTCCCTTTTCAAATGTCCTTGCTTTCCACATCCAAAACATCTAACACTCCTCAAACCTTTTGAAATTACTTCTCCTACCCATGTATCATCATGCTCATCAGCTTCAACATTAATTGTTTCTCTAATCCAATCTTCCATAGGTGCAGATCTTGCCCTTAATGGCCTGATTATTCTTTTGCATGCTGCATTTGCATTCTCAAAGGCCAAAGATTCAATTATTGCCTTACTAGCTTCTGAATCCGAGACCATTCTCTTTACTGCTGAAGCCAGTCTTTGTAAAAAATCTGTAAAAGACTCTTTAGGGCCTTGCTTCACCTTTGTAAATGACTCAGATTTTTTTCCTGGTTCCTCAACTTTGTCCCATGCATTCAAGGCTGCCGTTCGACATAAAATTAGGGTTTGGACATCATATAAACATTGTGTTTGTGCTGAAGCATATTGGCCTTCGCCCATAAGCTGATCCTGGCAAACTTGTATTCCTTTATCCCTCCATTGTTTTTCTATGTTTTTAGCCTCCTCCTTAAACCAAGTCAGAAATTGAAGTCTCTGGCTGGGTTCCAGAACACCTTGTGCAAGGTCCCGCCAGTCCTGTGGTACTATCCTATTATATGTTGACCAAGAGTTTAACATTTGCTTTACATATGGGGAATGCATGCCATAAGATACTATTGCCTCCTTAAACCTTTTTAAATCCAACATTTCAATTGGAGCCCAATTATTTTGTGTAGCCATTTGATCAGGCATCTGCTGTACGGTTACAGGATAAATTAAGGGTGACTGTGTGAAAACAGGCTTTCTTTCTGCAACCTTATGATCCCGACTTGAAACAACTTCACTGTTAATTTCTTCTGTCTGAATTTTTACAGGTTTAACAAGTTCTTCTAAAGCTGTTATCCTGGCACTTAAATTGACTATCTTTTTAAATATTAAAATGTGGATTATTATAGTGATAAGGTGCATAATTCCACCAATACTAATATTATATAGTTGTTCCATTGCCAGACTGCCTAAAATTTCGAACAAAAACCAATTTTCTTCCAATGTACACATAAAACCCATTTGTTTTTTAATGTGGAAAAAATTCTCTTTTAAATAGTTTCCTTTAAAATATCTGATATGTTATGACTTACCAAATCTGCGTAGAACAGTAGAAATCCGAGGGGATTTTCAAAGCAGCCACCTAGTGTCCCAGGTGTAAATCCAAAGAGAAAGAGAGAGAGAGAGAGAGAGAGAGAGCAAGAAAGCGTAGCTGGCTGAAGTTTAAATGCAGCCACGTGTTCCCTCTTGTGCCGAGTCAAGGCTTGGGTCTGGCTTCCTTAAGCTCCGACCACGTGCGTTGGCTTTACAGGCAGGGCCCTGTTCGGCAGGGCAACTCTGAGTTGTTTGTAGCACCGGCTTTAAGCAAGCAGGATTTAAGCAAGCAGCTCACCGATAGTCCAGCCTGTGGTCAAGCAGAACTAGACCCAGGCTAAGAAGCTGCTGCTCGGACTAAGAAGCAGATCGCCGCTGGCCGCCGCGGGCCGCCGCCGCCGCGGGCCGCCTGCCGCCCTTGCGGGAAAGCGGACCTGCCGCCAAGCCAAGCAGTTTTTAATGGATTCTTGTCACGTTGGGCGCCAGATGTAGATGTAACCAACTCTCTTATTAAATAAGAAACACAGAAACAATGTAAAAGAGAAAGCCGAGAGGTCAGAGCTCAGAGCTAAATCTCACCCTTCCTTCTGCTGTCCCAGCTTCAAGAAAAGAGACCTACTTCCTGTCGGTTCGTTTTTTTATAGTATGTCGTTCTGCCTTCTCATTGGTTGTAAACCCAAACACATGACTGCCTCGTCACTGTCTGAATGTACAGCCCCCTAGGTCTTAAAGGCATATGTCTCCAATGCTGACTGTATCCCTGAACACACAGAGATCTTATGGGATTAAAGGCGTGTGCCACCACCGCCACACTCTTGCTATGGCTCTAATAGCTCTGACCCTGAACACACAGATATCTATGGGATTAAAGGCGTGTGCCACCACCGCCACACTCTTGCTATGGCTCTAATAGCTCTGACCCTCGGACAACTTTATTTATTAACATACAATCAAAATAATATTTCAGTACAATTAGATTACCACCACAGGAGCCGAGGCAGGAGTGTCTCTTGAGTCCCAGAGTTGGAGTCCAGCTTGGACAATATGGCAAGCCCATGAGGAGAAGCAGGCCAGGGCTCTTCCTGTTCAGGAGTAAGGAACCATCAGAGCACTGGGCACATGATGCTGATGAATGAGGATAGTAATGGAAAGAGCCCCCGGCTGGGAAGGAAGGAAGCACATTGTTGAGCAGGAGAAAGCACTGTGTGCATCTGGAATAATAAAAAGATGTGCTGCTCTGAAGTGTGCCTGGGTGATGTCTATGGGTCAATGCCCGAGAGCTTTGCTTTTTCGTATCTTACTTGACCTTTATGACTTGCTTGCGTGCTCTCTGTGGGTAGGTCTGCTTGTGAACTGACCCACACAGCAAAGCCTGGCTAGTCCTGCTATGACCTGTTAGCAAGTTCAGCCAGGGGGTTCCTGTTAGGGCTAATCCTGGAACCAGAAGTTGACGAATTTAGCAGAAGAAAGCAGCAGTGTGAAATTAGCAGCTCTGGCCAGGGCCAGGTCTGCTGGGGATGTGTTGGACTAGCCCCTCCTGAGTCTTTGCTGAACTCTGTAGAACCCGCGTTATCAGCTCAAAGAGAGGTGGCCTGGGCCCCTCTGACCCCTCCTAAGGGGCAGGAGGACTGGTAAACCTTGACACCAAGGTGGACTCTACCCTGCTTAAGGAGACTTTATTGGTTTGTGCCTTGGCTGTTGGCCTGCTGCACTGTGTGAGCCAGGGCCATGGGGCATTCTGACCCACTGCCTTCTTGGTTTCCAGGACCTCTGTAGTCGGCCTGCTCACCTGCCACAGAGGGTGGGTGACCTCTGTAGTAGTCGGCCTGCTCACCTGCCGACTACAGAGGGATCTCCCTCCCACTGACTCTGGCTCACGGACTCAGCTGTGCTTCCTCTCCCCAGCAGCCCTGGTGCCTTCCACAGCACCACCAGATCCATTGCACCTCAAGGTGCTGCTGTGGCTTATTACAGTGGCTTTACTAGCTACAGGCGAACAGTGCTTGACATGCGACTTGAGACTCAGTTCTCTGTGGCCGCCATCTGTGGTTATTGTTAACTATGTAGTGCTGACGTTCAGTGACCTTTTGGCTTGACCAAAAGCTGACTTTTCTGTTTCTTTCATTTATTTACTTATTTATTTATTTATTTATTTATTTACTTACTTACTTACTTACTTACTTACTTACTTACTTACTTATTTATTTACTCATTCATTCATTCACTCATTGAGACTATGTAGCTCTGGCTGTCTTGGAACTTGCTCTTATAGACCAGGCTGGTCTTGAACTCAGGGATCCGCCTGCCTCTGCCTCCTGAGTGCTGGGATTAAAGGTGTGCGCCACCATACCTGGCTCCTCAAAGTTGACTCATAACAATTATTCTTCTGTAGATGAATGGAAGAGAATCAGAAGAAGAAAACCTCAATAAATCAGAAATAAGCCAAGTGTTTGAGATTGCACTGAAGCGGAATTTGCCTGTGAATTTTGAGGTAAGCCTATTTCACATGCACAACATTGTTTTTACCAGATCCTGTCAGGATTCCCTATAGGATCAACTCTCTCCTAAATATTACAGTAGTACTCACATAAGGTGACCCTGCACCCTGACGGCCCAGACTTGGTGCTCAGGAGAGCAGTGGCTAGTTGTCCTTCTGCAGGTCTGTGTCCTGGAGTGTCTGTGGGTCTCTTTGAACTGGCACAGTGAACTGTGCCATGCTTGTCTTCACAGAGCACACAGGTCCTACCCCTTCCATTGCTCTGGAAAGCAACTTTACCTCCCAGGTCCTCTGTCTCTCTTTAGTCAGACTTGCTGTGTGATACACACCACGAGGAACAGCCTGGAGGACGATTGCTTGCTTGCTTGTTTGTTTGTTTTTCCAGACAGGGTTTCTCTCTGTAGTCCTAGCTGTCCTGGATCTCGCTCTGTAGACCCAGGCTGGCCTTGAACTCAGAGATCCACCTGCCTCTACCTCCCAAGTACTGGGATTAAATCAGATCCATGAGATCTGATGTTTTTTTTAAAAAAAAGAATGGGTTGTTGCTCAAAATGGAAAATAAAGTACATTTTAGTACATTTCTGTTCCAGACTAGTCCCAGTACACTAGGAAAGAGGAGGAAGATTTTTTATTTAGTATTTGGATTGTTTTGTTTTCTCTCTCTCTCTCTCTCTCTCTCTCTTTCTTTTTTTAAGATTTATTTATTTATTTTGTATGTAGCATGTATGACCAGAAGAGGGCACCAGATCTCATTACAGATGGTTGTGAGCTACCATGTGGTTGTTGGGAATTGAACTCAGGACCTCTGGAAGAGTAGTCAGTGCTCTTAACCTCTGAGCCACCTGTCCAGCCCTTGTTTTGTTTTCTTTGCGACAGGTTTTCTCAGTGTAACAGCTCAAGGAGGAAATTTTTTTTTAAAGTTTCCCTTGCAGTTTTTCACATGGCAAATTCTGTTTTGGTTGTTTGAGATAGGGTCTTACTATATAGCCCTGATTTTCCTGGAACTCTTAGGAGAGCTGCCTATCTCTAGTTTTGTTGTGGTAGTGGTAGTGATTTGTTTTGTTTGGGGGGCAGGGTTTGTCTGTTGTTTTTTGAAGACAGAGTCTGTAGCCCAGGCCTTAGATTTCCTGTGTAGCCAAGGATACCCTGAACTCCCTTTTCTCCTGCTTCTACCTAACACTGGCATCTCAGAGTCCACCACCATGCATTCCTTATGCAGTGCTGAGGATGGAACTCTGGGCCCTGATGCTCACAAGCACTCTACCAGTTGAGCTATATCACCCAGCTCGGAAAAGTTGTTTTTATTTATTTACTTATTTTTGGGTTTGTGTGTATGTAGAGGTGTGTGTGCATCTTTGTGTGTGTGTACAGGTATTTGTGCGTGTATTTGCATGTGTATTGTATTCAATCACAGGAGCTGTTTTTTTTTAACATTTATTTATTGAGTGTATATGTATACACATGTCCATGCCATTGGAGATCATGACAACTTGCAGGAATTGGTTCTTCCTTGTCACATGGATTCCAGGGATTGAACTCAGATTGTAAGGCTTGGTAGTATATAAATGGACATGACTACTCTAAGGTATGCTTAAGGGGAAAGTTTGCTTTTTTTTGGCGGTTTTCTTTGTTTTGTTTTGTTTGAGACAGGGTTTCTCTGTGTAGCTCTGGCTGTCCTGGAACTTGGCTCTGTAGACCAAGCTGGCCTTGAACTCACATGGAACTCAAGGAGGTGAAAACTGTTTCCACAAAGTTGTCCTCTGACTTCCACTTGTGTGCCACAGAGCCAAGATCTGCCCACTCTGCCTCCCAAATGCTGAGACTAAAGGTGCCTCACTAATGCTCAGCTAAGGGGAAGGTTTTTATTGTAGACAATGAGGAAGAGAACAGCCAGAAGTATCTAGAAGAGCCCAGAGCAGAGAAAGAAGTAGACTGGACGTGGCTAGCAGACTAGGCCTGGCCTGGAAGGGAAAGAGAGGAAAACATAAGCTGGGGCAGAGCCGAAATAGCAGGGATGTGAGGAGAAATGAACAGCTGGGGACAGAAGCCCACGAGCCGGAGAACTTTATACAGGTGCTTGTGATAGGAGGGAGCCTAGAGGCCAGCATGTGCTCTGATATGCTGATAGGCACCACAGGTAGACGTTTGTCCCTTCTGCCAGTGCTAAGAGGAATGGTTCCTTCTGGTGGAGGGGAACTGTCTTCACAAGTTCCTGATGAGTGCTGGCTTTTGGCTAGTGATCAGAATTTGGGGACACTGTTTCCTTGGACCTGACAGGTAGCAAGCACCTTTAACCACTAAGATGTTTTACCAGTCCCCCAAAACTCAAACTTTTTTTAAATGAATTATTGTGTGTGTGAATGAGTGTGCATAGCACACATGTGGAGGTCAGAGGACAACTTTGTGGAAGCAGTTTTCACCTCCTTGAGTTCTGTGATCAAACACAGTCCTCCAACTTGGCACAGCAAGTGCTCTATCCACCACGCAATCTCATTGGCTCACCTTCTTTTTCCCAAGCAAGGTCTCTTAATGATATTCTGGGTCCCCAGTTTAGCTAGGCTGGCTGGCCCCAGCGAGCCTGTCTTCACCTCCCCATGACTGTGACCACCGTGACACACACCCTCCTTTCCTGTGTGAGTGCGGGGTCAGACTCAGGATCTCACACTCGCATGGTAGGCCCTTACCCACCGAGCCTCCTCCTTCGTCTCTGGCATCTGTTGTTGTCTCTGTGAAGCTCTTACTTTAATTCTGCATTTAGAGTGATCCCCTCATTTTATTTCATAAAATGCATACCTTCTCCTGCCTCACAGCTCACATTCATCCTTCATCCCGTAGTCCGGTGGGGTGATTGTCCTATGGTCTGGTAGTACCCACTTCCCACCATGGGGCAGAGGTAAGCTGGAGAGCTGTGCTTGCCTCCCAGACCAGCCTGTGTGAGGACTGTCCTTGTTCCCTGCTTTAGAAATCAGAGCCTCCTGTCTTACATGCCGACTCTGGGGGGGAGGCACCATGTGGCTGGCTGGGATGGGAAGGAGACATGACACAGAGTGAACTGGGCTAGTTGCTGGGTGGGAGCTGTATCCCACTCTCCCTGAGTGCTCCCTGTAGGAAAAAGAAAACTGCCCTTTCTTGGGGGCAGTGTAGCATGAGATGCAGCTTTAGATGCAGGAGAGATGGTGACCAAGATTAAGACCAAATCCCATTCGCACTAGTTACTGTCCTACCCAGGCCTCAGCTTTTTGGAGCCTTTTATTGTGGTGGCATCTGGGGATTAGATTACTTTCCTTCCTTCTCCATGGTCACACCTGCTTTAGGAATAAGTTGTCCAGAGACATGTCAAGCAGCTACCCAAGAGAAATTGTCAGTGTGCCCCCAAGTGATGGTCTTGTAAGGTGGACTATTTTTCTCTTGCTGTGATAAAACACCGTAACCAAGGCAAGAAGAGTTGGTTTCGGCTCATGCTTCCAGAGGAAGCAAGTGGGTAGATGGGCTGAAAGAACAGGATGCTGAGAGCTGATATCTTCAGTGGCAAACGTGAGACAGAGTGAACTGGAAACAGGATGAGGCTCTACTCTTAATGCTTGTCTTGTCCACAGTGATACACTTCCTTAGTATCCCCATGACCCCGCAGTGCCACCACCTGGGGACCAAGTGTGGATATTTTCATTCAAATCAGCACATGGGGTAGTAATGTGGAACCCTTGTGGTTCATCTATAGATGGTGTCAGTTTAATGTTCCTGCTGAGTAACTGTCAAGTCAGAAGGGTCACAGCCACAGTCATTGGCAGATTGAGTGGGTCTTGCCTTTTCTGTTGCATGTGGCAGATTGCCTGGCCTATGCAGGGTTCTCAGAAAGTATTGAATAAATGAACATAGTAATTAATTTCTGGTCAGGTTTGTATATAGAGGGCCAGGTGGGCTGTGAGGTTAGAATGAGCTAGCATCCTTCATATTTGATCTGAGGAGGTAGGCACTTCCGGGCTTCTCTCCCCCAGACAGCTGTTTCTTCGACAGACCTTGTTTCCTGGACAATTTTTTCAACTTTCTGTTTTCAAAAAATGTCACATTTGACAGGACAGCTTGAAGCAGGCCAGTGACTCTGTCCTCCTTTCACTCGTGGTTGACATATCATGTTTTCTTTTCCTCTGGCAGAACACAAGGCATCTCAGTGTTAGCCTCTGCCGTGACCGGTTGCTTGACTGTGTGGTAGATGTGACTTTGGTTCCTGTGATTAGAGCAGCGTGGGGTTGAAGGATTCGAACCCTTGCCCTGTTGAGATAGGAAGCTGAGCCCTGCTGTGACTGTCATTTCCCATACACTCTCTTCCTGCGTCTCCCCGCTTTTCTGGGGGCTGTTTATTGCTGCCCTGCCATACAGCTCAGGGCCTTCATCTGTGACAGTCCTCAGCCTTCCATTTTCAGAGCTTGGTGTGTTGCAGGGCTAGTTGAGCGGCTCTCGATCGAGTGACTGGATTCAGGACGTGCATCTTTAGTAGGGTCCTCTTCACAGCATCGTGCCACACCCCTGTCGCCGATGGGGGTTCTTCCCCTTTGTGCACTGGTTTAGGGCTCTACAATGGATATGATCCTTGCAGGGAGTCTCTTTCTTCCTTTGGGATGTGGGACCTTTTGGGGAGCCCCTCGTTTCCAGAGTCTGGCAGTTAGTGAGGAGAATTACCAGTATCATCTGTTGGGGGGGGGGTCACTGACAATCGTGTGAAGTCTCCAGCCTCTGCTCTGCTGGGAGTGGAACCTGTCCTCTCTTCTCTCCCCTGTGATATCCTGCACCTGTGTTCACAGATGGGCTAGAGCTCCTCCACATGCATTTCTTTGAAGTAAGTGTGCCAGGCAGTGTGCCTTACCACTTTTAACAAGTGTCTGTCACGCTTTCACTCAGTCTGTCCCTCTGACACAGGTGGCCCGGGAGAGTGGCCCACCCCACATGAAGAACTTTGTGACCAGGGTTTCAGTCGGGGAGTTTATAGGGGAAGGAGAAGGGAAAAGCAAGAAGATCTCCAAGAAGAACGCAGCCAGGGCCGTTCTGGAGCAGCTGAGGAGGCTGCCGCCTCTGCCTGCCGTGGAGCGAGTGAAGCCCAGAATCAAGAAGAAAAGCCAACCCACGTGCAAGGTGAGAGAGCCTTCCCCCGAAAACCCACAGGCAAGGTGAGAGTCTGTACGACAGGGTTGCAGTGTTGGAGTGGTCAGGGTAGAAGCCTGGCTGCTGTCCAGTACCACACGGGCAGTTGGATGCTTTACAAGTACCACGTGTGAGCTACAGGTTGAGTAAAGATGAGGCCACTAAGTGTGTTGAGAAGAAGCACGTCCAAGTGTCAGTTCCTGTGAAGGTGCGCATCGTAGCTGTCACCTCTGTGGAATGGGTGGGGCTGCGTGGCCGTCTGTGGATTGCTGACTGAACCACCTCCAGCTCGGGGCTCAAGGTGCAAGTGGTACACACAGGGCTGCGTCTTGGGTATTAGAGCCCAAGAAACTGTTCTGAAAGATTGTTTGGATATTTGATTGAAACTTAATGGCTCTATAAAATAAAACATTGACCTGCTGGGCGGTGGCGGCACACGCCTTTAATCCCAGCACTCAGGAGGCAGAGGCAGGGGAATCTTTGTGAGTTCCAGGACAGCTAGGAATGTTACACAGAGAAACCCTGTCTTGAAAAACAAAAAAACAACAAAAAACATGATCCACGGGGGCTGGAGAGATGGCTCAGCAGTTAAAAGCACTGGCTGCTCTAGCAGAGGACCTGGCTTGAGTTCTGGCACCCACATGGTGGCTCCCACCTCGAGTTCTAGGGGTCTCTTCTCACCTCCATGGATACCAGGCACACATGTGGTAATGCATGCATACAAAACACTCATATACATGAGATAAAAATAAATAAATCTTTATTAAAAACGTAAATAAAAAAACGTTGACTCCAGCTGGGCGGTGGTGGCGCCTGACTTTAATCCCAGCACTAGGGAGGCAGAGGCAGGCGGATCTCTGTGAGTTCGAGTCCAGCCTGGGCTACAGAGTGAGTTCTAGGACAGGCTCCAAAGCCACACAGAGAAGCCCTGTCTTGAAAAACAAAACAAAACAACAAAAAAACCACGTTGACCCCTTTTCAGCAGCAGAAAGGGCAGCACTTGGGCATCTACTCACGGTCTCACATTTGCACATGTTCGGACACTTGCCTTTCTTCCTTTGCTGTGTCAATCACTTCAGTCATCTGACAAGGGCTTTGGGGAGGGAGCCTCCTTTCCTAGGCTTCAGCTGGAAGCGTTTCAATTCATAATATTGTTTTATTTTTGCAGTACTGGGGATTGACCAAGGGTCTCGGGTTTGCTGGCCAGGGCCTCCACCACTGAACTGCATCTTCAGGTCAAGGGCTTGCAAACGTTTGAAGTGGTTTCTGGGTTTTAGAGATTAAGAAAGCTAGGCAATGGGCCCCTTGTAGATTCAGCCAACCACTGGTGATGGCCTTGACTCCATTTACACTTTTTTAAAAGGTTTGTTTATTATATAGACAATGTTCTGTCTGCATGTACACCTGCATGCCAGAAGAGGGCACCGGATGTCATTACAGGTGGTTGGGAGCCACCATGTGGTTGCCAGACACTGAACCAGGACCTCTGGAAGAGCAGCCAGAGCTCCTAACCTGAGCCACCTCCCCAGTCTCCTTTTTGTCATTCTTGACCCAACAGTGGTCCCGTAGCCCTTTCCACGGCAATGTCTGCGGTCCCGAGGAGCCACCTTCAGCCTGCAGGGAGTGGCTGAGCACACGTGTGAGCACTGCCTGTTGTGTAAGGGTTGGGGCGTGCACAGGGTTTGTGTCCTTGGGGAACCTGGGAGAGTTCTCTGGTTTTATAATTTTTATGTTTTACATTAAAATCTATAGATTTGTTTATTCTTCCTCTTCATTTACTGTGAAGACATTACTTTGGAGCTTTCCCCTCACAATGAAATACTGAGGGCTGTTTTCTAAGACACAAAAATCGTCTGAGCATGATCATAAAGCATGTTCAGTTCCGTGTCCCGTGTCTCCCCCCCCCCCCCCCCCCCCCCCCCCCCCCGTGTTTCTCTCTGTAGCTTTGCGCCTTTCCTGGAACTCACTCTGTAGCCCAGGCTGGCCTCGAACTCACAGAGATCCTCCTGCCTCTGCCTCCCAAGTGCTGGGATTAAAGGCATGCGCCACTACCACCCGGCATATGTTCAGTTTTTAAAAGGTTTGATTCTAAGCCATTACGCCAGCACTGAGTTTCTTGTCTTCTGTCGTCTGCTGACTCTGGATAGGCTGGTTCCTTTCTGTGAGTAACATGTCCACTGTCTCTGTACTGTTTGCTCTCCAGCTGCAGACAGCCCCGGATTATGGCCAGGGGATGAATCCTATTAGCAGACTGGCACAGATCCAGCAGGCCAAAAAGGAAAAGGAGCCGGAGTACATGCTCCTCACAGAGCGAGGCCTTCCCCGTCGCAGGGAGTTTGTGATGCAGGTGGGTTGGTGTCCGTTGGTCCACACTACCACTGACTACTGTTGTCAAAGCCATGTTGCCGGTCATGGCCTGGGGGGCGTGCACTTCATCTTTGTACCCTTGAGGCAGGGTCAAGAGGCAGGGATATCTCTGAGTTTGAGGCCAAGACAAGAAAATGAGGATCCACTTTGTAGGGGAAGTGGGGCTGGCAGTTTGCCTGAAGTGGTTAGTCTAGACCACTGTGCCTAGGCCAGGGGAGGAGTCTTGTTAACCTTTTCAGTGTTCTGGCAGATTTTGATTTTAGCAGCCAGATACCTTGTGGTCAGAACAGCTTTAATGGAGTATATTGGAATTTGTCCAATAGCCAGTCCTCAGAGTCGTATGGGAGGAGGCTTCATTGTGTTTAGAGACACACCTGCATTTTTTTTTTGTTTTTTTGTTTTTCGAGACAGGGTTTCTGTGTTGTTTTGGTGCCTGTCCTGGATCTCGCTCTGTAGACCAGGCTGGCCTCGAACTCACAGAGATCCACCTGCCTCTGCCTGCCGAGTGCTGGGATTAAAGGCGTGCACCACCACCGCCCAGCCACACCTGATTTATAAACATGTTGGTGGAAAAGACAATGGCACACATTTTCCATATGATATTCTTGATTATAGATGTGAAACATTTCTAACTTGAATGTGGCCATCACAACAATGCGGACCACACAGAACACTTTGTACCGTCTGGTTTAGCAAAGCCATCCCCAGGGGCTTCCGGCAGCACAGCAGCCAGCTCCTGTCGTGTCTCAGAAGTTCAGTCACGGGTCTTTGTTGATGTGTTCTGCAGGTGAAGGTTGGGAATCACACTGCAGAAGGAGCGGGTACCAATAAGAAGGTGGCCAAGCGCAATGCTGCCGAGAACATGCTGGAGATCCTGGGGTTCAAAGTCCCCCAGGCGCAGCCTGCCAAGCCAGCACTCAAATCAGAAGAGAAGGTGACTGCTGGGACTCTCACTTCCAGGTGGCCTAGCTCCCTGCATGGGCAAGCCTGGGGCAAGGCTTCATCTTCCCTGCAGTAAGCAGCCTGCCCCCTGGGGTTCGTCCATTGATAGTGTTGGCAGGAGGGAGTTTCCTGTCCAGTTGACCGTGTCCCACGCGTGGTTTGGTTAAGTCTGTTCAGTGTCACTGTGGGCTGGATGTGCATTTCTGGAGGATGTCCTGTTCTTTCCTGATGGGTAGTTGGGATTGGAATGAACAAGTATGACTGTTATCTGTGCTTCAAGGGGGATCTGTATGACCTAGTCTTTCTGTTCCTATGGATCTGGCTTTGGTTTTCTGGGACAAGATAGCATGGTTAATAATAGGCCAAATCTCTCAGTCAGATTGAGATGCTCCTGTGAATTCTTAGTTGAATATTTCTCTGTATTGAGAGCTCACTCTGCAGAGTGGTCAGCAAGATTGCAGGAGTACATCAGCCTCTGGTGCTGACCCCAGCCACTGTCCTGCTGGAGCAGACGAAAGTCGGGCTGAGCTGCTTCTGAGCTCTGCCGTTTCATGACTGAGAAACAGCTCCCACTGTGCCTGCAAAGTCAGTACCTGGCACCCAGAGGTTCCATGTGGAGTTTGCACAGCCTGGATTTGGATTTCAGACTTCCCATTCAGAAACCCTGTAGAGTACTTGGAAGCATCCTCACCTCGTATCTGACAGTTATGCACTAGATGCCTCCAGCTTCTCTGTGGACGTACCGTTTCTGGGTGTTCTAGGTAATGTAAGGCACACATACCTTTTAGCGCCAGTGCAGACTCTGCTTGCCCACTGGGCTGAGCACTTTCATTCAAGACAGCATCTTCTGGTCCTCAGCACAGAGCCAGCTCTGCGTTCATGATCTGCTCTATCTATGTAAATGCCATGAGAGCTTGTGTGGTGGGGGTCATGAGAGACTGTGCACACAGGTCCCAGTGCTTGTCCATGCTCACTGCCATTTTTCTTTCTTAAGACTCCAGTAAAGAAATCAGGAGACGGAAGGAAAGTAACGTTTTTTGAACCTTGCCCTGGGGATGAAAATGGAACTAGTAAGTGTGACCCTCTTGATCCAGTGTGGTTTGGGTTTGTATGGCTTTTGTGTGACAAAGCACAGTAGCACTGCCTTCCTGAGCTTGTGAGTGCTGGGGTGGTGGGGAGAGTGGTACTTACTGTACCTTCTTGGGTGGTTGGGGTGGCTGTGGTGACCTCTCTGTCCCTTACAGGTAATAAAGACGAGGAGTTCAGGATGCCTTATCTTAGCCATCAGCAGCTGCCAGCTGGAATCCTCCCCATGGTGCCAGAGGTCGCCCAAGCTGTCGGGGTTAGTCAAGGACACCACACCAAAGATTTCTCCAGGGCAGCTCCGAATCCTGCCAAGGCCACGGTAACTGCCATGATAGCTCGCGAGTTGTTGTACGGGGGCACCTCGCCCACAGCCGAGACCATTTTAAAGAGTAACATCTCTTCAGGCCACGTACCCCATGGACCTCGAACAAGACCCTCTGAGCAGCTGTACTACCTTTCCAGAGCCCAGGGATTCCAGGTAACTGTGCCTTTGTGTGGAATCTCTGGGTCTCAGAGAAGGACCTTTCCAGCATCTTCAAGTTAGATTTTTCCTGCTTAGAATCACGTTTGTAGTTTATGCAAGACCCTGGGTTATGTCCCCAGCACCACAGAAACCAGAACAAGTGAGGCCATGTCTAAGAGATTGGATGTCCAGTATGGATCTGAGCAGGAGCGGCAGGGATGGGTCTGGAGTGTGACGAGGTGGCTCATCATGTAAAGGGGCATTATTATCAACCTGGTGTGTGATTGTTGGTGGAGAGAACCAACTCCAGCAAGTTGTCGTCCTTTTACTTCCACATACATGGTATGCCATGTGCTCACCACACCCGATGGGGGTGTGGAGAAGAAGTATGACAGGTCTGTAGGGAAAGAAGACACTTTTCCTTAGGAAGCAGCATTTAAAACCTAAGCAGGCACCTGGAGGATTATGGGCTGGGGCCCACATGACATAGGGTGTTTTTCCTCCTTAGGTTGAATACAAAGACTTCCCTAAGAACAACAAGAACGAGTGTGTGTCTCTCATCAACTGCTCCTCGCAGCCACCCCTCGTCAGCCACGGCATTGGCAAGGATGTGGAGTCCTGTCATGATATGGTACGTGGGCCCCAGGGCTGCTGAGAAGCTGCTGCATTCCCTTTTCAGGTTGTTAGTGCGCTTGTGAGGGACACTTCTCCTGTAACCTGTGAACAGGTCTAAACTCTTCACTTCAGTCTCTCTTCTGGCAGCTGTAGAAATCCCTTTTTGGGAGGTGGGGGGAGGACTCTGTTCAGATAACATTAAACCCTAAAAGAGGATTCTGCTCATATGAATGAGTTTGTCACTTAATGGAACATAATGCTGCATAGAGCTGATACCTCTGATTTAGAGGGAAACACAGGAGTTTTTTGTTGAGAGCAGGGTAGGTCACTATCAGGTGAAAAGCCAAAAGGAAATTATGTGGTACCCAGGGGAAGGTGCAGTTTGGTGCTTGATCTTAAAAATTCAAACTTTTTAGCTGAGTGGTGGCGGCACATGCTTTTAGTCGCAGCACTTGGAGGAAGATCTTTGTGAGTTCGAAGTCAGACTGGTTTATAGAGCGAGTTCCAGGACAGCCAGAGCTAGAGAGAAACCCTGCCTTGGTGGTTGGGGATGGGGGTAGGAGTTCAAACATGGCTTCCCATTTGCGAATGTCCCTTTCCACGTGGGTCTAGTCTGTTCTTTGTGGTTTGACTTTTCCTTCCACCCTTCTAGGCTGCACTGAACATTTTAAAGTTGCTGTCTGAGTTGGACCAACAGAGCACAGAGATGCCAAGAACAGGAAATGGACCAGTGTCAGCGTGAGTGAGCACATGCAGAAGGGAGTGTATGTGGGTGTCCATGGCAGGCAGTTGTCGGTGACCATGTCCAGGAAGTGCCACAGCATTGTTGGTTGACTCTGGCTGGGGAAGCATTTGCCTGAACTGCAGCCTGGCTTTAACCCCTGAAGGGCCCCATGTTTTCTAGGCAGTACCCCCCTTGATCTAGCCTTGAGAATGAGTAAAACATTCACATGATTTTAATGGTGCGTGGTGATACATCTTGGCCTCATCAGTCCCCTCTCCAAGAGTCACATCTTACTAGTCTTAACGTTTATTTTCATGTGCATTGGTATTTTGCCTGCGTAGGCCAGAAAAGGATGTTGGAGTTACAGGTGGTTGAGCTGCCATGTGGGTGCTAGGAACTGAACCCAGGTCTGGAAGAACAGGCGTACTCTTGACCACTGAAGGAAGTCCAGCCTGTGTGCTTATGGAAATAACCCTTTCCTTGAGACATTTTTCTTTATTGCAGTGCTGGGGGCTAAACCCAGAGCCCTTGGTCATGTCAGGCAAGTGGTCTGCCACTGAGCTGTGTCCCTGGCCCGCTATCATTTCCCCTCCTCTTCAGAACCAGAATACATGCAAAATCCCCGTCCTTTCTCCAATTAGTATCAGTTCCCACAAATGGGGCCCTGTGTTTACAAGCTACCTTTATTCAACATTCCTGCCATTGTCATTTTTTTTCTTCCTTAAAGGTGTGGGAGGTGCTGAACCTTTTCTGGCCACAAACCATTATAAATCCCAACATATATACTGAAAATACTGAGAACTGCTTTGAAAATTTGGAATTTCTGATAACTCCAGTGGGCTGAGACATGGTGGATAAGAATGTGGAAGCTGTAGCAAAGACGACAAGAAACTCCAGGTGATGGATGCCCTTGGTTGTGCTGTGCTCTGCCACCATCACGAGAGACCAGCCCCATCACCTCCAATTTTTCTATCGTGATAACAGAGAAACATGGCGAATTCTCATGCTGGCTCACTCAGATACTTTGGGACAACCCTGGACAGCCACGCCAGAGAAGCCTAAGAGTGGCCCCGGAGCTATAAACACCAGAGAAAAGCCAGTGCTTCCTACCCCACCTACCTGACTCAGCGTGCTCAGCCTGCCACACATAGTACCCACCCACCGTAACCACTGCTTTCTCTTCAACAGTGATGCTGTTGGTTCCATTATTTCCTTTGGTTGACATGACACTATGTAGTTTTCAGTTCAGTTTCTCAGTTGCATCTACTTATCTAGCAGTTTAGAAACTTGTCCAAGACTGATGCCATATGATGACTGATAACCGGCAAAGATCACAGCTGTTTGGTGATATGTCTGTGCCTCTGGCTTGGCTAGACAGTTCTAGACTTACCAGAATCCTTGACACCCCTTCCCTTGGTATAAATTGGACAGCTTAGGAAATTTAAACTTTAGATGATCAAAAGATTTGGTCCTTTTTATTTTATTTTTAAGCAGCAGACTTAAGCCTGGACCTTTAAAGATTACAGAAATTGTCAATAGGTGTGTCTGTTGAAGAGGTAGCTTTCTACCACACTACAGGACATTACTTGTGGGCCCAGGCGCCTGCAGGCTGGTGTCCCTGGAGTGCCTAATGCAGTCAATCTCAACCTCTGTGGGGGGAAAGGTGACAGGTTTCCTGTTGCTGTGCTGGTGTGCACAGATGCAGGAAGGTTGGCTGGCCCTGGTGGAAAGCGTTGCAGCCTTGAGTGCAGCACTGCTTCCATTTTGGTACAGCTGGAACTTTTTCACTCATGGAATGTAAGTAAACTAAGTCTTTGTCAACAATAAATGGTAATACTAAATTTTTTTTTTTTTTTTTGGGGGTTAATTTATTTTTAAATACCACTACTTCTAGATCAATCCCCTTCTGGTTCATCACCCACCCACCCCCAAAAATGTTTGTAATGCTTGTGATTCTGTCTGGGCAAAAATCTGAAGATCTAAAAATCTCTTTATATTAAAATATTGGTCAATAAACAGCTACTAAGAAAGTCTTTTCCAACTGAGCAGTAACTGAAGAAGGAGTGGTGATAGGAGGGAAGGGATGCGGCAGCTTGGGGAGCCATGTGGACAGTGGCTTAAAATCCACTTTTTATTTATGTGTGGTATTGGAGACAGCGCTTCTCTGTGTAATGGCCTTAGTTGGCTGTCCTGCACCCGAGAGATCCACTTGCCTCTGCTTCTGCCTCCTGAGTGATGGGATTCAAGTTGTGCACCACCATGCTGACAGGGAATTCACTTTTAAAGACTGCATGTATGCTTGGCTGTGGAATGTATGCAAAATGTAATGGTAATATTCAACATGATTGGTTGAGACATTTTATCTAAAAAACAAAAAAGGGCACTCAAATATTTTCACCAGCTGCAGACCAAATACATGAGCATGTGGAGGTGACTGATTCAAACCAACATGGCTTACTTGAACATAGGTAGGTACCTTGCCAACCAAAGAACATGGCTACCCCACTGAAGAAAATCTAGGCCTTCCCCAGTAACCAGTGTAGATCCTCAGGGAGGGCTGGGTGGAACCCTCTGAGCCCTTCCTCCTCAACATGGATGTAGCTGGAGTAGAGAGTACTCGAGCATGCCTGCCCCTGCTGCAGGGCTCTCCCTCCCTCTCCCTCCCTCTCTACCCAGCCCCTGCTGCAGTGTTCTGAGCCTTCTCATGCCCCCGCGGGGCCCCCCCCCCCCCGTGTTTCCATTAGTATTTTAATGTCACACAAAACTAAACATACACTTTGACCCTCGGATGTGTTTCATGGTTCCTGAAAAGCTAGAGAGCACTAGAGATTACAATTTTTAAGACACACACACACAACAAAAAAAAAGCTAAAGGACTCCAAGGAATGCTGGCTACACATGGCCCCTTTATACTCACTTTGCCTCTTTAGGCTAGGGATAGTTTTATCTCCGTGTCCCTGCATGTTTCATTGTCCTATAATAGCTGATTCACTGAACTGCCTCTGTGACACCTTTAATCTGGTCCTTATTGTTGATACTTAAAACTCAACATGCTCACCTATTCTTAAAGAAAAGGGGGGAAAGAATCAGATCAAATGCCAATTGACAAGTAAATTTGAATATTGTCATCTATTTCCTAAATGTTATACGAAAGAGCAAACTGATTGATTATTGCCACAGTCAACCACAGATATGCTTGGGTAAGTAATGTTAAGGTTGGCAGTGGTGTGCGCCTTTAATCTTACCAGCGCTCTGGGTGCAGAGGCAGGTGGAGTTCTATGAGTTTGATGCCAGCCTGATTATACACAGTGAGTTCCAGGACAGTTAAGGGCTACTCTGTCTTGAAAACAAAGCCAAAAAACAACAAAGAAACCTCATTATTTTTGAGGCAGGGTCTTGCTATATATCTAGCTGGCCTTGGACCACCTGGTGATTCTCCTCTCTCCTCTAGAGTCCTGGAATGATAGGTATATAGTGCCATGCCCAGCAAGATGAAACGGGAAGATGTAGTCATGTGGGCTAAATCCTTATTTTCATAGCCGAAGTTAACAGACTGCTCCCAAGATGGCACAGTTGATACAGGTGCTTGCTACCAAGTCCACAAGCTGTCTTCTGACCTCCACACAGATGCCACCACACATGCCCCCTACCCACAGATGTAAAAAGGGGAAGAATGTAGTGGTGAGGGAGATGCAAAGGTGGAAATGTTCACAGAATGTGGAGACGAGAAGAACTTGATAAAAACTTCACACATGGAAATGATCTGCTCATGTGCCAAGCTGATTATCCCTAACGTATAAATACGCATTTTCCTTTACCACAATGGCAACAAAGCGGCTGGGAGTGTTAGCCTGGTGGGAGAGTTTCTGGGTTTGATGTTTAGGAGCGTCGGAGAAAAAGACAAGAACCAACCAAAGCCAAGGAAAGAATGCCCCATGAGTGCAGGATTAGGGTTAAGGTTAGGAAACCGGAGTAACTTCACCTCCTCAGGAAATAAACAGGACCATGTGTAAGAATGTGCATGGAATTAGCCTCACGATGCCCCAGTGTGGTATTTGCGGGCTATGACCTGGTTTTTAGGGGCACAAGCACTGCTGGCTGTTGCTGTGCACTTAGTCGAAGTGCTGTGGGCATTGCCCTGACTGATGACATCGTAGTCCTGACAGGTGCCAGTGTCTGCTGACGCCAATCACAGCATTAAATGTTATAAAGACTATCCTCTGTAGAGGGGAGAAATCCAGCAAAGTGCTAAACTATCGGGGTAGAGAGATGTCTCCGAGGGTAAACCTGAATTCTCATCTCCAGTAATGGGGATGGAGACAGGATCACAGGGTCAGCTAGTCTGAGAAAAAATGGCCAACTCCAGGTTTGTTGGGAAACTATGCCTCAGTTAACATTTCCAAAGAAAAATACTTTTGAGATTAGTTATTTTAAAAAGTCCACATGTGCTGGATGGTGGTGGCACACCCCTTTAATCCCAGCACTTGGGAGGCAGAGGCAGGCGGATTTTTTGAGTTCATGGTCAGCTTGGTCTACAGAGCTAGTACTAGGACTGCTTATAGCCTGGCCCTGGTTCTCACAGGTTCTCTGCTTCCAGAGCTCTGTGTGCATTAGCTGTCTTTTTAACCTGACAGTGAATAGATCACAGGAAAGCACAAACATCAAGAGGCCAAATAAGTAACCTGCTACAGCTGAGAACCAGTGCAGACTTAACTCAAACCACCCCTACCATTTATCTGTGTTCCCCACCCCCTGCCATCTAAGGATGGAAGCCAGGGAGGGCCTTGTGCAGGCTAGGTAAGTGCTCTGCCACTGAGCTACACCCCTAAGCCCTACCTACCATTTCCTTACAATATCTTTAAAAACCAGATTTAAAAATTGTATTGGAGAATGGCATAACAGAATCCTATCAAAAACAAAACACAATTTAAACAGGTGAATGAGATGGCTTAATGCAGTGGTTCTCAGCCGTCCTAATACAGTTCCTCATGTTGTGGGGACCTTACCCATAAAATTACATTGCTGCTCCTGTTATGAACCAAATGAAGACATCTGATATGCGACCACTAAAGAGTTGAGAACCACTGGCCCAATGGGTTAAGGCATCTACAGCCAAGCCGCAGGACATGAGTTGATTCTGAGGACTCGGATATTAGGAGAGAATACACAAGTGCTAGAAATAAAATGCAGTAAGCATACCAAGTGGACAGGATACCATGGGTAGAAGCACTTGCTGTGCAGACTTGGGACATGAGTCTGATGGCTGGGTCTGACATGAAATGTGGGTGGCACAGTCCTCCACAGGAGCTCCATGGACAGCATGCAAACACGTAAAACGGAAAAAAAAAAAAAATAGACAAGGTAGCTGATAACTAAGAGTCAAGCAAACCAGCAGTCTCCCTGTTACAAACAACCCGGAAACACACTTGCTGTGCTTACAAAGACCAACTGAGGAAGGAGAAATGGATGTTTATCAGTTGTGAATGGCACCCAATGTCTCCAGTAACATCACTGCGACAGCTGTACAGTTCGCTCCGTAACCACCCAGAGGCAGCTGCACATTACAGGACTCAGGTCCACAGTGTCCTCTTCCTACCTTCCTGTCATTTTACAATTCTTTTTACAAGTTTATGCCGAAAATACTCAGGAGGCAGAGGCAGATGGACCGCTGTGATCAGGACAGCCAGAGACCACATCTCAAAAGACAAAATGTTCATGTCTAAATACGAAAAGTTAATGTTTCTATTGCTATTTAAAGAGTAACAGCAGCAGCAATGGGACCTAAAACACATAAGATGGGAGCTAGAGAGAAGGCTCAGTGGTTGGACCAGGGGCTGCCCTTTCAGAGGATCGGGGTTTGGTTCCCAGCATCCAAACCACAATGCTCTCAGGCTGCTATTCCAACTCCTGGAGATCTGACAGCCTCTTCTGGCCTCATCAGGCACCCGCACATATATGTGTGAACTAATGTATAACAATATATAGTGTTATACATTAATTCACAAAGGGGTGCACACACAAAAAGATGGTAGAAAAACGTAAAATTGTTTGAAACCTACCAGGAAATGTAACAAAACATGTATGGGGGGGGAAGGTATACACGGGGTGGTATGGTTCAGCATGACCAAACACTTCCCAAACTGGAAAAATCTGAGTTCAATCCACAGAAGCCGCATGGAGAAAACCGACATGTGCATACAAAAGAAACAACAAATGCAAAATAAATCATTTTCTAAAAGCCATCTATAGTGTCCATGGAAAGAAAGAAGAGAGAGAGAGAGAGAGGAGTTGCTTAGCCTGTGTCCACAGGAAATCCCAAGTTAAGTACAACAAATGGACAGTCCCCTGTAGCTGGAACCACAGGTGGCCACTCTAATCCTACACTGCCCCACAGGCCTCACTCTAACCCAGCCTATGATGCCAGACAGCCTTTCTCTCACAGTGACTAACAAGCTCTTGTAGACAAGCCACAAATTTGTATGAATAGCTGCTTTGCCTATGTCAAAAAAGCAAAAAGCCTCCACCAATCTGAGTTTAAATGACTAAAAAATTAGGAATTTCATGGAGTCTGGAGGGGAAACTAGAAAGGTTTGAAGAAATAACTTTTCATCAAGCACCAAAATCCTGGCCTGAAGATGCTCATAGACACACACTGTGGGTTTTTATTGCTGATTACAGACTTCAACTACAAAATGTGCACTGCTTGGCAAGTTGACAAGTGATTCTTTACTTGTTCACATTTCCAATAAAAGCTTAAAGAAACAGACAACAGTACAAAGGACGAGAGAAATACGAGCTTCAAAACAAAGGGCTTAGAAACAGAATTCAGTGTCCACAGTCAAGGTCTGCCAAAAATTTGAAATAATTCAAACTGTGCAAATGCTCAACACAGACCATGGCCATACATGGCATTGTAAATACTTGTCCCATGAAGCCACAAACCAGACAATTTACCAGTTGATGATCAACACAAATGACCTCATTTGCTTATAGTAGTAGTATTTACTATCCTCTGGAAGATGGAGTTTGTAACAAATTCAATTGAGGTTGAAAATCTGCATGTAATGTTTCAGCAGAGCTGTGCTCAGGAGTCCACATGGTTCCTAAGAAACCATCCTGGGCCCATGGGGTCAGGAAGCAGCAATTCACAATAGGGTCACGCTGGCTGCTTGCAGGTAGCCTTGAAGGTATTGCAATGCTTCAGCATTAAGGCTGGTGCTCACCATTGAGGGAACCTACAGAAGGAAAGCACAGGAGTTGGAGGCTCTGTGTGCACACACAAACTAGGGCCTGAATGGATACTGTCACCATGGGGGAAGGGGCAGTCAGTCTGTCCCTGGCCCCAGGAGGTTGTAATAACTCAACTGACTTCATACCTTCAAAATGGGTAGATTTAGGGCAGGTGAGAAAAGGTACTTGTGTGGGTACAGGTACCTGCCACCAAGCATAACTACCTAAGTTTGATCCCCAGGACTCACCCAATGGAAAGAGAAAACTGACAAGTCTGTGACCTCTACAAATGTCTCAAAAAGTAAGGTAGATGGTCTCTGAAAAATCCAAGGATGCCCTCTGACACACACGGTAGATTCATAAAGAATTACTGTTGGGGTGCTATGGTAGATTAAAAGTTTTGTTGTTGTTGTTTGTTTAAACAGGATCTCTCTGTAACAGCTCTTGATGTCCTGAAACCTGCTTTGCAGACAGGCTGGCCTTGAACTCACAGAGATCCTCTTGCCTCTGTCTCCCAAGTTCTGGGATTAAAGGCGGGTGCCAACACTGCCTGACGAAAAAATGTTTTCATGCTCTTCTAGCTTCTTACATATTGCAGGTTAGCCTCAAACTCACAGCTACCCACCCATCTAAGTAAGCTGGGATTACAAGGATACACCTACTACCCATGTTTGCCAAGAGAAATTTTTATTGGTGAGCAAAGACTAATTAAGGGCTTATGTGTACTTATTCTAAAACTCGCTAGAGTGAAAAATTAAAACAAGTAATTGATAAAATGTTGGTAATTATTTTAGCTGGCTACAACCAAGGTTTGTCATGCTGTTTCTGTGTGAAAAATAAAAACTATCATCTAGTACAAAAACTCTGAAAGACTACCTAAATGCAATTAAAAGGCCAGTATTCCATGACTCATTACTTAATTTTTGAGTAAGTTACAGGCTTTCTGTCTCTGTCTCTCTCTTTTTTAGACAGGGTTTTCTGTCCTGGAACTAGATCTGTAGACCTCTGCCTCCCGAGTGCTGGAACTAAGGGTGTGAGCTACCCTGCAGAGCATGTTCCAGTGTTTAAAGCTCATCCTTTAGCTTTCCCTAGAATCCCACTGAAAACAGGTGTAACAGCTGCTGATCTCCTGACCGTCCAATCTCACCTCCATGAACCAGAGTCCATGATGGCAGACACTTACCCTTCCCGGACAGGCAGTAGACAGTTTGTGAAGAGATTGTGCCAGATGGATTTTGGGGTTGTTCACCATCTGACCTACGGGGTCATGTTCTTTTTTACCAGCAAACGCTAGCTGTGAGAAGGCAGTCTGGTATCCTGGTGTATCTTCTATGTCAATAAAATGCTCTTCATCAGGAATGGTGTCATCTTCAGGTAACTCAAAAAGGCCAATGAGAGATTGCAACAAAGGAGTCCTGGATTGGAAAAGGAGAGAAAAACACAGGAACTTATTTTTAAAAGTCCAACAGGGTTCGGTGGCTTATTCCCAAAATCCCAGAATTCAAGAGATTGAGTCATGAAGACTGCTGTGGTTTCCAGACCAGCCTATGCTACATAGTAACAATCTGTTCCAAAATGCAATGGCTAGGAAGATACATTTTTGGAGAAAATGCTTGTTACACAAGGGTGAGAAATGGAGTCCGATTTCTAGAATTCTTATAAAAGACAGGCTGGCATGGCAGCCTTGCTGGTATCAGCAAGCTTTGGGTTCAGCAAGAGACCAAGCCTCAAGAAATAAAGTGTGACTAAGGAAGACCCCAGAGGTCAACTCTGGATGTTGTGCAAATGAACCCATGTATATGTTCATACACACAGGAACATGCATACATACAAAGACAAAACCAAACAGAAAACTCCTAAGAAACATAAACTACGTAAAGCGGTGCAAGCCTATAATGGCAACTGGATATATATAATGGCAACTGGATCGCCCTGAAGGAAGAAGCAGTAGTATCAGAAGTCTGTATCATAGACTCAGAGATCCGCTAAATTAGACTCTCCTTGGGTCTACAAAAATCGTCTCAAATTAACAACCTAGCTGCTGGCTAGGGTTGGAGAGATAGCTTATAGGTTAAGAGCACCAGCTGCTCTTCCAGAAGTCCTGAGTTCAATTCCCAGCACCCACACAGTGGCTCTCAACCATCTATAATGGATATGCTGTGCTCTTCTGTCATGCAGCCACATATGTCAATACAGCACTCGAATACATAATTAAATAAATCTTAGAAGTAAGAATCAAGGCCGGAGCCAGGAGGTGGTGGTACATGTTCAAAGACAGCCTGGTGTATACAGTGAGTCCAGGTCAGGTAGCCCTGTCCCAAAACCAAATAAAACGAAACAAAGTAAGGATCAAAACCAGGGGGAATGGAGAGATGTCTCAGTGGTTAAGAGCGCTGGTTGCTCGACCAGAGGTCCTAAGTTCAATTCCCAGCAACCACTATAACCAAATCTGATGCCCTCTTCTGGCATAAAGTTGTACATGCAGATAGAGCACTCATGCACATAAAATAAATACATCTTAAGGGGGAAAAAAAATCAAAACCAGATCTACCACTAGCACTAATAGTCTGAGGTAGGAGAATTGCTTGGACTGCAGTATGAGACCATGATGGAAACCGACCAATGAACTCAGAAAGGTCTACACGTCGTGCTAAAACTGACCAGTGCTAGTGGAGCATCCAATATCAGAGCCCAATTGTCTTGTCGGTGCGACCCTCCAAGAGTAAGCTGGTCAATTCTGTAGCCGTAGAGGAGGAAACACTTCCCCACACTCAGAAGGGAGTACTCACCATAGCTTGGTATACTCAGTGTCCATCATGGGTGGACATTCGGTGAGTAATTTGGTTATACCAACTGCACAGATTTTTTTCTCCACATTTCCAGATACCTTCTGAATTTCTGGAATAATGATTTTTTCCAAAACCATTCCAAACATTCTATTAATAAAGGCAAAACAAATCGACTCAATATAGGCAAGCATACTTAGTGAACTAATTAGATGTTATTTCTACTCAGTGATTCTGTATGAATGAAATAAAGTACTATTGTCTCAACTGACTGTATCTTGGTTAGACACTGCTAGGTTACTATCAGCCTTCTCTTAAGCAAAACCATTGCAGCTTTTTTGGGGCAGGGCAGGTGGGAAGAATTGTATGCTTAAAATGTTACTCAAAAATTGTCAAAAAATTTTGAAAAAGTTGCTCAATAAATTTTTGAAAAATTAAAAACCTAGCTAAGATAAAAAGACCAGAGCACCCAGCACTGGCAGGATCAGTGTGCCATTTCTGGATTAGAAGCCTCTACCTTTATTTGACTGAACATCTGTGAGCACATCAATCCTAACAGTGCATTTGACAGTCCTTGAATATGAGTTCTTGACAACACCCTGGAAGTAAAACTTCTCACATTCTAAATGATACAAAGTCCTTATTCTTTATGTCTCAAACTCTAAGTACAGAAAGTGGATCAAAAGTGGGGCCTTTGCACCAAGAAGACAGGTTTTACCCACTGTGAAGAGGTGCTAAGGAGCCCCATATAAGCTTCAGATAGCCCCACAATCCCTACTACTAGAAATTGTTTTTTCTTGTACCACTTTTCAAGACAATTGACTTTTAAAGTCAATCTGTACTGTTCTGGGATATTTTCTCACATAATTTTCCCCTTACCAGCTGTCCTCTGTTAACCTCCCACTGCCCTAAAAGTCACACTACTAAAGGTAGTATTCTCTGCACAATTACCATGGAAGTCAGAACAAGCTTCACCAACTGCAAGGCTCTCTCACTACCGTCAGACTGCTGCTGCCCTTGCACAGTGCAGCCAACCAGCTACTCTTCTTTGTTTTTGTTTTCTCAAGACAAGGTTTCTCTATAGCTTTGGAGTCTATCCTGGAACTCACTCTGGCCTTGAACTCATAGATATCCACCTGTTTCTTGCCCCCAAGTTCTAGAATTAAAGGTGTGCACCACCATTGCCCAGCCAACCTATTTTTTCTGAGAGTCTTTTTGTAGACACTTATTCTGCGTGGAGAATGCCAGAAGACAGAGACTTTGGAAATGAGGACATGATCAACTTTTCTATGTGCAGGAATGCTTCCAAACCAGAACAACAAAGCCACCAACACACACACACACACACACACACACACACACACACACACACACACACACACACACACACACGTTTATACTAAAGAGGTCACATAGTTTTCTTCTTACAAAGTCACAACTTACTTTGGTTGTATGCCATCAAATATCTCTTGTAATGCTAATGCCCCATACTTAATGCAATATAAATTAATAAACACTAAGAAACCTGTGGAAAGAACACAGTGTATTAATAGTGAACTTCACTGAAATTTGAAGAATTTCTCTTAAAATCTGCCAGGGGAATCTATGTATCAGTTCACCACTTGCCTCCCAAGACACCCCAGACAGAGTGGTCTCCTTGTCTGTATCACAGTTTTACACATTTCCACATTAATATTTCTACTGAAAAGTGTTTCTCTCCCTAAACTTACACAAACAACTTTGGAACACAATGCATTTCAAACTATGTTAGTGTTTGGGGTACACACATTTTTTTCAGATATTTTACTTTTAACATTTTTGACTGATCAAAGACTTGCTCACCACCATAGTCTTAAAATACTTAGTCTCAAAGCATTTCCAAATGATGTGCTTACTCTTGATAAACTTGGTGGTCTTGGAGTTCTGCAGTCTCTGGAACAGTAGAATGAAGATCTGCTTTCTATACTGGTCAACTGACTCACTAAAGAACCGAAGAGAAGCATACATATCAACTTAGTCTTTTATGAGCATTTAACATAATCTTTGCTTCAAAGCACAGAGGGTTAATGTGACTCACGGAGGCATGTGCTCTATTATGCTGTTAAGAAGATAGAAGCCTTGGTGATCGTTTGCTTTGGATGCAATTAGCTTCTGGAAGACACCAAGTAACCCAGGCTGCAAAAAAGCAGATCAAACAATGAGCACTCAAAGAGGCCGAGATCAACTGCCATATAAGCTTCAACAGGCTGCTATCTGGGAAAGTGGCCACTACTGAACAACGTAACCAGCCTTACTCTCTTGTTCTTACTGGTAGATTGAGAATCATGTAGCATAGGCTACATGGAGCCAAGGATGACTTTGATCTTTTAATTTTCCTGTATCCATCTCCCCAAAGCTGGGATTACATCTGTGTGCAACTATGCCCAGTCTTTTCTAGCTCTTATTTTTGAACTGTAAAAGGGGTACAGATGACGTGCCCTCTTACCATAATAAGCCACTGAAGTTATTTCTTTGAAATTAAATTATTGGCTCTTATTTTTTCACTACAGACATAATAACCAAATAATATCTGGTATCAATAAAGAATACATTACCATTCCTATTAATCACATCTCTTTTTATTGAATTTAATAATTTTAAGGAAAAAGGTTAAAAAAAACCTGCCACCCCTTGTTTTTGAAAATGCTCAAGAATTCAAGCTGTTCAAAAATCCCAACTCACGATTTTGTCAGCCGCGGCACTTGCTATTGTACTTGAGCCTCGCTCCAGAAACGCCTGGAGCAGCCTCACTAGAGCAGGGATGTTTCCTGTTCTTTCCCAGAGCACTGGCTGGAGGAGGTGTGGAAACAAGGCCATATACGAAGACGGGATATCATTTTTGTGTGTTTCCAGAAGCAAAGACATCACTTGAAAGACATAGGGAATAAATTCTGTAGATGAAATCAAAAGAGAGCTGTTACTGGCAGCATTCAGGGCTTTGGTGTGTAGGGCAGGCAGCATTTTATACCCACCCACAGTCTCATCACATTAGGACAGACTTCGGCCAGCTTACCTTGCACATCATTCTGTAAGATTTCAGTGAACACTAGGAACAGAGCCTCCTCAAAATTCACAACAGCAGCAGGGTTAGCTTTGCAGGTTATTCTTATAGACAAGCATATTGCTTCAAACATGTAGTGATTAAAATGAGGTTTGCTGGGATTCTGAAACAATAAATCCAACAAAACACCATCTCAATAATCCAAGTGACTACATATATGAATTGGAGCAGAACAAACCAAACCCTCCTAAAAAAACCGGTAAAAGAGATGTTCACTCTTTTTAAAATAGCATCAATGCTAGGCATGATGGAATAACTTTAATCCTAATACTAGGAAGGCTGAGACAGGCAGAGCCTCTGAGCTCTGGGCCAACCTGGTCTTCTACATAGCTAGTTCCAGGCGAGCCAGGGCTATATATTGAGACCCTATCTTAATAAAATAAAATTAAAAAGTGGTAAGGCTGGAGCTATGGCTCAGTGGTTGAGAACACTGGCTGCTCATATAGAGGACCTAGTTTTGTTCCCAGCACTCATGTGGTGGCTCACATCCACGTGTAAACTTCAGTTCTGGGGGATTTGAAACCCTCCTCCTCTGACTTTGGAAGGTACCAGGTAATCACACAGTACAGACACACACATACAAACACTCATACAAGTAAATCACCATTAAGAAAGAAAAAAAAAAAAGAACTAAACCAGTGCTTATTTGTTTTTTGTTTATTTATTTGGAAGTGGCAGTGCTAGTCGCACGTTCTAGGGAAGTGCTCTACCACTTAGCTAGCTAGCTAGGTCCTCCACAGCTCCATCTGGATTAAGCAAGCTGCAGGCCTCAGGTTGGAGCTGGAGTTGTCTTAAACCCATGTGTCCTAGGAGAGCCACACTGTAGGCAGGGGGAAAAGCACATTCCAGCTCTACCAGACCTTGACACCTGTGTGCACAGGCTGCTGACTCTCAACGATAGCAATCTTCCTATTTTCTCAAAAGCTCTTAGAAAGCCACCATGAGCTGGCTAGAGCAGAAGGGAGGGAGGGAGGGAGGGAGGGAGGGAGGGAGGGAGCGTGTGTGTGTGTGTGTGTGTGTGTGTGTGTGTGTGTGTGTGTGTGTGTGAAAGAGAGAGTGAGAGAGAGAGAGAGAGAGAGAGAGAGAGAGATGTCATACAACCCTGCTTTGTTCTCCCTCATTTCCTTAACTCCCAAAGCAATTCTGCACCAAGAACGCAGGTAGACAATAATCAGTCTGCTGTCCAACTCTAATACTTGCTCACTTTTTAAGAGAAAGGGTCTCATTCTGTAATCCTGGCTGGTCTGAAACTTAAGAGACCACCTGCCTTTGCCTCCTGAGTGCTGGCATTAAAGGCATGAGCCATCATAACCCACTGACTCCACTACTTATTATGAATTCAAATAACTTTCAGAGCATAATCAAGATCATGCATGTATAACGAAATTCTTACCAGGTGTGGTAACACATGCCTTTAGTCCTAGTACCATGAAGGCAGGCTGGTAATCCCTGAGTTTGAGGTCAGCCTGCTCTATATAGCAAAAACTTACATCAAAAAAAGAAAAGAAAAGTTCTGTCACCCTTAAGCTCTTTATTTTAAAAATATAGTATCCATGTTTATATATGAATTTTTGGCCAAAGAACTTTATTTAATGGAAATAAGGGTAAGGAAGAAGAGACACATAAGCCTGTCATTTTCTAAATCCAGAATCTTTCATGTTCATTAGTGCAAAGCCTCTCTTACTCCACTTAAAATAGAATCAGGATCATGCACTTTCTTAATTTCACAATGAGTATGTCAATTTTGTTATGAGAACAAAAACATAAATTGGCTTCTGAGCTTATACTTAAAATGTGGTGATACATTTCCAACCTAATGTGTGTCCCCATACTACCATAAAAGCATGCCAACATGAGGCCAGAAGAATGCACAGACCTCCAACAACACCTGGCCTGGTGTCAAAGGGCTGTGAGCCCAAATAGTTCACAGGAAGTTAAAAGGCAATCCCAGGGGCTGGTGAGATGGCTCAGCAGGGCAAAGGCACTTGCTGACAAGCCTGACAATATGAGTTCAATCCCTGGAACCAACATGACGTAAGTTGTTCTCTCACCTCCACACACGTCGTAGTGTGAGTACACCCACATACACATACACAGTAAATGTTTTTAGAAATGCAACCTCATTCTTAACTGGCTGTTACCTTACTAACAGCTAACAGCTTCTGTGTGAGCTGAGTGATCAGAGTAGGGATATAGGGGATTATGGCTTCTTGCAGGAGGGAGAAACTTCTCATGATAGCTGTAAAATATAAAAACAGCACAAACAGTTTAGTTAATCATTAAAATAAAAGTGATTGGAGGGAAAGGCCACTAATTCATCAAAATTAACATCTAAGAGTCTTAAATATCCCCTATATACCTTCCTCCACTTAACGATGTTTCCCTTCCTTTTCTATCAGGCTAAAGGCTGGCAACATTCAGATGGGGAAGACTACTAAAGCACTTTAAGAGACCAAGGCTCAAAGAATTCAAGAAGGGACAACAAACATTACTCAATAGTAAAGGAGGAGACAAAGGAGGAAGAAGGAGCAGCGGGGTGGCGAGGGCAGCGAACCACAGCATTCAGAGAACAGACCTCTAGCTCGTGTTTTTCAACTAGAAAACACTGGCAGAACTTTTAGCCAAGATCTAGAATAAACACAGTCTCAGCTCAGCTCACAGGAAACTAAGAGAAAACATCAGCTACGGATCTCCTTAAAGACATTAAAAAGCTAATGTATAGAGTCCATACTGTAAAACTTTGCATATCAACAGGTGCCTAAAAACATGTGGAACAGGAGAGGCACGTATTGGTAAGCTAAATACAAGATCATTATCATTATGTAGATTCATTTCCAGAGTCAGTATTTAATATAAAAAGGCCTGCTACCAAATGCTAGTCCTAAGCAACAGAACCTCATGTCTCTTGACTCCACGATGTGGGCAAGATGTTTCCTCTACCTGAACAAAGACTCATCTCAACACAGCCTGAGTTAAGGCAGAGGATGTGACCATATTTATTGAGAAGGTAATGTACCATGCACACTAGGAACACAGTAACAAAGACCATAGATTACTTTGCTGTCCTCATGGTGTCGAAACCCACAAATACACGGCTTGATGTAAAGACACATATATGCACCCCCAAAAGTCCTGATGGGACCTGGAAGATCAGGGAGTTTCTCTGGTAAACACAAGTCTTGATCCAGAGAACAATGAGACCTTTGAGATGTAACAGTGAGAAAGGCGGACTCTCGTACGGCAGGCAGCACATGGCAGACCACGATTGGTACCAGTGTCCCTAGGAGGAGGCTGAAGCAGGACCTAGGCTTTACACTCAGCAGAACACACCTACAGAGACTATTACCTGAGCTGATCTTTGCCCTCTGAAAGTAACTCTAGGAAAACTTAAATTTTGCTACATTTTTTACCACAAGGAGTAGAATTTCATCAACCTAAAGTAAAACACTTTTGAAAAATTGTTAGTTAATGAAGTAATATATATTGTACTTAAAAAAACAAACAACCCCCAAAATTCTTTTTTTTTGACAAACAGTCTCTGGTTCTTCAAGTATGGCAGCTGATGTAGAACTACAGAGTGTTTACCTTATAATCTGAGGGTTGATACTTAGTTATGGTCTGGACACCAAGGAAACGGCCTACCTTTCATAATATATTCATTTTCTGAAGAGCCAGGAAGAGTGAGAGCTTTGAAAAGGTTTGTTAGCAGAATCTCAACAAACGGTGCGATTTCTGCAGCTGTAAAACTATGGATGAAAAAACAGCTTTCAGTCACTGCCAACTGGGGAGTTTTTCACTGGGGAGCCCTGGGCACCTACTGCAGCACACTTCTCGGCATAAGACCAGCCTCTCTCACCACTGAGAACCGGTGGCCACACTGCTAACTGCTCACATGTGCTCATGTTAAATTCCTAATTAGGCACACAAGGTCAAGCATAACTGAAGAAATAAACACACCAGGTGAACTCAGTACCATCTGAACCTGTAGTCTTCTTGGCTCTTATCTACCACCATGGAGAAGAGCACCCACAATGGGGAAGGTTTTAGACACCTTCTTCTCTGGGAAGGGCAGCACATGCTCTCTACATTCACATCTTGGGCCTGAAGATGGCCCACAGGACAGTTTCATCCTGAGTGACCACTGAGAGAGTCTGTGCTCAAGGCTGGGTGAAGAACGGAGCCTAAGACTATGTTCCATGTCTTAACTAGAGCTTGGTTTCAAGAAGTAACACTGAAAAATGGCCTGAAACCGCAGACCCCTCCTCTGCATCCATCCTCATCAGGCCACAAGAGCTACTTTCTTGGCACAAAAGAATGACTCACTCAACGGAACCATATGTATGAGCTGGAACAAGAAAGAAATGGTCAGGAGACACTGCAGAGACAGGCTGCTACACACACTGAGCTGCCCTCTGCTTTATTCTCAATCCCACAGACACTGAATACTCAGTCTCTAGGTTTCCCTCTCTCCTTTGGCTGCTAGAAGACGCCAAATAAAACTTGTAGCCGCTTCATTATATAAAGCCCTCTGACATACCAGTTTTCAATAACCTTACTACTGTTATTTTCCTTTGCTCTAATTCATTATCACAATGAGTCTATTTGATAAGTTGCCTTACATCCTTTTGGAATGAGAGAAAGTAAAAGAATAAAAATTATACATGTAAGTTTTTCTAAATACTAATGAGATTATGAAAACATCCAGAGACATCTCAAACCAGTAAGGTATACCCTCTGCCCTAAACTAAAAAGTACAGGGATGAATCAGAAATCAAATACTTACAGAGTGGCGTTGTTTGGTCCTCTCATAGTAAACAGCCTTTCGAGAGCGTGTGCAGCGTAAGTATGGACAACAATACTCTCAGCCTGCAGATGACTAATCAAGAGAGGAATAGAGACTAAAAGGTGCTCTTTAGGTACCTGAAAAACACATCAACACATCTTCTAAATCCAACATTACTTAATAAAAGGCAATGGGGTGTCCTGACATTAAAAACAGCATCCCCACCACCACCCTGCTCTGTTGTACTGTAAAAGGATATATTGGTAGGAAAGTGAAACTCGAATGGTTCAAATCCCACTCAGTTTTAAAAAGTTTTTTTTTAATTTGTGTGTGTGCTTGGGACGGCTGTGGAGGTGCAGCACAGCTTGCTGGAGACAGCTCTTATATGGGTTTTCAGAACTGAACTCAGGTTGCCTGGCTTGGCCACAGGTGCCTTTATCCTTGAAGTATCTAATAATCTGCTAAGGGTATCAACACAGAGATAAGGGCTAGAAATATGGCTCAGTAGTTAAGAGCACTAGCTGCTCTTCCAGAAGACCTGGATAATTTCTAGCACCCACATGGTAGCTCACAACCATCTGTAACATCAATAACAAAGAATGTGATGCCCCACTTCTGACCGCCAAGGGGACCAGGTATATATGTGGTCTACATATGCAGTGTAGGCAAAACACTCATACACATAAAATAGTAAAAATAAATCTAACATTTTGTTTCAAGACCACTAATAAACTGCATTCAGTTGTCTTACTTTACAGAAAATTGGCAGTTATTTTTAAGTCATATACTTACATTTTTGGGTAAACTAAAGAAGTATAAATAGAATATTATTAAAGTTACATAAAAGCTGAGTATAATGGTGCATATTTATAATTCCTGAAAGTAGTATCAGAAAGTAAGGCCAGTGTGGTCTCATATTAAGTCCCAGGTCAGTCTGGGCAAATATCAGGATACTGTTGTGAAGACGAAACAACAAAACAACCCAAAACAAGGGGAAAAACATTATCGTAAGGTGAATTTATTCCCTTTCCAATTCTCCCTGTGAAAAAGCCTAGACACATTGTCAACTCACTAGCAATATCGCTGGAACCATATGGCAGTATTTTCTAAGCTTCTGTTTGTTTGAGACAGAGTATCTTAAGGAACCTTGGCTGGTATGGGCCTTACTCATGGAGCCCCATCCTGCTTTTGCCTCTCAGGCTCTTTGAGTCCTGGGATTACAGATATAGGCAACCATTCCTGGCTTCAGACAGTGGTCTCTAAATAAAATTTCAACCTTTGAGAGAGGCTAATCGGGTCTAGCCAGGAAAAGTACAAGATGAACCTGAAACATCTTGTCATTTGAGAAAACCTCTCAAAGGTTATGGAGTCTATGTCAAGAAGACAAAATAACCTAGGTGGAAGAGGCTGGTTGGCCAAAAATAGGCAGCTAAAACATCCTAAAGCCTGCATGTGTAAAGCCTACAAGAGAGTGTTTTCTATTTATTTATTGGTTTGTTTTGGAGAGAGGGTTTCTCCATGTCGTTAAAACAGGCAGTTAAAACACCCTAAAACCTGCATGTGTAACCCTACAAGAGAGTGTTTTCTATTTATTTATTTATTTATTGGTTTGTTTTGGAGAGGGTTTCTCCATGTAATTTTGGTGCCTGTCCTGGATCTCGCTGTGTAGACTAGGCTGGCCTCGAACTCACAGAGATCCGCCTGCCTCTGCCTTCTGAGTGCTGGGATTAAAGGCGTGCACCACCGCTGCCCAGCCAAGTGATTGTTTTCTGTAGAGACTGATAATTATATTACCCAGTGATGCAATAATGGTGATGTTAAAATACAGTAAAAATCATGAGGGTATATGTTTTGAAAGAGTAAATTAAAGAGTATTCCAAATGTATCTCAAAAAGATTTAAATGCTATTAAAAAATGAATGATGACAGTACTTTTACTTCACCTGATAACATGCTATTTCTAAAAGTGGACAGCTGTCATTGTGTCTGTTCTGATGGAATGAAACAAAATATTACTTAGAATGTAATACTTGGGATACTATATTCAGTCCAGCCCCCAGCATCAACAAGATCAACTTTTGGGAAAGGGAGCTTGCAGCCATGCCTGATATTCCATCCACAGGGAGGAAGGGGAGGACTCCTCCAGCCAGCTGTCCTCTGACCTCTGTATCTGTGCTGCTGCATGCCCATCTACCCCAGAATTTATTACTTCAAAACAGAAATATAGAGACTAGAGGAACAAGATACTACTGTTACAGAGATCAACACATGAAAACGCTTGCTTAGCATGTGAACCCATGGGTTCAATTCTCAGGATAAGAAGGGGAGAAAGACAAGACATTGAAGGGAAATTAAGCATCATCTGGAATAACAGGTTACTAAAGAGGATTTTTCAGTTAGATGCAGATGTCAAATACTGATTACACAGTAGACTGGAGAAGCTGCTGCAGAAAACTATTAAATGCCAGGTGGGGAAAAAGCACTACTTACTTGATTCCTAAAAATCATAATATATTTGATACCATCAGCTTTAAGAACAGGAAACTCATTCACTATTAAAAAAACAAAAAAACAAAAACACAATTACATAAGATTACTCACAAATCAGTGACATCAGAGCTTAAATAATGGAGCTACTACTGGTCAAGTGACTGGAGTTTGGTTGCTGCGCAATGTATGTCAGTGTCCCAACAATTAAGCTGTTCTGAACTCACATCAATCAGTTGGGATTTGCTTTCAATTCCTCTAGTGAAAGAAAAACAAATTGGTGATGATAAAATACCAGCCAGCTGTTGATAATCATAAAGCCAGCTGGACAATGGCCGAACAGAAGCTACCTTATCAGACTATTGCTGAACCCGTGTGTATATACACTTTCACTGTGTAACTCTGCCTAGCCTGCAACTTGATATACATATAGACCAGGCTGGCCACAAACTCACATAAATCTGCCTGCCTCTGCCTCTGGGTACTGGAATTAAAGGCGTGCTCCAGAGATATTCCAGGGTTTCTGTGTGACACTGTTCTTCCTGTCGTGGCTGCCATAGGACAGCAGCAGCCATGGATGGCCCTATACTACCCCATGGCCGTGAGCCTCAGCAATGACTATAAGGTGAAGAAGAACACCAGCAAGCCAAGACACAGTCAGTGTCTCAGGGACCTCAACAAGCACACTAAGTTCTTGCAGGACATGATCTGGGAGTTATGTGGCTTGGCACCCTGCTCAAGGTTTCCAAGGCCAAGCTCGTGATCAAGTTTGTCAAGACGAGGGTAGGCATGCATATCTTTGCCAAGAGGAAGCAAGAAGAGCTAACCAATGTGCTGAAGGCCATGAGGAAGGCAGTAGCCAAGAGTACTGATGACCTCTACTCATCAAAAATGTTGGTGCCACCAAAAAAAGTATGCTCGACTATGCCTCATTATGTACATACCTTTTATCAAAAAAATTTAAGGGATTATCTCAATTTACATCAGCACACTCAAACATAGGAAACTTTTCTTATCAATTTCACATACTCTGAAACTAAATTTGATTTCTTCAATTGTTATTTTGAGAGACAGAATATGATCCATCCCCATCGGCATTGAACTTGTCCTGTTACTTTCTTTAGAAGTCTATAAAGTCCTATTTTCCTGCCTCAGCCTTGAAAATACTGGGATTATAAATATAACTCACCACACCTGGTACCACACCTGGGTGAGAACTTTTATTTTTACTTTAATTAACTAACTCCTTGCTTTTTATTTTGAGACAGTGTCTCGCTGTAGCTATCCTGGAACTCACTGTCTGGATCAGTATGGCCTAGAACTCAGACCTGGTATCTCGTGGGTGTTGAGATTAAAGGCCCGTGCCACCATGACTGGCTAAAATTTTTATTTAGTGTTTGTTTTTCCTGCATTTAAATATGTGCTGGGATTAAAGATGTTCACCACCACATCTTAGAACTTTTACTTTATTTTACTTTACTTTCCTTCTTATATGAAAAAGCATAAAAATAAGAATATTCCAGGATAACAAAGCTGAGTTTCAGTCTATTGCCTTACTACAAGTTTCTTCTAAAAAAAAGTATTGTCAGGTTAATTTTACATAGACAGGAGATGAGGAAACCATATCATTACTGCCTCTTTGAAAATTAGGAGTAACACAGACACAAAGCCCTTGACTTCTGCCATACTACTGGAGCAAAAATAGAAGGTATAACATTGTAAGGTACAGAAAAGAAACACTTATACAAAACTCACCATTATTAGACTTTAAATCAGGAAGTATGTGATTCACAAAAAATTCAGTTAGGTTTACAAGTTCATTGGCTTGTGTAATTCCATGCTGAAAGAAAGTAAAATAACACATAATATCTGCATATAGGATCAGAAATTTAAGCAATTTTTGAAAGCCACATCAAAAGTGGAGATGAACACTTTAAAAAAAAAATCCCCTGTTTTTATGTATGAATGTTGCCTTCATGTATGTCTGTGCCCCACATGCATGTCAGGTGCCTGAGGAGCCCAGAAGAGGGTGTTTGGTCCCATGCAACTGGAGTTACAAATGGCTATGAACCATGTAGGTGCAGGTGCTAGAATTTGAACCCAGGTCCTCTGGAAAAGTAGCCAGTGCACTTCACCACAAAGCCATCTCTCCATTGTGTTTTTTCTTTTTCATTTTTGAGCCAGGGTGTCTCTATGTAGCTCTGATGGTCTTGAGTTCACAATTCTCTAGTCTGGAGTGCTGGTATTATCTCTTCAGCACAGAGATGAACCCTTCAATACCCAAGTTCTTAGAAAACAAAACTGTCTTAAGACAGTCAATGTTAATCATGTTTTATACATAGTCTCTGCTGAGGTAATGAGGCAGCATGGACAAAGAGGTTAGCACTCAGTTCATCCACATGAAGCTTGGGGGAAGAGAAGATTAAGAGCAACAGTCTGCATTAGCAGAAATACATTATTTCTTTATAAGTCCTGTGCTTGCCAAGATGTTCCAGAAACAAAACCAACAAGAAAAGATTTACCTTCTGTGTTTGGGCTTTTGATGCCAAAGATGTGACAAGGTAAATGGCTGCATCTTTGTGTTTCCAGTTGACAGATGGATTTTTTGCATATTCCTGGAGCATAGAATTAACATAACCAGAGAAGATTCCTGTCACAGGACCTTCAAAAAATTTGCATAATCCTCGTACAAGATCACAAGCAGCCCTGCGTCTAGTATCAATATCTATAAAATTGAAAGAAAACGTATCTTGGAAAGAAGAAGCAACCAGTCCAGTTTCTAAGAAACTGTCAGCAGCACAACAAAAAGAACCCATTGAACCCACTTTTTTCCTATAAAAAAAACACTAAATGAGAACACACCTAAAGTGGTTATAATATCATAAATCCTATAAAGAATATTTTGAAAAGACAAAAGGTTTAAGACTTTTTTTTTTTGATAAGGACTGAAGCCAGGCAATCAATGTACTGATGTAAGGGCTCTATTAAGAACTGAATTTTTTGATACAGGGTTACTTACATATAGCACGGGATGGCTTCAAACTTGCTGTGTAGTTGAGGATCACCTCAAACTTTTTTTTTTTGTTTGTTTTTGTTTTTTTGAGACAGGGGTTCCCTGTGTAGCTTTAAAGCCTAGGTATGCGTTCCTGTGCATTCACAAGTATTTTTAGTGTGTATAGGCTAGAAGTCAATGTTGAGTGTCTTCCTTGATCAGTTTATACTTTTTAAAAATTATGTGTGTATATACAAGTATGAAAGAGGAAGAGGGAACGAGAAAGAGGAAGGAGACAGACACAAGGGTTGGGGTTAGAAAAGGAAAACTTTTTTCCCCCCAAAGCTGAGGACCGAACCTAGGGCCTTGCCTTGCTAGGCAAGCGCTCTACCACTGAGCTAAATCCCCAACCCTGGAAAACATTCTTTTTTTTTAAAAAAGATTTACTTATTTATTATGTATACAGTATTCTGCCTGCATGTGTCCCTGCAGGCCAGAAGAGGGCACCAGATCTCATTACAGTGGTTGTGAGCCACCATGTGATTGCTAGGAACTGAACTCAGGACCTCTGGAAGAGCAGTTGGTGCTCTTAACCACTAAGCCATCTCTCCAGCCCAAAAACATTCTTAATAAAAGCTAAAATTATACTATTAGTCACTTCCCACATTTATTAGAAAAAAAGCCTTAAAAATGGCTTGCTAGGTGACTAGTAACTAAAAAACCCAAATACATACCAGAGCCTTCCAAATCCCTTCTTATGTACTCCTCAGAATTATCTTCAAACGCTTCTTCATCAGCAGCTACAGAGAAAGTTGATTCTTTCAGATAGCCTCCAGAGAACACACATCATCATACTCTACACCTGAGCATCAGAACTACTGCTGTTTTACAAGTATTCTTTCACTAGGACTTCCGCAGCAAACACTCCAGTATTAGGCAAATCATAGTTGTAATAAAGAATAGGATTCCTAAACTCCACGTTCACCTCCAACATTCAAAAGTTTAGGCATCATTCTAAAATACCTTCTATTTTGTCGGTAAGTACATTACAACAAAACATAACTGTATTCACTATAATTTGATAAAATATTTCATTGATAAACACAAGTAGAGCAGACATTATCAGAATAAAGATCTGTCCTTCAGATGTGGCTGGAAAACTCCCAAATGAAACAAAGTCCCCTTTAGCTTCCCTGCTGTTCCAGCCCTGAGCAGCACTGGGTGCCCGGGTAACACACAACCCAAACCCCCACCTTCCTAATAGAGAGGAGAAATACAGGCTCCATTTTAAACAGACAAGGCAGGCATCTATCTTCAAGTCAACTGTTTTCAGAACTCCTTATTTATCTTAGTGAAACATTAAAAGTAGTTACAATTTTAAAATTAAACAATTTCATGAATTTGAGATTATTTCTCACTTTCTTTTTTTTTTAAATAAAAGAAACAACACACCACCACACACACAATCATAGCAACAATCATTTCACAGCTGTTACATTTTCTACCTTGGTTTAAAAACCAGGTAATATCTAGCAGTTTAAAAAAATGAAATCTTACAGTTAGAAGACATTTCAATAAATTGATGTTAAACACCGTTAAAACAGGAGAGGAAACTGGAGATCATGCCTAGATCCCCAGTTTGTACACTTTGAAGAATAGCTTTTACTCCCCTAAAAGCCCTTTCCATTTTGCCATAATTACCTCTAAATTCCATGTTAGGCACAATAACCTTTTCACAGATACTTGTCAGCGTGTTCTGGTCCTCAAACAGATTCTTATAATGAGGTCTTTCGCAAACTGAAGCCAGAAATTGAATTGCATTACTTACCAACTGAAACAAAACACAAAAATAAGAATACATTTAAAAGCAAAACTAACTTTTTTTTGTATGACATAAACATGGAAGGAATATATCCTGTCTCTACCATCATCTTACCAAATCATATTTAACCTCTTGACCAGTTGTAACTAGTAAATTCCAGATGGCTGTGACAAAACGAGGCAGGTACCGCTGAAATTCTTCATCATACTTTTGTGCATAGAGAGCAGCATTATCACAAATCTGAGATTTTAAAAGCTCCAGTAAGCCTGCTTCCTCTTCATCCTCACATGAAAGAAAAGACAGAACTCAAACACACAGCTTTTAAAGGAAGGAGAGAAGCTAAATTCAGGCACAGGCATCTTAAAATTTAAATCCAAGTCAATTATTGCACTGCATTTGTGCTACCATCAATCTATGCAAGGTTTTCAAATAAACAAGTGATAAAAAACATTAATGTTACTGACAGTAACTCTCAACACTCTCCAACTTTTAGTTTTTCAAGACAAAGTTTCTCCATGTAGCCCTGCCTGACCTGGAACTAGTCTGCAGAGTAGGCAGTCCTCAAACTCAGAGATCTGCCTGCACCTGACTCCTAAAGGCATGCGCCACCATGGCCTCCATAAAAATAAAGTCTTTCAACATGTCCTAGGCGAGTCTCAAACTAATGATCCTTTGACCTTAACATCCAAAGTACTTGAATTACAGGCAAGCATGATAACACCTAGATAGATTTTCACAAATTTTTGAGTTGAGTAAAGCCTTTTCTCCTTATTGCTGATAATGAAGCATTTCAAATATAAGATTGAAAAATATCTGGAGACTAGAGAAACATCTCAGTGATTAAGAACACTTCTCAGCCAGGCGGTGGTGGCGCACGCCTTTAATCCCAGCACCCAGGAGGCACATCCAGGCGATCTCTATGAGTTCTAGGCCAGCCTTGTCTACAAAGCAAGTTCCAGGACAGGTTCCAAAACTACAGAGAAACCCTGTCTCGAAAAACCAACCAACCAACCAACCAACCAACCAACCAACCAACCAAAGATCACTTCCCATTCCTGCTGAGGATCCAGATCAATTCCTAGCAGCCACATGGCAATTCACAACCATTGATAACCTCAGTTCCAGGATGTACATGATACAGATTTGTATGTGTAAGCAATACATTCACACACATAAAATTTAAAAACCTAAAACAAAAAATAATCCTATAGAAGTTTGAACAATAATAATAATCATATATCATACTTTCTGTAACACGGGCTTTTAAAACTATCTTATTATTATCAAGTTTTATGTACATAGGTATTTTGCCTGTATGTATGCCTGTGTATCACATGTGTGCCTGGTGCCAGTGGAGACCAGAAGAGAGCATTGGATTCCCTGGAAGTGGAGTAACAGATGGTTGTAAGCCAGCATGTGGGTACTGGTAACTAAACATAGGTTCTCTGTAAGAGCAGCTGGTGCTCTTAACTATTAAGCACACCAGTGCACCCCAATTTTAATATTATGCTGCTGCCCCACAAAGGATTATCATTTTATTAATAAGTATACTAAAATGTGTAATGCCCTATCTCCAAACAAATTAACACTAAGATTTGTGTGAGTAATACTTTGCTATAAAATATTAAAACAGCAGGGGAAACAGGATAAAAAGCTTCTCTTGCAGCCCTGGGTTCAGTTCCCAGTATCCACACAGAACTTCATAACCACTGTCAACTCCAGTTCCAAGGGTCTAACATCCTCTTCTGGCCTCGGCAAGCACTATGCGAATGTGGTGCATATACTGAATGCAGGCAAACACTAGCACACATAAAACATTTTGATTAATATAACATTAAGTTGAGTTCAACATTGAAACTGACTAGTACAGTCTCTCCTTGTTGTGCCCCTCATGATTTGAGTCCAAACCTGAGTGACTCTGGGGACATTTTTGATTAACTGTATGGAGCAGTATTTCCTCCACGTACTATTTCCTCCACAGTATATGAGTTGGACATTTCTCAGCCCTTATGAACTGTACAAATTCATGCTAGAAAATAAACAATAAACTATTAAGTCGGGAATCGTGAAGGTACGTTTCAATCCCTGCACTTGGGAAGCAGAGACAAATGCACGTCGAGTTCAAGGCCAGCCAGGTCTACAAGCAAGTTCCAGGACAACCAGGGCTACACAGAGAAACCCTGCCTCAAAGGCGGAAAAAGGATCAAGCATGGCAACGTGTGCTATGATCTGCTGAGCTATCTTGCAAGCTCTCTCCACCCCTTTTTCCCATGAGACAGTCTCATAATCCAGGGTGGCCTTAGACCCGAGAATGACACTGAACTCTGACATAGTACTCTCAATCTTCTGACAGCACTGGGATTATAGGAAGGTAGGCCCATAATGGTAAGAAATTTCCTACATATCACATGGTCAAATATTTCTTACATTTGTGGATTTTTATCTATTAACAATCTAACAGTAAGTCAGTCTTCAGACTAATTATTTTTGGTGCTGTTTTGAACCCAGGGCCCACTCATGCTAAGCAAACATTCCAACATTGCATTTTATCTATACACGGAAATAATTCTTAATAAAGGAAAAAGACTTTGACAATATTTTAAATACTTACATCAGTCTGTAGGAGCTTATTATCCAATGTCAAGAGGGTATGAAAATTGTTCATCCAAGTTTCCATATTATCTTCAAAGAATTCAGGGAGATCCTGAGGGATAACCAAGGACTTCTGATTAAACTGAATAGATGAATCCATTTCCCCACTAAGACACACATTTGCTCATGCCTGTAGGCTCAAGTGATCCTGTTCCTTCTGTGACTGGCAGCTGTATAATCAGTCTGATAGTCTGATGTCTGTCCTACATTGATAGGCCTTCGAAAATCACACTCATTACCAACTCGGCACACCCCCCACCCCAATTCCCTTCCAGCTACTGAGCTTCTTGTAAAATGACCAGCAGTCCAGACTCTGACCTCCTGTACAGTTGCTGATTTTCTCTAGCATAGTACAATACTGTGTTCCGAAGCACTGCACTTCCCGGCAGTGACAACTCAAGCTTATTTTTCCAGATTTTTCAAATAAAAACAAAACAAAACAAAATGATAACAACAAAAACCCAGTAGTACTCACTTAAGGATTTTGCTATCCAGTTCAACACATACATGGGGTCTATTGTTTGGAGACATTTGTCACCTTTACCTAATAAAAATGCCATTTCCTTTGGTGGAGGCCCCACCCCAACTGCAAACACTGTCATGTTCTGAGAGTAAGAATAGGCACAGAATACACAGTACAAAGGCCAAACCTGGTTCCTCTATTTTGGCACATGTATGTGCATCAGTTAATACCCCTCCTTGTCCTGAAGCTCTGATTCAAAAATCTTTGCATCAAGAACAGGACACACAGCACATGTGTGCACACACACAGAAAAAGAAACTTAAATAAAGAAAGCTGAAGAGAAACTCAGAGACTAAGAGCCTGTGCTGCTCTTAGAATCAGAGTTTGGGTCCCAACACCCACGTGGTAAGTCCCAAACACCTGCAACTCCAGTTCTAGGGGATTCAAATGAAGTCCTTTTCTGACCTGTAAGGCATCCACACACATGGCACATCCTCAGACACACAATAAATAAAAATAATAAACAGATAATTTTTTCTAAAAGGAATAACTGGAGATGGTATCTTCGTAACCAGCATGATAGACATCCCCTGCTGTAATTCAGTGGTCCCCAGCATTTCCTCTGACATGTCTTTGGTTTTAATTCCTGTCAGAGCTTCCCCCCTTTCTCACAAGCCTACAATGAGATGGCTCAGTGGTTAAGAGCACCTGCTGCTTTTTCAGAACACCTAAGTCTGGGACCTAGCACCCACATGGCGACTCTCAACTACCTGTAACTCCAGCCCACTTCTGGCCTCCACAGGCACCCATACACACTTGGCACACATACACATAAAAAAATCTTTTAAACATTAAAAATAACATTCATGTATTATTTTTTCTCTGTGTGCACACATATTCATACATAGGCACAGCAGACACAGAGGTCAGAAGATGTTCAGGAGCTGGCCTTCTCCTTCCACCATGTGTATCCTGGGAGTCAACTTCAAAGAAGTACCTTGACATGTTCAGCTATCTTACTGGCATTCAGAAATCTAATTCTGTAATGATTTAAAAAGAGTTGGGGCAGGAAGAGTGGGGGGAGATGGCTAAGTGATTTTTGGTTCCAGTACCCATAAAGCTACTCATAATTGTCTAAAATTTCAGTTCTGATGTCAAGCCATCGCTCCAACCCCCAATTCTAAAATGATATGATTTTTGAGGTCTTCCTCTTGTTCATTTACATAAATAGTTTCTTAGGATTATCTTCACAGTGTGCTAACAGTATATTCACTGTAGACCCACGAGAGGGAAAAGGCTCTGACACAGCTTCACTGGATACACAGAATGTACCCTTTCCCAATTACCACCACCTCCAAACACTAGTAAAAACAACCCTGTGGATGTGTGAAAAACAGAGAGGAAAAAAAATCCCTATAAAACAAAACATGAGAAAAGGTTTGGAAAAGCAGTCTTGCCAGGTGTTCAAATTTGTTTATTTAAAGTTAAAAGAGACAGAACCAAAAACAAGAAACCAAGTGAAACTTACCTGAAAGTTTAAACTATAGAACAATTTTGAGATCAGGATCAAAGAAGAAAAAAGAATCCTCAGGGCAGAGGCGTCATTTGCATGGGTACTGCACAATTCAATGGTAGCCTGGAAAGGAATTTAGGAACATAGCTTTAGTGTGTCATAAAAGCCAGCATGCTGAGCTTAGTGACATAGCCTTGCACTATGCTGAGACTACTCAAATTTCTTCTCCAAATGAGGCCTTTAAATAGTAGCATTTATTAACCTAAAGAGATTCTGAAAAATAAGTTTAAAGTGTATAGTTTTAATTTGACTGTAACAGCAAGCACTACTGAAGAATCCAAATTTGAACACTCTGAGCATCTTTGCATTACCTAGGTACACATATATAAATACTAAACAAAAAGCATTTCCACATGCACCCATTAAGAAATTCTTCTACCCTTTGGTATTTAGATCGTTTCCAACTGAACATTATCCTAACTGCAGCAATGCGTTTTTGTACACAATGTTTTGCATGTCTCTACTTTTGAGTATGAGATTCTACATGAGTAGTACAAAACAACAGCACAGTAATGGGGTTGGGAGGCCAGAGATCTGCATAGAACCCAGACTCCACTGCTCATAAGGAATATTACTCTAGTGGTGAGTTACAGCTGGGTGTGGTCAAGCAAGCCTGTGATCCAAGTACAAGCAGAAGGATTCCAAGGTTCAAGGGACGCATGAGCTACATCAGACCTAGTCACAAAAATACTTGGGGGTGGGGTAGGGCGGCGCACACATAGGATGGAGGTAGAACAAAGACATGCAGGAAGCCAAGGGTTTGATCTTCAGCAACACCTTGTTGCTGTCTTCACCTTGTTGGGGGCAGTGCATGCATGTAACCTAGCTACTTGGAAGGTAAAGCCAGGATTGCCAGAAGTTCAAGGTCATCATGACATAGTAAGTTCAAGGATAGCCTGAACTATAAGAGACTATCTTAAAAATAAACAAGAGCCAAGTGTAGTATACCTCACACCTTTAATGCCAGCACAGGTGAGTCACTAAGTTCAAGGCCAATTTGGTCTACATGCTAGGTTCTAGGCCTGCCAGGGCTACATAGTGAGATCCTGGAAAGAAAAATGTAGTAGCATCTAACTTCTAATTCCTGGACCGAAAGGCTGGTGGATCTCTTTTGTTTGAGGCCAGCTTGGTCTACAGAGTGAGTTTCAGGCCAGCCAGAGCTACTACCTACAGTAGAGAAGAGGGTTAGAGAGATGACTTGGTGGTTAAAAGTACTACAGTGGATAAGAACCTACAGTTCCAGGGAATCCAACAGGCTTACACATGGTGCATATACATGCATGCAAGCAAAACATTCGTATACATAAAGCAAAATAAATAAATCTAAAAAAGAGACACCTTGTCTCAAAATACTGAAAGAATGCCTAATGTATAGAGTGTACATAGCAAACAACAGGACTTTTATATGCTAAAAATTCCTGTACTTTGCACACATTTACTATGTAAATAAATGGTACTTGCTTTATTCTGGAATTTAGAATTAAAAATATTAAGGCTTTCTCAATGAACTGCCACACCCAAGAAAAGTAGCAGTATTTCTAACAGAACATTCAGAACAGTGTGTTCATTTCATTCACTGTAATTTGTATAAACCTTTTTTCTTCTCTAGACAGTCTCACCATAGAAACCAAACTGACTTGCTCATACAGCCCAGATAGCCTCAAATTTCTAATATTCCTGCCTCTGCTTCCTATGTGCTGAGATTACAGACATGTGAACTATGCCTAGACCCTGACTAAAACTTTTTCCATTGTTAGAAAATAAAAATCTCGCCGGGTGGTGGTGGCGCACGCCTTTAATCCCAGCACTCGGGAGGCAGAGGCAGGCGGATCTCTGTAAGTTCGAGGCCAGCCTGGGCTACCAAGTGAGTCCCAGGAAAGGCGCAAAGCTGCACAGAGAAACCCTGTCTTGAAAAACCAAAAAAAAATAAAAAAATAAAAAAATTAAAAAAAAGAAAGAAAATAAAAATCTCTGCCAATCCAAAGTTGGAAAATTGATTACATTTTGTCTTAATTTTTGAAAAAATTTATCCTAACACTAAAAACCTCTGTATAAGCTCTGTATCTGAATACTGACTACTACGCAACTATCCTCTCTGAAGGCAAATGAAAAATATTTCTGCCATCAAAGGAAGCCAGACTTAAGTCCAACTCTCAATTTACTAACTGTATTTGTGTGATTTTTTTTTTTCTGGAAAAAAATGAGTTAATTTTTTTTCAATTTTATAGAACTCTTATAAATACCAAAAACATTCTAAAGAAAGTAGCCTATTTTCTTTAAAATGATGAAATTAAGTAAGTTCCACCTAAGGTCAAAAGTATGAATCTGTCTTTAGAGATACACATTCACTTACTTGGGTGAATGATAGGATGCTTGGGTTTTGTTTTGAAATATCCCTCAAAACTAAGGGAGCAGACTAACAAAGTGTCAGTAACTTAATACTTGTACAACATGGAAGCTCACTCCTCACCATGTCCATTTCTGCACAGGGTTGAAATTCTTCTAAAAGAAATGCTGCACTATCAAACAAGTTAAAAAAAAAAAATCTCTCGAAATGTATACACATATTTAAGCAATTTAAAATACTAGATAATTTTCAAGACATACCATACCTTAAAGAGATTAGTCAAAGGCAAAGCAAAGGCATCCAAAACAAGTTTAATCTCGGTCCATAACTCGTTTGACTTAAACTCATGACGGTATCTAGAAAATGGAGAGAAGTACAGGAGTACTACTTTCTGTTAACTCAAGTTAGATGACCAAGGACAGATGCCTAGACACCTTCACCAGATAGCCTTCTGAATTCAAAGCACAAATATTCTAATTACCCCACAGAAAATAGGGCAGTTTGAGATGAACGTTCTTGCTCAAGAAGAAGCAAACCCAATAACGATCTGTCTGTCACTCAAGAATATTCATACTCAAAGTAGTAAGTTACATAGCAGAAAGTTACACTAATGTAACAGAAAAAGTATACTAAAAGAATAAACTTGTATATTAATACCTTTTAAAAAGTGAATGTGCTGTACGAAGGACTCCATTAATAACATGGAAATCTCCACTCTGAAAGCGATTCACCATTTCTGTCAACAAGTCAGGCCATTTCTGAGGGAAATCTTCTCTGCCTATGATGCTAATAGCATCACTCAGCTAGAGAAGGAAAAGCTGGATTAGCAGAGCCTCATAAAGGAGCACACCCTCCCTGGCCTAGCCCACAAGTAGGAACATTACCTGCTTCTGAATCTGCTCCGGACTGCTCAGCATCAGATGCACTATATTGGCTTTAATAGCCACTCGATCAGCTTCACAAATTTTGTTTGGTTCATCTTCAACCTAAAAGAGAAACATCAATGAGCAAGTAGGATCGATCCACTTTCACATCCATCTGGGTTCACAGATAAAATACAACCAATTTTATTATCGCAGGTTACCAAGGAAAATGGAGGAAATGTGGCCATTCCTCAGTCTCCTCCTACAGGAACAAGAACAGATTGTAGTAATCTGGCAAAAGCATGAACTCTTTCCTGAGAGAAATGCATATTTTGGTGACGCCAGAGAAGTCTATGCTCAGAGTCTATCTTTCTTTCTTTCCAAGTACCTCTCTTTCTCTTAAACTTCATGTTTAAATTCTACATTAAAATATCTTTTTTTTCCCTTGGTGTTTTGAAACAGGGTTTCTCTGCATAACAGCCCTGGGTGTCCTGGAACTCTCTCTGTAGACCAAGCTGGCCTTGAAACTCACTGAGATCCAACTGCCTCTGCCTCCCAAGAGCTGGGATTAATGGCATGCACCACTACCAATTGTCTTAAAATATATTAGAAAACACTTTGCTTCAAAAAAAGGGAGAAAGGGTTGGGGATTTAGCTCAGTGGTAGAGCACTTGCCTAGCAAGCACAAGGCCCTGGGTTCGGTCCTCAGCTCCAGAAAAAAAAAAGGGGGGGGGGGGGAGACATATTCAATTCTAAATGTAGTATCTGATATAAAAACCACTGGGGTTCTCTGACTCCCTGATGCCAATTAAGAATTTGGTTCCTGCCAGGCATAAACCATGGTAAGGTGGTGCACACCTTTGATCCCAGTACTTGGGAGGCAGAGGCAGATGGATCTGAGTTTGAGGCCCTGGTCTACAGAGTGAGTTCTAGAACAGCCAAGGACTACACAGAGAAACTGTCTCAAAAAACAACAAACAAACAAAAAACCCAAAAAAACAAACAAACAAAAAAAGATAAACAACTAGAAAAGAATTTGAGGTCTGGAATTTGAGGTCTGGGGTGCGTGCATTCTCTGGAAAACACTTGACTAGGATGCATAAACTTAGGTTTGGTCCCTAGTAAAAACAAAAAGGAGAAAGGAAGGAAAGTGGGTTGTGTGGTGGTAATCTAATTGTACTGAAATGTGATTTTGATTGTATGTTAATAAATAAAGATGCCCGGGAGTCAGAGCTATTAGAGCCATAGACAGAGTGTGGCAGTGGTGGCACACGCCTTTAATCCCATAGATCTATGTGTTCAGGGATACAGTCAGCATTGGAGACATATGCCTTTAAGACCTAGGGGGCTGTACATTCAGACAGTGACGAGGCAGTCACGTGTTTGGGTTTACAACCAATGAGAAGGCAGAACAATAATACTATAAAAAAGACGTACAGACAGGAAGTAGCTCTCTTTCGGGAAGCTGGGACACCGCAGGCGGAAGGGTGAGATTTTAGCTCTGAGCCCTGACCTCTCGGCTTTCTCTTTTACATTGTTTCTGTGTTTCTTATTTAATAAGACTGTTGGTTACATCAATAGGGTTGCTTTCAGTTCTCTATGTAAACTATACATTTGTCAATGTGCATTAATCAGTCTTCTTTTGTGTGTGTGTGTGTGTGTGTGTGTGTGTGTAGGGAGGTTTGTTTGTTTTTTGAGACAGGGTCTCTTTATGTAGCTCTAGCTGGCCTTGAACTCAGGAGTTTCACCTGCCTCTGCCTCCCAAGGCTTAAGGCACACACACACCATTATGCTTCGCCAATCAGAGTCAAGTTTCTTTTTTTTTTTTTTTTGGTTTTTCGAGACAGGGTTTCTCTGTGTAGCTTTGCGCCTTTCCTGGAGCTCACTTGGTAGCCCAGGCTGGCCTCGAACTCACAGAGATCCGCCTGGCTCTGCCTCCCGAGTGCTGGGATTAAAGGCGTGCGCCACCACGCCCGGCCAGAGTCAAGTTTCAACTTGCCGCCAGTGGTGGCTTACGCCTGTAATCCCAGCACTCGGGAAGCAGAGGCAGGTGGATCTCTGTGAGTTCAAGGCCAGGCTGGTCTACAGAGTGAGTTCCAGGACAGACTCCAAAGCTACACAGAGAAACCCTGTCTCGAAAAACCAAAAAAAAAAAAAAAAAGGTGTGGGGGTATCGTGTCCCCCAAAATATTGTGCACATTAATAAACTTATCTGGGGTCAGAGACAGAACAGCCACAATATTAAACATAAAGGATAGGCAGTGGTAGCACACGCCTTTAATCCTAGCATTCTAGAGGCAAAAATCCATGTGTTCAAGGATACAGCCAAGCATGGTGACTCGTGCCTTTAATCCCAGAAAGTGAGCCTTTAATCCCAGGGAGTGATGATAGAAAGCAGAAAGGTATATAAGGCATGAGGACCAGAAACTACAAGGTTTTGGCTGGTTAAGCTTTTAGTCTTTGAGCTACAGTTCAGCTGAGACCCATTCTGGATGAGGGCTCAGGCTTCCAGTCTGAGGAAACAGGATCAGCTGAGGAACTGGCGAGGCGAGGTAGCTGTGGCTTGTTATGCTTCTCTGATCTTCCAGCACTCACCCCAATAACTGGCCTCAGGTTTGATTTTATTGATAAGAACTTTTAAGATTCATGCTACAAAAAGAAGTTAAAAGCTTCAACTTCATGCTCACATTAAAGATCTTTCCTACAAACACTTCTTTTCTATTACTAGTTAAGAGTACACTCAGAGGTCCACCTCTTAAAGATACTACAGACGCTCTCTGTTATTTTTTTTAAGATTTATTTATTTTATGTATACAAGTGCTCTGTCTGGATGTACTGACTTTATGCCAGAAGAGGACATCAGATTCCACTAGAGATGGTTGTGAGCCACCATGTGGTTGCTGGGAATGTGGTTGCTCAGGACCTCTGGAAGAGCAGCTGGTGCTCTTAACCACTGAGCCATCTCTTCAGCCCCCACCCCTGGTTTTATATATCATCAAGATGCTGAGGCAGGAGGACTACTCATGAGTTTGAGGACTGCCTCAAAAAACCCTTCCATCCCTCCTATCCTACAGAAAAGGGCATGTCTGCAAACAGGATGGACTTTCTAAATTATTTCTTTACCACACAGAACAGTATTTAATGAATAATATAAACTGCAATGGCATTCAAAGTAGGGGCATGTATTTCCACATAGGACCCGAGAAACGTTTAAAAAAGAAAAGTTCCAAACACACAAACACTTGTTAGGTATCTTTTCAAGGTTAAATAGATACGCATTTTAGATAGGTATACAATCTTCAAATACTTCAGACTATAGAATATGGCATTTAAGATGTTTCAGTAACCTAAGGCTTTTCCTGACAGTGAGACATGTCTGCTCCTGGCAGCATCAATTTACTCAAAAAAAAAAAAAAACAACAACAAAACAAAACAGAACTTCCATATGGAGTTTGCTTTGGTTGTGGCAAAGTTAGCCACTCACTGGACAGGAAATTGCCCTTGCCTCAACTGTTGATGTATGCTGTCCAAATTGGACAAGCAGGACACAAAAGAAGGTGACTGATGAACTGTGCCAAGACAAGTTAGAAGAGTCCTTCAAAATTCCTGCTTCACAGCAAAGTCTGTAAGGCATTCTAGGCCTGAAGCCAAAGATGGATGCCCAAACACTGCAGAGGAACCTTGGGTGACTGTCCAGGCAGTCAGCTGCCATTTCTATATTAGAAGTTGTTTGCTTTGTCTGTACTTCCTGTTTGATCAGGTAATAATATACCCTTCTCGAGTCTGATGGGGTTGAAGATTGGATAGTTATAGTTACAGTTTTCTAGTTTTGATAGAAAATAAATAAGGTACAAAACTTTGCACCCACTAAATAGATAATAGCTAATGGACTCCAATAATAGATAATGTAGTATTTTCTTTAAATTTGCCAAATACTAATGAACTAAACATTGTAAATGTATTTCTTTCTTGATAATTGTTCTTTTTTTTTAAAAGATTTATTTATTATGTATACAGTATTCTGCCTACATGCCAGAAGAGGGCATCAGATCTCATTACAGATGGTTGGGAGACACCATGTGGTTGCTGGAAATTGAACTCAGGACCTCTGGAAGAACAGCCAGTGCTCTTAACCTCTGAGCCATCTCTCCAGCCCGATAATTGTTCTTATTATATGTAATTTTACTGTATTATCGAGTTAAAACCTTTTTATTTAGACTAAAGGGGGCAAATGTTTCAGAATATTTGTGTACACTGTGAAGATGTATCTTTGCCAAGGTGCCTTCTGACTGGTTTAATAAAGAGGTAAATGGCCAATAGCTAGGCAGGAAGAGTTAAGGTGAGATTTCCTGGGACAGAGAAAACTCTGGGAAGAAGAAAAGTGGAGTTGCCAGCCAGCCACCGTGGAAGCAGATGGGCAGTACAGAGATGAGGAAATGGGCCACGAGATAGAACACAGATTAATAATATAGATAGGTTAGTTTAAGTTATAAGAGGTAGTTAGAAATAAGCTTAAGCTATAGGCTGAGCTCTCACAATTAGTAAGTCTCACGTTGTTAATTGTGAGCTGGCAGCCCAAAGAAAATTCTTATCTGCGTATATCTACATTTTAAGATAATGCTTTCTTTAAGTTTTATTTATTTATGTTTATGTGTTTTGCCTACATGAGTATATGTGCACTATCTGCATGCAGGAGCCCCTTGAGGCAAGAAAAGGGCATCAGATACTCTGAAACTGAAATTTCAGGCAGCTGTGAGCCAGGCAGGTAATAATAACCAAACCTGGGTTCTCTATAAGAGCAGTAGTATTCTTAAACTGCTGGGCCATCTCTACAGACCTGTTTTATAAACTCTTATGTCATCAACAAAAAAAGACTGTAAATAAGTATTTGACCTTTAAAACACATGCTATATAGAGATATATAGTGATAGAGTGAGTTCCAGACCAGCCAGGGCTACACAGTAAGACCCTATTGTAAAATAATGAATGAATGAATACAGAAATCTTAATTACTTTAAATTTTACTTTTTTTGAGGTGAGATTTCACTGTGCTGCTGGCTGTCAAGACCTCAGTATCTTTCTGTTTTAACCTAAGAAGCTCAAATTACAGAAACACAACACATACTCCATCTTAAACTCCTTTAATTATCCATTTAGACTATGGTAATATTTTATTTGCACTGAAATGTGATTTTATTTGTATGTTAATAAATCAAGTTGCCTGGGGGTCAGAACTAATAGCAAGCCATAGCAGTGGTGGTGGTGGTGGTGGTGGTGCACACCTTTAATCCAGATCACATGACAGGCAGATCTCTGTGTGTTCAAGGATACAGCCAGCATGGAGACACACGCCTGTAATCTCAATAGCAACCATAGAAGACCTGGAGGTCTGTATAGACAAGCAGTGATGAGGAGGTCATGTGGTTGGGTTTACAACCAACAACAGAAAGTCAATAAAAAGACAGATACATAGGAAATAGCTCTCTTTCTGAAAGGAAGGATGACAGCAGCAGTGAAGGGTAAGAAAGGCGGTTTTAAGTCTCAGCTCGGAGCTACTGCTCTAACTTTGGGCTTTTAACTCTGCACTTGGCTCTGTGTTTCTTATTTAATATTACTGTTCATCTACAAATGGCGCCCAACGGGTTGGCAAGAGTTTCTACCTAAAACCTGAGAAAGAAGATTCTAAAATGGAGCTTAAAAACAGCTTCCTAGTTCTCTCTCAAGTTAGCAGCAGCTGCTGGTTCCTGGAGTGTGAGCTTGACCAGCAGTATGGCGGGAAGGAGGCGTCTCCAAGCTGTACATTATGCTACTGCTTTATGGTGGATTTAGCCTTTGCTAGTACAAAAAAAAAAAAAAAAAAAAAAAAGGTTTCTGGGATACACGTTGCTTCTGAGAGTTGTTGGCTCCCAGAGCTGGTGGTAAACGTACCACCGCCATGTTGGAAAGCTGAGGTGGGTGGAGCCAGCAGCCACATGGGCCATTTCAGTCTTACAAATGCTGCAGTTTAAAGCATAGGTTCACAATAAGACAGATTCAGGTGGAATAGTTTACAATGTGTATAAAAAATGTACGTAGGCTTGAAAGAGAGAAAAAAAAAATATATATATATATATACTATATAGTTATATGCAGTTATATAAAAATAGTTTTAAAAAATAAAGTCTTTTAAGAGACAGTAAAATTAATATAAAAATAAGCCACATAAATAAAGATGGATATCACAAAGAGAATCTGGATTATGTTGTCTTTGATATTCTTAACTGCAGAAAGACAATTGATTGTAAAAGCTGTTGAGTTAAGCCAATATGTATATTTTAAAGGTACCCTGACTTCAAAATTTGGATCTAAGGATACATTGCTTTGGAAAGGAGGCTGTTTTTGTTTCCACAGAAAGCCAGAGGCTATGGATTTGTTCCAGATTAAGATACATCAGGTTCTACCAAGTGAGTTCCAGGAAAAGGGCAAAGCTACACAGAGAAACCCTGTCTCGAAAAACCAAAAAAAAAAAAAACACCAAAAAAAAAAAAAAAGATACATCAGGTTTGACCAGCCAAGACCCCCTCAAAGGTCTCCGATGACACCATGGCCCAAATAATCCAACATCCAGAATGGTTTCAAGGCAACTGGCTGAGATGATACACCCTCACGGACTACTCCATAATCCTAAAATTTTCTTTGTGTCCCCATAAAATACAGTGCCTCCCTCCAGCAGGAAGCAGTGAGAAGCTACACCCAAATTCCCAAATATATCAAGCTGGCTTTGGAGATGGAATTGGCTCATTCCTTCTCTAAACCCAAACATATTGCAAAAAAAAAAGGTTGAGAGATTCTTTTGTCCCCTAGTGTGGGACAGAGAAAAACCAATATTTTTATTTAAAACAGGTTGATTATAAATGCAATCTCTTTCTAAAGAAAAAAGGGGATACGATATAGATATGGTAGGATGGAAAGGGTAGATTAATGAACCTAATTTTAAAGAGCAACAACCTGTTTAAAAATGTTTTACATTGCTATGGATTTTACTTTATTGATACAAATTTGAAGTTAATTTTGTTATACTGTGTGTGTGTGTGTGTGTGTGTGTGTGTGTGTGTGTGTGTGTGTATATATATATTTATTTATATTCTTGTTTGGGGTATTATGTTTATGTAACTCATTTAGATTGTAATGGATAATTAAGAAATACAGATTAATAATTAGTTTTCAGGGCTGGAGAGATGGCTAAGAGGTTAAGAGCACTGGCTGTTCTTCCAGACGTCCTGAGTTTAATTCCCAGCAACCATATCGTGGCTCATAACCATCTACAATGAGATATGGTGCCCTCTTCTGGCCTGCAGGCTGAACACTCAACTGTATACATGGTAAATAAAATCTTATAAGTTATTTAAAAAAAATAATTAGTCTTCTATGATAGTCAAACTTATAGACATGTTGTTTTCTAGGTATACATAGATATAATTCAATTAGGTAAGTAATCTTCAAACACTTCAAAGACCTACAGAATATGGCATTTAAAATGTTTTAAAAATTTAGACTTTTTGGACAATGACATATGTCTGCTCCTGGCAGCACCAATTTACTTCAGAGAGGATGGGCATCGAAGACACTCTATATGGAGTTTATCATCTTCTTGGCAAAAATAGCCATTTGGGCAAGAAACTGTTCTTGCCTGGACTGCTTGATTGACTGGACATGCAGGACCCATAGGAAGGTGACCACTGAACTTTGCTTGGCAAAATGGTCCTTCAGGTTCCTGGTTTGCAGAGGAAACTGCCAGACATTCTACAGGACACAGAGAGAAGTGACTCTAGGCCTGTGGGCTGAAGACAGATGCCCCAACTTTACAAAGGAACATTAGGTGACTGTCCAGGCTGCCAGCTGTCTCTGTCTACTCTTGCAAGACTCCCCAAAGTTGCTTGTGTCCTTCTCCTGTTTCTCAGGAGAGAAACCTCCTTCTGAGGTTTTTGATGTAGTTGAAGACTAGATAGTTATAATTTTCCTTAGTTATAAAAGATAAGTTAGATATGAAACCTTAGACTCACAAATATAGGATAGGCTATCTTCTTTAATTTTGCCAAATACAAATAGACTAGATATAAATAGACTAGATATTGTAACTGTAATTCTTGTTTGATAATTGTTTTGTTATATGTAATTTTACTATGTGAAAGTTAAAAATCCTCCTTTAAAAAAAAGAAAAGGGGAAGTGCTATGGGATTTTCTCTATGTTAAATGTGTTGCTCTGATTGGTTAATAAATAAAACACTGGCCAGTCACCAGGCAGGAAGTATAGGCAGGACAAGGAGAAAGGAGAATTCTGGGAAGCAGAAGGTTGAGGCAGAGAGACGCTCCCAGCCAACGCCATTACAAGCGAGATGTAAGGTACCGGTAAGCCACGAGCCATGTGGCAACTTAATGGTTAATTTAAGATATAAGAACAGCTAGTAAGAAGTCTGCCATGGCCATACAGTTTATAAGTAATATAAGTCTCTGTGTGTTTACTTGGTTGGGTCTGAGCAGCTGCGGGACTGGCGGGTGAGAGAGATTTGTCCTGACCATGGGCCAGGCAGGACCAGGAAAACTCTAGCTACAATTTAGACTGCCTTCCTACCCTAGGTCTCTTAACTCTCTTACAACATGAGTTATAAAGTTTAAGAAAGTTATGTGGAATTTAAATGAAATAACAGGAGTTTTGGATAAAGAACCTGTTTATCATTAATCCACATTTGAATACACTAGGAGTTTATATAAACCATATAAATATACCAAGTATTTAATTATGTATTCCCAAATACTTACAATTCTCCAGTTCCTTTTAATGTAGTTCTTGAAGGTTACTGAAGCACATACTTTAATGACATTATCCTGTGACTTTTCCAGTAATGTTAAAAGCAACAGTGGGTAATTCTGATTTCCTTCTACAGATTCAAGAAATTTCTCCGCTGTGAAAGAATTTTCATGTTAGACTTGCTATAATAAAAACATTTACACTCTATACTTATAATGAACTATATCTATATTTAAAGAATAAAAATAGAAAAAAAAGGAAATTACATGACAAATGATGGTTCAAGATTTAATCTGAGCACCTGGGAGAGGGTCTAGGCCAACTGAAGCTACGAACTGAACTTGAGGCCAACAGTAGCTACACAGATACATAGAAAGAAACCAACCCACCAACCAATGCAAAAATTAGAACATTTTTCCTACAGGAAAAATCTGTTTTATCCATTAACTAGTTTACACATTAATGTTACATAAAATGTATACAAAAGCTCCAGCTTTCAAATGATCTCACTCAATTCTCCCACATCTGTAGATAGCCTACTCAGATGATTCCCAACAAAAGCTGCTGCTTCCCAGGAAAGTACTAGATGTTACTGTAAATTACATACCCTGCCTCCTTCAACAAAGATTATTAGAAGTACCAATTAGTTTATTTATGTCAACAGCTATTACCTGTGAGCTAAACTGTCACAATAACCCATAAAGCCTGCCACTATTATCTCATCTAAGATCACAAAACTAAGATAAGGCAGAGGCAGGTAAATCTCTTTGAGTTTAAGGCCAACCTGATCTACATACTGAGATCCTGTCTCAAACAAACAAACAAAAAACAAAATATAAAAACAAACAATGGGAGAAAACTGGATATAAAAGAGATTTATTTTTATTTAACACGTATGAGTATTTTGCCTGCATATATGTACATGTGAATGCAGTTATCACAATGGCTTCCCCAAACCTTGGTTTGCATCTACCGTGTCCTTCATAAAGAATTCAGACTGCTAAATTGAAATATATTTTCAGGAAAAGAAATATTTATGTTGGTTTTGTTGTTTGGGGTACTTGGGTAATTTCTTAAAATTTGTTTTATATTTATTTACTTATTTTTAAACCGTGTGTCTATCTGTCCAGCTTATGTGTGATGCTATTCTCTTTCACCATGTTAGTTCCAGAACAAACTCAAGTCATCCAGCTTGGCAGCAAGCACCTTACCCACTAAGCCATCTCATCTACCCTCATTCATTCCGAGTCTCATGTAGCCTCAGCAGCCTCTCATTTACTATGTAGCCAAGGATGAAACTGAGTATCTGAGTTCCCCTTCCAAAAGCTGGAATTACAGGCATGAGCTACCATGCTCAAATTATGCAGTGCTGAGGACTGAATTTCCAGGTTCTACCTGTATCTCCAGCCCTCAAGCATTCCTCTCAAAAGTTTAAGTCAATATTTCTGTGTTTACTTTTGCCTACACAATATTCCTTCTGACAGTAAGACAGTTTAGCCTATGAAGGCACTTACCCTACATGTCTGTACAAGCCTAACAACCCAAGCTCTACCCCTGGGAAACAGAGAAAGTTAGGAAGAGAGAAGAACCAATTCTGTCTACAAAGTTGTCCTCTGCCACAAACACACTGACATATTATCTTATCTGCTCCACTCTAAATTACTTAATTTAAAACTTTCCATGCTGACATGTATCTTCATAATCGGGGAACCTCAAAAGTCTTCCAACTCTAGGCTGGGGGGATGGTTCCGTCAGTACACTAGTGAGCAAGGTGATGACTAGAGTTCCTCCGGTAATCCTAGTGTTTGAAAGGCAAAGACACAAGAATCTGTGGGGCTCACTGGAGAGCAGGTCTAGTCAATGGGTGAGCTAGGTTCAGTAAGAGATCCATTTCAAAAAATAGGTGATGGCACACACCTTTAATCCTAGCACTTGGGAGGCAGAGGTAGACAGAACTCTGGGCTTGAGGCCAGCATGGTCTACAGAGCGAGTTCCAGGACAGCCAAGGCTACACAGAAAAACCCTGTCTAAAAATGCAAACAAAGAACAAAAAAAGGTGGAGTGATAGAGGTAGAAACATGATGCTAACTTCTGGCCTCCACATACACACACACAGTCTTCCAATTATCTATACACATCCGTACAACTGCTGTATCTCTATCAAAGCTTGGATCCAGCACAAAATTTGTCTCTATCACATCATAAAGATGTACAGTCTAACAAATGTGGGGTCCTGGTTCCATCCTTAGCACTGACACAGGGTGGTGGTAGGTCCAGTCAGATACACACAGACTGACTCTGTGTACAGGACTTTTACCAAGCTTTGAAAAATTTGCTTCCCAGAAACTGCAGTTTATTTCTATACTCTGTCCTGGAGTCATAAAGGTTTAGCATCCTCAGCATTTTAAGGACATATTACAGAAAAAAATGTTAGTAAGTTTTGGCATAGGATTTCTTGGAATTGCTAAGAAGATTAGAGCAATTAATTTCCCTTTATCCAAGAACACAACAGGACAGCAGTGTGACCTCTCAGAAAAACAGAATGGGCCAGGATAAGTGCTTGTCACTCAAGCCTGTGGAGCAGAGATCCATCCCCAGTACCTACATTAAAACCAGGTACAAGAGAGCATAACTGTAACCCCAGGGCTATTCAAGGAAGGACAGGTGGATCCCTGGGGCTTGCTGACCACCCAGTCTAAATAAATCAGTGAGCTCCTGGTTCAGAGACCCTGTTTGAAAAAATACCACGGAGAAGGGTCAGAGAGCTGGCAGAGCAATTAAGAAGGGCCCTTGCCCTGGGCAGTGGTGGTGCACGCCTTTAATCCCAGCACTTGGGAGGTAGAGGCAGGTGGACTTCTGAGTCTGAGGCCAGCCTGGTTTACAGAACAAGTTCCGGGACAGCGAGAGCTACATAGAGAAAGTCTGTCTCAAAAAACAAAAACAAGAAATATTCCAAACAATTACCTGCTCTTAACAAGGACACATCTTTTTTTTTTTTTTTTTTTTTTTTTTTTTTTTTGGTTTTTTTTGAGACAGGGTTTCTCTGTGTAGCTTTGTGCCTTTCCTGGAACTCACTTGGTAGCCCAGGCTGGCCTCGAACTCACAGAGATCCGCCTGCCTCTGCCTCCCAAGTGCTGGGATTAAAGGCGTGCGCCACCACCGCCCGGCTACAAGGACACATCTTTACATACCACTAGTTCCCCCCTAGCTAAAATCCTTTCATTTACTTTCATTTCTGACTTTTATGAGCATCTGAGGTATAAATTCCATTTATACATGTAACTCTAGGTATTTGACAATATAAATTAAATCAAACTCCCGGGGGAGAAAAGAATCTTATTACTTGACTTCATTCATTTAAACACCTTTTGGGAATTACTCCTATCTTGATGCCTTAGTTGTTATGCTCCTAAAGTTGACAAATTTAAATGAGATTTTCAGAAAGTTCATGAGGCAAAGCTTTCTAATAATATTAGTATTTTTTTACCCCAGAAGACGTCAAATAAAAGCTACTTTACTCAACAACAAATATTCCACCATGTGTTTTAGCTACTGTAAGCAGCCAACCATGTCACAAAAACTTGGCCTGAGAAAATAAGCAAACATATATGTGTGTGTGTGTGTGTGTGTGTGTGTGTGTGTGTGTGTGTATGTATGTATGTATGTATGTATGTATGTATGTATGTATTTTTAAATTTACAACCAGGCAATTGCACAAAAGGATTTCTGCCATGTGTCTCAAAGAATGAATCTACCAAAGAACAAAGACATCTTTACCTGGACGTCTAATGGCAGGATCAGGATCCAGGGTTTTCTTCAAATACTCTGTTAGTGTCTGCAAATTTGCATCGCTGAGCTCCATTGGTCTGAATCTAACATCAAAAAACAGAGTCTCAATAAGTGATCACTTGAGAAAGTAAGTAACATAAATGAATCTTTTTGTTACTGTTTTTTTCAATTTTGCTTTTGGGGGGGGGGGGTGTCTCAATGTTAGCTGTCCAGCCCAAAACTCATTAGACAGGGTGGCCTTGAACTTAGATGATAATCCTGCTTCTGTCATCTCTAAAGTACTGAGATTATAAGCATGCATCAGCACATCCAGCCATGAAGACTTTTGTATTATAACCCTTTATCTAAAACACATTTGGAATGAAGTGGGTCCCCCCCCCCTTTTAGAGACAGGGTTTCTCTGTGTAGTTTTGGAGCCTGTCCTGGATCTCACTCTGAAGACCAGGCTGGCCTCGAACTCACTGGCTCTGCCTCCCAAGTGCTGGGATTAAAGGTGTGTGCCATGATGGCCCAGCTTTTGTTGTTGTTTTTGAGGTGGTGAAGGCAGGATTTTTTTGAGACAGGGTTTCATATAGCTCAGTCTAACTCTGAACTAGGTATTTAAATGATGAGGACCCCAACCTTTTTAAAAATATTATTATTTTGGAGCCGGGCATGGTGGTACATGCCTTTAATCCCAGCACTTGGGAGGCAGAGGCAGGAGGATCTCTGTGAGTTCGACAGCCTGGTCTACAGAGCTAGTCCAGGACAGGCCCCAAAGCTACAGAGAAACCCTGTCTCGAAAAACCCCCCCAAAAAGAGAAAGAAGTCCAGTACTGGGAATGGGAAAGAAGGCTCAGTTGTTAAGAGAAAATACTGCTTTTACAGAAGACATGAGTTTGGTTCCTAACATCCATGTCAGGCAGCTCAGAGACCCCTGTAACTCCAGCTCAAGGGGATACAATGCCTCTATGGGCACACACACATATCTACAAACATATACATTCATCTAATTAAAAAAAACATGAAAACAAAACAAAACAAAAAGGTTGGGCATTGGTGGCACAGGTCTTTAATTCCAACACTAAAGAGGCAGAAGCAGGCGGATCTTTGTGAATTCAAGGCGGGCCTGGTCTACGGAGTGAGTTCCAAGATGGCCAGGGCTACACAGAGAACCCATCTGGAAAAAACAGAAAACAAAACAAACAAAAATAAATAAACAAAACACCAGACAAATTGATGCACTGTCACACTTAGCAGTAAATAAAATCCCATTAAGGTTCTGATATTAAAAATTGCCCAAGAACAGGGTGATGGTGGCACATGCCTTTAATCCCAGCACTCAGGAGGCAGAGGCGGGTGGATCTCTGTGAGTTCGAGGCCAGCCTGGTCTACAGAACAAGTTCCAGGACAGGCTCCAAAGCTATACAGAGAAACCCTGTCTCAAGAAAAACAAAAAACAAAACAAAACAAAAAAATGACCAAGAGGTAGATACCTGTAATCCCAGCACTGATGAAGACACAAGATGAGGAGTTCAAGGTCATCCTTAGATACATAAAGATTTCTGGGCCAGCCTAGGCTACATGAGACCCCATCGAGGAAAAACAACAAAAACTCTTGAGATTAAAGTAGAATTCCTTAATGCAGAACACACAATGGTAAGTACTCACTATAAACTACATGCTCAAATTTTCCACTTAAGGAAGTAATTCTGGGTAACTGGTCTGAAAAACCATTCTCTCTCTCTCCCTCCCCTCCCTCCCCGACTCCTCCCTCCCTCTCTCTCCTCTCTCTCGTCTCTCTCCTGTCTCTCTCTCTCTCTCTCTCTCTCTCTCTCTCTCTCTCTCTCTCTCTCTCTCTCTCGTTTCTCGAAACAAGGTTTCTCTGTATAGCCCTGGCTGTCCTGAAATTCCCTTTGTAGACCAAGCTGTCCTTCAACTCGCAGAGATCCACCTGATTGCTTCTGCCTCCCAAGAGTCTTTTTCTTAAAGCTTAAACCAAAACTAATCTTGCCTGGAACAATAATAACCAAATAAAGGATCCTACACACACACACACACACACAAAGCTTAAACCTACACCTACACACACACACACACACACGCCTGTCAACAATATGCTGTAAAAATGAAAAACGGGCTGGGCAGACAACTCAGCAGGTTAAGAGTGCTCATACACTACTTCTGCAGAAGATCTAAGTTCAGTTTCATCCCCATCAGGCAGCTCACAACCTCCTGTAATTCCAGGTCCAATGGATCTGATATCTTCTTTTGGCACACACAGTCACCTGAGCATACACATAACTATTTTATTAATCAAACATAAAATGAATTACAAAAAACAAATGTACAGGCCAGCAAGAAGGTTTGGAGGGATCTAAGTTTGATCCCTGGAACTCATGTAAGGGTGAATGGAAAAAAAAAACCCACAAAATTATCCTTTGATACCCACATGTGTCAAAGCATGTGACCCCCCTCAAAAAAAGATTTTATATATATATTAGTGAAATAGCTCCATGAGTTAACACACTTTCTACTAAGCCTGACTGATAACCTGAGTTTTTAATGACCAGAACCAATATGGTACAAAAGGAGAACCAAGTCCCTCAACTTTGTCCTGATTTCCACACAATTGCCATGGGGCACGAGCGTGGATATGCATATGCACACAGAGAAAAAAAAAAATTTTTTTTTTCCAAGACAGGATTTCTCTGTGTAGCCCTGGCTGTTCTGGAACTCACTTTGTAGACCAGGCTGGCCTCAGAGATCCACCTGCGTCTGCCTCCAGAGTGCTGGGATTAAAGGCCACCACAGCCAGACTGAGGGGGGAAAAAAAAAACAATTCTCATAATTTTTTCCTGAGCTAGAAATAAACAAACACTAAACACACATACATCCCACTGAACTACATTCCCAGCCCTCACTTTACAAAGCTAAATAAGGCTGACATAAATATGGCTGACAAAGAAAACCACAGCTTGCCAGGCAGCAGTGGCGCACGCCTTTAATCCCAGCACTTGGGATGCAGAGCCAGGCGGATCTCTGTGAGTTTGAAGCCAGCCTGGTCTACAGAACAAGATCCAGGACAGGCACCAAAACTACACAGAGAAACCCTTCTCAAAAAAACCAAAAGAAAGAAAGAAAAGAAAATGAACAACAACAACAAAAAAAACACACACACACAAAAAAAAAAACAGCTCAGGAAACTAACAGTAGAACATGTGACTACAATCAATAACAGTGACTTTAAACTAGGCATTCAGAATATGTTTTAAATGTTGTTCTAACACATAAAATATGGGGCTAACTGGGAAGAATGATCTCCTGAGACCCTGGGTTCAATCACATCACTTAGCTGCCAAAGAGCTGTAAGGCTGCTGCTGGTTTCTAAAACTGGACTAGTGATGGATGCTGAGTTGTGTAACTCTATTAAACTCAGTGGAACAGTACATTTAAAAGAGATGAATCCTATGCTATATACAACATACCTCAATAAACCTTTTTAAAATCCACTTTTGGGGGGCAGCAAGACGGCTCAGTAGGTAAAAAGCACTTGCTGCTCACACCTGAATTCCATCCAGAACCCACATAAAGGTGGAAGAACCACACAAAACTGTCCTCTAACAGCCACACGCCTGCCATGACACATGGTCCACCCCATCCATCATTCACATAAAATAAATAAATGTAAAAAAGCAAAACAAGAAACCATACTTCTGCTTAGATTTGACTATGTTTTAGGTAGCTTTTAGACATCACTATATATATATATCCTAAGGCTTCTGTAATGCAGAGGTTAATTTTTTTTTTTTTTTTTAGAGCTGGGCAGTGGTTGCGCACACCTTTGACCACAGCACTCGGGAGGCCAGCCTGGTCTACAAAGTGAGTTCCAGGACAGACAGAGATACCTTGTCTTGAAAAAACAACAAATCTTTGTAAATTCAATAAAGAAGTAAAGACTCAAATTACACTAGTAATTTTACATATATCCCAAAGCAGAAGGGTGCTGAAAAGATGGTCTAATACTGACTGCTCAGGACCCATACAGCAGCTCACATAATTCCAGTGTTAGTGGAAATGATGCCCTCTTCTTGCCTCCTTGGACCTATACACACAGTGAACAGACATACATGCAGGCAAAATACCCATATACATAAAAATTAAGCTTAAAAACCGGGGCTGGAGAGATGGCTCAGAGGTTAAGAGCACTGACTGCTCATCCAGAGGTCCTGAGTTCACTTCCCAGCACCCACATGGTGGATCACAACCATCTGTAATGAGATCTCAAACCCTCTTCTATATACACAATAAATAAATAAATAAATAAATAAATAAATAAATAAATAAATAATTCTTTTAAAAAAATTAAGCTTAAAACCAAAATGGGGTAAAGAGTGGTATGATCTATTTATATGATGGATACAGGGGATTTTCACTCTCTTCCTACTTCCTTCATCTTCCTAGGCACTACAATTATTTTATGTATTACATTCACAATCACCAAGTTTTAAATAGTTTCATTCATTCCTTTATTTACTGAGAAAGGGTCTCATTTAGCCCAGACTGGCCTCAAGCTCACGATATAGTCTTGGATGATCTTGATTGAACTTTCATTTTTCTGCTTCCCAAGTAGTTGAATCACACGTGTGTGTCGCCATGCCTGGTTTGTGCAGTCTTGGGGACAGAGCTTTGTACAAGCTAGGCAAGCACTCTATCAACCAAGGCACATCTTGGGTTTTTTTTTCCCCTATATTTTCCACTGAGACAAGGTCTCAATAAATTGCCTCAGTTGACCTTGAAGTTGCCCTTGAACTTGCCTCTTGTCTTAGCTTCCAGAGCAACCAGGAAGACACAATTTAAATACCAAACCTGTAATCCATTCTAAAGCCTCAAAATCCCCCATCAATCAACTGAAAGGATTTTATTTTCTTACAGATCTGCAATCTCTCTCTAGAGTCTCAAATCCCCAAAAATCAATTAATGGAAAGGATTTTGGTTTCTTACAAGTATGTGACAAACTCATCTGGCAACAAAATCTGACCGTAAGACCAGCAAGATGGCTCAAAGGGTAAAAGTGCCTGTCCATTGGCCGGATGACCTAAGGTCTCCTCTTTTTCTTTCTTTGGTTTTTCGAGACAGGGTTTCTCTGTGTAGCATTGCACCTTTCCTGGAACTCACTCTATAGCCCAGGTTGGCCTCGAACTCACAGAGATCTGTCTGGTTTTGCCTTTCGAGTGCAATTAATTCGAGTGGGATTAAAGGCATGCACTACCACCACCCGGCTCTGAGTTCTACTCTTTTTTTTTTTTTTTTGGTTTTTCGAGACAGGGTTTCTCTGTGTAGCTTTGTGCCTTTCCTGGAACTCACTTGGTAGCCCAGGCTGGCCTCGAACTCACAGAGATCCGCCTGCCTCTGCCTCCCGAGTGCTGGGATTAAAGGCGTGCGCCACCACCGCCCGGCTCTGAGTTCTACTCTTAGCACCCACAAGGTGGAAGGAAAGAACCTGACTCACCAAAGTCCTGACTTCCACATGTGCACCATGGTAGTACATGTACACACACACACTATAAAAATGATCTTTAAAAAAAACCTTGGCCTAGACTTCCTAAGATTACAAATATAATTTTTAATAATCTTGTTTAGTATCCCAATTTGTTTCACTAAAGAAATGTGTTGCTGGGTGGTGGGAGTACACACCTTTAGTCCCAGCACTCAGGAGGCAGAAGCAGAGGCAGGAGGATCTCTGTCAGTTTAAGGCCAGCCCAGCAACAACAATAAGGAAGGGAACATGCCCACAATGATAAACAGGTCTGACTCAATCTGCCTGATTCATAACACTCTTTCCGCTCCCCAAGGCAGTCTCTAAATGGGAATGACAGACAGTCCACTGTTAAAAGAGGAAAGTCTAGAAGCCAGGGGAAAGGAGCAGCAGTCAAAGAGGATGATCAGACACCAACAGCACTCTTCTAAAGAATATTAAAAAAAACCTGGCCAGTCAGTGGTGGCACAAGTCTTTAATTCCAGCACTTGGGAGGCAGAGGCAGGCAGATTTCTGTGAGTTCGAGGCCAGCCTGGTCTACAGAGTGAGTTCCAGGACAATGAGAGCTGTTTTGCTGTCAGAGCTGTCTCAAAAAACAAAAAACAAACAAAAAATAAGTAAAGCAGCAGAGACCACGGAGGAGTGCTGTTTATTGGCTTGCTCAGCTTGCTTTGTTATACCACCGAGGACTACCTGCCCAGGAGTGGCACCACCAACAGTAGGCTAGGTCCTCCTATATTAATCACTAATCAAAAAAAATAATTATAATAATCCCAGAGACTTGCCTCAGGAAACCTGATGGAGACAATTCATCAACTAAGGTTCCCTATTCCCAGATGACTCCTGCTTAGTCAAAGAACAAACTGCTGTACGAGGACTTGGCTTGTGCCCAGGGCCCACACTACAACTCACAACCCTTTAAAACTCCAGTTCCAGGGAATCATACACCCTCTTCTGGTTTCCTTGGGCATCAGGCACACACATGGTGCATGAAGACAAACAATCATACACACACACACACACAAAAAAAAAAAAATAAATGCCTCTTTTAAAAAAATCTTGAATGAGTAGCTGGAAGTCTTGCCTCTTCCTACAGGCCCTCAGTTACAAAATGAAGCTACAAAAAAAAAAAAAAAAAAAAAAAAAAAAAATGAAGGTTTTGGGAATAAACACTGTTTCCCAAGGCCATCTCACAAACACCCATGATAAAATGACGCAAGATGTTTGCCTTTTTCTTAGATATTGTCTACCGCACTAAGAGAAGCATTTCTGAGACCTTCCTTATATCTGGGGAGAGGGAAAGAAACCCATAAATGAAAACCCATAATACACATTAAGAACATACCTTAACACCTACCCTTGCTTTAAACTTTTTCAGAAATTTATGTGTGTGTGTATCTCTGTATGTTTCTGCCTTAATGTATGTATACCTGAGCGCAGATGCCCAAGGAAGCCAGAGGTCATCAGATTCCATGGAGCTAGAAGTAGAGGCAATAGTGAGCCCCCTGTGGGTATTGGAAACCTATCTTGGGTCCTCTGCAAGGGCAATACATGCTTTTGACTGTTGAGCCATCTCTTCTGTCCCCCGAAATTTTACCACATGCATTTATTGTGTGCATGTGTGCCACAGCATACGTGTGGAAGTTAGAAGACGATGTGCAGGAGTCAGTTCTCTCCTTCCACCGTGTGGGACCCAGGGAACAAACCCAGGTTGTCAGGCTTGGTACCATTGATCCATCTTGCCTACCCTACCTATCCTTAGCTTTTTAAAAGAACAGTTATGAAGTACACTTCAAGAGAACAGTAGACTGGGCAGTAACTTCAGGACCTACTGCCTTTCTCTGCTTCTAATCACAGTAATCTACCACTCTATCAAATCCAAACTCATTTCACTACCTACAAAGCCCCACACAATCTCTCTTCTTCGCACAACTTAACTGGATTTTCCTAAAATATCCCAACATTCCAAGTTAGTTTCTGTCCTTAAAATTTTTCATTCTATGGGCTGGGGGGAAGGGGAGGGGTCAGGAGAAGGGAGAACAAGGGAATCCGTGGCTGATATGTAGAACTAAATTTTATTGTAAAATAAAATTAAATTAAATTAAAAAAATTTCTTTTTGCATTCTATTCCCTCTGCCTGAAATACTGTTCCTGCACTTGTGGTGATATATTGTGTATCAAATAAAACTTGCCTGAGGATCAGAGGACAGAGCCAGCCAGTAGATTAAACATAGAGGCCAGGCAGTGGTGCCACACGTTTAATCCTAGCACTGGAGAGGCAGAGATCCATCCGGATATCTGTGAGTTCGAATCCACCCTAGACTACATGAGATTCAGTCTAGGAGAGAAAGAGAGCCAGACAGTGGTGGCACATACCTTTAATCCCACTATTTGGGAGTCACACGCCTTTAATCCCAGCATTTACGATCTCATGCCTTTGCTACCAGTATTTGGGAAGCACACATGCCTTTAATCCCAGCACTAGGAAGGAAGGCTGGGTGGAGAAAGGTATATAAGGCGTGAGGATATAGGGACTAGAAGCCCTTTTGGCTGAGGACAAAGGCCTTTCAGCTGAGGACCCAGAGGCATTCAGTCAGAGGAGTTGTGAAGCTGGCGAGGTGAGAAGTGGCTGTGGCTTGTTCCTTTGTCTCTCTGATCTTTCAACATTTAGCCCAAATATCTGGCCCCCAGGTTTTTATTATAAGACCATTTAGGATTCATGCAACACTCACTTTTCCCTGGATAGTCTCTACTCAAATGCCACCTATTCAGAGAAATTGTCTTCACCTGTCACTTTACTGTCACTTGTCACTATCCGAAATAATCTAATCCGTGTTTTCCCAACTAGATTATAAGGTCCCAAAGAGAGAAACCTTGTCCATGTTTGTCCCTTCACTATATTCCCAAGGATTAAGTAGAATGAAGTTATTAAATAAAGCGACAAATCAATTCCACAATTAAGAGTACTGCTCTCACCCACCCAATCCCAGGTAGAGAATGGTTTCCCAAATCCCAACTAGAAATCAAAGTCAGAGAGGGAAAAAAAATTCCCGTCTGCAAATGGAAAGAAGGTGAGAAAGAGTTGAGTGTGGTAATCTACACTTGTAGAAAGAAGAATCTAAGGTCATCCTTTATCCAGAACTTAGAAAAAGAAAATAAGGCCTTCCGTGTCTTCATGAAATAACCACAGGCGCATCCATCCTGTGGCCCGCATACATGGGACACAGCAACAAACAAGGTTACCCTCGAAGAGCTTACATCAGAGCAGAAACACGAGAACAAACAACAGTAAGAATACCTATAAGGTCAATGCTATGGAACAAATAAAACTGGATGATGTGAACCGAGAAATGAAAACTGATGCCTAAGAGGGGAACTTCAAAGTTGGGGGGGGGGGAGCCTCGCCAAGATCCAAGGCTAGCTGCTTCTAAGACCACAAAAGGTGAGGACTCCATGGCAGGACGGGCCTGGGAATACTTAGGAAGAGCAGGTCAGCACGGCTACAGAGCCTTTGAGAGGGGATGGGAGGTGGACGGCAGCTCAGGCGAGACCTCTGGGAAGCATAGGCAACAATCAGTGGAGCCTTCAAGACACTTAACCAAGTGTGCAAGTGAAGAATCCTAAGTTTGAGGTGAGCGTGAAAATGCCATTTCAGTGGAAGAGATTGCTCCACACGAGAGAGATCATGGACCCACCCCCAGCATCACGTTGTTAAAACATTAAAATTTCCGTGGAGAGGCAACGGCTGGCTCTGAATCACACTCCTAGGGAGAGACTAAGTATGAAAGAGGCCAGATTATCCAGCTCGCCGCTGCGCCCCGGGGAGGGGAACCCCATTTGACTGCACGTTCGTTAAGTCTTAGGAGCACCAACGACTCGGCCAGGTAGGACCCCGAGGCCCAGGCCCACTGTGATGGAGACCGAAGACCCGCGAAACCCAAGTGGTGCTCTCCGGCCTCCTTCCAAACCAGGGACCGGACCGGCTTGGCCAACTCAGGCCTCGGCGCCGAACACGGCTCACGCTGCGGGCCCCGGCGCGCCGAGAACGGACGCGCGGGCGCGACCAATCAGCGGCCGCCTAAGGAGCGCAGGGCGGCGGCGCGGCCAATCAGCGAGGCGCTGGAAGGGAAGGGGCGGGAGCTGGAGAGGCTCGCGTGAGGCCGAGCCTCCCGCTGCCCTGCTTCCCGGAGCGGTCGGGCCCAGCCCTGAGGCGGCGTGCGGGGAGGCCTCGGCGCGCGGCCTCAAGCAGGGGCCCGGGCCCACTTCCCAGCGCCCGTCCCCTCCCTCAGCCGCGGCCCCCCAGTCACTCTGCTCACTCCATGCCTCACCTCGAGGGGACACCGAGACCGAGAAGGGAACCCTAGGCGAGAGCTGCAGCCGACCGTACCCACTCCTGCCGCTGCTCCGCCTCACATTCAAACCCCGGCAAAATGGCGCGGCGGCAAAGGTGGCGGCCACGGCGCATGTGCAAGCGAGGCCGAGACTCGGGGCGGAGCCAGGGATGCTTTTGGTCCCACCCTGGCTTGAAGGGCCAATCGGAACCCCGCTCTGGTCTGCGGTGACGTCACAAGAGACCATGCCCTTTGACGCAGATTGCTGGTTTGGATTTCTTTGCGCAGACCGTGGCAGGTGTTGCAAGTGGCTCCTAGTGGCTTTTAACTCTTGGATGGATTATGCTCGTCCCCGCCAGAGAAGGGAGAGACCGTCCATTCTAGGACAAGCAGAATAACCGAATGAGTAAGAATTTCAAGCAGAGGGATAGTTCGGTTTGGTTAAGGGATAGCTGCGCAATTAAGAAGGCATGAGTTCGAATCCCCAGCAGCCACATAAAAGCCAGCCTGGGGCTGCCTGATTGTAATCCCGAATCTGGGAAGGCAGCTATGGGAAGATCCCTGGGGCTAATTGGACAGCCAGTCTAGCTAATCAGTGAGCTCCTGTTTCCATGAGAGATCCTGCCTCAAAAACTAAGGTAGAGAGGAAACAAGCGCGCGTACACACGCACGCACGCACGCGCAATTTTAGAAGCCTATAAGGATTTCAGAAGCATGTCAGACATGATAGCACATGCTTGTTATCACTTGGCACGTAGGAGGCAGAGGCAGGAGAATCACCATACATTTGAACCCAGTGTGGTTTACATAGTGAATGTGAGGCCAGTCAGAGCTAGGGAGTGAGATCCTTTCTCAAAATATTTTTTTTCAGATGATGTAACCTGTGGCAACTTGAAGATAACTGGGATGAACAGGGGAAATTTTACCTTTTCAAAAGCCAGGAGAAGCCAGGCGGTGGTGGCACACACCTCTAATCCCAGCACTCGGGAGGCAGAGCCAGGCGAATCTTTTTTGAGTTCAAGTCCAGCCTGGTTACAAAGTGAGATCCAGGACAGGCTCCAAAGCTACACAGAGAAACCCTGTCTCAAAAAAAAAAAAAAAAAACAAAAGTCAAGAGAGAGCTGAGTGACCGGCAGCCTGGCCAGCACTGGGGAGAACAGTGAAGGCTGGGAAGTCTGCTTAAGCTAGACTTGGAACTAGTGAAATGTAATAAGAAAGAAAACAGGGCCAAATGAGGGGGCCTCAGCAGCCAGCTCAGCTCGCTTTCTCCGTCCCTCCCAGCTCCAAGCTTACCGCACAGCATTGATACTTGCACCTTCCTCTGCGTGGCCGCTCTTCTAGATCCGATGATGGCTGGCTCCCTTGGCATTTGTTTGCAGAGCAATGACAGCTCCTCGGGGATGCTTTACCACTCTCTGAAACTGCCCACTTCACCTTAACTTTAACCCAACAGCACACCATTTGGCCAGTAAAAGACAGGCTGCCGAACTTGACGTGAATTTCAGGGAACGAACTCTTATTTTTATAATAGATACCACCTGAGAACACTTACCCTAAAGAAGTATGCGTTGTTTATGTAAGGTCCTATTAAACTGGGCATTCTGTATCTTTTTGTTTTTGTTTTTGTTTTTCCAGACAGGGTTTCTCTATGTAGTGCTGGCTGTTCTGGAACTTGCTCTATTGACTAGGCTGGCCTCAAACTCACAGAGATCTGCCTGCCTCTGCTTCCCAAGTGCTGGGATGAAAGGTGTGTGCCACCACTGCCCAGCTGAGAATTCTGTATCTTATCTAGCAGGCTTGATTTCATTATTAGGATTCTGCCACTCCTCCAGCTATGTGACCACACATGCGCAGTTCAATGGCTAAGCAAGGGGTCATACATCATCCTTCCTACAACATGAGTGCGCTGTGCGATTACACAAATTCGCACAGGGCGGTCACGCAATCAGCACATACGTGGAGTAGCTCCATAAGCCCACCTGTGCATGTGCAGGGAAATCCTTAAAAAGCCAGTCACACCGGGCAGTGGTGGCGCACACCTTTAATCCCAGCACTCGGGAGGCAGAGCCAGGTGGATCTCTGAGTTCTAGGCCAGCCTGGGCTACCAAGTGAGTTCCAGGAAAGGCGCAGAGCTACACAGA